>NC_052021.1:4857393-5471299 GCF_015832195.1 Motacilla alba alba | reverse complement strand
AATGGTTGAACACTTTTCCATTCAAGTACAATTAGCATTTATGAATTATTAATTCAATCAATCCATTTGTTGCACATTAATTTGAAGAACTATGTGGAAACACGTGTAATTCCTACTTCACATGATGTGAGGTCCACTGAGAAGTGGGCACTTGTCTAGGAAGATACTTCAGAAAGGAATGAAGCCCATGGAAAATGCTCTAATTCAACCCCAAAATCAGAGAAATGGAGGAGCTGTAGAAGGAGCCTGGTGAGTGCATGTCCCATCAAATAACACTAAGTCTTTCTTTATCCCATTTTTCCCCTCCAGCAGAGCAATTCTGGCCCCAGGCCTTGTACCTTGTGTGATTTCTCTGTATTCTCATGACCCAGGTGAAAGAGGAATGAGGCAGCACCAAAAAATGGAGTGATGGCAGCAACCACTGCACATTCACATGCTCTGGGTGTCCTTCAGAGAGTTTGAACAGAGCTTTTTCATACAGGAATATCCAGGTAGTTATTTCCATTTTTTGATCTTTTATTTGGAATAGAGCCTTGATGTCTCATTTGTTTTGGCAGAAAATGGTTTGGTGTCTTCTGTGCTGCTCCATGGAGTAGGAAACCCTCCCTCCACCCTCCTGTGGCCAAAAGGGGAGAGGAAATGGGCCCCAGGAGTCCAGGTGCTGGAAGAGAGGGCAGGAAGGAGCTCTGTGTGTTGGGCCAGGCACATCAGCATCTTCTCCAGGCTGACATCAGGGATTCTTGCTCCTGCACCGAGCTGGCAGCCTGTTTCTATAGTGATCTCCAAGACACTGATGGATTTGCTGTGCTTATGTAACACATTCCAAAAACCTCAACGTAACCACTGGGCTCTCTGTCAGTGGTTTGGGGTGTATCCTGGCCATTAGGACAGACAATGGAATTCACCTGCTTACATGTGAGCACGTGTTTGAACAAAGCAGAGAAGGGCCACGAGTCTGAGGTCAGCTTTCCCCTCATCTGGTCATGCTGCCTCTGGCTGGCCAACTGTGGTGTGTCCTGCTGAAGGCTTTGCTGCTGGAGATCTTTGGAAGAGCACCAGTCATGCACATTTGCTCTCAGGAATGTGAGCCAGCAAGTGCATGATCCCTGGGCACTCCATTTCACCTGGCTGGTTCCCCTTTTGCTTTCTGGACGCACAGGGCTGCACCCTAATCAAACTGATTACACCTGGTGTTCTCCCCATGCCTTTATCTAAGTATCCTTCCCCTTCCCCTTCCCCTTTCATTGTAGTTCAGGCTGTATTTGGGGCAGGTCCTTTTTTTAACCCACGCTCTCCTTTCTCCGCCTCCCTCCCTGCACACACACACACCATCTGCCATTCCTGAGTTTATTTGGTTCCATTGAAATGTCATCTCTCTTTTAGAGCAGATGGATTCAGGTGGTTCCTGCTGGAGTTAAATGCCACAGAGGGACTGGTGCTGTGGGGGGTGTGGCTGTGTCCTGACTCGTGGCAATCCATGCCACACACACCAGGGCTACCAAAGGGGACACTTTGCAAAGTGCCCTATTGCCACGTGTGGGGTCACCATTTATTGCCGTGGGTCTTCTGGGCAGTCTGGACTTGGTGAAGGGAAGGAGAGATCTTGACTCCATTTCAGAAGGCTGGTTTATTATATTATGATATATATTACATTAAAAAAAAATCACACTATAACTATACTACAAAGAACAGAGAGAAAGATTCATCAGAAGGCGAGACAGGAATAGAAAGGAATGAATAACAAAGTTCTGTGACTCCCAGAGAGTCCGAGAGCTGCTGCCTCCTGGATTGGCCACCAAGCAGAAACATCCCACACTGACCAATGGAGGAAGCACCTGCTGCATCCCACAGCAGCAGATAACAAATTGTTTACACTTGAAGCTGAGGCCCTTCAGCTTCTCAGAAGAAGAAAATCCTAGCAAAGGGATTTTCACAAAATATCACAACCACAGTGCCCTTGTCTCCTGTTGGCAAAGAGCAGTGACAGAGGAAAAGCTCAGAGAATCCAAACCATCAGTAGCTGGGTTTGTGATCCATGCTGCAGGCTAAATGCTTGGATGTTTGGCTGTCTTGGAGGTCCTTTGCCTCCAAAATGCTTGCTTGCTCTGCATGTTGCCCTCAGAATCTCCATCAGAAATATTTCTAATATCTATGACACATATTTAAAATAGATATTAAAATATGAATTTGTGTTGCAATGGCAAATACTTGCCACACTAAATGAGCGGTGTGGCACATTACTGGGCTTAGCTCTGGTTAGAATATTCCACCGTGGAGCTACTGCTATCAAGCTGTTGGCAAGGGCTCATAAATTTCCTCAATCCTTTGAAATGAAAGCGAAGCAAGATCTGAGAGGAAATACAGATGGACAGACAGGACATGGATACACCTCCCAAGGTCTCCATGAATGTGCTGTTTGCCTAGATTGTTTAGATGGCCAATAGCTGTACTAAATCCAGCTGCTCTTGGGTCCTTGCTTCCTCAGCAGATGCTGTAATCAGAACAGGAATTGTCTTTATGCTCTTTCTTCATTGTGTGTGAGTTAAATGTGCTTTAGTGCCCTTCCACCACAGCTCAAGGCCCCTGTTTCCAGCAGCACTGTGTGGCTGCCATGATGTGCCATCAAAATTTCATGGTTTTTAACTACCCAGTTTTGTACTTTTAAAAGAAGAATCTTTTCCCTATTGTCCCATCCAGCCTGGCCTTGGACACTTCCAGAGATCCAGGGGCAGCCACCGCTGCTCTGGGCACCCTGTGCCAGGGCCTCACCCTCTGCTCCCAGGGAACAATTCCTTCTTAATGTCTGATTCCAAACTTCCCCTTTTTCAGTTTAAAGCCAAAATATGCTGTACCTCTGATCCAAAAAGAGTAATATATACAGGGCCAAAAAAATCCTTTCCACATCACCTGCATTAAACACATCTTTAAATTAACCTCCAGGCAGGGGAAGGAAGCTTTTCTAAAGGACTGCTCATCCCATATTGAAGTTGTTCTCTCTGTGTCAGGTGAGCTGAGCTGCCCTTCCCCTTCAGCAGCGAGTAACTCTGAGTAGTTTTGGCTGAATGTTTATAATTTGTGGATGGCTGAAGGAAGGCTCTGCTCATGGAAAGGAGAGAAATTCCTATGGATGTGAACCCTCAGGTCCCTCTTTCTGAGGAGGGACTGGCTGTGGGAGCTCCAGGCTGCCAGCAGCTCCTCTGGGACAAGCAAAGCCAGTGCCAGAAAGGGTGGGAATGCAGAACAGCAGGGAGCTGTGAGAGGGTTCCCACCCCTCATATGCCAGGCAGGGATGGCTGCACCAAACATGCTTTTCCCTGGACTCACCTGCTGGATTTGCTGCTGCCTTTTCCCCCCATACCCCACACCCTCTTCTTCTTGTGCACAGAAAAAAAAAAAAAAAATCAGTTATCTAAATTTTCTTGGTTTTCCCCAAACTTGTTTGTCTTACCAAAATGAGCACTGTTAGCAGAGGAAGATGATAATTTTCCATGGAAACCAGTAGAAAAGGAAGCAGGTTCCAAAATATCCTCCTCACATAGACTTGAGGTGTCTTGGTGGCTGTTGTGTTGATTTTAGAGATGGGGACCCAGACACAGCATGACAAATGACACGCTTGGTGTCATCAGGCGTTGAGAGCAGGAAGCTGAGGGCTTGAATCTCTGCCTGTTGTCTTAGTCACACCTCCTTCTTAGTGTTTTTTGTAGGTTTTGATTGAATTTTTGAAACATTTGGCTTTGTTCCTTGCAGTATATGCTCCAGCCTGTTTTTCTATGTGAGTGATAAGCATTCACCCATGAAAAATAAAATTACTCATTGTTTCACAAGTAACTAGTTCATGTATTGAAATGGAGGGATGGAGTAGGATTTAGGGACAGCAGGAATTGCCCTGTTTTACCATAAAGCAGAAAATGGGATTTGTCAAAACAGAGGCCCTGTCTAGACTGAAAAATATGTCTGTGGGCGTCCCCAAAGTGGATGTGATTGTCCAGGATGGCAACACCTCCAGGTATGAACATCCCACCTGATCAGAGAGCACAGCTGGACAGGTTCCTTCATGTGAGTGCTGCTGTGTTGGTGCCGAAAGGGTTGTGCTCGTTTTCAGGCAGCCAAAAAATCACCATAGAATCATGGAATGGTTTAGGTTGGAAAGGATTGCCTGGTTCCAAGCCCCTGCCATGGGCAGGCACAACCTCCACTAGACCAGGTTGATCAGGACCCCTCCAACCTGGCCTTGGATGCTTCTAAGGAAGTCATCCCTCTTAACTCTCGTACTGTGTTGGGAAATGAGCCCACCCCATGCAGATCAGGCCTTATTTTTACTCAGAGACTGTTTTGGAACAGCTTTCCCCAAATCCTACTCACTGTAGTGCTGCAGTCACTCATCTGGATGTTTTCAGCTTTTCTACTAATGACAACTAGGAAATAAACAGCCATTTTTTTCCTACAAACCAATGCTGAACTTTACACTCTCCTCAGTAATTATTACTAGAATGAATTTTTTCCCGCATGCCATACTTTAACAGTGATGTAGAGGAAAAGAAAATGGGATTTAATTCATGTGGAATCTTTGTTGCTGCTCTGGAGGATAAAGGCAATGATGCCATACAACCAACACTGTAAACAATGTTCAAAGCTTGTTAATTACTAAAGAAAAGCTTGAGAGTTTAACCATTCAGAGAAGCTGTTGTTTTTATAGCAGATACAATATTTCCTGCTACAGAACACACTGAAAATGCTCATTCTCACAACAGGCTCTTTCAGACACTGGTCTGTCACTGTCATATTTTCTGAAAAATCCTCTTTGCCCAGGATTCTTCTCCTGGGAAGCTGAGAAGCCTCAGAGAGAAATGAAAACAATAATTATCCGATTGCTTCTCCCTGTTTTTCTGCTTTGGAATGTGGCTTGGACATTGTTTACCAACAGGTGCATGTTTGATTGGTTTCATGTGAATTGTTTTTACTTAATGACCAATCACCATCAGCTCTGTCGGACTCTGAGGAATCAGTCACGAGTTTTCATTATCATTCTTGTTAAACCTTCTGTCTGTATCCTTTCTCTTTTTCTTTAGTACAGTTTTAGTATAGCATTCTTTTAATATAATATAGTATCATAAAATAATAAATCAGCCTCCTGAGAACATGGAGTCAGATTCTCATCTCTTCCGTCGTCCTGGGGACCCTCACAAAGACCACACAGGTCTGTCTTTCAGTGTTGTTCCAGTAGTGCTGGAGTGTCACTGCTGAACAGCCCTGTGTCACTGACCCAGTTCCTGACCACTGTTCCTGCCTTTTGTGGGATGGCATTGCCTACTCCTGTCGTGGGGATAAGGTTTGAGTGTTGCAAGGACTCCTGGGGGAAGAAGCAGGCTTTGACCAATGATTTTTTTCTCAAACAGGAAAATAAATACAAATTAAATAAATGAATGCTTGGTTTCAGCAATGCAGATTACATGAACCCAAAGGCAGTTGTATTTAAACACTTTAAAATAAGTTCCATGATGTTCTTGCTGGAGCCCTTAACTCTGAGGTAAGAGTTGCAGTCACTGGAGAAGAAATCCATGAAAATGTGTGTGGTGAAATCTCACTGACCAGACCCTGAGGTGGCAGGTGCTTTCATTCTTATTGGTAAAAATCCCACTAATTGTGTGCTAAAAAGGAGTGCTTTTCATCTGGTAATTAGGAGTGGTCCAAGCTCATCCCACTGAAGCCTTTTGACACTGCTGGGTTTCTAAGTGCTGTTGAACCTTGAAGAGTCTGTGTTTGAGCTACTCCCTCTGATCCTGGCTGCCCAGATTTTGATGGCATTGGGGCGGGATTACTCTTCAGCCACTTTCTCTTTTTCCTCCATTGATTCCTTTGTTTTCTTACTCCCTTAGGTCTGATTACTTTGTCTCCTGCCCTCGTCACAGAGCAGCTTTTCCAGTGTCTGATTGAATCTTGTTATTGATCCAACTCAAAAGAATATTTTTGATAGTCTCATCTAAATCTTTTGTTCAGTCTTGCCTTTGTTGAAGTTACTGAGTGCCAGTTCTGGGAGCTATGCAGAGCTGCTTCCTGCAGATTCCTGTTTCCTGGCTGAGCTCCTCTCTCAGTGATGAGCACTGATGACAGCTGCTTCTTCTACTTGACTCTCTCTTTGCAAAAAACTGATGCAAACCTGAATGCTCTTCAATCTTGCCTTCTCTTTCATCCTGCTTGGAATCAGAGGGATAGATTGTAAGGTAATCACGTAGGAAATGCCATATGCCATGATAACACCAGTCTTTTTAGCTGAGCTAAAACTGGGGGGGTAACGAGCCACAGTTCCAGATGTGAGGGAGATGAGTGTTGTTCCACTGGGAATGTGGCTCCTGCTGAAGCATGGCTGTCTGCAGTGTGGGTACTGCTCCCAGGAAGCTTCCTGGAGCTAACTACAGCTCAACTACGTGCTCACTGAGAGTTGTGATGAGGGGGGTTTTTTATTGTTCAATATAATCCACCATCAGTGTAATTTGGCTTTTTTCTGCAAGTCATTAGCACAATAAATTGCCTAATATTCCATTTTATGGTGGACTAGTTCATCCTTTGAGGGGAAAAAAAAAAGGCAATCGCTGGTGTCAAATCCTAAATTAAAGTAAGCTTGGGAATGTGTTTGGCAAGATAATGCTGATGAAAGTGAGAATCTGAACTCCAACTAAACCAAAAATCATTAGCTGAGCTGCAGCACTTACAATAAATAAGCACAATGCTTACAAAGGGCCTGGTTTCACTACCCAAGCAACAAACAGGTTTGGTTTTCAGGTTCAATATCATGGCCCCTTTGCACTTGTTGGACTGTTTTTCTCATAAGCTTTTGTCTTGTCAGCCAGCACAGACCTGATCTGAAAGGAGGTGAGGCTTTGCAGACTCTGCTTTGCTGGGCACTCCTGGCATCTTTAGCAAATATCCTCACACCTGGTAAAAAGCGAGCAGCAGTGGTGAGGCTGAACCAATATTTGATCACCCTTACAACTGGCAGTGCATGCCTTTAATTAATAAGAAGCCTTTCCTCATCTGTTTATCTTCCACCTTAAAAGCTCAGCTGAGCAGCACAATCTAATGGAATACAAAATGACTCCATCACAGGGAGAGCCATCTCCTCAGCTGCTTTTACAGCATTTTCCCCAACATTTGCTTCCTATTTGAAAATGTAAGAATACATTAGAAGTGGTTGAGATGTCCCATGAAAGAAATCATTGCGTGTAGAGCCATTAGAACTCCTAAATAGAAGTTTCTTCTAGAGTGCTCTGTGTCCTGCAGGCCCTCTCGTAAAAGGGAATTAATGTGTCTGGAAAGGCTATTTTAGCTCTTCAGCTGAATTCTTCTTCCTGAGAGATTGTTCAGGAATCCACAGCTACAAACATTCTCTCCCAGAAGAGAAAAAAAAATAATATTGATCATAGGATGGTCTGGGTTGGAAGGGATCAGGAAGCTCATCCCATTCCACCCCAGCCATGGGCAGGGACACCTTCCACTATCCCAGGCTGCCTCAAGCCCTGTCCAGCCTGGCTTTGGATGCTTCCAGGGATGTGGAGCCCACCAGAGTAAACTGAGAATTGCTCTTCATCCATTTTTATTTTGAAAATATTTTGCTCCAAATCTTACTTTTTCCCTTAGCTCCCAAGCAATAACTCTGGTCAGAACCCTCTCATTGCTGCATCACCACCCCAAACTCCCAGGAACCCCACGAGCCTCGGGTTCAGTTCACGCCACCATTTCAGGCAGAAAGAGGCTTGCCCTTCCTGCTGTGGCTCCTTTTGGAAAGATACCCAAAAACCAGGAAAATCACCTGGAAATTTGGTTATATCCAAAGACCTATGCCCAGGAAAATCACCTGTGTCTCACCTGCTGGGCTCATGCTGGAGAACGAATCTGCACACAGAGCTGCCTCAGGTGCTTTTAACACTCTGTGCACCCCAAATCCATCCCCCTCCAGATGTCCATGAGCCCTAAAATTATCCACCTTTTCTTTCTCTTGTCCTCCTAGAAGAAGAAAAGGGTTTTTGATTAATAACTTGTTTTTGAGTGAAACGTCTTGGAAATCTGTTCCCTGCATAGACAACAGTCTCTTGTTTGAAATACAAAACAAAAGGCCTACTTTTATTGTAATACTCCCTTCCAATTTCCCCACAAAAGCAGCAGAAAGGATTTCCATGAGAATATAGTTTTTTTCCCGTGTTACATCCAATATTTGGGGATTTGGGTGTGTAGAGGGTGCTGTTTGCTTCAATTCTAACCTGATTGTTTAGTGGTTAAGTAAATGTAAGCACTTTTTAGGAACTCCCAGCTGAGGGCCAGTCTGCAACATCACTCCTCACTTCAATGCACTTAATGTCTCCTCCAGCTTTGCATTTTGGAGGAGAAAAGATCACTCTTCTCATCCATTTCCACTTAGTGAGTCACCCAACTGTTACACTGCTCTACATGGGATGAGGAGATAGGAAAGAAAAGCAAAAGCAAAATGCATCTGCAAGAGCTGTTTGCAAATGAAGCTGCTCAAAATGACCTTCACACAGAGAGAAGAAAAACAGTGTACAAATGGTCATTAAAAGGCTTCATTAACAGGACCCTCCTTGCCTGCAATGCTTTTAGGGAGGTGTTCAGGTGAGTTGCTCTGAATCCCACTGCCCCACTGCCTTTTGCCCTCTCTTACCTATTTCCTGGGGGTCATTTTTCAAGGCATCTGCTCACCCAGCATGTCTGGCTCTGGCTCCTCCAGGTCCTCTCAGATTACTATTCCAGCTGGGTGGGCTTTGGTTTTTCTGTGTTTTGTCAATGAAGCTGAGGGCTTTCAGAACAGGATTTTGTTTAACAAGACAATTTAACACTGATGTCTTGTTATACTTGCCTTGGTAGCCTTTTTTTGTTCTATTTTTAGTTTTGACTATTGTAAGTTTTGACTATTTTACAGTCACTTGAGGATTTTTATGCAAACAATTTCTTCAGCTTCTTTTGCAAACTCTTTACAATTATGAAGTTTCAGATTTGTTGTAGTGTGTTTTCCTCACAGAGTTTCAGGTGTTTCCCTGAGGGACTATTCTTCATCTCTTGTCCCATGCAAGATTTGTCACTCAACATATATATAAGTATAGAAATCTTTATACATGCTGTACTATACATACACATCAGTTAGTCAGCAACCTGCCAGACTATAAGGACTAGAGATAATATAAGTACTTACTATAAGCCACAGAGATAATATAAGTCCTCTGATGCCTGAATTCAGAAAAAATACAAGCAAATTCAACTAACCTCAAAGTGAAAATAAGATTTAAAAAAGGAAGAAGCTCCTGTAATGCTCTAAATTATTTCCTTTATTCCCTTTCCATTGCCTGCAATGAAATTCATGTTGAGAGATTATCCTGTACATAAAAAAGTAATGTCAATTAAGTAGTGGTCACTCACCCATGAACTGTGTTTGGTTTTCTCTGTGTGAGAAAATTGGTTATATCAGCTTTTGTCCAAGTAGAGAAAGGCAGGTATTGCAGCATTGACATGAGTGCACTCTTATCAAAAAATCTACTCCTTTCTATACAGCATATGAGACCTTTTAATTAGTTATGCTCTCCTCAGACTGAATAGCTGTTTCTCACATTTCAGTGGAGAGCAGTGTGAACGTGTGCTGGGACTGGCTCTATTACCCAGTTATTCTCTCTCTGCTGGGCTAGGACCTGGGAGATCCCCAAAGCAGTGGATCACTGACGGTCAAAATGCTCTGTCCCAGGATGGGAAGCTTTGGTTCTGCAGCAGTGTCTGAAATATCCATGGAATCCCAGAAGGGTTTGGGTTGGAAGGGATTTAAAGCCCATCCAGTGCCACTCCTGCCATGGGCAGGGACACCTTCCACTGTCCCAGGCTGCTCCAAGCCCTGTCCAGGCTGGCCTTGGGCACTGCCAGGGATCCAGGGGCAGCCCCAGCTGCTCTGGGCACCCTGTGCCAGGGCCTGCCCACCCTGCCAGGGAACAATTCCCAGTTCCCAATATCCCATCCATCCCTGCCCTCTGGCAGTGGGAAGCCATTGCCTGTGTCCTGTCCCTCCATCCCTTGGAAAGAGTCTCTCTCCATTTTTCTTGGCAGCTCCTTCAGGTATTGGAAAGCCACAATTAGGTCACCCTGAAAGTTCTTTTCTCCAGGCTGAAGAATCCCTTGATTAGTTCGAAACAGGAGCTTTTGTAACAAGCTTGTGATTTCAGCAGGTTCCCAGAGAACAGGGAAGGGATTTTGTAGTTTGTGTCTCAACGAGGGAATGGGATCTTCCACCCATCTGGGATGCTGAACGTGGCTGGGGTACTACTGGCCTGTACAGCTTAGTTGATTTGATTATGTTCACATAATTGCTGAAACAATGCTAAAATTATGTTTTAAATAAGAGTCCAAGCAAACTAAGGTGTTTATCCCTGTCCTGAGGAAAATGATGGCAGTGAGATCAGATTATTTTTTTTTTTTTATTTAATTGTTAGGAAAGGTTTTCATTGACAGCAAAAGGGAAAGTCTCCATCCAGTATTTTGATTTAATTGAAAGGAAAGGTATTTCAGGGTTAGTTTTGCTAACAGCTCTCTAAGGTAGGAGTTAATCTGTTGTAGCACAGAATGTAGGCCAAACTGTCTGGGTGACAATAGCCAGTGTCACATTCCAGATTCTGGTACCTGCAGAACCTTGCCTCCTTTGTGGATGATTTCCAGCACTGATTTCTTGCTGGGGGACCTGCTGGGAGACTGGCTCATTTTCAGGACCATTGGATGCTTCCCTTGGAGTGGCTTTCCAGCCTGTGCCAGAGATATGAGGTGAGAAATCTCAGAGAGGGTCACTTGTCACTGACCATGATCACCTGATGCCTGCCTCGAACCCAAGGCCTGATTGACAGCGTCACCAAACCCTCACATTGGAAATGTGCTATTTAGACATCACAATTTGAGTATTATAATACTTATGGAGCAGCAGGTGTTCTTCAAAATCAAGGCTCAGGCTCCCAGTCAGGCACACTGCACCAGTGGCTGCTTTCTGTCCTTATTTCAGTGTGTTTCAGCTTGCACATGTTGAGAATGAGGTGACAATGCTCTGTCACAACTTGTCTGCCTGCTTGCAAAGCAAGCTGGATGCTTCCCAGCTCACGGCAGGGTTCATGCTCTGCTTTCTTTTGGCTGAGTATTAACATTTCACTAAACTTGAGCAAGTCTCAAACAAACAGCTGTTTTATCACAGCCCCATGCCCTAAGTACAGACACTTGTTCCTTCATTTTCCAAGCTGAAGGCTCTGCTCTTGTGTACCTGTCACACTTCCAGCCCTCTACAGAGACACCTGCTGATGTCCTGGCTGGAGCTGGTGAGGTTGTTAGAGGGCTGAGTGCCACCCAGCCAAAACAGGTGTCCTCCTGACACATCCTGTCACCTCCCAGGCACACTGTGCTAACAGATGTCATTAATCTTTGAGAAGCCCTCACATGGTGAGTGCCAGAGAAAATCCTTTGAAAAAAATGAAAAATCCTGTCTTCAAAGCAGCAAGCAGTAAATAAGTCATAGAGCAGCACGCTGGGGCTCTAGGAGGAGAAAATACGGAATGGCTGCTTATTCAGGAGAATAAGGAGAGGGAGAAGAATCACAGAATCATTGGTTTGGGTTGGAAGGGACCTTAAAGCCCATCCAGCTTTGCCCCTTGCCATGGGCAGGGACACCTTCCATTATCTCAGATTGCTCCAAGCCCCATCCAACCTGGCCTTGGGCACTTCCAGGGATCCAGGGGCAGCCACAGCTGCTCTGGGCACCCTGTGCCAGGGCCTCACCACACTCAGAGTAAAGCATTTCTTCTTAACATGTAATATAAACCATCGCTCTCTCATTTTAAAACTGTTCCCTCTTGTCAATAGTCACTATCTGCCCATGTAAATGGTCCCTGTCCCTCCTTCTCATAAGCTTCTCTAGGTATGGGAAGGATCCTGTAGGACAAAATAAATATTCCTGTCATGACGACTCTTCTGGATGGCATACTTGCAGATGGCAACGGCAAATTCTCATCCCACAAACAAGCTGAATCCTGGGATTTCCTAACTTTTGCAGGGTTTGGATTCACAGCTTTAATAATGCTCTCTTGCCTGTGGGCTGTATGCATTTGCTCCCCTTTGTGCTCCTCTGTTTCCATGATGTCGTTTTTGGTGGACCCACACGAGAGAGCCTTTCTCTCTCCTGTGAGCCCTGGCAGAGCCCCACTTACCATAGATGGATGTAGGTAATGAATGAAGTTTATCTAATGAAGTGGATTTAAAATGTTTTCTTTGTTCTCAGATCACCCCAGGCTGCTGCCCTGGCAGGGCTGAGGAGCAGTTTTGTGGGACAAAGCACCATTCCCATGTGAAGCTGTACCTGGGACTGTCCTGTCAGTGGGATGGCACTTCAAGCCTTTATAACTGTGGTAGTACTTTACATCTGATGGCTCAGATCCCCGTGGTTCAGGGACAAATGCAGCCTTGGGGAGATGCAGGGATGCAGAGTGCTGGCCAGCTGTGGGAAGAGCCAGGCCAGCTGCAGAGCTCTGCTGCTGGCTGCCCCCTCTGGGAATCTTTTCTGGAAAGCCACATTTCTCTTCACAGAGAAAAGCAAGGCACAGTTCTTCCCAAGAATATTTCTGGGTTTCACATTCTCTGAACCTCAGAGAACGGAAAAACAATTCTTATCTCATTTGCTGTGCCCATGTTTGTGCAAAAGTAGAACGCAATGTGGAGATTTTTTACCCAAAGTGATGGTGGTTTGTTTCCCTGGCCTATCAGGGCCAAGCGTGTGTGTGTGGGGACTGTCGGCTGACAGTCACGAGATTCAGAATGTTGTGTGCAGGGTTGAGTGCTTGGCAGGTTCAGTTTTAGACGTACAGAATAATACAGTACAATAAAGTAATTAATTAGCCTTCTGATAAGATGGAGTCCTCCTCATCATTCCTTCCTTGTCAGGGCTTTCCCTACTCAGCCATAGGAGTCCTGCTCCTGCTGGAAGCAGCCTAACAGGCTGGTGAGCAAAATGCTGTCCTTGCAGTGCCCCCAAACCCCGGGAGAAGGTTAATACGGATCCTGCAGCTGCAGCTCTCTGCCCTGTGCCAGAAACACTCTGGAGCTGCTGGGTGAAGCAGCTGAGTGCAAGGCGAACGCACTCTGCGCTCTGCAGTATTTTTGGGGTCCCCAGATGAGAGAATGAATGATTAATTTGATTCTATGTCCTTAGAAGGTTAATTTATTATTTTATTATATTCTATTATATTAAAGAATGTTATGTTAAAACTGTACTTAAGAATAGAGAAAGGATACAGATGGAAGGTTACTAAGAATGATAATGGAAACTCGTGACTCTTTCCAGAGTCCCGACAGAGTGATGACCGTGATTGGTCATCAAGTCAAAACAATTCACACGTTGGATAAACCATTTCTAACCATATTTTGAAGCAGCAAAACACAGAAGCAAACGAGGCAATATTGTTTTCTTTTTCCTCTGAGGCTTCTTAGCTTCCCAGGAGAAGAACCCTGGGCAAAGAGGATTTTTCAGAACATACGATGGTGACAGCGCTCCCTCCCCGCATTGCAGGTGTGCTGCCACTGCTGCACCCCAAGCTCAGGGATGGCTTCATCTTTTCCAGAGCCTCTCTATATCCCTGCCCTGGCTATGTGTCTTACATTTTGAATCCCATCATTAATTGCTCTTTCCTTCCCAGTGTAACAAATGAATCCTGATCTTCCCTGTCAGAAGCCATTTGTACCTGCTTTGGAACATTTCAGGCTGAAGAGTTTCTGCCCACTGAGACCGGCCCCGGCTAATCACATTCCACGCAGAGGAATTTGGATTTGCATCAGAAAGCAGCACTCCTCTAGCTGTTTCAAACACTAAGCCCCAAAGAAGAGGTTGAGATGTCTCTTCCAGAGAAGCAGATTCTGAAATATCTCCCTTGTAAATTTTGGCTTCGCTGAGCAAGTGCACAGGTAAAAGAGAGGTGAGTGAAATGTCAGGTGTGGTGCAGGTTTGTAAGTACTTACTCTTACACTGAGTGTACTTACTCAGTGCTGTTACAGACCTGATGGTTCACTGGCATCACTCACTTGCAGCTGCAGAACTCTCCAGTGCTTCAGGCATGTTTAATAATTTAGAAACCATGGGGGTTTACTATGTTAAGGTAAATTTTAAGATTGATTGTCCTTCACAGTAAGCAGCAGGCTAAAGTTTGCTCCAGTAACTCTTTGGCTTACACATATATTGATGTCCACCAACCTGAGAAATCAGTACATGCATTTATTAATAATCTCACTGTGTGAAGTCACAAGCTTGGAGCTGTTCTGCTACAGGATTTTAGTAGTAAAATGGACTTCACCTAGTCTGAGATCCAGAAGAAAGTTACTCTTTGCCTTCTGAGATGCAATCAATATGTTTCCCTTGCTTTATCTGCAGGAATCATTATGCATTTTTCCTTTTCAGTGACCTGACTAATTAGGAGCATTTTTCCTTTTCAGTGACCTGACTAGAGGGGGGAGCTCTGTCTCCCCCTCTTGTATTGCTAATCTCTTTGGAACTAAAAGGAAGGCTGAATAATATCTTGATTATTTTTGGCCATCGGTGTGGCAGGACTTTGCTGCAGAAAGAAACTCCTCCCATTTGCTCCCAGTTACATTTATTGACTTGAGAAGGAAAGCCAGAGCAGTAGGGTCACATCTCCTTTAAGCCAGGCACGCTCATCATGCAAAGAGAGAAGAAGTGACATTTGGTGTCATTTGGTTTCTCTCTGAAATGACTTGAACAATATTCACTGCTGTCTGCAGTCATTTAGACTGGCAGCACTGCAAGGGTGATGTAATTTTGAGTATCTGTGAGACACCTCTCCGGTGCCTGAGAATGCTGCACAAAAGCTGGACTTTAACACTGTCTCTCCTATTAACTACTTCTTAAATTTTTAGTATCCTGTAAGCAAGAGAAAAGAGAGATCAGGAGGAAGCACTTTGGAAAGGCCCCTCAGAAGGGGAGTGCAGAAAGTGGGAGCACTTGTTGCTGTTCTTAGGATTAAAGAACTCATTAAAAGCTGGCAGGGAAAAAGCAGATAGCTTCCCCAGTTTAAAAAAAAAAATCAAAAATCAAAATAATAAAAGAGGATTAGGAAATAAATCTGGAGTGGTGTAATAAACAGATTTAAAAAGCATAAACTTTAATAAGATTATTTTAAGTGCTCTGTGTGAAAACACAAGGGTGGCCAGCAGAGGAGTGTTTATGTGTTGGGGAGTGAGTGGAGAGAGAGAGAAATGAGAAATTAAGATCATCTTCTCTGTGCAGCTCTCATTGCCTTTCATCTTTAATATCCAGCTTTTCCATAATGTATGAATAGCCACTGGATACTTTTAAAATAGACTGTATTATGTCCCTATTAGAAAAAGGATAAACTTGTACTACAAATCCACCGAAATAAAGCCCAAAACCAGCACCACCAACAAAAATACATAGAAAAAGAGGGAGTTGCAGCCTTCTGTCTTACTGCAGTGGCCACCACTGGGCAGCACAAATGCAGTGATTCTGAATTCTCCTGGCTGCATTGTCCTAGCTTGAAAATAAGACAGATCCATGTTAATGAAGGACATTTTCTGTGCTAGAAAGTTATTATTTGCCTGAATTAGTAACCTTATAACAAAAGAGAATTAATAGAAACATATCTTGTGTATCTCAGTAAGGTTGGGATGGGCCTTCTGCCCCTGGCAGAGCTCTCAGAGCTGGTAGCTCTAAATGGGGAAGTGTCATTTAACGATTCCTTTCTCCTCAGAGCAGGCCCAGAGCAAAGGGAGAGCATCTCAAAGCCCTGGTGATTGCTCACCTCTTAAGGAAGGTCACTGAGCCCTGTGCTCACTTTAATTGAGCTTTAACGTTGTGGTGGCTAAACAAAGCTGAGCTGGTGTGCCAGGGCACGGGACAAATACAATGAGATGCAGCTCAAGCTTTGGGGTTTCCTGCTTGGGTAATTTGTCCTCACAATGGGCTGGGATAGCACAGGCACAGGTTTCATTTCTGCCACAAGTGCCACCTAACAGTTTCCTCTGCATTCACAGTTTCCTTCTGACTCTTGGTATCTTCTTCAACTGAGTGGGGGAAAAACTAGAGGAAAGGTGCTGGTAGGCTTCTGAGTAGAAATTAAGTGGTTTGTGTGCTCTTTCATCTGTTCATTCAGCATTAGTGACTCCAGTGAGCTAAAACAGGAGAAGTGTGAAAATGTGTAGGGTTTCACAGGCTGCTGCATGTCCCTCTCTGGCCATAAGGTCACAGTTTGGTGAAATAGTTCTCAGATTTTTTTTAGAGCTGGATGGCAGAAAGGAAGATGGTGCAAAATGCAGTTTTTGGCCAAAGCCATATTGCCTGTAAGAGGGCAGCTGTCACCAAGACACTGCTTGTTCTTTTTCCTCAATGTCTTCACTTTGTTGGTGATGGGCTACTTCAGAGCAGCCAACTCCCAAACCTTTACTGTCAATAGAATTCTCCTTGTAGGAATTTAAGAAGAGAATGGCTGCCCCATCCCTGGAAGTGTCCAAGGCCAGACTAAATGGGGTTTGGAGCAACTTGGGGTAGTGGAAGGTGTCCCTGCACATGCTAGGGGGTGGAATTAGATGATCCTTAATGTTCCTTCCTACCCAAACCTGTGATTCAATCATTCCATGAGCTACAGTCTTAACAGTAATATCCCAGTTTTTCTTCTCCTTCTTTCCCTTTAGACCTTTTTGCTGAGATATTTCACATTAAAAACCATTTAGCCATGCAAGAGGCTCTCCTGCCTTGCCAGCTTGACACCAGCAATGCCTGGGCATCATTTAGCCTGTGTTCAGTGCTGCTGGAGCTACAGCTGGAATTAAGTCTTTCACAAATTTCTTTAGAAACCCTTACTGAATGTTGGGGAAAGTGGCAGAGTGAAATTGGACAAGTTCAGAAGAGCTCCTTCAGCCCATATTATGTCTTTGTCCTTATGAAATAGCTATTAGAGCTGATGTGTTGACAGCTGTTGAGCTGAACTTGCTGGTAATTAGACATCTCTGCTCTAGTGGTGCCCCAAAACACACAAGGAGCTTCATTCCTTTTAGCAAATTATAGGAAAGGCAGCTTTTGGTGATTGCCAATTACCCTGGGCTCTTTGAGGTGCAATTATGTGACATTTCTGACTCATTGTCACATCTTATAGTACAGATCATGGATAAAAAAAGTGGAAGGAGAGAAAGTGCTTACTACAGATGGTGGTAGCACAAGATCACCTACAATTTTCACATCTCAGGCTGCTGTCTGAGGCTGTAATACAGTTTTTTTCCCCCTCCTTGAAGTCCGGAACTGCCTTTCTTGTCTGCAGTGCCTTGCTCATTGATTTGAAAGGTGTCCTGAGTAACACCTGTGTGACCCTACTGAATTCAGTCCTCCACCACCAGAACCATCTGCATCCACTATCTAGAAGGATCAAAAAAGTGCCTTGTATTGTTTTAAGCACCAGGTAAAGGGATTTTGTTAGCTGTTACAGCATCTTACACAGCCAGCTAGTCCCACTCCTAGCTAACCTCCAGCCATTCTCATGCTCAGGATTGCTCAGGAAAAAAACCAGCAGGATTTTCTCTCTCACCCATCCACTTTTCCAATGTGAGGGGTGTCCTTTCTCATGGCTCTACTCCTGTATTTTATACATGTGAGGTATGTTGCTTTATTTCTACTCAAATTCATGTTTCGGAATTTGGTGGCTGGCAATTAACTTGCAGAGACTTTTACCAGATTAAACACACAGATTACAGCCAGGATCACTCAGCTAAATAGTCCTCAAATCTGTGTCAAGAGAGTGGCAAACCCACTCCAGCCTTCCCTGAGTGAACTCTTTGGAATCAAATGTTGGTACACTGGTACCCAAACAATAAAGCAGAGCAAGAGATGTTATATTTGGAGAGAAATAAAACTCAGGCTCCTGGACAGCGGTGGAGCAGAGTTTCTCTAGTGCAGCCCCTTGCAGCCTTAGCCATTAACTGAGGGGTGGTGGAGGCATGAGAGATTTTTGGACCATGGCAGGAAATCTCCTCTTTTGTTTCACTGAGATCATGTTGATACCAAATTATTTTCTTCCACTTTGACACGGTGCAGCCTGAAGGAAGATTTTTGGAATGCTCTTACGTGGGCAAACAGGCAGAAAATTTCCGAGGAAACAACCCATAGAGAAAGTAATTTCTGTTCAGGCAGTGTCTATAAAGTCATTGCATAATTAGCTGGATTACTCTCCCAGGTTTGTTTTATTTCCTTACAGGAAGATAAATTGTCTAGTTATGCGACGAGGAGCCCCTCATAACTCACATTAGCTGGGAAAGGCTTTAATTTCCCTCCCTTAATGTTCTCTGTCCTGCTTCCTTCCCACATTCCAGCCCAGTCATTAGTTCCCATAACTCTGCTCAGACTGGTGTCCTCACTCATTTGCTTTGCTCTTGGCTTCTTTTCTGTGGCAGCAGCCCCTGCAAAGGCTCAGCAATCCTCCTCCAGCAGCCAGGCAGCCACCAGGGCTGGTGGATTCCCACCTTTGCAAGTGCCTGGGCTCATCCATCAGAGGCAGGAATGAGAGCAGGATGAAGTGTGCTGTGCAAATGCCTGAGCTGGGCTCTCCCCAGCACTACCCTGCTCATTAAATATCAGAGTAAACAGATGGTACTCATTTCACCAGGAGTGACAAAGGAGAGAGCTGTAATATTCCAATATTTCCAAACATTTGTGTCTTCCATTCATTTTTCTTTTTAGCTTTTGTTAGTATTAGTGTTTAATTAGGCAGCTCCTCTCTTTTGTTTCTTTTCCGGGCACTTTCTAAACCCTTGATTGTTTTGAAATTAAATATTTGTTCTCTTGGGGAGGTTACAAACTTTGGAATAGTGTCAAAAATCAATTATAATTTTTCATCCTTAACATGACTTAAACAGAAGATCAACCACAGCCTTCAGCTGTCAGGTTCATCTGCCCTCTACCTTCAAGGTGGCACCTGAGACACTGACTTCTACTTTGAAATTAGAGGAACCAGCCCTTAAAGTTTACTTCTTTGGATCCTTTTGAGGTTTAGAACTAGATAATCTTTTAAATCCCTCCCAACACAAACAATTCTATGATTCCTTGGGTCTGTGTTAGGGTAAATAATTGAGAGAGGACCTGAGTTACTTGGTGTCCATCCAGCAAAAAATCTGGATTTCCAAAGTGCCAGTTCTAGAATGGGAAGGGTAAATGATATTTACCATTTTCCTAATAGCTGTCTCTTAGTGTTTCCCCACACTCATTCACAGCTCAGCATGCTCCAGTTAGTGCTGAGGGTAGTGTAATGACAAACTGGTTGTTATTACATTTTTCCTTGATGATGCTTCCTTGGTATCAGTACAGCAGCAACAGGGACAAATATGGCTCAGTGGGAGAGAGAAGGAAAATTGCCTTACCCAGAGCATGTCTGTGGTAAAGCACAATTCAAAGGTCTGGGGAAGTGTTTCTCTTCCTCCTTTCATCAAGGTAAAAATGTTTCTCTTTACTTGTGATGCTTCAGTTAAATCATGCATGCATTAACATTTATCTTCCCCATTTATTTACACAAAACTGGCTGCAGCTCACTGTTCAATACATTCAGGAGTTTTGTGTCACAACCTGAGTTCTTGCTGGGCTTTTGTCAGTGAGACATTTTACAGCACGTGGCAAAAGCACAGATCCCACACAGCCAGAGCTTTTGTATCTCCTGAACTGCCCAGATTGTTCTGTGTCATTTCTTTGTATGATGTGTTTGCCTTTAAGCAGCTAAAGACACAACTCCTGTTCAGTCTTCCTTGTAAAGCCAGAGTCCAGGGGCAATAATGCTCCCAAACCTGGGACCAAGCCTTCTTAGAAGGCTTTTTTAGAACTTGTTTCGACACCTCACTATTGCATAAGGATACCAGGAAAACCTCTTCTCACTTTTCCAACATGAGGACTGGTTTTCTTAAATCCATCAGAGGAAAAGTATGATTGACATCATAGGAGAGAAAGCCTTGTGTGTGCACCTCCAATGTGTGACAGCTCATCTATCTGACTTCAATTTGAATTGCTGTTCAGATTGCTCCATGTTTTGTCTTCATTGAAAACAATCTTGCTGGTTAGAATAAAGCACATTTCTTTAAAACACCATTTTAGCACAGGGAATAGCTGAAAATACTTTCACTTTTTACCACATTCAGAGTTTATTTCATGTCACTTTTTTCATGTAGGTGGTTAAGGGTGGGTTATATTCCTTTAATGGGTATATAATTATATAATTACATTCTGAAATGGTGCGCTGGCAGTCATTTCTGCTACTTCACATACAGCAAAGAGCAGGGTCAGAGCTAAGCCACAGGGAGTCAAAAAGGGGGACTTCTTTAGGGCATTTATGTTCTACAGAAACAGGCAACTGCTGGTGTATTTTAACCAGTGCACAGCTGCTGCAGAAAGGTTTCCCTCCTCGTGAAGGGGAATGCTTTTTGTTGGTGTGAACTCTGGGGAGAGCAGAGTGAAGGGAAAAGCTTGGTAACTGAGGAGAGGGAAGTAAATAGGAATGAGGAGGAAAAATGAGATAATAAGGGAAGCCTCAGTCACAAAGAGCATGGGTTGAGCAGGATCAGAGGCTGGGCTGCAGTGCAGCTGGGCCAGGCTTTGGGGCTTGCCTGTTTAGGGGAGCAGCCCCAACTCCCCTTGCCTGTGCTGAGCCAAGGATTTCACACAGCCACCTCCAAGGAACATCAACACAGGCTACAGAACCAGCCCCAAGGGGAGCAGGGGAGGGAATGAACCTCATTTTCCAAGCAGGTAATGCAGTGCAGGTTTGGTTTACCCTGGTTCTGAGGGCTTGGCCTCTTTGAGCAGCTATGAAATGCATAAGCTTTATTCTCTTTGTCATTTTCTGTAAGCAGCAAGATATTTTTGTGAAAGAAATGGAAAAGACCTCTCTGCAAGCAATTTTTTTTTTAATGTTGTGACATCATTTTAAAAAACGTTGTGTTCTCATGGTTTGTTTTCTACAAAACCAAAAAATAGCAAGTCACAGCACTTGGCAACTCCTGGCTGTCAGGGTTTGGTGACGCCAGCAGGAGCTGCAGCAGATGGAGAGTTGCAAACATTCTGGAAGCTGGGACGGATGGATTTGCTGGAGCTTGAGAAAGCAGCACTGCAAAAATGCTCCTACGTCCCCAAGTGTGAGCTTTCTTAATAAATAACACTTTCAGGGGAAAAGAAGTTGGGATGTGACAGTGCTTTTGGGAGCAAGCCAGCTCCCTCCCTATCTAGCAAGCTGCTCTGTGGAATGTGGCTCTCTGTGAAGCAGATGCAAAGGCAGCAGAAAAAAGTCAGCTTGTTCTCTTGCTTTGGGAATCATAATCATCACAGAAACGTGGAGTTCAGGGCTGGATAAGCATCAGGAATGACAAACCTGAGGATATACAAGCAGAGGCACCAGCATAGGCAGGAAATGTGCATTTTTTGCCCCTTTAATACCACTGCCTTGTGCTGGTGAATTCAGGGGTATCACAGAAGTCTCGCTGCACCAACACTTGTCAAGGTGTAACCCCAGCCCTCTGGAGCCTCAGATGGATGGCACTGAAGGGTGACATGAATGTTGGTGAATTACCATGTAAAAGCCTGAGAAGTCTCTAGAAACCTGCTTAAGGTGTTCCTCTAGTGCCATCTTGACTTCCTGCAAAGGTGACTGTCACATCTGTGAGATCAGAAGCACCATGAATGTGTCACAGAAAGCAGAATGAGGAGGTTGCTCTTGCTTTACCAAAAGCACCCAAAATATGCAGGATTTACAGACAGTTCTCTCTGGAGAGCCTTGTGTGAGCACAGAACATGACTGCTTTGTAGACCCACAAAGAGCAAAACCCAAAATCCTAGGTGGTTTTTGGAGCTGCTGAGGGTGACTTGTGGCCTGGAATGGGACCCGATGCAGGACTAGGGGAGATGGACAGGTCAGACCTGGACCTGAAGCATTCCATGGAGAGTCCTCCATCCCAAGGAAGCACAGAGGTCCCCCAGCCCTGGAGTTTGGTAGGAGAAACAATGAGCAGAAAGTGCCGAGATTCCACCAAGCTGGGAATCCATGAGATCCTCACTAGACTCATTGTCAGTGGCTGATGGCAAGAGAAAATCTCTAATATATGCATGGGTACGAGGCTGGTTGTCTCCTGTGCTGTGCAGCCTCCTGGTTCGTCTTTTTAGGAACATAAATCAGTAAAAAGACAGAGTAAAAAATTTAGAGGAAGGTAAATCAGAGCTGAGAAATACCTAATTTTTCAGTAATGCCCTGATGGACATGATGGAAGCCCTTAAAACTCCATCATTAATGAAGCTTTTCTCCTACATGCAGGCTCTTTGTTTCTCTGTGTCTGGAACAGGTGGTTTTCAAATGCAGCAAAATTTGTCTCCTCCTTTCCTCCATATCCTGATTTCCTCACCCAGCAGGGTTCTTACTTCATGAGGAAAATGGAATTCCTTGTGCTGCTTACCCAGCCAGCAGCCACAGAGGCTGTGTGAGGATACACACACTTAGCCAGTCAGTGCTCTCTCTTTCAGGGTCCAGTCACAGTAACTTATTTCTTTTTATGTGTAATTTTGGTGTTATTGCCTAAAACTTAGAGTTGAAATTCAACTGTATAAAAGAAATATTTGCATCATCATTATTAATGGCAATTACTGCTGCTTATGCAAAGTTGCTGTTTGTTTTCTGTCAGAAAATTTCTCCACGGTGTTGTCATAAAATAAGCCACAGTCCCACGTGTGTTTGAATTCCCACAGGCACCAGTGGCAACAGGCAAAGCTCTGCTGCTTGGGTGCTCCTGTTCCTGCAGCCACTCTGGAACAGAGAATTTGCAGAGAACCAAGGAGCCAGCCCCAGGACCTGGGGAGAGCCAGGAAAAATCCTCCTTTTGTAAGGTTAGTTTTATCATGGGGCAGGGAAGGCCAGCCCTGCTGAGTCCATCTGGGGGGGAATATGGACATTTGAGTGAGCAAAGTACTCATTTATATTAATTCTCTCCAGATGTATTGATGAGAGTCTTGTTACTGACCTGTTCCATCAATCTGTATTGCAGAGAAGAAGAATGAATTACATGCTTTAAAGAAGCCTGCATGCAGAACCAACATCTATGTGTGTAATGTACACATGCTGCCTTTTCATCCACTTGGAAAGATTAGTCCCTTTTTACTGAAGTAAACAGAGGGTTAGGCATGATCTGTCATGAGCTGCTGTGGGTGAATGGGATTGTGGTCCTCCTGTGGAGGAGCAGTGAAAGACTTGACAGCTCATTATTACAGATTTGTGCTGAGCACTGGCCGGGGTGGGAAGGGCTTGATTGGATCTTGGAGGAGAAACGCTGCAGGTGAGCTGGCTGGATGTGTCAGAGCCACAGTGAATGATGCTGCCAGGACCTGTGGCTCCTTTGGGCCTTTCTCTCCTGTTCTAAACTCATTAAAGGGTGCCAGTGAAAGGCAGAGTGCTGGGGGAGGGCTCTGCTGTGATTCACCACGAGAAACGAGCTGGGATCAGTGACCTGGGGGGACCACGAAGTGAATGTTGGGAGTGACAACAAACTGGAGGGGGTTTGCATCCTTGAAGAATCTCAGGAGCTGAGTGATAAAGCCCTGAGCAGCCTGGTCTTGCCTCAGAGGTGGCCTTGCCTCGAGCAGGAGCTTGGACTGGCTCCAGTCCTCTGTGACCTGTGTCTCCAGGCGCAGAGCTCCTGCCTTTTTCAAAAGCCACCACAAATTTCAGATGTCCTCCCAGGGGTTGGTGCTCTTGTAAGAAGAGCAGCAGAGTGGTCTTTGGTGATGAAATCGGGAGTGCTGTGTAAAGAAGGAGCACTGAAAGCTTTGTTTGTCTGACATGGGAAGCCAAGGCACAGCATTTGGAAAAGGAGTGTCCCCAGGAGACAGGCTGAACCCAAAATATTCCTGGGTCCTTGATAGGCACCTTTCACACTCTCATCTGAAGCTGACATGGCTAAGATGGCATTTTTTATTCTGGCCAGATTTATGTTCCCACAGGCAGAAACTTTTCTTATAGAAGTTTCTGCTTCCTGCCCTCTGGGGTCTGTAGCTGCGTTTCTGATGCAGCGTCCCCAAACCCCATCGTGGTGCAAGATTGTGCAGAGCTTTAGAGGAAGTTATTGCAGCCTTGCTCTTGAGGGTTTCAATGACAGGGTTTGAGAAGCAGCAGGACCAAGGCAGCAGGAGGAATGGGAGTCGGATTCAGCACATCAACATTTGATAGAGAAAAATATGTTTGTTGTCCAGGGAAGGGAACGGAGTTGGGGAAGGGGCTGGAGCCCCAGGAGGGGCTGAGGGAGCTGGGAAAGGGGCTCAGCCTGGAGAAAAGGAGGCTCAGGGGGGACCTTGTGGCTCTGCACAACTCCCTGCCAGGAGGGGACAGCCAGGGGGGGTCGGGCTGTGCTGCCAGGGAACAGGGACAGGACAAGGGGAAAGGGCCTCAAGCTGGGCCAGGGCAGGCTCAGCTTGGCCAGCAGCAGGAATTTCTGCATGGAAAGGGTGCTCAGGCCTTGGCAGGGGCTGCCCAGGGAGCTTTGCAGTGCCCATGCCTGGAGGTGTCCCAGGAAGGGCTGGAGGTGGCACTCAGTGCTCTGGGCTGGGGACAAGGTGGGCACTGGGCACAGCTGGGACTCCGTGGGCTGGCAGGGATTTTCCAGACTCAGTGATCCTGGGATTCTAAGATTTAACCTAAAACTTGGAAATCCATGGAGTATGAACCTTGCAACTTGCTCATAATTCTGTTCTTTAGTTTGATAACTTCTCTGGCTTTTTCTAAGGTGTTTTTCTAATTAAGATCCAGCCTCTGGCTGCTTTAACTTCTCTTCTAGTTTATTGTTCTATTAGGCATTCTTGTTTTTATTGGATGTTTTCTAAATGTGCAGGTAGTGTCCAGTGGCAGCAGTGGGTTAGAAGAGCAGCAAGATCTCAGTTGCTGGTTTAGTTTTAAAATACTCAGTTTATAGAGATTCTTCTAGGACAGAGAAGAGCTGCACTGCCTTGGTTCTGAGCAACAATCATAATCCACTCTGTCCTCAGAGCTTCAACTGATGTGAATCACTGATATTTATCAGGTGTTGACATTATTGCTCTCAAATGGGTTCTTTGCAAGAAAAAGGAGTTGCAGCCTGGACAAGGGCAGAGCTCTCCTGCCCTGTCTGAAATGGCAGCTGATTGTGGGGTCTGCAGAGGGTACTGGGAAAATCCCTGATCCACTGATCTGGGGAAACATCTGCCTGGGGGCTGCTGACTTCTGCTCTGAAAAGGGAGTGAATTATTACCCTGAAGCAAAGAGAGCTTGTGAGACATGGAATTGCAGAGTCATTAAAGCTGTGAAAGATCTCCAGGATCATAAAGTCCAAGCAGCACCATCACCCTGTTCACCACTAACCCATGTCCCCAGGTGCCACATCCACAAGTTTTTTGAACACTGCCAGAGATGGTGATACCACCACTGCCTTGGGCAGCCTGTGGCAAGGATTCACAATCCTTTCCAGGAAGAAATCCATCCCGATGTCCAACCTCAACCTCCCCTGGCATGGCTTGATGCCGTTTCCTTTTGTTAAACAGGACTGGCCTGGGACTGAGCCTGGGGTCACCACTGCTGGCCAGCTGGGAAATAGAGCATAAAAAACCTCTCACGGCTCAGGTATGTGTTCAGGTTTGTCTTGAGTCACCATAAAGGCTTTGAGTCCACTAATATGAATTTAAAAAATATTTTTTCCTATTCCTGGTAAATTTGCACTGAATGGACTCCATTGACAAATGTGTTCTCCCTTTGCTGTTGCATTGCTTTTGGTGGATATAAGCATGTTGCTCTCTATGACTGGGTCGATTTTTATGTCAGCTGAAGGATTTGCTCTTCATGACTCTTCTGTGCTGCCTTCTGCTGTGCTGATAATGTGTCTGCACTGCCCTTGGGATGAGGGGACAGAGCACATGTTCCATAGAAACACTGAATCCCAGTGTTTTGGGTGGAAAGGGGCTTTAGTCTCATCTCCTTCCAATCCCCCTGCTCAGGGTAGGGACACCATCCACTGTCCCAGGTAGCTTCAACCAGGCCTTGACTTAATGGAGTTTTAAAGAATTTGAGTTCCTCGTTTATATGGAAATTTCATTTGCATCCTAAAGAGCTGTGACTGCATCAGCTCTGTTGATGCACGGATGGAACAGACCAAGAGAACTTTTGGAAGATGCCCTCTTTATTTCTTTTGTATTCAACCTTAATGAGCAATTATCTGATTTTCCTCTTGTTCAGTACTTTATCTGTCTCATATAGAGGATGGTGGCTGCTTTTAAAATGTAACAAATTCACAAGTAATTAGGGCAAAGACATATCAATCAAAACAATGTTTTCCTAAGGTATAAATGAGTTTCAGCGCCAACCAAAAAACCACCAGAGAGTGGAGAGTGTTGAGAGCATGATTTTTGAATGCTCTTCTCCAAACTATTATAAAATCTGATTTATTTCGACTGCTGAGTGTGGCAGGACTGTCTGCAAGTGGCAGAACTGCAAGTAAAACGAGCTTCTAAAAATGCTGATTTTAGTTGCAGGCAGTAATTAGGAGAACAGTGAACTCTTGGGCAGAAAACAAAGCCTGGCACATCCATCATTTCACACCTCTTTGGTGAGGTGCTAATGAGATCTGAACACTACACGGGTCTGGATGTGGCCTCTGCACTCAGTCAGACAAACACTTCAGGAGTGTTTATACAGTGGCTACTTTGATTGTCTGCAATATCAGTTACTCCTTTAATAATGCAGCTTTATGTTTCTTGTGCTGGAGAGCAACAAACCTGCTTCTGCATGCAGAATCTTCCCTCTCCTGTCAGCAGGCCAGCTTACCTGGTGCTGCTGCACCACCACCCACCTGCTGTGGGCTGCGGAGCTGTTTTCTTAATTGCAACGAAATCATTTACGCCAAATAATGCCACATTACAACAGCGTAATTTAATTTGCAGCTGTTCATTATATTTCCATTACCCTTCAGCTCTGGCAGCCTCCCAGGGAAGGACCCAGGAGGAGCAGGGGAGACAGTTTCCTGGAGGGATAAAATTGCACTCCACAAAGCCCAGTGCCAGGCCTTTCCTGTGGCAGAATTCTGGCATCATTACATTCCCTGCGTTTCACTTGTGTCATGCTGAAAAATAATAATAGTGAGGGTTTTCTTCCTAGACTTTCAAATCAAGATTACAGTCTCTTGCTATTCTAACTTAATCATGTTCTATTATCAAAAATAAGAGGGTTTAAGATGCATTACCCATGTTGTTTACGTTTGAACACTGGAGCTTTTATCTAGAAATCTGTACTGAATTCTGCACTACATGAATAGATGCCAAGGCTAGAGGAAATTCAGGCTGCCTCACAATTATTGTCTAATGAACACAGCAATGAAACTTGTGAGCATTTGGCTTCCTGTAGTACTTTGAGTTTAATGTATATGGTTTAAGGCATTTACTCCATTATGACTTAAAGTATTAGCAAGCAGAATACAGTTTATTAACCATTCTACTGTTTGTCTGGAAGTATTTATAGTAAACTTTTAGAATTAATCAAAAGCAGACATTGTAAAAACAAAAATCTGATTTATTGCCAAGCTCATAAATGTCAAGTATACTGTTATGCAGGCTTTGTATTACTTCAGTTGCAACTTTAAAGAACGTTTTAAGTGATTGGAAAAAGGAAGTTTATTAAAGGCTCAGCAGGTCTTCTCTGCTCTCTGCTGTTAATAATGTAAATCATTGCATCGTGTGATAGAGGAACAACATGGCAGGAGAAGTTTTTAATCAGGTTTTCTCTGTGACTACCAATACCTCCAGGAAGAACTTGAAACACAGACCATTGTGTTTCCTCTGGCAAACAAAAGCAAAGAAATCTCAGAAGAGAGAAAGGGGAGTGTAAACCAGCCAGGGTGGTTTTAATTGCTGAAGTTTTCTTTGGGTCACAGCTTAGCAGCCTGTGATGTTTGTAAGGAAATTCAACTCTCTCACCTCTTTGCCAGTGTGTCCATAGTTGGCTTTATCTCCAGTCCAAATGCTGTGCTTGAGGCAAAGCTGATTTGTGGGGCAGCATTATTTCATCCTGTTAGCTACCAACCTCGGGGAAAGTCTGCTGGGAAAGTGAAATCATTTTGGGCTCGACCTGAGCTTGGCTTCTGGTTGGTAGCTGTTGGTTCCTGCTGCCATGGTGGGTACACACCCAGGGGGAACCCAAACACAGCCACAGCAGGGAAGCCCCTGGCTCTGCCTCAGCTTCTCCCAGGTTCATTTTAAGGTTTGATCCATGTGGGTGAGGGCTGGCGTGTGCTTTGCAAACTGCTTGGACACTGGTGGGTTAAAAATGTCACCGAATAAACAGACATTGGTTTGTTGTCAGTATGAGCTTAAAGAAGTGATACAGAAACCAGCAGAAAGAAGGGAACAACTTTTCCTGTGTTTTTGTGAGTATGACTTAAACAGGGATGATCACTGACAGCTATAGGATAGGGAAGTACTTTAATAGCTCCTCTCTGGATGCTTTGGAAACATCTCTGAAACTCTCTAAACTCCAGTTGTCTCAGAGTTGTATGTAGAGGATCCTCTTTTAGAGTCAAAAGTATGGGCTGATAGGTCCTTGAGGTTGGTTTTAGTGCAGCTGTTGCATGAAAGTAAGGGAAGAAGGTAAGCTAAGACAGATAGCTAAGGAAGAAGGAAGAAATATTTAGAATAAAGACAAAGCTATAATATCATAGAATGTTTGGTGTTGGAAGGGGCCTCACAGACCATCCAGTCCCACCTCCTGCCATGGGTAGGGACACCTTCCACCATCCCAGGCTGCTCCAAGCCCTGTCCAGCCTGGCCTGGGACACTTCCAGGGATCCAGGGGCAGCCACAGCTTCTCTGGGCACCCTGTGCCAGGGCCTGTCCACCCTCAAACTTCTCCCTAAAATCCCATCTAATCTTACCCTCTTTCACATGTTTGATGCCTATATTACTGTGTGTTATTCTACTTTGGAAAGCTCCTGATGGTTTTCATTGGAGCATTAAACAGAGAAATCTCCATTGACTGAGAAGCTTTATCACTGAGAGGTGCTGGCAAACCCCGAGAAGTGTTTACTCCTGAACAGTGCAGGGAACTCAAATTAGTGTGAGGAGGACACATGTAAAAAACACACAATTCAGAGCACTCTTTCCACTTAATAACCCATTAGGAAAAGCTTCTTTTTGCTCAGGGAAGTGAAATGGCTATTTCACAGAGATTTTTGCCTGTTGCAGAAAAAATTCTGGCAAATGATATGTGCATTAGCTTCTGAGGCTGCCATGAGGGGTGTGCAAGGGATGTCTGACTTCTGCACACCAGGGAACTCCTCCTCCTTGTTATAGATACATACTATAATATTGGCTTTTTGCAAATATTTGAATGGATGCTATATGCATAACGTTAAAATAACTTTGCTATAAAAATATAGTTTTTATTTCTGTTGTTAATTGAGCTTAGACATAGCAGCGAAATAGCTGATATAAGTATGCTTGTGCTAAAATGCCTGATTGAATGGGATAACATGCAATGAACATTTGATCCCTGCTACAGATATACCAATTCTCAGCACCCACTGTCAGTAGAAAGTATGGACCAAAGCCCAAAACTGGAGGTGATAGGATTGGATTAAAACCACACCCAAGGATTACACATGCTTGGAAAAGGCAGAGCCGAGGAGGTGTGGTATTCACATACTCTTTGGACAGAGAGAGACATAATTCTCTCTCCCAGGATTTTTCCTGGGGAAGGCAGTGAAAAAGCTCAGAGAAAGAAGAAGGAAAACAATTCCTATCTCTACTTGCTGCTCCTGTTTTTTGGCACATGTGGAATGTGTTATGGAGATTGTTTACTGAGAGTGATTTGTTAATAGCCTCTGCTGAGGGTTCCTTGGATTGATTGACCAATTGGATCAAGGCTGTGTCGTGACTGTCTGGAAAGGGTCACGGGTTCCTCTTTAGCGTTAGTATAGTATAGTTTAGTATAGTTATAATATAGTATTAGTGTAATATAGCATAGCTTAATGAAGCATTTCTTCAGCCTACTGAAATCATTGGGGTCACTGCATGTTATTCCCTGGATGGGAATAACTCTCTTCTACGATAGAGGAGGAGTCATGCTGAACAATTCTTGGAACATGTAAACTAGGCTGGGGAAAAGTTATATTTTACATAATTATTTATGAATATGCAACAGGCTGATGCAATAAAAATGGTATATAAAGGCTGTTTCCAAAATGGAAACACTTGACTAAGTGCCAAGAAGCACCTGGCCGTTAAACTCTTTGCTCTATTGTCTTTGTCTCCTTTATTTTATCTCCTCCTATTTTCCTTTATTAAACTTTTAAATTTTTGCAGGAGAGTGAACCTTGTTTTTCACATACAGCAGCTCCAGGGCCTCACCAAATGTGTGTGTGACAGAGCAAGCCTTGCCTCAACTAAGAGGCTCTCACCCTTTCCTAAGCACACACAGAGAACTGCTTACAAAGCAGCACTACCTGCGACTTCAGTCTAACCAGTCCTGTGGATCAGATCCATTCCTGGGACACCACTTGGTTGTTTCTGTAATTGGTGAATGCCCTTTGCAGAGTTTGACTTGCCTTGGAATGATGCTTAATCAGCAGGCAGGGATTTGATTGTGGCTTTCAGCAGTGCCAGCCCACATCCAACTCACTGACCTGCACAGTCAGGGTTTTAATCTCCAGATGGAAAGGAATGAACAGGTCTGGTTTCGGCCTGAAAAAAATAATGTCCTCAAAATTATGCCTTTTAAAGGTGGTATTTGGAAGATTTAATTGTTTCTCTGGAATGAAATCATACAATGGTTGAGGCTGGAAGAGACCTTAAATATCAGGCTGGCCACAGCTCCAGCCCTTCCCTCTCCAATTTCTGTTCCTGCAGGGAAATACACCTCAGCTGAATTGTCCTTGGTACTTCTCTTGTGGTGAGAGGGTTTGAAATGGCTGACTGGACCCAAGTTGGGACAAAATTTGGCTTTCAGTCCCTGAAAAAGTCTGCAAGATTTCATTCATTCCCATGTTTTCATGGGAATTGACCTCAGCTTCTGCGTGGGGTTGGACAGGGGATGGCACACCGAACCCAAGCTGGCTGCCAGGTCCTTCCTGCCTCTTCTCTGCAGAGCTGCTCAGCACAGCCAAATTACCCACAAAACAAGGAGACAGCTGGGATACAGAACTGGAGAAAGTGGCTCTGGTTGTCTGAGGTGCTCTGCAATATTTGTCATCTGTGGATAAGCAGCAATCAACAAAACTCACAATAAGCTGTAAGTGCTCTAAATGTCATAATGAGCTCAGGCACTGAAATCTGAATGCCATTTGTGTTGCCCTTTGATAATAACTTGTGATTGCCACTCAAGGAGGCAATCATGTATCCAGCATAGCTAAAAATTAGATGCACAACCCTGGCTTTCCATTCCAGCCTGAGCTGCTGTGAAGTGCACTAGAAGCATCTTTGACTGCATTTGTGTTCACATGTTTCACACCCATGTCATGCACTGCAAGAAAAGGGAACCTTAAACAACAATTTATTTGGGGGAAAGGGGTGTAGATTACAGGTATTCTTCGCAGAACATGGCACATACTGTTCTAGCTCATAAAATATATGCTAGGATGCTAACAACATCTGCTCCTTTTCCTGCCCCTCCTTACATGTTTGGAAGATTCTGCTAATCCAGCTCTTTCATGTTAAATACCTTTCTGGGAGTTGTTTTGTTCTTCTTTTTTTTTTTTTTTCCTTCTTCCTTTTTTACTTATTTATTGCTGACTGTTGAAGGGTTTTTGCTTCATTTTCAGACTGTAACACCTTTTGTTTACCTTCTGCCTCCAGAATGAAATTTTTTTTTAATATTTTCTTATCGTCAGAATTTCATGAAAGGATGCCCAGCTGTGAGACTCCTTTTTGTTGCTTTTTCTCCCTGTGTTTAAATGCCAGTTTCATCACAAATGTATTGTAAATCTGTGTTTAATGTCTTGCAAAACTCTTTTTGATAGTGCTGTACTTCAGTGCCTGTTTTGATGTATTTGTGCAAGGCTCAGTGTTACAGAATGAGGAGGCTGTGAACAGGAAGGGGCTGCTCAAGCAGGAGCAAAAAACTGTTGGCAAGGCCAAAGCATCTCCAGAGGGAGCAAGCTGCAGGGAATGTGGGATTGTACCACTAATCTGGTGCCTCTCTGAGAGGTCGGGGGGGACATCTGTCCCTCGTGTCGGGGGGAGGCTGGACTCAGCCTTTGGGACCCTGGTTCACCTGAAGGATACAAGGAAATATCAACATGAAAGGTAAATCCCACTTGCTGCTGAAATGTGCCCAGGGAGTGAGAAAGGTGATTCTGAATCCCTGAGTCTGATGGATTCCTCTCCAGGAAGGAGGGCAGGCAGCTGAGCATTTCCTCTCAGATCTGTGCCCCACGCCCTGACACGTGGCAGGAAAATGTCCCAAAAGGGTTTGGAGACACAGCAGGAGCTGGGCTCCAGAGGAGTGACACCCCTACTGCTTGCATTTGAGCAAGAAGGCTTAGGAACTCATTCCAACCATCTCAAAAATCCACTCCTATCTTTGAAGTAACACCTTTGCTCACCATCATTGCCAGGTTCTCATTTTTAGCAGGACTGGGTTTAGGTATTTTAATCTCAGATTTTTTTTTTTTTTTTTTCTAAAACGCAGTGACTGCACCACATATTCAGCAAAAAAGAAATTCTCTGTGAAAATAAGACCCTAATCTTTGAGACAGAAATTTCTTCCCAGTTCCTGCATGGAGCAGACATCACTTCACACTTTCTGGATTTTGCAAACAGCCTTAGAAAAACACCTGTGTTCAGCAAGGATGTATAAAACATGCATCAAATCTTGTAATTATAAGTCACATACATCTGAACATTTGCTGTGGTTGCTCTTAAATATGTTGTATAAATTTCCTGAAATTTGAGACATGGCTCAGCAAGCCAGATTAATGTAGAAAATACAGCTTGGGTACTAAATATGATCATTTGCTAATGAACTTTGTGGGGTTTTCAAACAGCAAACCTCCAGAGAAACTGAATAAAGTGATTCCATCAGGTACTGGAAGAGAAGGATGCTGCAGTCAGGAACTCCTGAAAGTGAGCTTGGAACTGCTTTTGTCCAGAGGCTTGGAAAAGATGAGATTCACAGAAGACGCACCAAGTGTCTTTTATTAAACCAAGTGATGCATTGTAGCTGGAAAAAGCAGATAAGATTTGGGTCCTGTTGTGTCCTCAACAGGTAAAACACAGGCTAACCTCAAAATGAAGAGAAAAAATGGATAGAAAAGGGTTAACTAACTCTTGGAATAGAGGGAAACTTAGCAGGGGAAGAGGTGATGAGTAAAGTGGAATAGAGAGGTGTCATCAGGGGCTGAAGAGAGAAGTTTGTACTATGAGAAACCTTAGTCAATGGTAATCAGATTTTCAAATAATGTGTTTCTTTATGGAAAAAATAATCAAAAAATCCCAACCTTTGAAAGAGTTTCTAGGAATGAGGAATCAAAGTATGATAGATATAGCCCCTGGCACACTTTGCACATCCCTGGGAATGGAAATTATGAAGGAGTTAGAGTAGAAACTCAAATATTTGTCTTTCATATGCCATACAAATGTACCTTTTATGTATTTTAAAGGGGTTATTAACTTAATCTATTGTTTTAAAGAAAGTATGCTGTGAAGACTTAAGATTACAGGCAGCATCCATCCCAGAAGAAAATATTACTGAAGGAAAAAATATAATAATATTTTTAAAAAATATATTATATATATATATAATACATATATAAAATATAGTAATAATATTTTTTTAATAATAACAGCAACCATTTGCTTTTTTTCCTCAATACTACCATGCTATGTAATAACACTGGGTCTTCCCAGCACCTGGGAAGGAGAGGGGAAGCACAGCAGGGACACCTTCCACCGTCCCAGGCTGCTCCAAGCCCCATCCAGCCTGGCCTTGGGCACTGCCAGGGATCCAGGGGCAGCCACAGCTGCTCTGGGCACCCTGTGCCAGGGCCTGCCCACCCTGCCAGGGTCTCTGGATTTCTGCTGGTCAGGATGACCCCAAGATGTGTTAGAAAGTCTCTTTTCCCAGCCCGGCTGTCGAAGAAGGAGTCAGGATTCTTCAGCTGTGGTCTTCAAGGTTGTTTATTGTCTCTTATCTCTTACATCCTTTCTCTGGCCTGCTGAGGTATCCTGAGGCACACTGCCCTGCCCTGAGGCAGTGCTATCTCTTTATACTAAAAACTATGTGCACTTTATTGACAATTATTTTCCAATACCTATCACCTATGTTAGACAGTCCATCCGTACTCTAAACCAATCAAGCAGTGTCACCATCACACAGAAGATGGAGGACAAGAAGAAGGAGAAAGAAGGACAAGGCACGCCCAATTTCCTCCATCTCGGCTCCCAAACCCCCATTCTAAAAACCCCAACATTCTACTTTTCACCCTGTGACAAACTAAGTATCATTCTACTTAAACTTTCATGGCTTGCAGATTCTCATATAAGGTTGGTAATTTTTTCCATGGATCAAAATCAAAGGCACAGGGGTCTTGGGCTCTGTGCCAAGGTCTCTGAGCCCCCTGACAGGGGCTCAAGCCATCCAGAGGGATGTCCTGGGTTCTGACACCAGGGAACAATTCCTTCCCAATATCCCATCCATCCCTGCCCTCTGGCAGTGGGAAGCCATTCCCTGTGTCCTGTCCCTCCATCCCTTGTCCCCAGTCCCTCCCCAGCTCTCCTGGAGCCCCTTTAGACCCTGGCAGGGGCTCTGAGCTCTCCCTGGAGCCTTCTCCTCTCCAGGTGAACCTTCCCAGCCAGGCTCTCCCAGCCTGGCTCCAGCCCTGGAGCAGCTCTGTGTCTCTGCTGTGCTCCAGCCCCACCAGTGCCTGTTTCTGCCTTGCTACCAGCTTTGATAAATCACTTCAGTTTGGAATTGATTATTCTGGGCTTGGGGTTGCATTGATCACTGACTGTGGGGCTGCTGCACAGCTGCTCTGATCAGCCCCAAGAAATACAGCTTGCTAGAGTTCATAGTTTGGAGGTTTTAATCCCAAAAGACTTAATTTATTCACCAAGCAAGTAAAACATGGCTGGTAAGTAAAAAAGAAAAAAAAATTGATTTACATTGCACTGTCCAATAGTCTCAATGGTCTCAAGTGGCACCAGGAAAGGGTCAGTTTGGATATTAGGCAAAATTTCTTCACTGAAAGAGTGAAACCCCCCCTAATTAAAAGATAAAAGACCATCAAACCAATAATTTCTCATAATTTCTATCAATCATCATGTCATCAACACTTAGTTTTAAACTGTGGAATCCTTTCCTCCTTCCCTCTTAGAATTTAAATTGATTTGTCTCTACACAGAGTAGCCTTATTACACCTTCTTTTTTTCCTTTTAAAGTAAATACAGCAGTCATAGGAATTGTCTTTTATTTGGCTTGATGTAATTGTGCTGGAGGCTGGAGTTCTGAATTATCAAATACTTAGTCTGAATCAACAGGAGAAGAAGACTGAGATTAATTAGGAAGGGTTAAGTTTGTTTTCACTGCTGGTCTCAAATCCAGGCCTCTGTCTGGGACACCCTGGAAACTGGTGCTCTAAAATATCTGGATGTCACAGAGATCCTTAATGTTTGCTTTCTTTTCCAGTTTTCTTCTTCTCTCCAGTCTGGATGTGAATCCACAGTGAACACTGCAATGGGATAATTGAAACAAACTATTGAAATGTCACTGTGTCTTCTCTTTAGGGAAACTTTTACATTGCTGCCTGTCCTTCTAAAATGGATTAATGGTGCTTTGGTACTGAGTTTTCAGGTACAGAGCTCATTTTAGTGTGTCCTCATCATCCTAGAAATCCATGTAAGTCTTTACATTCTTTACATTTGTGTGTAAGGTCTGTGTCCTATAAACTATTAATGAAATATCTAAGGACTGGAATACAGAAACTGGAGCTTTAACTGGACTTTAAGATCTTTTGATTAAAAATACATGGCAGGATGAAATATTAATAGATCTGTGTATGTCCTGGTGATCAGATTGCCTGAGTGTCCAGGGAAGCTCTTGGATTATGTTTGTGTGGTAGATGCTCATCACATCTGAAAATTAAAGCCCAGCATCAGCAAAATACACAAGAGCAAGAACAGTGAAGTGTTAATGAGGGAGAATGGGGCAGTTTGCAGTATTATGGGATGCATTTCCACTAAATAATAAGCTAAACTTATTCTCTGGCTGTTCTACCCAGGTTATCCCTCAAATCTTCTCCTTACCTGAATTTGCTATTTAATTCTTGTTCTGGTGGTGAAGGAGCACCTGACAGTGCTATTGAGTGGACTGACCTGGGTGGTCCCTCGTGCTGAGAACCCCTGGCTCAGCTCGAGTTTTATTTCTGTTTTCCCATAGCCCAAATTAAGGTAGGAAGATCAAAAATAGTGGAAAGCAAAACCCCTGTGCTGGAAGATTCACAGATGAAACAGAAAAATCTCTGAGTCTGCTGTAGATATTTGAGAATAATTAAGCTTGACAGAGGAGGAGAAAGGGATGAGGGGAGAAAGTAACAGTGCAGGAGATCCAAATGTTTTGGTCCATTTTATAAATATCTGTGTCTATATAACATGATTTTTTTTTCTTTCCAGTTTTCCTCCTCTACATAGAATGTATGTTCCAATATAAAATGGGTTATATTTCAAACTGGGAAGGTGTGAAAATCTCTAGGACCTGAGGGAAGGGCAGGAGCTGTATCAGGAGAGGGTTTGGGGTGGATCTCAGGGAAAGGTTCTTCCCCAGAGGGTGCTGGGCACTGCCCAGGCTCCCCAGGGAATGGGCACAGCCCCGAGGCTGCCAGAGCTCCAGGAGGGTTTGGACAGCACTCCCAGGGATGTCCAGGGTGGGGTTGTTGGGTGTCTGGACAGGGACAGGAGCTGGATCCATGATCCCTGTGCGTCCCTCCCAGCTCAGGCCATTCCATGATTCTCTAATTCTGTGGGATTCATAACACACCAAGTACCCAACTCCTCCTTTTTCTCCTCCAAGTAATTTCTCCGGTACTAGACCATCCCATTTGTCTGCAGGGATTGTGGATCTTCCTTCACTCCTTATTTCAGTCCTTCTGTTCCTGGCTGGAGCTCTCCTGTCTCTAGAGCTCAGGATGCACCAGTGGCAAAGCCAAGCTCACACCCACACTTCCAAGCCTTCTGGCCACCCTCCCTGCTCTGTCTCTGCACAGCTAGGCTGGGGATGTTTTCCATCATTTATTTTCTTCCCTCTCCCAGCATTTCCTGACAGAAAGTCCTGATGGTGAAACATAAGTGAGAAATTCCCAGAGCTGGCAGGATGTGAAAGCTTGCAGGACCATGAGCAGCTGAGATTTGTGAAAGACAGACCACCACCACCACCTCCCCAATAACACAAGTACTGCTCTCAAACCCAAAGCTAGATTACACCTTTTACACTGATTCAGCTATTGCACTGGATATTTAATATATAAAGGAAGGTTGTCTGTTCTTATGAGTGTTTTGGAAGCTCTGCTAACTTGCTGAGTTGAGGGTACAAAGGAATATTTCATTCTTGAATGGAATTTGGTCTTACTTACAGTAAGAAGAACATGGGAGTCGATGGAAAGAGCTTAAAAGGAATTAAAAGGTGGTAAACTGGAAGTTTAAGAACAGACAACCTTCCTTATGTATTATATATTCAGTGTAGTCTCACTTTGGGTATGAGAGCAGTACTTGTTTTATTGGGAAGGTGGTGGAGGTCTGTCTTTAAAAATGCTTTTAGTGTAGTGGTAATTTAATATTACAGAAAATCTTCCTTCAGAAGCAGCTGAAGCCATTAAATGTTTAAAGTGTAAATAATGCCACGGTCCGAGGACTGGACAGTATGGGAGTGTGGAACTAACAGCCCAGAAAATGCTGACCACTTTCTCTCTTTCCTTTTGTTCTGTGCAGGAAACAAAGATAGAATTGTTCTTATTTGTTGGAAGTGGAGGCAAATCCCTTTGCTTTTACTGCTGAATATGGCTGTGCTGTATATGTTTACCATACATATTGCAGTTATCCTTTAAAAAAAAAAAAAAAAGATAACACCCCCCCTATTTAATTTCTGTTTGCTTTTGAGCACAGGAGGTTTGTTTATAAGAGGACTGGCTTCATGATCTCATTCTCCATAGGCATTAAGCAGGAATAAGTCCAGATAATGAGCAGCCATAAAATAATGCATAACTGGATGAAAACTGTGTCTGGCTGTCCTTAATCCAATCCAAATTTGCCTGCAGTGCTTTGCATTTGCAGTCAGAGGTTTGCTGACATAGTCTGGGTAAGTAGCTATCTGTGGCCATCATTTATCTGCTCAGCACAAGCAGAACACTCCTGGAGAAGCAATGAGATGAAACTTCAGCTCAAAAGGCAGGCTCAGATTAGAGAACCTATAGAGAAATGCAAAAATAGCCCCGGTAAGGAAGAGTGAAAGAATTGGACCCAGACAATGGCCTTGTAAGAGGATTTCCAAGATTGAGATAAGGACTCTGCTGAAGCAGTGGCAGGAGGGGAGGTTTTTTACAGTCACTCCAAGAGTGGGTGCGTGTTTTTGTCTACAGCCAGAAGGGCATCATGAGTTTCACAAGGGCAGACTGCAGAGCTAAATAACGGAGAAACTTCTTTTAGGAATGCCACTGTGGCTGCCCCTGGATCCCTAGAAGTGTCCACAGTCAGGTTGGATGGGGTTTGGAGCCACCTGGGACAATGGAAGGTGTCCCTGCCCATGGCAGGGGTGGCACTGGATGGGCTTTAATGTCCCTCCCCACCCAAACCATCCTGGGACTCTGGGATTCTGTGATAATCTGTGATTCTGAGAAAGCCAGAGCTTAGTCTGTGTTCTTTAGAAAACACAGAATTCAGAGCTTGGTTACAGTGGCATCCTGCAGGACCTCTCTCTGACTGGAAACTCATTTTTCCTTCTGTATTTGCATTTGTAAATCTTTAAAATACCCCAAGTTACTAAATAGAAATGCATGACTAAAACCTTCCTCCATGGAAAGCTGGCTAAATGATTATATCTAATGAATAGATTTTGTTTTTACTTTGGCTGAAAGCACTGCATTTACTTCTGAGTGCATTCAACCTTTCTGCATGATGCTCTGCAAGGGTCAGACTGACAGAGTGCTTGTTTTCATCTTTGGAGCTCTTTTGCAAAACATTCCAAAACGTACACAAACTTTCTTTTACTTCTGGCTATTTATTTAAGTGTCAGAAGTTGAAAAAGCAGACGTTAATATTTGCAGGCACTCTGAGAAGTCCTAGCCTGGATTTCCATGTGAATCCCTGTTTCAGCAGGTCCCACCCAGCAGCTCCCACAAGCTGGAGAGCAGCTTTCCACCCTGTGTTTGCCCTGGGCTCTAGTGCTGAGCCCAGGAATAAGGGAGCTACTTTAACTGCAGGTGTTCTTTCTTTTCTCCACTGTTTTAGCTCCCTGTGTAGCTGTTTTTGTCCAGTGAACCACATGTGTTCTTTGAAAAGCCTGATTTTTCCAGCTGTTCTGCCAGTTTTAATGGCTCTGTTTTTGTTAAACGTGGCCCTGTTGTTCCAAATTCTGTCCAGAGACACAAATTTACCAGAGAACCTGAGGCTGCTGCAGGGCAGAGGACTTCTCTGAAAACAAACAAACAAACAAAAAAAAAAAAAAAAAAAAAGGGAAGATCATATTCCTTGATAAAATGGATATTTTGTTCCTCCTCTTTCTTTCTCAGCTATTTTTTTTCATTCCCAGCTTTACCTGAGTGTTCAGAATTCCCAGTGCCTGTGTGAGGGTGGTTTTTTTTCTGTGCACAGGCAGTCACAGGTGCATGTTCTTGGTAAGCTGCTGTGGCAGCACAGTAATGTATGCTAGCATCACTCTTTTTTTTTAGGATACAACATTCCTGGCTTGCACTGTAGGCTAGGGAAAAGCAAGAAAAAATACTCAAACATTTTGAATTATTGTGTGGGAAAATGAAGAGTTGTGGGCCCAAAAAAATCAGTGTGAGAATTAAAAATGGTTACCTTTCCCTGGAGCTTGAGTGATGTTTGAATTCCTCTCCAAACTTGTGTGTACTGCTGGTTCCTTTTGCTGGAGAAAGTGAGCAGAGATGGATTTTAATGAGACATTTCTCTTGGTATGCATTTGGCAGTTCTAGTCCTGGAAGAGGAGTCAAAGAGTCAAAGAGGAGTCAAACATGTATGTACAATTACATGTTCAAAATGCTAATGCAAACCTAAATCTGTTGGGAAAAGGCTGCTGTGACATAAAAGACACATTGGTTAGAAGGATTTAAGTGAAATGGGCACTTCCCAACTTGTTGGAACCTAAGGGAGGGCTGGAAATGAAGCTGGGAGGGCAGTGTGAGGAGGAACAAGGAGGAATTTGTACCTGAGAGTGCAGATGATGCTTCAGGTTTTAGCTTTTATATTTTTCAGATTCTGTGCTCCTTTAGTGTGCGGGTCTGGGCTTCACATCAAGGGATGGTGAGCTCTCTGCACAGAGCAGGGAGACAAAACAAATCCTTCTCCAGCTGGGCACCAAGGACAAATGATCCAAATTCTCAGGCCCAAGAGCATAAACAATGTGGGCTGAAGAGAGAAAAACAAGCAGGATGGGAGTTCAAAAGCTAAAGCTCTAATTGGACAATTAACTCCAAAATATTCAAATGGAGCAGAGCTTATCAAAGTGAGAGACCCCATGACTGGTCGTGCATTTTGTGACCACTTTGGTTCACCTTGGGAGCAGCCCTGGCTGGGCTCTTGTGCTGCCCAAGGTGGATCCATGGAGGAGATTCCTTTTAATAAATCCCTGCTTTATTCTTTAACTCTGTTCTAGGTCAGCCTTCACAAGGTATCACAAAGGATCATCTCAAGGGATATCTCTGAGAGGAGAGCTGAGGGAGCCTGACTTGTGTGCTGCTGCAGCCTGGAGAACAGGTACTGACAGCAGAAACAGCCTTGGATGAGAGCACCAGAAATGGGGGATGTGCTCTTGGTTTGGCCAATGAAATTGGGAAGGAGGTGTTGCTTTAGGAATGTGGCACAGAAAGTCTTCCTGTGTTTCCCTCAGGCCCAGCAGAGGAATGGGAATTCTCAGAGGATGAAGGAGGTCAGCCTCACTGGAGGCTGTTGGGGTTTGCTTGGGTTGGGGGGCACCCTGGTTCCTGTCCTGTTTGTCCTTCAGGGATGGCGTGGGGCTGCACTTTGGTCACTGGCTGAATACCATGAGCACAAGAGAGCTGCCCAGAGGAAACAGTGACACAGGATGTTGGAACCCTGGATGCTGAGAATTTCAGACTTTCTGTGCTGACAGGCTCTGACACCCAAGAGAACACTGCATTTAACCTGAGGCCATGGAGAAGGCTTCCAAAATGGAATGACAGAACTGGGATTGTGGGTGTGGAGTTTGGATAGAAGTGTGTGGTGGGAAACTTAGAGTCTAAGGTTTTAGTCTATAGTAATATATATAAACTAGATGGAGGTTTTGGGGCAGAGGCTGGTCCTTCTTCTTTACCTTCTTCTCCATGGGTTTGGGTGGTTTTGTGTAATTGGATAAAAAGTCCACATTGCAGGCCATGGGTGGTTGGTTATTGGATTAAAAGTAAAAATCATTTAGGTGTCATTTCTTAATTGGACAGTTTATCCTTAAAAGACCTTGTAGAGAGAGAGACTGGGCTCCATTTTTAGTTTGTTAGAATGAAGTGCTGTAGAACCCAGGGTTTGGGAGACAGTAACATAGATAAGAACAAACAAACATCTGAGTCCCAACAAGAAATACCATCCCATGACTTAATCCCAACCTTGGCAGAAAAGAAGCTAAAGAATCCACAACAGGAAACCTGCTCAGCAAGGGGAGGTAACAGTGAAATCCTTTAAATACCAAGGCACTGATACCCAGCCCAAACAGTGAGGAAAGGAAAACTGGTACTGAAAAGGTTAAAGTTCATAGACTGAAAGTTCACACAGAGTTATTTCCAGCAATTTTTATTTTTTATTTTTAAGCAGTATCTATTCTCACCACCTGCACATTCAGCAGAACATCGTCTCTAACAGAGAGAACTTTTCACACAAGGGAAAAAAACAGTCTTTGGGAAGGCAAAGTGGTAGGGGCTGATCTGGGTAAGGATAGGGAGAAAAGGATGTCTCAGCATATTGGAAATCACTTTAAAAAAGTGTCCCCTGGAGCAGAACTGCTCCTGCTTACATGAGGGAGAGGATGATTTCCTTTGGAGCATTGCCTTGTTGTTGCAGATTCATTGATTCCTGTCTGATGGATACTGGGTTGGTTAGGTTTTGTTTGGTTTCCTTAATTTCTCCACAGCACAGTTTTTCAGCTCAGGTTTTCCTCAAACCTGGCAACTGTGGCCAGTATTTTCAAGTGATTCTGCATCTCAGAGTTCATTTTTCAAAACTTTGAGGAGAAAATTTTGTGCTTTGTGTTTTGTGCTTGTCAGAGCAGCTGTGCCCTCTCTGCTCCTCCTGGGGACTGAGAGCAGAGCTGGAAACTCTTGCTAATATAATTCTTTCTAGATTATGGCCATCTATCATTATTCCATCTAGCAAACACTCTTCTATGATAAAAGGGGATGTAGTAACATTTGTATTTATGGTCTTGTTCAAAGGAGTGATGTGAGGTTAATTGGAAGGTTAATTAGGAGAGGCTTAATCTAAAGGCAACAAGTCTAATCTCCACTCTCAGATTCATGAGAGCTCTTTTCACACAGCTTTTCCAATAAATGCAACATTCCTCAGAGATAAACATCTCTGACACAGCAGGGAACTCCATTTATTTCGAGGTGGTACCCAGGAATACTCACCTGGAAATAGATCAAGGGGCTGTAACTGCTCTGGCTGTGCTGTGCCAGCCATGCAAATTCTTTTTCCATGTTATCACAGAAAAATCAAAAACCTGAGGCATGGCAGTCAAGTGAGGCTTCCTGGCAGGGCAGCTGTAGGGAGTGGGGCTTACCTTGCCTTTTTGGCAAGCACAAAACAATTCCCAAGGTCAGCATCAATGTCACTGTCGGGGACTCTATATGTTGTTAATCAATAAGCATGAGAAAGATGAATTGCTTTTAAGATTAACAGCCAATCAGTGCTGTAAGTGGAACAGTCAATGCCTGAAAGAATTGTGTGCCCTTCTCCTCAGCTGAGCTTCACAGAGCCCAGCTCTGCCCTGAGCACCTGTGGCTATTTCTGCAGCCAGGGATTAGGTAATGGAATGGTTCCTTTTAGGCCAAAGTCATAAAGATCATTTAAATAGACAGGGGAAATAGAGAACCTCCTGAATGGCTGCTCCCTTCTGCAGGGCTGAGTCTTGAAGCAGTAGGGATTGCCCAGGGAGGTGGTAGGGATGAATCCAAGGAGCTCTTTCCTAAACTTGCTTCTGGCCCTGTCACTTCACCAAGATAGAATTAACCTGGTGCTTTTCTCCCACTCATCAGGTTGGCTCCTGTCCCTGCCTTACCTCCCCATCTCAATATTTCCCTTCCCTACTTGTTGTGAGCACAACAGTGGGGAGGGAAAGAAGTGGCTGGAAGGAGTGAGAAGGTCTTGGTTGATTTGTTGGTTGTGTAGACTTAAAGGGAATAAAACCCTCTCCCAGTTTGGGTGGTAAACCCCAGCAGTCCGAGTGCTGTGCCAGGAGGAGTCTCCCGAGTGCAGAGGAGGAGCAGGGAGATGACATTTTAGTTCAAGCATGTGACTCTGCTGCAGATGCCTAAAGCAGACAGCAGGGTGAGAAGATGAGAAAGTGCTACTGAGGGCTCTTAAGCCTTCAATAGGATTCTCTAAGAGTCCACTTAAAGGCAAATGGAGCACTCCAGGAAGGCAGCTGATGGAGGCAAGGAGAAGAGGCTGTTTTTGAAGTGTACCTTCTGTCTTCCACAATAGAGTATTAATTATCTTTTGCTCTTTTAGTTTCAGAAAAAAAAAATTCTCAAAGTATCTGACTGTAGACACATTGTTCTACAGGCAAGAGCTTCCACTGCAATCTGGAAAATTTTCTTTATATTAAGATTGTTTGAAAAATCCTTATCATGTTTTATCCTTCAGGATTCAACCATTGCCCTTTCCACCCTTCTCTGTTTTTAAATATTTCCTTCCTGTCATCCTGATCTTGATTTTTGCCTTAACTTATATCAGCATTAAGGTTCTTCACACTTTCCCTTTTTGTGTTTGTACTTAGAAGCAAATTTATAGCTTTAATTTCTATCTCCTCTTAAAATTCACCAAGATGGGATGTTTTAGAAGCTTGTTTCTCACAGAGGTCAGGAGGGAGGACACTGTATCTGGTATTGGAGCCTGAGAGCTTTGGGAGGTGTTAATCTGTATTGATGTTTGCTCTGCAGAAGGGAAGAGATCCCGTGGCCTGTCAGGTGAAGTACCATGGGAAGTGTCAAGAGTGTGAGGAAAGTGCTCCGAGATGCCTCTCCTCATTACAGCAGCAGGGCTGGCACTTGTCTCCTCTAATTAATCAGCAGCTCACTGGTGAGGCAGTGCCCTTCCTCCAGGTGAGACTGGAGCCCCTCCAAAATCCCAAGTCCTGTTTCGTGTTTAAGCCCAGGTGAGCTGCTGGCTGCCAGAGGCTGTCACCCCTCACACCTCCTGCCTGCTCCCACTCAGCTGCCCTCTGCAGGCTTGGCTGCAGTCTCTCCCTCTCCTCATCCTCTCCTGCAGCCCCTGTTGGTGTGTGCCTGGGGTTATCCCTTTCCCTGCCAAGGGCAGAAGCACAGTCTGCTTTTTTTCTTTTTTTCAGTCAAGAGGTGAAACCAGTGCCTTCTCTTGTTTCATTCACACTCAGCCCTTGGGACATCAGCAGCCTGCACCGGGTGCTGGAAGGTGAGTGCCACACTCCTGCAATGCCATAAGGGCCATCTGAATGCTGTGGCAGGAATAAAAGAGCACTTCAGGGCAGAGGCAACACCTCCAGGGGCTCTGGAGTGGCAGCCACCTTGTTTGCATCAGCTGAGTACAGTCCAGTGGCCTTTCTCAGACATGTGTGAGACCAGGAGCCCAGACAACTTGGGAAAACAGCCTGAAATCTCATCCTGAATGTTTAGGTGGAAGAGTGTGGTCCTTCCCAGCTCCCAGTAAGACTGTGCTGGTCTCAGCATGCCAATTGTTTCCCCTTGCCCTGGAGATCAGATCCTGGCCAGCCTGGTGGCCCAGCACCAGCACTGCCAGCAGTCTCAAACCCAGGGATGGTCCAGCCCTTTTAGCCATGAAAAATCTCCTGTTCTGGCTAGGATTGGTCATCTACCTACGTCTTGCATCCCCACCCCTGCTTAGAGGAGTTGTCTCCATGGTAAGTTAATGAGTGATGGCTTAAGACACCTTTTCTGGATGAAGGAGAAAAGGAGATTTCCCCCCCACACCCTTCTTTCCCAACTGGACAGACATCCAGACAAAAAGCTGTTTGGTCAGCCCCAGGTTAAAGGCAGAGAGTGTTCCACATAGGAATACCTGGCCCTTTAGCTGGAACTGGTTTTATCCTTTTTTGGTGGCTCCTTTCCCTTATTTGTGCAGGCCCAGGTGTTTCTCAGAGAGCAGGGCCTTCCCTCTTTTCATCTTGACCTGCCAAATCCATGGGATCCTGTGACATCCCCTAGGGCAGGGAGCTGCACAGCAGACTCAGAGGGAATGTTCAGGAGCTCCAGCTGCTCCTGCTGGGCCAAAATGCTTGAGCAGGGAGTTCACTGCTGGGTCAGCTCCAGGCATGGGGTGACCATGGCCCTGGTGATGTGTGGCAATGGGAATTCCCACGTGGGACCTCTCCTTGGGCTGGGGCACAAAACCCATCTGCCTCCAGCATGAAAAACAAAAGGTCTGAGTATGAGGAGAATTGTTTCCAGCAGTGAGGTGGCCACAACAAAGAGCATTTGGGAACGTCTGGGCACTGCCACCACCAGTGGCAGGGTGCAGCAAGACTTGGAATGTGCTGATGTGCAGCTTGGAGCATCAGTGCTCCAGCACAAAATGATGAGGAGCAGAGCACAGCTTTGAGGGGAGGAAAAAGAGCTCTGGAAAGTGGCAGAGTGAACTGGGCAGCCAGAGCAGGTGGAAGGCCTGTCCCACAGGCTGGAGATGTAAACAAGCTGGTTTTGCTTTGTGATGAAGCACAGCACTCCACATTTTTGCTTTTAATTTAGCTCCAACATTTCAAGTCTTAGAGCAGTAGTGTAGCATTCAAATTCTCTGAAATAATTCCTTCACCCAGCATTTTTCTCCTGGGAAGCTGAGAAGCCTCGAGAAAAGGAAAACAATTCTTATCTTAGTTACTTCTCCTATGTTGTGCTCACATGTGGAATGTGTTTGGAGGTTGTTTACCCACAGGTGATTGTTTCATTGGGTTCTGCTGTGAGCTGTTTTGACTCTTTGGCCAACTGGGGCCAAGCTGTGTCGGGACTCTGGAAAGAGTCAGGAGTTTTCATTATTAGCTTTTGAGCATTCAGTAAGTATCCTTTCTGTATTCTTTAGTATAGTATGGTATTCTTTAATATAATATAGTATCATAAAGTAATAAATTAGCCTTCTGAGAACATGGAGTCAGATGCTCCATTCCTGCCTTCATCGAGGCATTCCCAGCAAATACAATACAGTAGTTTGAGGTTGTTTTTGTTTTGAAGGTGAGAGTTTTGAGAAGCACTTGATTCTGAGTATCCACGTCTCTCTGTGCTCTCCCAGACATCATGGCATACTGAGGCTCCTAGCTGCCTTTTTTCCTTGTACATTTAACTCAGACATGAGTTTTGTTTATGAGCAACGGTGAAAAATGACCCCACATGCAGAAATCTTTGTGGTGCCTCCGATAACAGTGAAAGAACAAATTTCAAGGATCAACAGCCTCTCCAAATTCTCCTTTTGTAACAGACATAGCAGCAAAGTAATCATCATTAGAACAGTAATTTTGTTTCAGCAACCCTTAAACTCCTGCTGTGTCACTGTATTGCACTGTACTCTATGCTGGGCTGATGGAAGGAGAGGCTGGTTCTCTTAACTAAGTTTCAGAATAATTGAAGGTCTTTTAAGAGAAAAACTTTGTTTTGATATAGGAATTTCAAAGGTGAATGGAAGCTTCAAAAGAGGCACTGGGAATGCAAAGATAATAGGTTTGAGTTCTTAGTGGTGGTTGACTTTAGATTGTTTCCTGTGAAGATACTGGTTCCTTCTTTCCACACCAAAAATATGTCAAAACAAGAAATTTAATTTGTTCAGTTTCTGGGATGCCATATGTAGCTGTCGTTTTCATGATTTAATGTATAAACATGAGAAGGCATCTTTGCCATGAAATGATATTAGCAAAAACTGTCTTTCTTCTAAGTACTCCTCTGAAAACTGGCTGTATCTTTGGAAACCAGAATGACAGAGACAGTGTTACAAACACACAGAGCCTCGTGAAACGCCTTTGGTCTTGTATAATTTCTAGACTGAGCTGTGAGATGCTGTCCTGTACAGGTGGAAAACTCTGAGCAATGAAAAGGAAACTGTAGAAATGAAAAAAAAACCTTCTGTGTTGCTATGGATCCTAGAAGCTTAGATAGCTTAGATCCCTGGCAGGCTGCTTGTCTTGCAAGCACTGCTCCTTCACACCCCTTTTGATGAAGACATTCGTGCAGCTGTAGAAGAGCAGAAAACCACCAAGAGGTTTTCTAAGTCATCTCCGTGCCAGATCTGCTCAGCTGATTTTATTCCTGAAGGAAGGTAGAAATCCCATAGTCTCCCCAGCATACCTGGTTTAGGACTTCTGTCGTTGTGGTTAAAAGTATAATTCCAGGATCTTTCTGTCTGTCTTTGATGTTCTGTGCCCATTCCTGTTCTGTGCTCCTGTGAAGAATGTCACTGGAAATGTTTTTCTTAATTTTGATCTGCTGAATCTAACCCAACCCAAACACACCTACACTCAAGACAAGCTTTTGGAATGACTGGTGTGTGCCTGGGTTTTTGCATAAACCATGAGATAAATGTTTTTTAAAAAGGCCATAACAAGGACTCTGACAAAGATCCCACTGTCTGCTATTTAACATCTGCATTTTAATGATGTAGAAGTAGAAATATTTTACTTTACTAAGAATCAGTTGCCAGTTCACACATGAATATGGGGCACAGCCAACTATTTTGGCTCTAACTTGTACAGGTTGATCAAAAAATATCGGCATACCTTGATATTTTTAGTATTCTACACAAAGCTTTTCACCATTGGTATTGATTTCAGATTTTCTGCTTGTCTAGGGAATGGGAAGATTAATGAATAAACTCTGTTCTTTCATATTACAGTTGAGTCTAATTAGATGATGGGATTAACTAATGTCAAGCAGCCACTGGAATTGTGTTGCTCTGTCTTTGACAAGGGTATTTAAAAAACCCCCAAGCAAAAAAGCCAATTTTCTTTCACATCCAGGGAGAGAAGGGAGAATGTGTAGCAATGTGTTTTTCAGAGGACAAGAGGAAAATGGTGGTGGGTGGGAAGAATAGGAGGGGTGTGGGCAATGAGATGGGATGTGAGTGAAGGAAGAGGCATCTGGACATGAGCCTCTGTAATCCAGCTGACTTTTCCTTCAAGTCTCCACGGGTGAGAGACTGGAAGGTTTTAGAAGCTCAGTAACAATCACAGAAGTTGTTCAGTCAAGAGAATAATTATGCTTTTAGGGATCACGACCTCAAGATGCTTCTCTGTATACTTAAATACTGCAAAACTCTAAAATTCGTAAACATAGGAAAATGCATTTCCTAAAAGCCAAAGCAGACAATGGTATCAGAAATAACACAGACTGAGTATTTTCCCCTGGAGAGACAGACACAGACTTTTCTTCACTTTCAGCGTGTTTCCTCTCCTGAAATGTCAGCCTTTATGCAATACTCTGCTACTAGCCCACATATGATCTTTTTTTCTCTTGTGTTCTTCCAGTTTCAATAAATGCCACAATGGATTACTCATGCATTCAACCCAAATGTTTACTTTTTATTACTCTCTTTATTTTTCCTCTGAGTTTATTTTGGTGTATTTAACAAGCAACAGAACAAGAGGAAGCAGCCTCAGGTTGTGCCTGGGGAAATTTAGATTGGATATTAGAAAAATTCCTTCATGGAAGGGGTTGCAAAGCACTGGAACAGACTGCCTGAGGCAGTGGTGGAGTCACACCTGGAAGTGTTCAAAAAATATCGTGATATGGGGAACATGGTTTGATGGTGAACAGGATGGTGGTGCTGAGTTGGTGGTTGGACTTGATGGTTTTAAAGGTCTTTTCCAAAGTGAACGATTCTGTGAGCCTATGGTGTGATGCCTGATCCAAATCCCCCTGTGGGCAGCCTCAGGGGCCTTTGTTCTCCAGTGTGAGGGGTGGTTTGCTGGGATATGTGCTGTGATCCTGGGCCCTTGGGCATCCAGGTCTGGGGCTGCTCCAGCAGCTGCTCCTGCACCACAGAGGAGCTTCTGCTCCTGGCCCTGTCATTCCTGCCCTGTTCCTTCACCCTTTCTGCACTGCCCTGACCTCAGCAAATCCTGGCTTTGTGTCAAGCTACAGTAGTTTGAAACAATTGCTCTTCTCTTCTTCCAGTTAAAAATCAATTCTATCAATGTTGGAGAACTTGAACTATTTTTAAAACGTCTTTAGATTGTCTTGACCAACAATTCTGCTGTCATCAGGTCTGCTCCTGGCCAGTGTAAGAGAGACGAAAGCCAAACCAGTGCCTTGCAGCATCCCCAATGTCTGCTGCACCTGTGGTAGAGAGGAAACAGCCTTGTAAGAATTAAAGGCAAAATGTTGAGGTGGAGAGATGTGACAGCAGCAATGTCTGTCAGAGACCTCTGCTCTGGCCATGGCAACTCATCACATGGGGGGATCTGCCTGCAGAGGTGTGGCAGGGAATTTACCTGCATCTTTTGTCAAATAGGTATTTTTAAAAGTATTTAATGCATTGATGGGGAGACCTGCATGAGTGACTCAACAACCTGTGTTTACATAAGGTGTCATTATGATGTCTCTGCCCCTGCTGCTGAACCTCATGGATATTCCTGTTCCCATACAGGGAGCTCTGGTTTGGCATGCAGAACTTCACTGCTATAGCAGGGCTTCAGCTGACTGCTGGGAAACCGGCTGGGACAGACAGCCAGGGAATGGGAGTTCCAGTACTTTAATGCTGAAATTCTCCCTCAAAACAGCAGGAGAGATGATTAATACCAATGAAAAGCTTTGTGGAAAAAAACAAAACCACTGTCAGAATTGGAGGGGAGTTTTCAGGTGATTACAGCATAGATGATAAAAGTACTGTGTGTTTAAAAGCCACTGTGTGTTTAGAATGCTCCAACACCTGTGGCTGAAGCACGCATGACATCCCTTTAGGAGATGTGTTCCCAGGGCTGTGCTCTGTCTGTATTAATCCTTTTGAATAAAGCATGATGGCATTGCTAATAAATATGCAGATGGCAAAAGCGGAGTGCCTTTCAGAGCAGTTTGTGCAGCCAGCTGCGGCTCCTGTAGTTTGATCCAGGTGATATTAAATCTGTATCCCTCTGAGGTGGATCTCTTTGAGGAGAGCACACCAAGTTTTTGTACCTGAGGCTGCACCTCCTGCATGAACAGGACAAAAGTTGCAACTCTGCCATGCAGTAAAAAAGTAGGAATTATGCTTTGCAGTTAACCAGAAAATAACAAGTAAGAGTTTTGGTAAGACCCTGGCCACATGAAAGAGACTTCATGGTAGCTAGTTCTCTATTTCAGGTGGAAAAAAATCCACAAAGCAGGAAACCTTTCAGTCTAGACATGGAAGTCCTGAGACAAGGGCAGTATTTTAGTGGTGAAGAAAATGAAATACTGCATTATTTTTCATTTTTGTCTAGGGGTAGATCCTCCAGAATTGCCGCTGTTCCTTCAGAACATCAGTCAGAAAAGATGCAGGAGGGCTTATCCTGGGTGGGAAAACGAGTTAGATGGTGTAGCAAAGTCTCTCCCAACCCTACAGTTCTGTGATGTCACAGATCCTCCAACACTAAAGTGCTACTGATGGCATTTTTTTAACAGCAAATGCACCTAATTTGATAAGCTAAAACCAGAACAGAACACTTAAAAAGTGATGTTCAATAAGCCAAACCTTCAAGGCAGCATTTCAAACACATTTACAATGTGCAGAAAATGCCTGAAACTCTTGCAGGATTTGTATTGACTGCCTTTCACTGGACTTCTTGTGCTATTGACAGGATTTCCAGATGACAAACCTGACTATTTGTCCTGGAGCTGTGTATTAGCAGTGGGCAGATCACAACAGTTTGAAGAGTTTTGAGACATACTACCAAAAGAAATGAAAAATGGATACTTTCTGTCTGTGAATTCTTATTACCTTCAGATCTGACTTCTCCATATTTCTTGTAATTAAAAATTTAAAGCCTAATATTAAATTCCTAAAAAAATCATTAATAAAGCCTATTAAGCTGAGCTACAGTTTCCCATGAGATGTTGAGGCGGCCTTTAGTTGATTTTTCCAATTTCATCATTTTGTATCCTTTCCAGATTTGCTGCTTTTAAACTGAGGGGTTTTGGTTTGGTTTGTTTTGGTTTGGTTCTTGTTTGTCTCTCTCTGTGTAGGAGGGGGCTTGATACCACAGCTGAACTTGAGATTTCCAAACATGCCCAAGGAGTCAGCATTGAAAGTAGCCTAGAGAGTTTCTTGGTATGGACCTTGCAACACCTCACAAACCAGATTTTGTTTTATTCAACTCTGTGCAAAAACACTGTGGTGAAAAGCAACCACTGAAACCACCCCAGACTCATTTTGTCCTTGTTTCCAGCCAAGGGGCTGTTTCAGCTCCTGGGCTTAGACATTCTCTGGGTGTTTTTACATGCCCAGTGCAGCCACATTCCAGCTCAATTCAAGTCTCTGGATGCTTAAACAGAGTGGCCAATAGAATCACCAGGAAGAAATAAGTTTAATTGTTGATTTTTATACAGATTGTGGTGCTTCTGTCTTGTGACAGCTATGTTTTGTTTGCCATTGGTGTGACAAAATGATGCTGCTGAAGTTTTTATCTGCAGCACAGCTGGAGAAGGTAAGAAAGAGCTTTCCTCACCCACATTCTGCTTCCAAGTTGCCACACATACCCTGGATTTCAAAATTTAGCTTTTTTTCTCTCATTTTTCTGTAATTAAATGTGGGCAACAGTTTGAAGGAGGGGATTCTGCCCCTGTGCCCCTGTGGTCAGGTGAGAGCCCACCTGCAGAGCTGCCCCAGCCCTGGGGCCAGCACAGGAGGGACCTGGAGCTGCTGCACAGAGCCCAGGGGAGGCACCAGCATGAGCAGAGGCATGGAGCAGCTCTGCTGGGAGGAAAGGCTGGCACAGCTGGGATTGCTCACCTGGAGAGGAGAAGCTTTGGGGTGACCAAATTGTGGCCTTGCAGGGCCTGAAGGGGCCACAGGAAACATGGAGAGAGATTTTGGACAAGTGCCTGGAGTGGCAGGACAAGGGGGAATGGCTTCCCACTGACAAAGAGCGGATTTGGATTGGGTGTTGGGAAGGAATTGTTCCCAAGGGGGAAGGAATTGGGAGGGTGGGCAGGCCCTGGCACAGGGTGCCCAGAGCAGCTTTGGCTGCCCCTGGATCCCTGGCAGTGTCCAAGGCCAGGTTGCACACTGGGGCTTGGAGCAGCCTGGGACAGTGGAAGATGTCCTTGCCCATGGCAGGGGGTGATGATCCTTAAAAGGTTCCTTCCAATTCTGTGATTCTATGAATGTAACTTCATTAAATTCTTTGGGCTTCTACTAAGATTTCCTTCAGTCTGACACTGCTGTACCAGGCCCTCTCAGGCAGACTTGCTGCTCAAAATGCACCTTGCTTTTACTTCATCCTTGGCGACCTCCAGCCCAGGGACAACAATCCTCAAGGAAAGATCTGAGGGGAGCTGGGGGAGGCTCTTGTGCAAACCTGTTGTGTCTGCTGTTCCAGGTGAAGTGGCTCTGAGGAAGGAAGCAGCTTCCTTTTCTGCCCAGAGATTTTATCCTTTGTTCCTCTTTTGCTGCCAAAGCTGGGACTGATGCTTTGAATGCCTCATCTTTTTGCCTACAGTTTGTATTTCTCTTGCCATGAACAAGTGCCAGTTCATAAATGTATGAGAAAGAAGTTTATTACTTTGGCTGTATCTCACGTGCCAGTAGTTGTTTTTCACTCATGAAAAGAAATCATCGTTTTCTTCCTCTTTTCTCTTTGTATGTGATCCAGAAGTGATGTGCTTGCTTAGGGGGATGAAAGGGGTGTCAGTATCCTAGAAGTTTGAATCTCAGCTGTATCAAAACACCCTCTTGGTTATGAAGGCATCCAGAATTCAAAAGATTCTTTGGCACTTTTGCTCTTTCACTCTCTGAAGAGCACCGGTGAAGGTGGAGCCTGGCAGGAGAGCCAGAAGGAACATCCTGGTTCAGTCTGGGCACTTTGGTCCATCCTTCCTATGAAGTGCAGGAGCCCTTAGGAAGGAAGGGGAGATGAGTTGGGAAGAAGATAAATGAGGTGATTTCAGAGGGAAAGAAAGGAGGAAAGGAGCTTTGCAAGAAAGGAGGAGCAGTGTGGAGTATCCTAAGGGAAGAACTGCATTGGAGAATGAGGAACAACTGTTCCATGGGGAAGAGGAAGTACAACAACCCAGTAACAGAGTGGGTTCCATGTGAAAGCACTGGGGGATGAGAGGAAAGGAATGGTTCTGCTCATTTGGGAAATGGGATATGGAGAGATTGGAGAGCACAGCCAAGACCAAACCAAAGGAACAAGCAGAAGGAGATCTCAGGTCACCCTCTGCTCCTGTGTGATGAATTCAAGTACAAGGGGAGAGATTGCTGTGTGTTCTTCAGCAGATGTGTGCTGGGGAGGGAGGAGAGCCCTTCTCAGCAGTTCTAGTACATTAATGCTGTTGTCTGCTCTTCAGAGACATTTTATGAGGGTGCATCAGCTGCTCCTCCAGGATGAAGAGTCAATTCTGAAGGCTCTTTTCTACATGCTTGGCCTGTATTTTGGTTCCCATATGCTCCCCTTCTTACTGATGAGCTAAGGGAATGAATAGCAGACAGTATTCTCTGTCTGAGGACATTATTAATCAAATGGAGAGAGTTTAGGGCACTAAAACTCTGCAAATACAGTGTAAGTTTAGTGAATAGTGCAGATGAAAAAGAGGTGACAGGACCAGGCTTAAGGTGGGGATTTTTTTAAAAGGTCATTTTCATCTTGAGATCAACTTAATATTAAAAAAAAAAAATCAAACAACCAGAAAAACCTGAAGAATCCAAAGGCAGATTATTTGTGTTTAAATTAGTGTTGTGAGTCCAGCTGAGCAAGGTTTTTTTTTTTTTTTTTGGACTACCTATCTAAAAATAAATTCACAAATCCTGTGCCCTTGCAACACTCTTCTCAGTGTGTTATCAAAGCTTCTCCAGATAGAACCCTCCATTTTGGATGTCAGGCATCCTTTTTTGATTTTTGTTTTGCTTAATATTTGCCTGTATAGTTCTGCTGCTGTTTCCTGTCCTCAGCTCACCAGGCCGTGCAGGCCACCCTCTCCTACCTGCTGGTATTTGCTGTTCCACCCCTGTGTGTGCCCTCCTCAAACTTTGTCACTGTTCATTTGGTTTTCAAGCCCCGAGTCCCTGATGAAAACACAGAGATAACAGCTGTGTGGAGTCAGACAACAGCTCCAGCTCTGTGGAGTCTCGTGGTGCTTCCTCCTGATGAGAGCAGCCTGATGGTCATCCAAACCATCTGCTTGATGGCCATGGGGATAATTTATTTCACAATGAATCCAGTGACTCACTCTGAAAGAGTGTCCTTGTCTGTTTGGGGTGGGCCTCTGCTTTGTGTTGCACTGGAGACCTTTACAATGCTCTGTGAACATTCTTTATATTCTTCAGGGCTCACTTCAGAAAAAAAATGAACCCCGTGTGTCTAAAAATTCAAGAGGGCCTGTTTTGCATTTCCTGTCTCCATGCCAATCCACACACTTCCCAAATAACTGCTTGTTGAATGCCCCTAACAGTTTTCTTTTCTCAGCACTGCATAATAGTGTAAAATACCAAATGTGAAGCTTCTTTCTCCCTTTTCTCTTTGTCTTTTTTTCCTCCCCCATTCTGTACATGCTGTGTTCCCACCACATGGATCATTCATGTGTTGCTGCAGTGAAGAACACGGAAATAACATGAAAGGTGTTTATGGGCTTTGTTCCCATTTCCTGACAGGTTGTTCTGAATCAGGATGATAATGAATGAATGATACTCAGGATTAATGATGTACGGGGAGGTTTTACTACTCCTGAAGCCAAGGGAAGTAATTCCAATGACCTTTCAGTGCAAGGATTTCACTCCAAGAATTGAATTGAAACTGAGTCGGGGTGTAGAGACATGGAAATCGCTTTTAGGATTATGTCTGAGTGCCTAGAGTCTCTCCTCAGTGCTAATAGGGGAAAGATGTCCTTGGTGCCAGCAGCATTTTCCAGTGCATTTTCCAGTCTCCAGTTTCCCGTGCTTTGTCCTCTAGAATCCATGTGGGTGCGTGTCCTATCACTCATTAAATAATTATATATATTTATGTCTCCTACAGAAATGTTCTTCACGTGTATGCACATCCACCTTAGCAAATGCTGAAGCTTTTCAGCTCTCAAAGGTATTTTTCTGCCTGGTGAGTTGAGTTGTTGGAAGTAGGAGTTGCTGATGCGCCACTTAAAATATATTTAAACTTGTACAAAGAAGATTATATAAAAGATACTGCTGGAGATGAGAAGAAATACTTTCTGAAGTAATTTTGAGCTAGTAATTGATGGAGAGCTGGCTTCAATAGCTCTCTTTTTGTGTTTTAGAGTTCAAAAGGAGATTGTGTCATCTCTTTAGCAGGTGTTGCAAGCAACTAAATACTTTGTTTAAATATTTTGTATAGTTAAGCAAATAAATTTTGAACAGACAGCTTCCATTAACCAACTGATTAGAATATCAAACATGCACCCTGTTTCCAAGAGTCCCAAAATATCCATAACCTACATTTTGAAGATGTGAGTTTTCTTTTCTTTATGTAACTGCAATGAACCTGGAAGATTTGGTGCTGAGCTGGCGATCTGACCACGAAAAAGGTGGAACTTCTCTGTGCTAATGCTAAAATTAGAATTAGAAGCTTCCCTTCTCTTTTACTTTGTTACATTTGGTCATTTCTGCTTTATTGCATCTGTGCACATGGCAGCTGTGGTACTCCAAGACATCCCCAGGCACATTTTATTCTGGGAAGATAAAAATGAAGCTCTTGGCCATTGCCTGAGACTTTAGAGTTGAGGTGTCTCAGTCCTGGCATTAGCAGGTTGAAGAGATTTGGAAAGAAAAGAGTGGGGGAGGATGCTCAATAATGAATATAAAGTATAAGGAAAATGTATTGACAACATTAGCAAATAAATCAAGCACAGATGTAGGAGTTTCTAAATCTGCTCATTAAATATTTACATTTTACACTCTCAAAAATGGAAAATATGTTGACATCTCAATTTATCTTCTTTGAACAAACTGTCATACCTGGCATGGTATAAAATTGATAACAAAGAATAAACTGGTCTGGGAAAGTCAATTACGTTTCTTGAAGGAGTGAAAATGACACTGAAAAAAATGTGTCTTTGGAGTCTGCTTTGGCTGGGCTTTATATCTTGACTGTTATGTTTATGTAGGGTGATGACAGTTTGTTCTAGAGCACAAAAAGCTTCCTGAAGCTGTCTTCTGGAAAGTTCTTATTTGGTATTTTCTGCCCTAACTCCAATGGGCCAAAGGATGGGTGTGATGAACATTAGCCAGGAAAGCATGAAGGCCTAGGTTGTTTTCCTCTGCATATGGAAATGAGCTGCAGGAGATCTTGGCTTAGAATTAGAGAAAATTTTTTTTCCAACAGAAAAAGACAACTGTTCGGATCATTAAATGCACATAAGGTTGCATTAATAAATTGTTCGATACTTGAGAAGGAAAAAGAAAAAAAGAGAATGATTCAGTCTGTCTGTTTTCATATTTTTTAAATCATTCCTTTTTGATGCTCACAGTAACCAGACCTCTTCTTCAGCTGGGATCTCTATGTCTGCAATGGGCTTTCTTTTCTGAATGTGTTGGAAAAGAAACAACAGTCACTGTGGAAAAAAATTAGTCAGTATCACTGGAACTTTTGGTCTTGGGTGAAAGTTGGGGGAATGATGTCTTTGAAGGCAGCTCCTGTATGTTGTTACTCCTCCCTTTCCTGAGGCTGGAAGAGGGCTCTGGTTTTATTGCAGGGATTTTGGCACATGGCAAGTGCATCTATTCCAGCAGGACGATGTTTCTAATCAGATTGGTTTGGTGTTAACAGTTTCTAAATGGCATTTCTTTTATTTCCCAGGCGCACAGTTTGTGTGAGCTGCCATGAGGCTTGAGGAGGCAGCAGAGCACTGTTCCCCCTGTGAGTCTGTGCTGTTACATCCCTTAGAGGCTTTACAAACCCCTGCATTCAGGAAGGAGACCAAGCTGATCTGCTCTCCATTTCCACGTGCCACTTGGCTCTTCCTGCCACAGTGTCACATTTATATTGATTCTGGTATTGATTGACTGAAAACCAGCACAATTCAGAGCCGCATCAGGCTCATGCCAGAGAACACAGAAACATATTCCCAAAAAACCAAAATACTCACAGGGAAAATGTGTGCTGTGCAGTGGAGAATATTTCTGGACACTTACCTGTGTGTGTTAATGACCCAGTGATGGTCACAGGCTCTGCAAATCAGTGAGAAAAAGCAGATAATTAAAATTACTCCCTCTGCAGGGAAAAGCCACAGGCTCAGCTGTAAAGAACTTCATCCACAGACAGGGGCTCAGCTTGGTATTTTGAAGTGAAAGGGCAGGAAGGGGCATGGAGAAACAAGGAGAGAGGGGAAAGCAACTGGAACTCTCAGAAAACAGGAAGAGCAATGAGGATCCTGTGGTGAGGGCTGTGTGCTTGCTTTTTTTCCCCTTTCCAGTCTGATTTCCTGTAGTTAGGATGGCTTTACATTAGGATGGCCTTTCATTAGGACACTCAGCTCTTGCTATTGCAAATAGCTGGGCGGACAGAGACTGAAGCACCTGAGATTTTTGAAACTCACAGTCTTGCTTGTTGAGCTAGGGAGGGTAAGAACTTGAAAGAAAAGTGAGATGGACAGTACAGAAAGGTTGGAAAAACAATAAGGGCTGCAATGGAGGCTTTTTTAAACCTCCTGTAACAGAAAATTGGTTGCAAACAAGATGTAAATAGACAGTAACATTGTTAACAAAAAGGGAAGATGCCTCTGGATGAGATTTTGAAGGGGAGGGTGAGAATTCACTAGAAATGTGTAAATTAAGAGCTGAGAACAGTTCTCAAGTAAAAGGAGGTGTATTTTTGGGACAGCTGGTCAATTTAGGATGGAGATGGTCTAGCTGGACATGCTACCCCAGCTATACACCAAAGCCTGGGTTTAAAGTATTAAAATTACTCAGTCATGACAGAATAGAGCTCTCAGGGCAGTGTGGTGGGTGGGATCCACTGGGTTGGGCTGGATCATTTGGCCCTTGTGCTGAGTTAGACCAGTCTGAAGCACAGCATTAATGATTTCAGAAGGTGAATTAATGGTCTGAATCACTGCTTTTCCCCATGCCAGGCCTGGATGTGCCAGGGAAGAAGCAGAGTGGGCATGTCCAGAGGGTGTTTGTGAGGGGTCAGCTCATCTTCTGAGCGGGCTTGACAGGAAGGAGCCTAGCAGAAATGTGTCTTGATGTCAGATCCTTGCCTTGTCCCTGAGAGAGGAGAAGGATGGAGGGCACTGTGGATTAACAGAGTGGAGAATATTCCCCCCAGGTCCTTGATGTCCCTCAGCTCCTTACCCTGAGGCACAGAGCAGTGGGGAGAGCAGGGGGGGATGTGGGCAGTGAGCATGGATGTGTTTTGTGGAGATGGGATGAACAAGGGGATAAACACTGCCTGCTGCTGAGTGTTCTGAGGAAACCATGGCTTCCCACACAGGGCTCAGCACAGGCAGGAACTGGTGAGTCAGATTCGAAAGTGTGGCTTCAGCAAATGCAAAGCCTAAAGATTCATTATCTGTCCTGCTGATTCTGGCACATATTTGGCTGACTCGTTCAGCCCCACTAATACAGACTTCACCTGTCCTCCCACACACCTGGGCAGGATGTTTTGCTCCCTGAGTGCTGTCACTTGCTGGCCCAAAGCCCTGCTCTGGGGAGACAGGCCGTGTGTCACCTCTGAGAGGAACATCTTCAGTCAATGACAGCTCTGGGTCATGTGGTTCTAAAGCTGTAATAACTACACCACTTCGACTTGTGCTGGTCTGAAATGCCTCAGCCTGGGATCTGGTTGCTTTGTATCTGCACAGAAATTACTGCTTGGAAGGAAAATACTAATTTATCAGGCACTGAAGAGCGTGCAAAACGAATGAAATAAGCTCACCTCTCCTTGTTTTCAGGCTTAGACTTAATAATGACACTGAGATTCTTGACCTTCTAACTGTGAGCAGTTGTAATAGGTACAGCAAATTAAAAATTGTAATGTTTAGATGAGGGAAAATGGGTATTTTCTTCATTAATTTGGGAACTGCTCTAAGGAAATCTGTACCTTGTTGGCACATTAGTGCTTGGGCTCACTTTCATTAATGAAAAAATATTTCCATCATGAATTTAAAAGGGGTTTTGCCAGGTTTTTAAAAAGAAAATGGGATCTCAAGCCAGGACTACATGTTGCATCCTTAGAGGAATTGATCACCCCTACCGCACCATCCCTCTTTAATCCCAGGAAAGAGAAAAAGCACTGTAAAGAAGTGATTTGGAAATGCAAAATTCTGACACCTTTTGGGGATATTAATTCCCATTTCAGCATGGGGGCGACTCTGCCTTGGCTCTGCTAGTGATGGGAATGGTTGGAATGGGGACCCCTTGCATCTGAAACTGCCAAGGCAAAGAGAAGAACCTAAAATTCACAGATATCCATAAAACAGTGAGAGAGTGGTACCCCAGGGAGCAGGGTCCTGCCAGGGAAAGGAGAAGCTGCCTTGATTAGGTTATTCCCCAAAATCTTTGTCCTAAGGAATATTTTGTTCAGTGTCGGTGAGGAGGGGTATGGTGGAGGGAGAAGTGTGTTTGTTGAGGATTCCTTGTTTTTCTTTGCTTTGTTTTTCTTTAGCAGTAACTTAAACCCCTTGAAATTCATCCTAAGCCTGGCTGATTTACAAATAGACTTTTCCAAAGGCTGTAAATTCTGATGGTTTCATTGGAGCATTCAGTCCAGGTCTTTGGGAGTTACAAGCAGAAGAATCTAACTAGCCACATTTTTTCCCTCATTGTCTTTCTCAGGAGAATGAATTAGTTTAGTGACATTTTCCAGTCTTCCTTCATCTTTATCAGAGGAATGGATTGGATATTCCTTCCTCAGTAGATTTTCCTGGAGTGCATTTCCAGTCCTTGCTGTCCATCCCCTTGCCTCACCTATGGCTGGTGGGTTCTAATGGGGGAGCTGAAAGGGTGAATGCAGAATTTTGAAAAGGTCACAACAACCCTACAGAGCCCTGTGGTTCAGGCACGAGGTGGGGATTAACATTCAGATACCTTCCACTGCAGCAAAAACTGAAATATGGGATGAAAACAACCCCTCCACGTGACAAGGATTGCAAGTGGGGAAGGGGAATAATCTTTTGGCCTGCTCCTGTAGCTGTTTTCACATTTTAATAACTTTGTGCTTGTCTTATATGACAAGGTCCTATTTAGTGGTAGTTAGCAATTTTTATTTTGCTATTTAATATCTGAATTCTATTCTCAGAGCCTGTGATCAAAAATCAAACTGTAAATTGAGGTAATAGATTTAGGGGATTTGTCGGCTTTTTTTTTCCAAATTGCTGACTGTACCAGAAAAATAAACTCTGAATTTTATATTCCTAACAACTACCCAGCCTTTGTTGCTCTTCTCTTCCCCTTCTCCTACAGAAAAACATGAAGAATTATTTTCATGGGGTTGCTTTTGATATACCTAGCCTTCAATAATGAAATAAACTTCCGTTTCAAATTTTCTAACTGAAACTGTTTTTGGGTACATGCTTGAAATTGGAAAGCTAAAATATTTTGCTTATTTCAGATTTTTTGAGTTTTTTTTTTTTTAAATATAAAACATTCCCAGATATTTTTGTTCCACCTGAAACTGCTATTTTGGGGGCCTGAGAGGTTTGTGCTATGTCTTTGTTTGGGCCTGGGCTTTGTGATGTCCACAAAGCTTAGGCAGGTGTGCTTGTGTGCATCAGGTGTTTCTTGTGTCCAGGTAGCCTTGGGAACATGAATTCCCCAGATGGGAAAACCCCTCAGTGAAATGTTGAGCCTCATTAGAATAATTCCTCCATAGAATAATTCCTGTTCCAGCTTATCCAAGTCATTATCTCCTTAAGTCTGTAACAGTCACTGCTGTGGTTGATCCCATATTTTATTTTAAAAACCCAAACTGTTTTACCAGGTGTGACTTCATCAGTGAAAGTTTAATTAAAGCCTTCCACCAGGTGGAATCTAGTTCAGCCACGTGACCCTTTTCCATGCATTGGAATTTCTCAGGTCAATGCCACCAAGTGGGATGGAATTCCCTGGGATTTTGGCCTGTGGTGAGGCAGGAGCACACATGGCAGGGTTTTCCACCAAGCTTTCTCTGCAAGGGAAGTGTTCATTTCCACTGGGGAGTTCTGCAGAGCCTTGGGAGGTGCATCATGGCTCATCTGCAGCTCGCTCAGATCCTTATTTTAAACCTCTCTGGGGCTGGGCTTTGTGTTAGTGACAGCTTGCAAAGCTGGGGAGCAGAAAGAGCTGTTGTTCAGGATAAATAGGAAACATTATTTATATATAGGGAGGAATCAAGTTGACAACTAGAACAGCGTGAAGAAACCCAAGAAAGGCACTTTTAATAAACAAGCATTGGATTAACCTGTTCCAACTGAATGAAGAAAAGCAGGAAACACCTTCACAGGAGGTGCTGCTTTTCTGTGGGAGCAAGGATTCTGTCCTTCCTCCTATACCTGACCTCTTAAAACACAGCCAGGTTAGGTCACAAATCCCTGGATTTAGCATTCTACACTGAGCAAATATGACAGCCTGAGGCTTTCTGTGCGTGCCAGGTCAGTGCAGCAGGACTTTGCAGAGTGCAGGGGGTCCTGGTGTCCTCTGCTCGTGCCTTGAGAATCAGCAGAATCCCAGGAGAGTTTGGGTTGGATGGGATCTTAAAGCTCATTCCTCTCCAACCCCCTGCCATGGGCAGGGACACCTTCCACTGTCCCAGGCTGCTCCAAACCCTGTCCAGCCTGGCCTTGGACACTGCCAGGGATCCAGGGGCAGCCACAGCTGCTCTGGGCACCCTGTGCCAGGGCCTGCCTGGGAACAATTCCTTCCCAATATCCCATCCAGCCCTGCCCTCTGACTGTGGGAATCCATTCTCCTTGTCCTGTCCCTCCATCCTTTATCCCAAGTCTCTCTCTTTCCTGTCAGCTCCTTCAGGCACTGGAAGGCCACAATTAAATCACTCCAAATAATGTAGTCATTAAATACCACTGATGCCACCACAGACCCCTGGGGGCCTCACGGGTCACTGACATCCATCAGGACCCTGAGCCATTGACCACAACCTGGGACTGTGCAACCACTTCCTTATCCATCCAACAGTCCATCCATCACATCCAGCTGTCTCCAGCCCAGAGAGGAGGATGTTGTGGGGACCTGTGGCAGAGGCTTCACAGAATTCCAGCTAAATGAGATCTATGGCCCTTCCCTTGTGCACTGATGGAGTCTCCCCCCAGAGAAGGCCACAGGGTTGGTCAGGAGGGTTTTCCCTAGGTGAGGCCGTGATGAATGTCCCAAATCAGCTCCCTGAGCTCTGTGAGCCTCAGCAGAGCTTCCAGGAGGGGCTGTCCCTGGATCTTCCCAGCACAGAGTGGAGGCTGTGGCATTCACATTCTCTGATAAAATCCCTTCATCCAGGATTTTCTCCTGGGAAGCTGAGAGGCCTCAGAGAAAAAGGAAAACAATTATTATCTCATTTGCTTCTCCTGTGTTGTGCTCATATGTGGAATGTGGAGATTGTTTACCCACGGGTGATTGTTGCATTGGATTCTGCTGTGAGCTGTTTTGACTCTTTGGCCAACTGGGGCCAAGCTGTGTCGGGACTCTGGACAGAGTCAGGAGTTTTCATTATTAGCTTTTGAGCCTTCTGTAAGTATCCTTTCTGTATTCTTTAGTATAGTACAGTATTCTTTAATAAAATATAGTATAATAAAGTAATAAATTAGCCTTCTGAGAACATGAAGTCAGATGTTCCATTCCTGCCTTCGTCGGGGCATCCCTGCAAATACAACAGGAGGCTGACAGGGCAGTGCTTCCCTTTCCACCCTTTTTTAGAGACGGGGACAATGTTTCCCTTTTTTCCAGCTTCTGGGAAAATCTGAAGCAGAGGGGGACACATTCCCCTTGGGTAAATGTAAAAAGAGATTGTTTTCACCCAGCCAGTCAGTCAGCAAAAGAGAAATAACTTGAAGTAGGGAAATGGACAGTTTGGATGGGTTTTTGCTTCTGCCCATGTAAGAAAATGCTGTCATCCCACAGGGAAAGCAGAGTTAGGAATGTCTGCAAAGATAGCTAAAATAAAAGTGCCAGTCTGAGGCTCATAACAAAGCCTCTTATCCTTGCAGCATCTTTTCAGTTAACAGTGTTTAGTGTTTTAAGGTCACCAAATTTAAATTACATCAGATATTCAGTTTGCATCTCTTAATTGGCTATCTTGATTTATGATCTTGGTGGAGAACCCTGACCTCCTTTTCACAGTATAATAATGAAACCTGTCCTAAAATACTGCCATTAAATTACCTTTTAGACACTTACTGAAACCTGTCCAACCTGGGCATTACCTTTATAAGCTTTATAACAAAGCTTTAAATTGCTTTAAATACTGTAACAGTGAAAATGCTGAAGTAGCTGTAGCAGCAATTTTTTCTTTCTTTATTGCAAAGTTCTCTGTTCTGTGCTATTATTAACTTATTTCTATGACGAAAATTATGCAAATTGGGTTTTTTAGTCAAGTTCTTCAATATGTTTGTGTCAAGGTTAAGATTTTATGAGCATTTAATTGATTTTGATTGATTTGCCAATATAAAGAGGAGCATAACTAAGAGGAGCTGGTGAGTGTGCCTGAGAGTACAGAAACGAAGAGGATGTGAAACTGTTTAATCTGAGGCATCATTCACCTGTTCTTTGAAAACAAGCCCGGGAAGGAGCACATGTGAATAATTTTAGAGGATATGTGTTAATTAGAGATAAGACATCTGTTTGAGTTTGTGTCACTAATGAATGGCTCACAATATTTATTCTGCTTCTGGAACATTTTGTTCTCTTAGAAAGAAATTACCTCAGAAATGTAAATTGTACATAATAGATCATCAGTTATCTCCCAATAAGACTTATCAGCACCACCTGTCATTGGCTTCACCACCTCACCTGGTTTAAATCTCTCCTCTGACTCCCTTCCCATAGGAGAATACAAGGGGTTTTTGGGAGGTTTTCTGTGGGTTTTTTTTTGTTTGTTTGGGGTTTTTGTTGTTGGTTTTGGTGGTTTTTTGGTGTTTTGTTTTTGTTTTATTTTTGTTGTTGCTGTTTGTTTTTACCTGTCTGAGCCACAGGTATGAGGAATTCTGTAGTGTCCCACCCTGAGATCACTGTTGAGAGTTTTACTGTGCCCATGCTGTTTGCCTTAATCATCTGATCCCACCCCACACATTTCACACCATCACTTCCATGTCTTTTTTTATAAGTAGCTGCTTTGGGAGTGTGAATTTCTGTCCTACAACATCCTTGTTCCATGTCATTCATTCTCTAGTTCATAGTCCCCCTTTAAAACCTGTCTCTGATGTCTGCAATCCATTGTTATCCAGCCTTGACATTGGACAAACTGGGGCCAGTTTGAACATGGGGAGTACTAAAAATATTCATACTTATTGTCTCCTTGCTACATACCTCTCTCTCCTCCTTTAATTTGTTTACAGACTTTTCAGAACAATGGATTTTGCTTTCAAAAGCCCCCAGTCTGATTATTTTTATTTGTTTTTACAGCACCTTCTGTAGCATTCTTTTGTGGCTATTAATGGGAACTCTGAATCGGATTTTATAACTGTTGGGATGTCAAGTCTTGAATTTTGAGCCAGGTAGGTAAACTCTGCTGGGAGGAAGAGTGGGCAAGGAAAACAAAGGTGCTAGGGGGTTGATGTGGCTCAGACATGCTGTGGAATTGGATTTTCCCTTCACCCAACCAGTCCTTTCCAGGATGCTTGGGGGACTGTATAATTTACTGCTGTTTAATTAATCTCCACTGATGATCTGGATGAACTGGACAAAGGGCTTGAGGGGCACCCTCAGTAACATCTTGCAGAACCCCAAGCCAGGTGGGAGTGTGTCTGCGCAGGAGGGCAGGAAGCTCTGCAGAGGGCTCAGGGCAGGCTGGATCCATGGGCTGAGGTTCAGCAAGGCCAAGCGCTGGCTCCTGCCCTGGGGTCAGCCCGGGCCCTGCAGCTCCAGGCTGGGCACAGGGGCTGCAAAGGGCCCGTGGGGAAAGGCCCTGGGGGCTGTGCCAGGGCTGGGCAGGAGCCCAGGGGTGCCCGGGGGCACGAGGCCGATGGCCCCTGGGCTGTGCCAGCCATGGGGTGCCACAGGCCCAGGGCAGGGCCTGTCCCCTGGGCTGGCCCTGCTGAGGGACCCCGAGGGCTGTGTCCAGCTCTGGCCCTCCTGGCCAGAGAGCCCTGGAGGGGCTGGAGCGTGGCCAGGGAAGGGAACGGAGCTGGGGAAGGGGCTGGAGCCCCAGGAGGGGCTGAGGGAGCTGGAAAGGGGCTCAGCCTGCAGAAAAGGAGGCTCGGGGGGACCTTGTGGCTCTGCACAACTCCCTGCCAGGAGGGGACAGCCAGGGGGGGTCGGGCTGTGCTGCCAGGGAACAGGGACAGCACAAGGGGAAAGGGCCTCAAGCTGGGCCAGGGCAGGCTCAGCTTGGCCAGCAGCAGGAATTTCTGCATGGAAAGGGTGCTCAGGCCTTGGCAGGGGCTGCCCGGGGAGCTTTGCAGTGCCCATGCCTGGAGGTGTCCCAGGAAGGGCTGGAGGTGGCACTCAGTGCTCTGGGCTGGGAACAAGGTGGGCACTGGGCACAGCTGGGACTCCATGGGCTGGCAGGGATTTTCCAGCCTCAGGGATCCTGGGATTCTGTGATTTCATCTTATTCAGGGGGCAATTCCCCTTAGATCTTTTTGCTTGGTGCTCTCCCATGTGTTGTAGCCTCACAGAGAGCCTTTAGTGACCCTCCAGCTCTCCCAGTGGTCACTGGGATGCCACACCAAGTTTGGCACCCAAGTTTGGTGAGGTGTCCCCTGCACTGGGGAGACCAGCTGAGCCAGAAATGTCTGTACTTGCCCCTGCTCTGCCACACCTTTCATACACAGCACAGGCTGATGTGCTGGTACTGCTTCTGCTGAGTAAATGTAAGGAGTTCACAGTGCTCCCTGAGCACACCTGGAATCCCTATTAAAAGAGAAAATGAAAAGAGAAAAGTGGTATTTTGGAAGGAGCAGAAACAATGCCACGCTGTCATTTGTCAGGCAAGCAATGTGAAAATGTGCTCTGAGACAGGAAGGCAGGAGGTTGCTAAGCTGGAATAGTTGCAGAGAAGGAAGAAAAACTGGGATGCTGTAGGTGGAATGGAGAAAATGCTACAAACTGACAGAAAAAAAACAAAACCCAAGCTGGCTGGAAAGCAGAGGAATGGATGTCCCATTTTTCATTCAAGAAGTTCACTTCTTCAGTGTTTAATCACTACCTCTCATATTCTCAAACACTCATTTGTTACATTTACCTCAAAATTCCCAACTCTTCCTTATGTTGTTATTGATAACAATCACATGCACTATGCTCTGTAGTAAAGTGTAGTATAAAAAAAGCCTAAAAAATGTAGAAGTACCATTTTAACACCTTCTAAAAACACCTTTGAACACAGAATTTTGTGCTTGCAAAGGCAGAGTTAACCTCTAGCAAAAACATGTAGATATAGGATTTTTTTGGTTATTCTAATATGACCTCAAATTCTCAGGTTTCAAATTTCTTTTTCACCCAGAGAACAAAACAAGAGAAGAGTTTCCATCCCTTGAATGCATTTCCTTTATATTGATTGAATAGTTAAAAAACCCCAAAACCACATTTACAGAGGTCATCCAGAGGTGGGTGAGGAAATAAAGTGAAGCAGTAGAGACACAAAATGCACTGGGGTGGTGTGAAAAGCGAGGCTATGTATGATGCTGACATGAAGGAATGATGTTTCATCCCAGAACGTGGCACACCCAAAGCTCTGTTGGGATTTTCAGGGTCTCCATGTGGGGTGTTTTCAGGAGGTAAAGGACTTTTAATGCCCAAATGCATCACACTACCAGGATGTCCTCCTAAGTGGGCAGTGAAGACAAATTCTACCTGGATGAAGTAACAGGAGCAGCAGCGAGATTGGGAAAGGGCTTCCTGGACTCACGTAACACCTGCTTCAAGACTGTCAGCCCTGCAGGAGGGAGCACAGCAGGAGCTGTTCAGCTACAGGAGGCCCTATGTTTTCACCCCCATCCTCAATCCCAAATGCTTTTCTGCCTTGCAGTTAATTAAGCAGAGTTGGTTTCGTTTTACTTACACTATTTAGGGATCTGCCCATGCAACACATTCTGACCAGCAGGATTGATACAGATTTATTTCTGTGTTGTCACACCTTTTGGGCACTGTCTGGGGAGAACTGAGCTTTCTGTCACATGTCACTGACAGACTAATTTGTCACGTGTTGTGAGACAGCCAGTAAGGCAGGAATATCCTCCTGTAAGACTGGAATAATGCAGCAGTTATAAAGCTGCTACAGCTGTGACACTTGATCAGCACATAAAGTCAGTATTCACAGGGCCTTCATTAGCTAACCAGAGACTTGGTTATGGGCAACTGTTTAATTTGGGTAATGGTATTTAGACTTGGGTAACAGTTTTGCTTATGTAATCATGAAAAGTTTCTAGGTTTCTTTTGCTGGAAACACATTCCTTGTGGTTAACACAGAGGGGAGGGAGTGTGGAACTCGCAAGCAAAACTTGTCTGTATTGACTCCATTGTGAGTGCCAAGGCTTCTGCTCTGTTGTTTTGCTTTGGGAAGGTTGAGAAGTGTAAATACCTTTGCTAGAGCTCATTGAGGCTTTAGCGGTGCCTTGAACAGGTGCTGAATGACCATCCCTTTTGCTGGCTTTGTGCCATGGCTGGAGCTCTGTGCCTGGGCTCTTCTGAGCTTGCCCATCCTGGGAGCTTTGGCCTGGTTTCCTCGTGAGTCACAGCATTTGGCTGAGATCAAAACTAGATCAAGGCAAACACAAGATGATCAAGTGTAAGTGTTCTGTCATGGCAACAGTTGAGAAGCTCTATTTAAACTGTGAGGCAGGATATTTTAAGGTTTGAAGGTGACCAAGGAGTGTCAATCTGCTTGTTTATAGAGAAAAAAAGCTCTGTGTCATCCACCCATCTTTTGATAAATGTAAGTTTAACACACTTGTCCCTAGCAGGGCTTGAGCAATGGCTAGGGGTTTCTTCAACCTTCCCCAACTAATTGAGAAGTTCTTGCTTTCATCAAAACTTTTTTCCCATTCTGTGAGTGCAGGTTAAAGATGGGTGTGTGTGAAATGGCAGTTCCTGTGCTCTCAGCCATAACTCTACCCTGTGGCTGGTGTTACACTCAAAATGAAAGGCTTTTAAAATTGACTCTGGCTTATTATTTGCTTGCTAATGCAGTTGTCCATAAATTTTATGTGTGACCTTAATCTCCAGGAGGAGATTCATAGACAATTTTCAAGGTTGCTCACGTGTTTCTTCTCCGTTCACTACCTCCAGCTCAGTGAAACACCAATAAACTCCGGAGAAGTTCCACGCTGATTACTGAAAGTTCTGCAATCCAGGCTTTCTCTTCTCAAAATTGCCCATTTAAGAAAAATACAACATCACTTTGAGCTGTTGTATATAATAAAATTAATAGTTGATTTATTTTATCTATCATCTAGTGAATTACAAGGTTTTAATGTTTCCATACGGGCATGCAGCTGATACTTTTCCCAGCTGCTGCACAGGCTGTAGTACAGGACTCCTAAATTCCTGACATTTACAAGCTGAAAAGGATTTACACATTTTACAAAAGTTTTAGCAGTGTAAAAAGTGTTTGGCAGCACTGTACAAGTTAACCTGTGCCCTTTAACATTACTGCCTTCCAGGAGCTGCCAGTGCTAAGTGATTAAACAATAAATCATAACACACAGAGATAACAGCAATCCCTGGGACCATCTGTACGTGACAGACTTCTGGAATGCTCTGTTATTCCCTGGACACAGTTTGTTCTTTAGAATGGTCCATCAAGAAGGGCAGTGGACTTAGAGGCTTTCTGCCATTCCTAGCAAAATATCTTACCTCTAGTGAGGGAGGGTTTGTTTTGGGGAGGAAGGTTGTGATTTGGAAATTCATATTCCCACATGAACAGAAGAGTTGTGACTTCAATTTCCTTGAGGTTGATAGCACAGTTAAAGACAGAGTTCCAACAAAAAGGAAGAAGCTGTCTTGAATTCTGGAACATGCTTCTCATTGACAGAAATGATCTTCTCAGCTGAAAATGTCAGTGTTTAGTATTTCTGTGTGATACAAGCATGTGCTGTTTACTTCTGGAAGAAATCTGTGTAAGTTCCTTCTCCTGTGCAATTTTGTGGATTTTCAGCCAGAAGTATAGAACTCTGTGAAATTAAAATTTGAAAGTTCTCTTAGGCATTAGATGTAAGGGTTATCACAGGTTTTCACTGGAAGTTATTTATTTGCACTAAGATTTTTTTAAAAAACAAAATAAATCAAAAAAACCCCACTAGATCCCCTTAGCCAGGTTTGTGGGGGCACAGAGAGATTGACAGGTTCCTTTGCCTTTCAGAACTAACTCCAAAGGAATCCAGGAAGGCTGGATGCCCTTTAGAAATGAATTGTTAAATATTTGGGAGCAGGATGTCCCCATGTGTAGAAAGACAAGTTATCAGGGAAAAAGACCAGCCTGGTTATACCTGGGCTGGAACTTAGGGAAAAAAGAGGATCTATTGATTCTGGAATGAAGGTCAGGCAACTTGGGAGGACCATAAGGATGTTGGAAGGTCATGCAGGGAGAAGATTAGACGGGTCAAAACCCAACTAGAACTTGATTTGGCCTGCAGTTAAAAACAACAAAAAAGTTTCTATAAATGCCTTGACAGCAAAAGTAGGTTCAGGGAGAGTCTTGCTCATTTGGTGAATGCAGAGGGGAGTGCAGTGACAGGACATGAGCAAAAGGCTGAGGTACTTAATGCCTCAGTCTCCAACATCAGGACCAGTAGTCCTCAGGTGTTACCATTGAGTCAGAGATGACACAGAGACCTATCAGAAGCTATAAACACCATTTTGGTGTTTATTGAGAGTCTTCTTTTAGATCCTCATTTGACACAGGTGGACCTGATTGGTCATTTAATCAATTCATTTCACATGATTGGCTGATTAAGGAACCACCCTTTGGTGAACATATCTCCATAACACATTCCAGATGCTCACAAACACCAGGTGCAGCAACTTAAGATAAGAATGGTTTATAATTCTTTTCTCTGAGCCTCTGACAGCTTTTTCCAGAATGATGCCTGGGAAACTATCTGTTTGTCTCTCTCACACTCAGGATCCCCAGCCCCTAGAGCTGGAGGTTAGTGATGAGGTGCTGAGTGTGTCTTGAAATCCAGGAGATGGTGGGTGGCCTGCTCTGCCAATCACTCACAAATCTGTGGGCCCTGATGGTCAACAGCAGCTGGACATGAGCCAAGTGTGCCCAGGGGACCAAGAAGGCCAAGAGCATCTTGGCCTGTATCAGGAATAGCGTGGCCAGCAGGACCAGGGCAGTGACTGTCACCCTGTACTGGGCACTGCTGAGGCCACACCTGGAATGCTGCATCCAGTTTTGGGCCCCTCACTTTAAAAAGGACATTGAGGTTCTGGAGCTTGTCCTGTGAAGGGCAATGAAGCTCATGAAAGGTCTGGAAAACAAGCCTGGTGGGTGGCTGAGGGAGCTGTGCAGTCTGGAGGAGAGGAGCCTCGGGCACCTCATCACTCTCCAAACTCCCTGACTGCAGGGTGCAGTGAGGTGGGGCTGTCTCTTCTGCTGTGCCTCCAGTGAGAGGAGCAGAGGAAATGGCCTCAAGCTGAGACAGGGGTGATTCAGATTAAATATTAAAAATTCAGTTTTCTCTGTTTGGGTTGTCAGGCATTGGAAGGGGCTTCCCAGGCAAGTGGTGGAGTCACCATTTGTGGAGGTGTCCAAGAGGTGTCTCGATCTGTCACCGGGTGATGTGGTTTAGGGGTCCCCTGGCAGTGCTGAGCTGATGGTTGGACTGCATGATCTGGAAGGTCTCTTCCAATCTTGATGATTGTATGATTCTGTGGCTGTAATGGCAATTAAAAACTTTTCTAGGATTTCTTTCAGGACGATTCACTGGGCTCTGGAGCATTCGCTTGTCTCTCTGAGCTTGCACAACATCCCCTCCTTGCAGTGTCCCACAGCCACCTCTCTGCCACAGTGTCCCCTGTTATCTCTGTCCACCAAAGTCTTTCAGGAAAGGTTTTCTGGAAGATTTCCTGGATCCTTTTGCTGGAAACGTGTGTAGAAATTGCATGTGGCTATCTCTGCACCACCACCCCTGCATGCTTCTGCTGTTTATAGAGAGGGATGTGGGTGGGTGGCAGGCAAAAGGAACACACAGGAAAATAATTTACTCTTGTTTGAAACACTGAATGTTTAACCTCACAAAAAGTACCCAAATTCTGCCCGTGGGAGATGTTGTAGTCCCATCTGCCAAAATATGTTTGTTCTTTATCATTTCTCAAAGGAGGGTTTTGACTGCCAAAAACCCATCTGATCTAAGTTTTCTGATACTGGTTGACATTACTGTAATAAAAATTAACTTTGTCTGATTTTGCTGCTTGGGAAGCAAATTGCCAAACGAGCTTCAAATAAGCAAGCATAAATTTAGTAAATTATCCTTAAAATAATGAATTTTTATTGGAAATGCCTTATTACTGATGCTGAAGAATACTTTATTGAACTCTTTCTATTCTCTGAGAATCAATATTTGCTTGTTCATGATAATGCTACATGTGTACAGTCATTTAGAACTGCAGTCATTAGCCAGGTACTCCAGTGCTTCTATTACAGCAAATTGAAAAATTTTGCTTTTTAAAGGAAAAAAAATGTAAGTATTATTATATGTTATGATAATGATTAGGCTAAAAGATGTTAATCAGAATAATTCACTGCACAGTACCAGGAGCTATAACTATCAGCGTAGTGCGCTATTGTTAAGACAGTATTGACGCAATGATATTAAAGCCAACAAAAACAATTATTAGGTAAAGACTGATCTCACTCACCCAGACCGAGGAGTGTGGGCACATCTCTTTGGCTCAGCCTGCAGGAGTAACTTTGAGGGATAGCCTCACTCCAGGGAGGAGTTCCACACACACCCCAGGAAGGGGATTATTAGAAAATCCTCACATTAAAAAGTGGGTCTGGGTTTCTGCAGTCCAAGGAAACCTTCTGTTAGCCAGGGGTCCCCAGGCCAGCTGTGTCAGTCAGCAGATTTAGACAAGTTATCAGTGGGATCACTTCTTGTTCCTTTATCGGCTCTGCCCCATCTTCAGCTCACTGTCAGGATGTTTCACTTGGGGATTGATGAGTCAGGCTGCTCTCAACTTTATTCATCCCAAACCCAGCATGCTGTCCCCTTCTCCATCTACAGCTCTGAAAATGGGGCATTGCTGGAGTTGTTCTGCCCCCACTCCAGGCAGAGCAGCTCTGGAGTTTAACAGGAGTGGGGCCAGTGCCTGAAAATTGCCATTGAATATTCTGTTAGTGGGGTGCCTCGATGAAGGCAGGAATGATGGATCTGACTCCATGTTCTCAGAAGGCTAATTTATTGTTCCATGATACTATATGATATTAAAGAATACTAAACTAGACTATACTAAAGAATACAGAAAGGATACTTACAGAAGGCTGAAAAGATAATAATAAAAATTTGTGACTCTCCCCAGAGTCCCGACACAGCTTGGCCAAAGAGTCAAAACAACTCACACCAGAATCCAAAGAAAAAATCACCTTTGGGTAAACAATCTCCAAACACATTCCAAAGGAGCAAAATACAGGAGAAGCAAATGAGATAATTATTGTTTTCCTTTTTCTCTGAGACTTCTCAGCTTCCCAGGAGAAAAATCCTGGGCAAAGGGATTTTTCAGAAAATATGAATGTGACAATTGAACGTGTGTGTTGTTTTTAGGCAGATTTCCTGTATTTTAGAGGTGGCCAAGCCTTGCTCCTCCCAGGACTTAGCAGTAGGAGTTCCTAGGCTGGGCATTGCAGGGGTTCTTGGCTGAGCCACTTCCACCAGCTGAGCTGGAGTTACGCCACTGCTGGATAAAGGCACCTTTTTTTTGTAGAGGTAGAGGGAACTTCTGTGGCCAAAACTTGAGAAGGTGAATTGTAGAATGTGCAGATGTGGACTCCTTTTCCAGGTGTGCATTTGGCTTCTCCAGGGTGACTGACCAGATCAAATATGTGACAGCCCAGGTCTGTGCTCAAGGCAGCTGTGCCTCTCAAGTTTCTTTTTTTTTTTATTCCACAGTTAAAACAGAGTTGTTCAGAAGAAAATGAAGGAGATGCAGAAGTGTTTAAAATGCAGGATATATTTGACAGACTTTTTACTGTATTGTTTGCTGTTATTTCCCTGTTATTGAAAAAAAGGCTTCCTGATAGATGTTTCAATAAGATCTATTGCAATAAGGAGAACAAAGATCATTTTTCAGGCAAATACAAGTAAAATATCTAGTGAGTATCAGCAAAGCTTGAATTAGGTTAATGGCATATTTGAATATTGTGTATTTTTTTCATATTTCATATCAAATTGCAAAATGAGCTCAACATATTACAGCAATATCAGCTGGTTCACATTAGCCAAACCCACTGGGGGAAAAAAAAATTGAAGTTTGATTTGTTAAATTTAAAATGAGACTTCTAAAAACTACGAAAGAACATATTAACAACTTCTGGAGGCGGAAAAAAACTAAAGTAATGCTTAAATTTTGTATATTTAAATCAAGATAAAGATTCCCACGAAATTGTGTGGACATAAGAAATACAACTCATGCTACATTTGAAGAAAAAAATATTTTTGTGAGACCGATTTTTTAAAAATTAATTTTAAATACTACATTATCTGACAAACCTGTCTCCATTTCCAGTGTTCAGCAAATAAATACACGTTAAAACCTTTGGTATTTTCCTGCCCAGCCATGTTCTTTCTGCTGGAATTGATCAGATTTGGGTACTTAGTATCCAGTGTGGGTCTCCACAGAGATGAGGCAGGAAAAGTGGGAGAAGCAGATTCTCTGGGCATTCTATGCCAGGGCCTGCCCACCCTCCCAGGGAACAATTCCTTCCCAATATCCCATCCATCCCCATGGCAGGGGTGGGACAGGATAAGATTTAAGGTCCCTTCCCACCCAAATGATTCTGGGATTCTCCTTTTTTGTTGGAGAGAAATAACGCTGCACTAAACACAAGCAGAATTCTCAGTCACACGTGTGTCCCTTAAAGCGTGTCCCAGTGGATGGTGTGACCTGCTGGTCCATAACCTGCTGGGAAGGGAGTGTTTTTCCTTCTCACAGAGGGCACAGTTGAAACCAATGTATAGCCAGGAGTGTGCTTGAAAGCTCTCAGACAGAAATGGTCCTCAGGACTGCCAGGCACTGGAGGTTCTGCCTTGGAGGGACATCCTGGGGCTTCAGAGAGTCACTGGGTGTTCTTGGGAGGTAAAACTTCACAGGGAAATGAGTCTGAAAGGAGCATCCTACTCCAAGTATTATTTAAACTCAAGGGCATTTGGAAGCTGAGGTCTGTTACTTAGTTAAATACTTCGTTCTAATTGCTTGTTAAGAACAGAGATTCATTTCTTAAGCACTGGAGGGTTTGTGAGCATATATCCCCTGCTCTGAAAGCACCTGCAGCTGATCTGAAGCCAAGGTGGAGGCACTTCTTAGTGCTCCAGCCTCAAAAATGTTGATAATATTTTATATTTTGTAATCTGTTGACTCACATGAGTCACATCTTACCTTTGTTATTGTATGGGACACTAAATGCCTGATCTCTTGCTGTTTTTTTCTGGCAAACAGGATGGTAAGAGAGCTCTATTGCCAAACCCAAAGCTCTACTTTAGTCCAGATTATCTCACCAAATGCTTTTCAGGGAAAGTAAAGTCTCCCTGTGCCCAAAGTGAAGCCTTATTGCTCAAGAAACCCTTACCAGAGGAAGAAGAGGGGTTCCACTAAGCACTTCAACATCCTCTGAGTGAGGGATGGTTTAGAATTTGGGGGAGCACCTTGAGGGCCATTTCTGTCTTGTTTTCCAGACATTGCTTCACATCCTCCCCGTTTCTCTCATTTGCATAATCCTATAAAATATGACAAAAGGATATATTTGTGGTTTCTGTGTTGCTATCACCCCAGCTAAGTAATTGAAGAACATTTACTTCCTGATTTGGTTCTGATTCCACTTTTGAAAGCCACGCTGTACACTTCAAACTCCCATGGCAATTCCAAAGGATCCTTCTTTCTCTCACTCCTCACGCACTCCTGCTTGTTGCTGTTGTGTGTAGTAAACTTTGTCTCTCCCCCCTGAGGAGCTGGAAATGATTCCTGTAAGGCAATATTTAGCAAATCCATTTGTAAAATGCATTTGGAAAACTCGGGAATGTGTCCTGGGATTCCACATCAATGGGGGATTATTTGTTCCGTGAGAATTCAGTTACACATTTTCAAGGCAGTATAGATTTTCCTCCTGAAAATAACCCATCAGATTTTCTAGGCAGGGAGGAGGGAACCCAAAATTGGTGCCTTTTTTTTTTTTTTCCTGTGTTCATAGGAATATGGATTACAGAATGAATTACCATAATTTTCCCACAGCATGCCATTTCTTGAGTGATGTTAATACCTTGATGATTGATAGTCAATGTAGAGGGAAGAACATTAATAGTAAATACAAGAGTTTTATTTCCCTGACTATACATTTTTATTGTATTTTGCCAGAAACACACGTTGCTATAGCCTTGCTGCTTTTGAATGATATCACACTATACTGCATGTCCTGAATAATTTTTTTCTGAAAAAAAATGAGCTAAGTAATTTATGAACATAATTATACCTATATTTATGGCCTAATAAAATTTGATAAATTTGGTTTAGGTTAGAATACAACATTTTATGAGTAATCATATAGGTAGGTGCATACATTGTATTCTGAAATGGCAGTAATTTACTGCAATACCCATTGGAATAGACAGCTTTAAAATGTGCTAAGTTACTGCCTTGGACCTTCAGTCTTAAAAGCCCTAGCATCCTGTGTGAATAAAAGATGGCTCTTAATAATTCCTGGGTTTCATGTTCACAGGCTTAGTCGTTTTTTTGTTACTCTCTCTTTTTCTCTTACAGACTTCACTTCTTCAGTCCCTTTTCTGCTGCTTATAGGTGTTCCCTGTGAGTGTGATGTGTTAAAAATAAACCAACAGTGGCAGGTTTTCATTTCAAACTGATATTGCTCCTTTAGCACTAAAGTCCTCAGCACAGGAAGGACATGGATGGACCTGTTGGAGCAAGATGATCAGAGGGGTGGAGCAGCTCTGCTGTGAGGAAATGCTTGGAAAATTGGGATTGTTCAGCCTCGAGAAGAGAAGCTTTGGGGTGACCTAATTGTGGCCTTCCAGTGCCTGAAGGGATTGGGAAAGGTGTTGGGGGTTGTCCTCCTCTCTCAGGGAATGCAGGGGAAAGAGCCCCAAGCTGGGCCAGGGCAGGCTCAGCTTGGCCAGCAGCAGGAATTTCTGCATGGAAAGGGTGCTCAGGCCTTGGCAGGGGCTGCCCAGGGAGCTTTGCAGTGCCCATGCCTGGAGGTGTCCCAGGAAGGGCTGGAGGTGGCACTCAGTGCTCTGGGCTGGGGACAAGGTGGGCACTGGGCACAGCTGGGACTCCATGGGCTGGCAGGGATTTCCCAGCCTCAGGGATCCTGTGGAGAGATCCTACAAGAAAGATGGAGAGGGACCTTGGACAGGGAATGGAGTGACGGTACAGGGGGAGTAGATCCAAACTGAGAGTAGGTTTAGATTGCACATTAGGAATAATTTATTCCATGTGAGGGAGGGTGGGCAGGCCCTGGCACAGGGTGCCTGGAGCAGCTGGGGCTGCCCCTGGATCCCTGGCAGTGCCCAAGGCCAGGCTGGGGCTTGGAGCAGCCTGGGACAGTGCAAGGTGTCCCTGCCCATGGCAGGTGTGGAACAGGATGAGCTTTAAAGTCCTTTCAAACCCAAACCATTGTGTGATTCTATGACTGTTCATTAGCCAGTGTGAAATGAGATCTGCAAGAGTTGATCTACAACTTGTGCACCTTGATGTAACCCATTAAGTCATTGCCTGAACAATGTAGAGGCATTAACTTGATTTTTTAAGTGGGCATTTGCTGTTTCGGTGCTTTAGCAGGAAGAGATGAAAATCACCCTCCAGGACTGGGGGTGGAACCTGTGTTGTTTAAGAAAACTGTGCTGTTGTCTGCAGTTGTCTCTCCAGGTATCCAGCTGCAGAGCAGAGATGTGACTGCACAGCTCGGCATGGACCCCAATTCTCTTCTAATTAAACTATTCATATTTCTAGGCCATAGAGTTTCCCCTCACTACCTTTCCCTGCCTAGTAAAGTACAGCTGGCAGCGTGTCTGAATGTCCAAAAGGATGTTCTGAATTAACTTATTTAATGCCATTGATCAATATTAGGTTGATTCTTGTACTGGTAAATTAGAAAATAGAAACTTCATTCAGAATATGTTATAGCTTTGTTTATTTAGGGAAAAAGGAAAATTTCCCCAAATTTTCCCCATGATGGAAGTTTCCACACCAAAGGTGTACTGCCAAAGCCCAAAATTGCTGGAAGACTTTGAAGCTGGAAGAAAAAGGAGATCACAGGAGCAGTGGATGAATGGAAACTGAAGAGCTGTTGGAATCCTGTCTGGAATAAGCCCCAGCAGTGTAAGATGAAGTCGGAGCTGTTACGTGCTGATGTTGTGATGATGACAGCATTCTCCAGAATCAGGATATTTTTCCTCTTAGGGCAACTATGAGGACATCAGAATTCAGGGGTGATTTTTATTTTTTAACAGGATTTTCTCTTTCTGACTGCTCCTTCATCCCTTCTGCAGTGAGTATAATCTGCAGCTGACAGATCATAAACAACCTAGGGCATGGAGACACACGTGGAAGAATTTGATCACTGAAATGCTCAGCATGAGCAGGAAAATACCTTCCTCAGGGGTTCCTCGTGTGCCTGGATCAGCCCTGGCTGTGCCCTGAGCTGTTCTGACCCCCAGCAGCCGAGCCAGTGTCATTTTTGGATGGGCTGCTGTGGAGCTCGGGAGGTGTGCGGGTTAATTCCAGCTTCTCACAGCTCGATGGCAGCCTGGAGAAGGCCAAGGAGTGTTTGGGATTATGAGGGCTAAAATTAACCTCTCCCCCTGCAGAACAAGGGCATAGCTTGCTCCCCTACCAGTCAGAAAAGTGAGCACAATTTGGAGAACACTGAAAGGAAGAAAACCAACAGCTCTCGTGGAAGAGATTTCTGTTCAGGTGGTGAAAAAAAAATTTATTATTAAGGAGCTGAATTTCTTACAGATAGGGTTCAGCAGGCAAATTCTTGTGCTGATTTTCAGCCCTGCTTTACCCACTGGGGTTCAGAGGTAATTGATAAAGGTGTTTGGCTTCAGACACTCACTCAGTCCAGGGAGTTGCACTTGATGTGTTTGCATCTCATCACTCAGTTGTCATTCTTCATTAGATGAGCAAAATTTTATTTTGCCCTACACAGAGAGGCCCCAGTAAAAAAAAATATCCTTGAGGTGTGTTAGCTTTCAGTCTGAGAAGAATGCAAATGGGTGTTAGAAGCTTTATTTGATCAGGTGGGGAGAGTTAATCAGAGCAGTGGAAGGTGGCCTGGAGTCCTGGGAAGTACAGACTCCTGATCAGGATTTATTTCATAAGATATTCCAAAAGGCCTCACACTCAAACAAGTGCCGATGGTACCTGTGCCAGGCATCAGCTCAGGTGTGCCAGAAACTGTTGGATCCATTGATACCTGAGCAACATCAACTTCTCTGGGGATGAGAGAGAGATTTTAGTGTTGTTCACTGGGCCAAATGGGGATGGACATGGGATAAAAAGGACCTGACAATTGGAACATATATCCTGCCCAAGTCTGTTTCTTTTCTGTCTCCGTGGACTTCAGAACACTGCTGATTATTTTACTCCTTCTATATTATTTTTTATTCAGATTTTTCTATATATGCTTTTAGTGGATAATAAATGCTTCTACTGATTTACCATGCCAAATAAACTAGATTTTGATAAATATTTATACACTGTACTTTGTAAAGCATAGTACTACCTTCATTTTCTGGGGGGGGATTATTCATAATTATTTAATGCTTACCCATATTATGGGGAAATTACATAGCATAAGCTTCCTTACCATGTTTATGTGCCTAGTTCCACTGAAATTTATGAGTGTGTTGCTAAAAGTTGACAGGGTTTGCTGCTCCTAATAAAAGATCCCATTTCTGAATAGAAAAGAACTTCACATTACCACACAGAGTGAAACAGTGAGTCCCACGAAGTATTTGATGTCCCAGAGACAGAGCTGCCAAGCTGGGATGAGAACAGGAAAGAAAGCAATGTTAAATTCCTGGAATGTGAGTTAAATGCTCCAAACAGAGAAGCTGTAGCCGTGATCTCTGTGGCCCCAGCAGGTTACAGGAACGTTGTACATTTCCAGGGTGTAGAGCACAACTACAGTTCATAGGGATTATAATTAGTGAAACAATAAATCCAATAATAGATGATGACTGAAAGCAGTAAGCACAATTCCAGGCACCACAGGCTGAAAAAAATCTGTTCTGAGCTGAAATTCCAACTCTTGAGAAACAAAACAGAATTTTGGCTGTCCCACCAGATTTATTGGCTACAACACCAGCCTTTAATGAACCTTAACAAAACAGTCAATTAACAAAAAGCTTACCAGTGCAGTAGAGCACTTTTGATGATAACATGTTTCTCTAAATTTTGAATCCCTATTGTGTTTTGGGTTTTTCAAATTGACTTTTCAGTTTGCTTTTCTGATTTTGAGTGGTTCTTCCCAATTACCCTCCTTAATTTTGGGCTACGCTCATCATTTAGCGTTGCAGGGGGGGGTATTTCAGTGGCACAGTGTAAATGTTCTGCTCGATTTCAGAAAGAAATAGAGTTGACCCATGAGGTATAATAACATGCTTTAATAATGTGCTTTACCCATGAAGTACAACAACATGGGAGGGGGAAGATCCCCAGTGAATGTGCCTGCTTTTATATCATACTTCTCATTTTGGGCTCAACTTATCAAAAGTTTGGGAATTGTGATTACACCGAACTCCCCCTTGCCCAGCAGCCGGTCTCAGGCAGTTTGCTGGCTCAGATGCCTTTAAGAGTGATGCACAAAACCCTGCTCTGGGTAATTTGTCCATCCTCCACCTGGGTTATTTCATCCTGGAGCCTGCAGGAGTGTGTCCTCCTGTTTGCAGTTTTATTATGAGCTTATGTGACTCCATTCCCATGGAAAGGTAACCTGAGCAAAAGAACTGGTCGACTTTTTATCATGAATATCTTTCAGCTGTCAGATCTTCAGGCTAATTTTGTTTTATAAAGTGTTGTTCTCTCATCCCACTTTCATATGAATTGCTTCCAGCCATCCCTTGCCTCAAGAATGATGTCTTGCAATGACTCATTCTGTTTTCATGCCATTCATTAGCTTTTGTGTCTTTGTTTTCCCTGTCTCTGCCTCTTCTTTTAGCTAAATATTTCCAGCCTGCCATTCTTCCTTCATTATAGCTGTGATTAGTTTCACTGCTGCATCATTGCCTGCTCTTTCTTTAATGGGGAATGACCAGAAATTATGACAATAATTACGCTACCTTGCTGAGTTTAATCAGTCATGTAATGTCTTACGAAGGCTAAAATTCGAGGTATTCTGTCTGATTTCACTGCAAACACATAAAAGAAAGAGCTCCCCTCCCCACCAACACATGTCTAGATGCAGATGATGCATATAGGTAGATAAAGAGAGGACAGCTTGCACTGCACTTTTAGGCTCCTAAGCCCTGTGAGGCACAGAAGGCCCCATGGTCTGTGCAAATATTTTTCTCTCCGTGCTAAACAGAGGCAGATTTTCCAGCTAATTTGTCCATAAAAGAAATGCATGGGAACAGCTGTTCCCTAACAATATCTGCCAGTCCAAGCTTACCTGAGACAGGATGAGCTGATGATTCAAATTGAGCTTGTCCAAACACTTCACTGGATTGGCAAGACACTAACACTTGAGTTAGTCAGGATTTGCTCAATTCTTCTGGTCAGTGCAGCTTTGTAACCCATCAATACCTCATATAAGTCTTCAAAGGTCAATCTCAGCATTGAAAATCCATCTTCTCCTGCTGCAAATACCCAGGTGACACAAATAGACCTGCCAGGCCTTAGGGACAATGACAATGAGTTTAGTTTAAGAAGATTCTTGGATAAAGGTCCTTCCGGGACATAGTCAGTTGGCAGTGGTGATGATAAAAGATTCTTCTGGCAGTAAAAACTAGTTTCAAAAATTAAATCATTGTTTAAATTGTTGTATCCACCTAAAGTCCCATCTGTGTTTCTGTGATTAAGAAAAATAAATGGCCTAGTTAGATTTTTGGTTTGGGCTCTTATCTCTGTGGTGCCTACGTAAATCAAGTGTAACTTCAGTGAGACTATTGCTTGTTCAACACTGATGCAAACACAGATCAGCACCAAACTTGTGGGAACCCAGGACATCCCTCTGGGTGCCCTGGATGGCCAGAGCCGCTGGCAGGGGGCTCTGAGACCCTGGCATGCAGCCAAAGACATACGTGGGGTTTTGATCTTAGCCCATGGAGCAAATTACCAACTCTGTATGAAGAATTACAAGCCACACACACAAGTTTAGGTATTGTAGTAGAAGTAGTCACCAAGTGAAAGGAAGGGTTTTTGAGTGCTGTACAGGGGGGTTTAAGCCTTGTACGCAGGGGTCCGAGTTTTGTACAGGGGGTCAGAGATGGAGGTTCTAAGGGGGTTCTAAGATGGAGGGATTTGGGTGTGCCCTGTCCTCCTCCTTTCTCCTTCCTAGCCTTCATGTCTTTGGTGATGTTGGCACTCACAGATTGGTTTAGAGTAGAAAGTCACCATTCAATATAGATGATTGGCATTGGGGGAAAAGGTATAAACATGTAACACGTAATGTGTGATATAAAAGATGTCACCAGCCCCTGGGAGGGCAGTGTGCCTTTGTCTGACCTGCTGAACAGGCCACAGCAGCTCAGGAGAAGAATCTTTTAGATAACCAACAATAAACAACCTTGAGAATGGACAACAGAGGACTACTGAGTCTTTCTTTGAAGGCACGGGTTGGAGGAGAGACTTTTCCATCTTTCAGGGTCACCCTAATCCAGGGCTGAAACCCCACAACTGGCATCCACTGGGTGGGCTGGAGACCTGACACAAGCTGACCATCAGCCTCCAATGGGAAAATGCCATGGGTTGTGTTTCCAGTGTCAAGGGTGGTCAGCATTCGATAAGTGAGATGGAATTATGGAACACACTCAGGGAAAGTGGGTAAAGAATGGCTGGAGTGGACTGGAGGAGCTGGCATATTTGGGAGGGATGTGATAAGTACCAATGGCTGTTCTTCTCCCTCAGGCTATGGGAAGAAGCCCCCAGAAGAGTAGCACTCACCATTTGGACCATTAAAAGTTACACTTTGCTCAGAGTAAAGGTTATTAACTGTCTGGGGCTGGCAGGAATCGATTTGAAATAATTGTATTGTGGTTCCTCTGCTGCTTTTCCAGTGGCTAAGGCAGTGTCCCCTTCCTGTCCTCAACACCTACCTAGAAGCTGTTGTGTGACATTTACAGCTACTGGAAAAGTGGCTTTGATGAGGTCTTTAGTGGGATATTTTTGGAAACCATTTCAACTTTAATGGGTTGCCCATCTATCCATCTCAAAGACTTGTCCTGTACCTGTTAGACATTTTATAGCTCTACGTCACCATTGAGTCAGAGATGACACAGAGCCATATCAGAAAGCAAATACCTCATTTAGCTGATCCTTTCCCCTTTTATACCTTAATTTTCTACAGGTGGACCTGATTGGTCATTTAATCAATACATTTCACATGATTGGCTAATTAACAAGACACCCATTTGTAAACAACCTTATGAGGAAAACAGCAAAACAGGTTGTTAAAAAACACCACCTGCAGATTGTTTTAATATTTGACTATCACAGTTTATCTCCAGCTTCCCAAAGCTTCCCAGGCTGATTCATGGGAAAACTTCTCTAGCTTTCTCTGTCTCTGACCAGGCTGTCACATCCACAGCTCTGTGTTTCCCATCTGGGAAAGTCACCTCCCTGACTTTCACCCCTCTGTTAGACCAGGAATTCCAGGTGAGTTAAAGCACCCAGGTGTGCTCTCTGCAGTGTCGGGGGTGAGGGCTCTGTGCTGGATGGTGCCAGATGTGCACTCCACAGCACCAACCCAGGGGACCCTGGAATTTCTTCTCCCAGCTCAGCGATTCCTCAGCTTCAGTGCTGTTTGGCACACAGAGGATCTGATATTGTTTCAGGTTTCCCCAGCAGCAGGCACTGTGCCCTATGCTGAAGTGTCCCTGGGGAATAAGGGAATGAAAGCTGCTGCCACCCTGACATTCTTGGAGGATTTTGTGAACTATTCCTTAACTTGGGACTAAACACAGATGGCTTCATGTAGAGCTGGGCAAGAGAAGGTCAACCCTTTTTTGTCCAACTTAAACACAGAAATACAGAGATTGCAGACATGTGCAAAGATTACAAAGATGTCATTTCCTCTGTAGCTTCATATTGACACATCAAAATAGCAAAATATTGAGAACAGAGCAGCTGTGGCTGCCCCTGGATCCCTGGAAGTGTCCAAGGCCAGGTTGGAGAGGACTTGCAGCAAGATGGGATGGTGGAAGGTGTCCCTGCCCATGGCAAGGGTGGTACTGGATGGGCTTTAAGGTCTCTTCCAACCCAAACCATTCTGAGATTCTATGATTTTACTGTATTTTTTGGGAAACCCTGGCCATGATTTGGTGCTATGGTACCACATTAATGGTGTATTTTTAGAGAACCTTTTTCTAATTTCCTTCACCAGCACATAAGGGTAGCCTTGTCCATCTGGAGGATGTGCTTTTGAACCGTTCATATATTTTAATTTTGGGAGGATAGGATAGCCTGCCTCCTCAAACCCCTTTCCATGCATGTCACAATGGCCCTGTCTAATGAGCTGAGGCTGCCTGTGGTTTTTCCTGGAGCTTTGCAGCACTGAGGAGGCACTTGCTTGCACCTTCTTACCAAAGCTAATTGTCACCTTCCAGTACCAGAAGGAGCTACAAGAAAGATGGAGAGAGATTCTTTGCAAGGATCTGGAGTGCCAGGACAAGGAGAAACAGCTTCCTAATGCCAGAGGGCAGGGCTGGATGGGATATTGGGAATTAGGAATTGCTCCCTGTGAGGGTGGGCAGGCCCTGGCACAGGGTGCCCAGAGCAGCTGTGGCTGCCCCTGGATCCCTGGCAGTGCCCAAGGCCAGGCTGGACAGGGCTTGGAGCAGCCTGGGACAGTGGAAGGTGTCTCTGCCTATGTCCAGGTTGTTGGAACCCTTCCAAACCCAAACCATTCTATGATTATAATGAGCTAAATTCTCTCTTTGCAGCTTGTATAGGACTCTTCTGGGCAATGATATTTTGGTTACACTGAAGTAAATTCTCATTGGGTGAGGGAAAATACACATTTTAAATTTGCACTCGTTATTGTCACAGCTCAGAGAACTTGTGCTGCATTTAAAACTGGGGGAGACATGAATGTGGGTTCCTTCCCAACCTCAACCCCCCTCCCTTTGGGTTTGCTAACAGAGAAATCAAAAGAAATATGAAATGGCAGAAACACAGAATGGTTTTGGTTAAAAGGGACCTTAAAAATCATCTAATTTCATCCCCCTGCCATGTGCATGGAAATTGCTGCCTCAGTAGTGGAGGCATGAGAGTTTCTAGACATTGTTCTAGGACACTGAATAGAAATTTCAAAATATTAAGTAAACAAGGGTTAATATTTTCCCAAGTTCTTCGTTTTATTTGGAGGCAGATAATTTAAAAAGCTATTCAAAGGTGTTTCTAAAGCACAGATACAGAAGGGTTCCTAACTGGGAGAAATATGCAAGGACATAACTTTTATTGACTTTGGAGAATCCAGAGGAATTTGAATTGTTGTTGTTATTGTGCTCACCCTCTGTTTGTGTCTTAGCTTTGTAATTTAGTTACTGGTGAGGTGTAATCACTCCTGATGGATGTGTGCACAACTAAGTTGCAACAAAAGCTGCTGAGTGCATTCTGGGAGCTGCTAATTATCCTTAGCTGTTATTAGCTGTAGTAGCAGTCAGAGATGTTCAGCTCCTCAGGATTTTCTGTGTGTTTGAACAGAACCCTTATTAGTGTCAACTCTCCAAGAAGTCCACCTGAGTCTGAGAGCTGTCCCCAGGCTTACAGAGAAGCACTGGTCAGTGGTGTGAATCAGCCCTTTTTTCTGGGACAGAGATCAGAAGCTCTGAGTGAGGTGCATCCCATGTGAGATGAGCTTTCCCAACCCTTCATCTTTCCAAACCTTTCATCTTTCCAAACCCTTCACTGGAAAAGTTGAACTGTGTGCTGTGCTTGTTAAGAGTCATAAATATGTTCTTCCTGGTACAAAAGGCTTTATGTTTGCTATTATCCAGTCTCATTTTCTGCTTCAAGCTGTGATGCTTTCTGAGCAGAGTGTGTTCATTTCAGATTATTAGGATTTACCCTGGTAAGAGACTCACTGCATGTTTTTTTGAGGCTGAAGCACCTACGTTGTTTTCCCTGAGTCTTTGGAACTTGGCAGGGAAAAACACCTCCAGAACCAGAGAAAAGCACTTCTTACTCTATGAAATTCTGTTCAGTTTTGGCTGAGATGTAAACTTGCTAATTTCCCTTTTTAGCACTTGATTTCTTAGCGAAACGCTGGCAGTTTGTCAAAACATAAATGGTGTAGCCTGGCACACTGTGCCACTGTGGGCCATGACAGTGGCACTGACAGGGACATGGGCTCCTCAGGGAACACTGAGAAAGGATTTGGGCTATACTGGGCTTGTAATGCAATATTATCTCATCAATTCTTGCAAGCGAACAAAAAAATAACCTCAATACTCCACTTGCCAGTCAAGATAAAGGTCCCTTCTCTTTGGCAGGAGATGCAGTTTCTTGTGTGGTCTGAATACAGCTGGTGGAAGATGACTGGGAACTGCTGGAATTTCTCTTTCCCCCCTTCACATGAGGAAAAGACTGGAATACAGCAGCCCTCTCCTCTTTATGGTGCTTTGATTGCATTATGAGTTGCTTCAGTTGCAGTGTCAGGCACTCAAAAGTTATGAAAGGCCAGCCATGGTGTCACCTTTAAACTCAGCATCTCTGGGCACTGGGGAGAGACCTCAAATCCTGTGTCAGCTCTGGGCCCCCCCAGCCAGAGAGCCCTGGAGGGGCTGGAGGGAAGGGAATGGAGCTGGGGAAGGGGCTGGAGCCCCAGGAGGGGCTGAGGGAGCTGGAAGGGGGCTCAGCCTGCAGAAAAGGAGGCTCAGGGGGGACCTTGTGGCTCTGCACAACTCCCTGCCAGGAGGGGACAGCCAGGGGGGGTCGGGCTGTGCTGCCAGAGAACAAGGACAGCACAAGGGGAAAGGGCCTCAAGCTGGGCCAGGGCAGGCTCAGTTTGGATATTTGGGAAAATCCCTTCACTAAAAGGATGGTGAGGCACTGGAAGTGGTGGAGCCCCCACACCTGGAGTGTTCAAAAAACACGTGGAAGTGGACTTGGTTTGGTGATCTTGGAGGGTTTTTCTGACCTCAGTGGTTCTGAGATTGGGGCATCACCTTTAAGTGCAGCACTGAACTCTCTGCCAGCTCTCTCACCTGCCTGGGCTGAGTGCACCTGAGAGTGTGTCAGGAAGATTCCCAGCTCCTGTGTGGAATTCCCAAGGTGTCAGGAGAAGAGAACAACACAGAGGATTGCTGAAAGAGAAAGGCTCACCTGTGCTGGGGTCAGGTGAACGAGAAGAATTCTCCTGTCTCCCTGTTTGGGCTGCAGGCTCTCTGTGTGTGTTGCTGAGCAAGCCCAGAACAGTTTTTGTGGCCATTCCCTGCCTCATCTCTGCACCCTCGGGCTTAATGTGGAGAAGTGCTGAGCACTCAGAGCTGAAAATGAAATTGATGGTCACTCAGCATTCCCCAAATTAATCAGGAGTGGGATGGATGTCTGGACATGGGGACAGCAGCAGGTTCTGGGTTCTGCCAATGATTTGCAGCGTGGCTTGTTTGGGTTGTTTGTGTCTCTGTTGTGAGCACAACTTGCAGTAAATGTAAATTAATTGCTGTGTGTGAGACACTCCTGGCTGTAATTTCCCCCAATAACACGTGGAATTGATATCTTTTCCATGTGCAGCAGGTTGTGGGTGGTGTTGAGGTACAGATCCAGACTGCACACAGTGTACACATCACACTCCTATAGGTACAGACAGCCTGAGATGGACCAGCACAAGAAGGAGCTGCACCTGCTTCCACTGAAATCAATAAAATTTCAATACTCACAGGAGATGATGGATTAGGAGAACTTAATTTGGGGCTTTGGGGAATGATATTCACAACTTTAATTGTATTCAGGTAAAATGCACATTGATCCTTGAACAAATTCTCAGTACAGCTGGCCATTGAAAAGGAAAAATCAGAACTTTGCAAATGCCTCTGCACATTCTTCCCGTGATTAACTGTTCTTTAAAAGAGAAGAGAAGGTAGGGATGTAATAGAAGTTATCACCCTGCTTGCAATTATTCTGAGTAGTAAAACAGATTAAGTAGAGGCTTAAGGCATGAGCTTAGTAAATGTAGCCATACCTAAATAAACAGTGGCAATTCTACTCTTTCACTCTGAATTTCAAGATTAAATAAATGGCAGAGTAATTTAAATTATATGTAAATATTTGATTAATGGAGTCTTGACACTTTCGCTTGTAATTCCTACTCTCTTATTAAAATCATCCGCCAAATTTTGAAGTAGAAATTAAATTTTCCTCTAATTAAAAGCATTACTTTTCAAATCTGATTGTGCACTGTGACAAACCCTACTGAATTCTGCATTAGCACAGGAGCTCCTGAGCTCTCAGATCTCCTGTACGAGCAAACAAGATTCTCTGCTGGGCTCTCTGTGACTCATCTAATGGTGGTGGGGAGAAATACCTGGCCACTGCAGCACCTCGGATGCTGAGCAGCATTGCCCTCGTGCTCAGCCTCCTTCTGCCTCCTTTCCTTCCTCTAGGAGTTAATTCTATCATTATAATGAGCTAAATTGTCTCTTTGCAGCTTGTATAGGACTCTTCTGAGCAATGATATTTTGGTTACACTGAAGTAAGCTCTCATTGGGTGAGGGAAAATACACATTTTAAATTTGCACTCGTTATTGTTCACGTGTCACAACTCAGAGACCTCGTGCTGCATTTAAAGGTGGGGGAGACGTGAATGTGGGTTCCTTCCCAACCTCAACCTCCCTCCCTTTGGGTTTGCTAACAGAGAAATCAAAAGAAATTTGAAATTGCAGTAACACAGAATGGTTTCGGTTAAAAGGGACCTTAAAAATAACTTAATATTTACCCTCTGCCATGAAGAATTTGGATGTTAAAGAAGCATGAGGAAGGGAAGGGAAGTAAGGGAAGAGAGGTTTTCACTCACCTGTGTGCTTACAGATCATGCTGAGGCCTGAGCTGTGAGCTGATTTGCAAAGTGCACATTGCCATTCAAATATTTACAGTGTGCCTGTGAAGCATCTGGGTACCACAGGGGTTGAAATCCCTGCTCTCATCCCTTTTGTATGGGAGAGGAGCACAAGGAGGCACCATCTGAATCAAAATTACTTTTGTTTTTGCCTTCAGCGAAGGTGAGGGAAAAAATTTCAGCCTCGGGTTCAGCTAGGGGATTTAATCTGGATTTACAGAGGTGAAATTGAGAAGAAGGGGTCACGAGGTGGCTGAACGAGTGTAAGAACAACTGGCAGCTGAAGGGGATGGTCTTGCACCACCTGCAAGGTCTGCTCATCCCAGACCTGCTCAGCTTGGCTTTGCTGCTTATCTGACTCCTCAGTGATCCCCCCTGGCTTGTTAAAGATGAAGGAAATGCTGTCTTTTGCTGCCAGGTAAGTTTTCTGCTGATTTAGTGAGTGGACCTGGGTCAAGTGAAGTTGCTGCAAGGCTAAGAGGAACTTGGGGAACTTTTCTTGTGCTGGCAGGGCTTGTTGTCTGAGCCCTACTCATGTGGGCAGCTGTGGTGGGAACAGCACCAGCCAAGGGGTTGGGATTTGGGATCTCCAGCCAACCTCAGTCTTCTGGTGGTTTCATTGCTAAATAATTGATCTTGCATCCTGTTCTGAGTGGAGGAGTCTGGCCTGGGTTACTGCATTGGTCCAGGCATAAGCTTCTAAGCTTTGGGGGCAGAGGTAGGGGAAGTTTCAGTGCATGTGCGGTGTCGTTCATAAATATTGAAGTAAAACACGAATAACGGCTAAGTCCCTGATTCTACAGGCTGCTGACCCTGCCTGTTTGGGATTTTTACTCAGATAGTTCACCAAAAATCTCCCATTAAGCCTGCAGAGCTCACATATCCAGGAAATGCCTATATTTAAAGCAAATTAACAAGGAAGCTTGTGGGCCTTTATTGAAGTGCACGAGGATCTTTACAAGTATCTCTTGTTTGTAAAGACAAATGTGCAAGGACAACTGCTGGAAGCCTAAACTCCACTTCTGCTAATGAGCTGACTCAACGCCGGCGCCGGGACACACGATATTTCCCCTCCAGCCGCTGTAATTAATATTCATTTTTCACTTCACGGGGATCACCCCTGTTCACCTCCCACCCCACGCCAGCACACCCGAGCTATTCCCGCTCTCGCAGCTGGGCGCAGCTCCTCTCTGTTCCAGCGAAGTTTGCGGCTTTTTCCCCTCCCCGCAGGTGCGCGGAGTCAGCGGGGAGCGCAGAGGTGAGGAAGAGGAGGCGCTGATGGACGAGCCGGGGGTGCCGAGGCGGGCAGGAGGGGAGGGAAGGAAGGCAGGAAGGAAAGAAGGCAGGAAGGAAGGAAGGAGAGCGAGCGGCCGGTGCCTGCGGCTGCAGTTCGCCGTGCCTCCGAGCCGCGGCGGGGGCACACTCCGCCCGCGTTTGGCGAGCGCGGCTCCGCGCCGCTCCGAGCGGGGCAAGGCGGAGGCAGCCGGGGCCCGAGGCGGAGGTGAGGACCGGGGGTACCGGGGGGTGCGATGGGGTGGGGTGGGATGGGATGGGGGACCCTCACCAGAGCAGTAAGGCCGCCCGAGCTGCGGGAGCTGCGGCCCCGCTCGCTGAGCGGGTGCGGGAGGGAGCGAAGCCACTCGCCCCAAGCCACTCGCCCCAAGCCACTCGCCCCAGAGGTTCCTGGCCGTGGCTTGTGGCCCCAAGCGCGACCGCGGTGAGGGTCTCTGAGGGGTGGGTGCTGCTACGTGGCGCCGTCCGAGGAAGATGCACTTACATGCCACTTGGCAGCATCCCGCTTCCCTCGGATCAAACTCTGTGCCCCTTGTCGAATTACCGGAGTGTTAGAGCTCCTCGGGACTCCGGAGATGCAGTGCGAGTCCTTCTGAAGGCTGGGATTGGTTATTAGGATTCCAAAGGAATTAGCAGGGTGCCCTGAAAATACCTGGGGAGGAACAGATTTTACTCAGCTGCCCTGCAGAAAATTTGTGGTTCCTGAGTCTAGGTTGACGTTTGGATTTGAGAGGATATTGAGACACTCGGGATTTACGTGGTCATCTTCATGTGAAAGGTCAGGAGTGATTATTTTCCTTGTTAAAAGGCTTTACAGACAGGTGCTGGCCGTTTTGCTGATGGAGTTGCCCGCAGAAGTGTGAGGGAGGAGCGCAGGTGAAGCCAGTAAAGGGGTTTGAAGGCCAGAGGGGAGGGGAGTTTGGTGTAATTAAACGGGCAAATTCGCGTTTTGTATTCACTTAGTTAAGGAAAAACTCTCTTCTAGGAGAGAGAGCCCGGGTCGGAGCTGAGTGGAAGGGATAGGGTGAAGCGGTGAGCATTTGCGTTTGAAACCAGCAGCGCTTTAGCTTGCCACTTCCCTTGTACCAGCTGAATCAACGCGGAGTTTGTTTATTAGGAAACGAAGGTTTGTGCTGCTTTAGGGTACCACCCGGGGGTTTGCCCCCTCGGGCTCCCTGCTGCTCCAGCAGCGAGCGCGGTTGGCCCGGTTCTTGCGGGATGCTCTTGGGGAGCAGCGGCAGCCGGCGGCGGGGCTGACCCGCCGCGCACACCGGGCACCCAACAGGTCCCCGCGGTGTTGATTCGCCGCCTGAAACTTCGCACGCCGGATTGAGGCGGGTGGCACAGCCGAGACACCGAGCCTCCGAGGAAACAGGCCTACAGGTGGCATTTGGGGATCAGGCATCGGCAGCGAGCGCAGCCTCGGCAGTGGGTGCGCGCCGCTCCGGAGTTGGGCTCAGTAAGTGCCGGGAGCGGCTCTGCCGGAGGCTCCTTCCCGGCGCCGCGGAGCATCTCCCGCTCGGGCAGGGCGGGGGGCGCGGGGTGGGAGCGCAGCCGCGGCGGGAGGGAGAGGGGGAAGGAGCGCGCCCGCAGCCCCCGGCCCGCTCTGCCGTGCGCTGCCCGTGCCCGTGGCCGGGGGACAAGGCGGGCGGCGGGGCTGCCGGGGAGTTGGCTGCGCTATCCCGGAGGAGCGGCTGCCGCGGCAGCGATGCCCGGAGCCCTCGCGAACGCTTGCTGCCTTCTCTCTCTCACCCCCCCCCATCCCCGCTCCTCCCTGCCTCCCTCCTTCCCTTCCCTTTTTTCCCTTTCGCCGATGCGGGGAGGCGGGCACGAGCCGCAGCAGCGCAGCAGCGCTTTCCCCGCGCCGGGAGCCGGGGGGGCAGCGGCGGCCCCGCTCCCGGCTCCCCCCGCCCCTGCGCAGGCAGCGCCGCAGCCGCGCTGGCCCCGGCGGGCGGAGCGGAGCCGCCGCTGCCCCCGCGCCCGCACGGACCCCGCGGGCCTCGCTGCCACAGGGCGGCGGCCCCCGGCCCGTCCCGCCGCCCGGCGCGGCCGAAAGTTTCCCGGCGGAAAGGGGTAAGTCGGGGGCGGCGGAGGGATGCGCAGGTGGGGGGATGCTGGAGCTGCCCTGCCGCGGCTCCTCGGGCTGCCTCGGCTCCCGCCCCGCTGGGGCGAGGGCAGGGCTCCGCGGCCGGAGCCGGGAGAGCCTCCTCCGGCGAGGGCAGACACCCATCTCTTCCTCCCCTTCCCTATCGGTCCCTGTCGCCAAGCGGAGGAGAGACAGTGACCTCAACTACTGTGGTGTCGCTCGGAGATGCAGGGTTTAATTTGCGAGGGCCAGTAGTGGCAGAAATGCAGCGCTCAGACTTTAATATCTGCATATGGTAATGGGTAAAATAAAGGAACCCGTTAGTATTCCGCTCCTGTAATACTTGGCGCGGGAGAGCCTGCTGCTCCATCTCGTTTGCGAGCTGCTTTGGGGGAAGCGGAGCGGTGCTGGGTGCCTTCCCCGCTGCCTCTTCCCGAGTGCCTCAGCCCTTCAGGCATCGGGAAGTCCTGCGGAGGGGTGACGGGAAGGTCCTTGCCTTGCAACCGCAAAGCTGCGGAGAGGCACCTTCTCGGGCTCGGAAAGCCTCGGGAACGCTTTGGGAGCGGGATTATGGCAGCAATCAGCAGGGCAACCCCGGTGCCCGGCTCCTGGCTGGTGATGTGACTCCGCTGCCAACCTCTTGCACACCCCAGTGATTTTTATCTATCCCTGTGGCTGCTGCGAGCCCTGTGTTTGAAATGTTGGGCGAACTTGAGGGATGTACGGTGAGGTCAGCCGTGGGGGCTGGAGCCTGAGCGCTGGGATTACCTCGGGAAGAGCAGGACCGAGGTGTGGGTGGTGTCATCCGGGGGCACACGCCGGGAGAGGCAGGTGCCGCCTTCCCATCCCCTCCGCGTGTTTCGGCAGTGGCCATTAATGACGATTGGATGCTAATTCGGAGGGAGGGATGTGGTAGAAGGGGTTTTTGGATGCAAATCAATCCCCGTTGACTCATTTGGGCCCCGCCGAGGTGCGGGGGGAAGCCCCTGTGTTGGCAAGGCGGGCTGCTCCCACTCCCATCATCAAAAGTTAAGGTGGAAACATTTCCGTGTCTGCTCCCACCCACCCCCCGACGGGAGGAGGTTCGTGACATACAAATTTCTCAGACTGCTCTTTGGGCTGTCTGCGTGTTAAGCAAATACGTTTCTCACTTCGACTGAGAACAGTTTTGCTCTCTGATGAGTGGAAGCTGGGGAAAAAAAAAGAGACATTTAAAAATAAAATCAGACGGTATAGCTGGAGTGGTAAAGCAAATGTTCTCGAGATCCCACGTAGCAAGCTGGGGATGAATGCAAACTGTTCCTGCCGTGTAACTTTTCCAAATTCAGTTCTCCCTGAGAGATGCGATCTCCTCCTGCCTGGCAGCAGAGCCCGGTCTGCATGGAGCAGGGAACGGGTGCCAGGATGCTTTTCCAGCGCCCTGAAGGGACAACGGGAGCGTGCTGGCACTGCCGCAGGAGTGACAGCCTTGTCACACGCGGAACCCGGCACCTCCAGGAGCCCACCCTGCTTTCAACTTTCTGGTGTGTCAAAGCTTTGGGAAATTTGAGGCAGGTTACTCCCAAATCGGGGACTACTGGCTCTCCCCTCTTGCTTCAGCTGCTGTGGATGTGGCAGGCCCCCTTATGTCACCCTGAGTGTCTGTAGGTGACATATGCTTAATCTTCAAGGGAATGACCGTGGACACGTAAAGGGACACTTAAATTAGTCTTGCTCTCGTTTTTACTCAAAGTTTCACGTGCAGCCTTTCACATCCTGCTTTTTCTGTAACTTCCCAATGACAACGTGTGCTCATATCTGGACAAGTGTTAGAGTATCTAATTCCTCTGGCAAAATGGGAATGGCTGGTAGAGCAACCTGCTAAACATCTTCAAGGGTGAGCGCGAGCTCGGTGTGCGTATTGCAGATGAAGAGGTTCAGTCAGCGTTTTGAGACCGTGGCTATCACTCACTCCTCCCCCAATGAAGCGTCCTATCAGCTGTGCAAATGGGCTTCTCAGATCTGGGCTCTGATTTTCTGTGCAGAGATGGAAGCCTGAGGCACAAAGTGTTGAGCTGCTGCTGTACGCCCTTGGTATAGATGTGTGGGCTAGCTTGGGGTTGGTGGCTGTTTGGGACAGCTCCACTGCAGTGCTGGGTGGCCATTTGCTGTAGGCTGAAGCTTTGTGCTTCAGAAGCTGCCACAGGACTGATGCAGGGATACAGAGCTTTGCCAGGGCTGAAAGAAGGGCATGGACATCAGACACGAGTTAGAACTTGGCTTGAGATCTCTTCCCTCACTTTACAAAATAAACTTCCATAAGTTCCTTATGTATTGCTCCTGGACACTTCAAGAACCACGTTTTTACTTGGTGGGATACATCCTTAAAAAGTGGTCTACCTCGTTTGCTTCTTCCCATGCCTCAGCAGCCTGAAATCCATGGACATTTACCCCTGAACCCTGGGATTTAAGTACTTGAAGTACTTGAAGTAACAGCTTCAAACGAAGGACATAAGATGTTAAAACTCTGTTCCTGGTAAGCAAGCAGCTGAAGGAAATATGACCAGTAGCTTTGCACTTTTCCTTTCATGGCTCTAGTAAGCTTCTTGTAGCAATTCAGCCTTAGTCCAAATGCTCTCAAACAAGAAAATAACACGAATAGTACCATTCCTTTTTTTGATTGGTTTTTTAAAATAATATTTGTGTCTGCATATGGGCCTTTGTCCAGCCAAGCAGCAAAATCTGAAGACAGGAAAATAAAATCTGATCTTAGTTCAGTTTTAACAGTAAGTCTGATATAAAACCTTTGGTTTGGCAAAGAAAACCGTTTTACCCATGAAGGTTCTTTTCGGATCTTCTTCATCCAAGCTTGAAGTAAACTTAACAGACTTCTGGCAAAATGAAGCATTGGGGCTTTTTGTGTGTGGACCAGCTGTTTTTCTCCTAAACTCAGAGTGCACAGATGAAAACTGATCTGTTAGCCAATTATTATTTACTTCTTGGTACTTGAAACATGATAACTGAATAGTGGGAGCTTGAAATCTGGATCAAACCCTGCTTGAGAATTAAACCCAACTTTGCTTGTCCCGTCCTATTAATAGTTTATAAATTCAGTGTCTGAACCACAGAAAACAGTAGTTAAAGTGGCAAGGATTATTGCTCAAAATCCTGCAATCAGAGCTTGCTGTTTTAATTAAAAATAACTAATCAACTGATTGATGAAGGGGGAAAAAAGTGCCTTGCAGGTATATATTAATTTTGCTGCTACCAGAGGACTCTATGTGATGCATTTGTTGATGTGAAGTCTTTTGGGGGAAGAGACACTGAGTGCCTAAAAAGCTTGTGCAAGCACAGCAGAGCAGGCCTCTGGGAGAGGAGATGCTCCTGCAGCTTTTCATGCTCAGGTGATTTATTACAAGAGACTTGACAGTCAGGACTAACTCAGCAGTAGTGGGAAGTGGTTTGTTTCTGGCACTTCAGGCAGTGGGTGTGATCCCCTGGCAGCAGTTTGGGGTGTTCCTGAGCTGTTAGGGTTAGGATGACAGGCTGTTCTTGGGCTACTGTATATCTGGCTGGACTTTTATCAAGCTGCAGCTCCAAAGAAGGTGGAGCAAGTAATTCTGATGGCTGGTGACAAACCTCTATTACTGCGGGTCTTCTGGGCAGTCAGGACTTGGTGAAGGGAAGGAGAGATCTTGACTCCATTTCAGAAGGCTGGTTTATTATATTATGATACATATTCCTTTAAAAAAGACCACACTATAACTATATTACAAAGAACAGAGAGAAGGATTCATCAGAAGGCGAGACAGGAATAGAAAGGAATGAATCACAAAGTTCTGTGACTCCCAGAGAGTCCGAGAGCTGCTGCCTCCTCGATTGGCCACCAAGCAGAAACATCCCACACTGACCAATCGAGGAAGCACCTGCTGCATTCCACAGCAGCAGATAACAAATTGTTTACACTTGAACCTGAGGCCTTCTCAGCTTCTCAGGAGAAGAAAATCCTAGCAAAGGGATTTTCACAAAATATCACAACCACAAACCTCTGAAGGGAGAGCTAAAGTCACTTAAAAGAGTGTCTGTTTTGTGCATCTAAACCTAGTGATCTGAACTCCTTACAGACCCTCTATGAACGCAAAGCACACAGCTTTGTGTGTGACAGGGACAAGGGTGTTCTCCCTGGATTCACTTGGGAAGGGACAGCCAGTAGGGAGAAGGAGAGAATTCCTCTGTTGGCGGAAATTTGACCTTGTCAGTGTGATTGCCCTCAATCCTTGGTTAATCCCAGAATCCCAAAATGGTCTGGAAGAGACCTTAAAGCCCATCCAGTCCCACCCTGTGCTGTGGGCAGGGGTATCTTCCACTATCCCAGGTTGCTCCAAGCCCCATCCAGCCTGGCCTTGGGCACTTCCAGGGATCATGGGGCAGCCACAAAATGTTAAGGAGCTGCCTTAGAGGTTCCAGGTTTGCAGCAAACCCCAGCACTGCTGAGCTGGGAGAGAAGGGAGCCCCTCTGCTCTCTGCCTGTGTGGGAAAGGCAGGGGAAGGTGCTAACTGTTGGTTGTCTGTTTGTTTGGGCTGCATCAGAGGAACTTTGTCTCTGCTGGGAACTCTTGCAGGGGCTCAGGAGAACAATTAGATGCCCAAACTGACGAGTGGTGAACCTCAATTAGGAAGCTGCAGCTGCAGGGGCAGCAGAGCTGGGATGAGCCAGTCAGGCTCTCCCACCCTCTGGATGAAAGCCTTGCCCGGCCTGTGCTGGCTCATACTGGGAATAACCTCTGGGAAAGAATGCTTCAGAAGGAGTTTGCAACCTTAGCCTAAAGGTGAGCAGAGGAATCCTGGGCTTTCTCCCAACTTTCCTTGGAACTTCAAACAATCCAAGCTTGCCTGTCCTGGGTGATTGCCTGAGGAAGGGCCATGGACTGCTGTCCTTCTCCAGCCTGTTTTGTCTGCCATCCAACAATGCCCTGCGACAGAGAAAAAAAAACAGCTCTGGTTCAAATAAATTCCCTGGAATAGTGCAGTCTGAAGGGCAAGGAAAAAAGTGCAACAGAGGGAGGTTCAAAGGGAAGAGCCACAAAGGCTGCAGCTGTTTTCTGTCACTGAAGTGCTCCCTTATTTTTTTTTTTAATTTAGTTCATACGCTTCATTTTCTAACCCGAACAAACCATTTGAGGTATTGAGAGAAGAAAGTGAGGTAAAAAGGCAAAGCTGACTGATTAAAGCTGGTGGAAAGATTGCTGGGAGCAGTTTGGGAAAGATGTAAGGAGAAAAATACTCCTGGTAAAGCATTTTGAGGAGCCATCTCAGTATGAGCAGCGAGTCCTTTCTAAAGTAAAGATTGTGCTTAAGAACTGAAATGCTGCTCTGGTTGAAGTGATTTAATTATTGGAAGACAAACATACAGCCACTGCTTTTACCAGTGCTTGTTATTAATTGGGTGGTTGGGCAATCAGATTTGGATAGGAATTGTACCTAAAATAGCTTTATTTTTCCAGAAATACACATTAGCACACATTTCTACTTAAAACCAACCCAAATAATTCTGTGTTTAATGGCCAAGGACCCAGGTTGTAGGAAGGAAAGTGTAAATAGGAATGCCTGAGGATCTGGGAGGGCTGTGTGACAAGGGTTGGTGCTATGATATGTCAATTTTCCAGACTTCTTATTGCTACTGGGGAACCTTCCTGCACAGCCAGGTTGTTGCATTCACTTCACCCACATGCTGATTGCTGTATTTACCTCATTCACTTGGTTCCTTCTTGCATATTTTAAACAGATAAAAATGCTCCTCTGCTTCCCATTCAAATTCTGGTTGTGTCCAGCCACTGGAAGGTTTTGGTGATTTTTTTTATTTTTTTCTTTTGGGTGAGAGATACAACTGCAATCTGTTCATTGCATTTCGTGTGGTGCTTTTGACAAAAAAAAACCACCAAAAAACCAAAAAACAAAACCATGAATACTAAGCCCAGTGTGAAGAGTAATTTGAATGGCTGATTACAACATTTTCAGCTTCCCCCTTTGTATCTGGAGAAGCAGGGCTCCTGTCTCAGGGTGCTGTCTTCCACTGGGCATTTCCATGGTTGATTTTGGCAAGAGGGAGAGAACTCCTGGGATCTGATGGTCTGGGTGTGCTGGGAGCTCCCCCATGGCCATGCTCCATGTGGATGTTGTGAGCCGGGTGCCATCTCCTGGGGAGTGTGTAACCCCACATTTCTCTGATACCCCTCATTCAAAGCCAACAGTTTCACTGAGACATCAGGATGTTCCTCGGACTGGCAGCTCCAAACATTGCTGGGATGACTCTGGGCAGCTTTGTGCTCCCTCCTTGCAGATCTTGGTGTGAACTTGGCCTCTTTGCAGGGTGTTTCCCCAGTCAAGCAAACACCCTGCTCCCATCACAGGAGCTGTGCCAACTTCAGGGATGGGTTCTACAGCACTGGGCAAGTGGCACTTGGATTATGTGTTGGAGGAGGGCTTGGCAGGGCTGGATTTGCGGCTGGATTTTGATCTTGGAGGTCTTTTCCAACCAGAATTTTATGATGGTGATGATTACTATCATGATTGTGGAGAAAAGCAATCTTTTTCTGAAAAGAGAAATCCATTTATGGCCTTTTGGAAGTAGGAGAAGAGGCAAATGTTGTTGGTATGGTTTTGATTGAGCTTTCATTAAACTGTTTTTTGAGTGTTTCCTCTAAACAACAAATATTTGAGTGTGCCTGCACTCCAAGGTTACCTTCTTGAGCACTGTGGCTGATCCTTACTCCCAAGATTCTCCCCTGAACAGAACTGTGCTTCACCAAGCAAACCCAATTTATGGATTATGAAGTTACTGGGATTTTCCTTCCAGTTTTTACACTTGGGTAATATCCAAACTCGGAACAACTCGGGAACCTTTGGTTTCTGGTGGTGTGTTCAACAACACAAAATAGCTCAAGGCTTTCTTCTCTGCCCTTGTCTGCAAACAGAGATTGCAAGTTTGAGGAAACTGCTGGTGAGGCAGCACAGTGGCAGTAATTAGAATGTGGTGTGTTTAGTGTTACTTGTTGCATCTAGGATTGAGTGCAAACTAGAAATGAAACCCACACTCTAATGAAATAAGGTTGTGACACCTCGGTGCCATGTGTATGACAAGGAGAAATGAACAACTTGATGCAGAAGTAGATTGCCATTGAATTTTTTTAATTTTTTGTTTGGTTGGTTTTTTTTTGGTTCCTGTCAAAGAAAGGGGAGGGAGATAGATGTGTGAGCACAAGTTAAATTCAAAGAAGCACTGGCTGGTTTCTGAATCCATTTAGCTTATGGAGCTTCAAGTTATTTCACATTCACAAATAGGATCTTTAAATCTCTCAAGAGCAGTCTGAACTCTGTTACTCAGATGTCCACTAGAATGAATTTCTTCATAATAATGAAATTGCTGCAGTTTTGATAGTCAAGGAGCTTTCTAGGACTCTCATTTTACTTAAGTTGCTGGACTTTTTCCTTTTTAGGTGCCCAAATCAATCATAGAGCAGATAGTGATCTTCTTCAGCAGCCATCCTTTAATACTATTTCACAGTTTTTTGTTTATTTTTTTACTTTCTGAGAGCAATGCCTTTCATTTGAATAAAACTTTCAGTTTAGAAAAAAATAAATCTTTTAACACTTAATGTGAAAGAAGGTTATTTGCATAAGTCCTTATACCTGAGGAAGATCTGGATAAATGCAGCCAGTGAGTTTCAGATGGGTTTGGTTTTTAAGGATATACAGCCTTGAATAAAATGGGATTCACGACTGGTGAACCACGGGGCTCGTAAAATTCACTTTTGTAATTTGAAAAACTGCAGGGAACGAGATACTGTGAGAACCCAGTTGGAGTGGGAGTGCACAGCCCCAGGAATTCTCCAGCCTGTCCTGTTAAAGGACATCTGTGATGTCCTTGTGCCTGGCAGCCCCCTCGGGGAGCAGAGGAGAGACGGGAAAAAGGCTCCTGCTGGATGGTGTTTGTCCTGTCTGCAGTTGCTCTGGATTTATCCAGAGGTTTCTGTGGATGAAGGAAGTTCAGCAATATGGCAGCTACAGCAGGATAGGGAAGCTGGCCACCCTTGTGGTCTTTTTTCATCTGGGAAGGAAGCTGGGGAACTGAAGCTACTGAAGATGAATCAGACTGCTCATGAAATTCATAACAGATGGAGGTTTTGTCCACTGGCACTGCAACTTTCAGCTTTATTCCTTCCTGATTATGACTTCAAACAGCAGTGAGGCAGTGGAAGACAGTGCCTGCATTGCCTCATTGAAGGGAAAAGGACACAGGATTATTGAAATCCCTTAAAAACTCTCTTTTTGGGGGGAGTTGCAATGATCTCCCTTAGAGTCTTTGACAATGTTCCTATTCTAATATCTTTGAAGGCAGATTACCAAAAAAATAAAATAAAATTTCCAACTATGAAGGGAGTCTCAAACCAAAGGGATTCATCCATCAGAAATATGGATGTTATGTCCTCTTGCCCTCCCACAATTTTCAGGATAGTGACAAGTTTATGACTTGGGCTGCCAGCCACAGAGGATGTCATTGAGGGCATGAAATTCCAAGTTCTTTCCAAGGATATCCTTGTATAACTCCTGTGGAAGAAATGAGCAGGTTCTTTTGGTGGCACAACAGGTAACTGTGGTGCCAGGGCTACTGCAAAATGAACTGAGCCTTTTGAGCCATGCACATCTGATAGAAGTGGGGACTTTTTTTGGGTAGAAAGGGATCAGTTCAGGGCAATTGTTGGACTGGTTTGAAAGTAATTCTGAACTGAAGTGAGGCTGGCATTGGTTGTGCCAGAGAGAGCCCCTGAGAGGAGGTGGTGGTTTGGCAGGGACATGTAAAGGTGGAGAGAAAGTCTCATGCAGCTGGGTAATTTTTTCTCATCCTAAATTTGCATTGTGTAACCTGAATGTTGCTGCAGAATTCTTCAGTCTGTGTGTTTTAGAGTGAAGCAAGTTTTTAACTTGGTGTTAAAACCAACAGCTACAGTTCATGGAATCCCAGACTGGCTTGGATTGGAAGGGACCTTAAATCCCATCCAGTGCCACCCCTGCCATGGGCAGGGACACCTTCCACCGTCCCAGGCTGCTCCAAGCCCCAGTGTTCAACCTGGCCTTGGGCACTGCCAGGTCTCCAGGGGCAGCCCCAGCTGCTCTGGGCACCCTGTGCCAGGGCCTCATTACCAGCAAGTCCTTCCTAAAATTCACCTAAATGCCCTGCTCCTGTCTCTGTAGAGAAACGTCTCTTTCCCCGTGTCTGTAACATCTTCACCTCGCTGCGGGAACACTCGGAGTGGCCTGGGAGGTGTCCAGGGTCCTGAAACTGCAGAACTGAAGTCACTCAGCAGGGAGCGAGTCCCTGAGACAGGAACGTCTCCTAGCTGAGGTTCACCAAGAAATGTGTCTAGTGGGACTGCGAGATCATGGCGAAAAACAGTTCCTTTCCAAAACAAAAAAACTTTGGAGGTTGATTCTTTGCAATTATCTGTGTCCGTATAGTGGCCGCTGGAATTCTGCTTTTTGGGATTTCGTGGGAAACCTCCTTCTGTCTCCTGGTACAGGCGAATGAATGCACATGCTCCAGGTCTTTCTAAGTAGAGGAGCATTTATCTGTAATGCAAAATAAATGATTTTTTCTCGTGAAGTGCGGTTGTAAAAAAGGCACACAAAGATTTTAATTTTAAGACCGATGTAGATCCATCTTGTCAACCAACATTTGTTTGCAGTTCTTGTACTGCTTTATATGATCTTTTTGTAAAATCAATTGCAGCTTAATATTACACGGGAAATTAAGAATAATGAAATCCATCACTGAGGTCCCGTTGTGAGCAGACAGGCTGAAACTCTTGTTAATGTGCTGGTTTACTCACAGAAATGCTCCTTCCCTTTCACTCAGCCTCCTGATCAAATTTTAACAGGAGCTTTGACATTTACATGACATTCACATCTGTAGCAACAGTGTTTCCTTTTCCCCACTGCTCCGTTTTCTCAGAGTTAACATTCTGCTGGAAGCAGTGAGAGGGATTGCAGAAGGGAGCCGGCAAGAAACAATCGCTGTAATAAATTGGTTGTGTTCTCCAGGCTGGCTACAACTATTTCAGCCTTCTGGAGGGGTGGGGGGAAGGCTTTAACCCATGAATTGGTGGCAGTTTCTGTGGCATCATCCAACAGATTGCCTGGTGGTGGACCCCTTGTTGCTTTTAGCAGAAGGAATTGTGCAGGGTTAGGAATAACGTGCTGCTTGCTGGTGCTATGGATTTGGGTGAGGCTGTGGGGCTCAAGAATCTGAGAAGGAGCTGGAAACCTAGGGTTAGGCTGTAAACCCCTCAGGGAAGGATGAGGGTGGATGATGTTCTGCCTTGCTGAGCTGTCTGGAGACCTTGGAAAGGGGGCAGGGATGAGCCAGGGGCAGTGTCTTGCTCACAGTGTTGAGGAGCAACGGGAGCTCCAACAGTACTTCCCATTTTTTACCTGTTTTTACAGCTATATCCACTTGTGAGTGCTTAAATTCTCTCCAGAGCCTCCTAAAAGCCATGGAGCCACTTTTAGCTTTGGTTCTGCTCAAATCAGAACTGATGGAGGGCTGTGTGTTCCATGGGCACGCAAGAGCGGGTTGGTTTTCATGGAAAACGGGGGCATTCCTGTGCTGAAGAAGTTTTGTTGCACGCAAAGGAGGAAGGGCATGGAAACCTGGGGCTTTGGATGTGAAATCTGCAGCAGGCACTGAAGGAGGAAGGGCATGGAAACGTGGAAGCTTGGAAGTGAAATCTGAAGCAGGCACTGAAGGAGTGCAGCTGCCATGAGCATGAGCAGTACCAGGCTCAGAAGGATTAATCTGCATTGCCATATAAAATAAAGCTTTATTTTCAGGTGTTTCTATTTCCCCAGTCTGATGGCCACAGCCCTTACTGGGGAGCTGTATGCCAACCTTGCCCTGCTGTATGTTTTTTTTTTAATAACTGTGTATATGATTAAATCTTGTTTTCAATTCCATCATGACCATATCATGTCTGTCAGGTGGATTTAGAGGTCAAATTAGCAGCATCTCTACTTTAAAAAAAATGCATCCAAATGGAGCCACTTATAACCAAAAATCCATGTTTCCCAGATCACAGGGTCTAGAGTTGTTGGAGTGGCTTGCTCTCCTGTGCTTAGCATGCAACCATTTACACATTTTAGTTGACCCATCCTTATATAATTTCAGGCAGGCCATGGACTTGAAATTTTGTTAAGAACACCAAGTGAGCTTAGCTGACAGGTCTCAAGGTATACAATCGGTTCTTCCTTTCTTCTCCCCTTTTCAATCCCATTGCAACATGCAGCGTGTTGTTCCATTGCTGTTATATTTCCTTCCACAGAAAGTAAAAAAAAAAAAAAAAATCACCTTTGTGTACCTAGGAGAAGTGTCAGAGCTCCAAGGATTTGGCTGCATTGTACAATGGTATCAGCTGGGAGGTGGTGAAGCACAACTAATGAATTTTGGACTCTGAAATCAGTTATAATGAGGAGCTCAGAACCTGGAAAATTATTTTTGAGAGCTGTTAGAAACAAACCCAGCGCTTCTCACCTGCAAGGCTGGATGTTGACTCCAAGGTAGGCAGACATGTCTAATGGCAAAAGATTGGTCATTAGATTTTAATCTGCTGGGATTGATGAGCATCCTGGCTCCTTTGGAAATGGGTGGAATTAGGGAGCAGGAGGTAAAAACTGCATCTTCTCTCTTCAAATATGTTCTTAGGTAGTGGTCCAAAGTCTTGTTCTCCATGTTCTGTGCCATCCCTCCTTTTCAGTGTTGTTGTATCACGTTTTTCAAAGAGCTGCATTGCTCTTTCAAATAATGCAGGCTTCAGCTTCTTGTTTTGTTTTAGTATAAAAACCTGCTTTTTTTTTTTCCTTGGGCTTAAAAAATGAGAAGAAATTAATGAAAACCAAGACCTTCTGCTGTTTTTGCAACAAAGATTATGAAAATGTGGAACGCTGGCCCAAGACAGCCTTTAAAACAGAACCCTTGGCAGGGTCTTTCCAAGAGATCCCTTGTTACCAGCCAGCCTCCTGCCCTGGGTTCCTCCACAGGCATTTCTGATGGCTCTGCTCACCTGTGCCCTCCTCCTTGGTGAGCTCTGTTGCTTTCTGCCTCTCTTGAGTGGTCATTTAGAAAATCGTTTCCTTCAAGTGCTCAAATAAACAAGTGGCTTTGTTAAAATTCTCAGAGGAATTCAGTGCTTGAGGGGCCCATTGAGCCTGCCTGGCTGCACATTCCCTCTCACAAAACAAAGCATGTCATGGGTAATATTCCCTCTTCTCAGCCAAAGGCTGATTGCTCAAATTACTCTGCCTATCTCTTACAATTTATGCTTATTTAAGACCCATATTTTGGTATTTGTTCTTGTGCCAGCGTTGTCCTTTTGCTAAAGTAGTTTCCTGCCCTTTTTGGTGTCCCCAGCCTCCACAGCCTGCTCTGGAGAGAGGGATTATGTTCCTTTTTTTTGCCCTGTAGTTTCCCAGAGGGAGCAGCCTCTCTCTTGTGAGACCTGCTTTGCTCCCAGCATCATCAAGAGGTGTGAGCTGAGGTTTCATCTGGGGCTTGAGGATTTTCTGCGTTTAAGGACTTGTTAAATTAAAAAAAAAAAAAAAAAATCCTCGGTGTTTTGGAGCTGTGTGGGCAGTATGCAAATGTGCAGTTCCCAAGGATTAAACCAAACGATTTCCCCCTACATTTGTAGATGAAAGTGTGGCTACTAAGAGTTGGGGGAGCATTGCCAGAGGAGATTCAGCAGGAACTGCAGGGATAGAGCACAGGAGAATGGATTCAAAGTCGGAGAGTAGGTCTAGATCAGCTATTAGTAGGAAGTTCTTCCAGTTCCTCACCACCCACACAGGGCAGAGAGTGCCCAGAGAGCTGTGGCTGCCCCTGAAAGTGTTGAAGGCCAGGCTGGACAGGGCTTGGAGCAGCTTGGGACAGTGGAAGGTGTCCCTGGCCATGGCAGGGGTGGCGCTGGATGGGCTTTAAGGACCCTTCCAACCCAAACCATTCCATGACTCCAAAGTGCTGCTTAGGGAATTGCTGAGAAGAGCTGATATCCTCCCTTCCCTCTCTCTCCAAACAGCCTGCACAGTGTAGACACTTTCTGGAAAATGTGGACAGCTCTCCTGTCCCCACCACCCTAATCTGTGTGTCCCCCTTTGGATGAAAGAGGCAGGAGCAGTTATGCTGCAGCCTTGCCTGGTTCAGGCAGTTCAAATGCTTTGGTGTGGAGCAGAACCTGAGCTGGTGGTGTGACCTGTGCTCCCAGTCCAGCTGTGCAAGTGTCTGATCATCATCCTGTGGGATCTGCTGATGTGGGCATAGATCCATCCCTGCTGGGAGAGCATCCAGGGCACATCTGGTTCTGAGCAGGCTTGGTTGTGTGGTGACATCACTGGGCTGGAGGGTGTCTGACCTGCCAGGAAACCTTCACCTTATTTGTGCTCATGTGCAGAATTATTTAGAAATGTTCTGCTGGGCTCTCAGCACTGCAGCCTGGGTCCCTGGTGGTCAGGGCTGGACTCTGCTCCCGTTGCAATCAGCCTTTAGGGAGGCAGCACCAGGCATGATGCCTTTTTCCTGCTGCTCTCCTGCAGGATCCTGCTGGCTTCACCTGAGCACACAGAGCCAGCTGGGGTGGTGTGTGGGTAAGGAAATCTTCTAGAGCCTCCAACACCCGGAGGCAGGCACAGCTTGGAAGCTCCAGAGAAACAGGCTCAGGTGTGACATTTTATTTGGGTGGGCAAGCACCCACTACTCTTCTCCACACTGCCAGGGTGTTCCTGCAGGCTGGGGGGCTGTGCTGGAACCCGACCCCAGCCTTTTTCTTTTGTATTTCCATTCCCTTTCCCCTCACACCAGTCCTTCAAGTTCTGTTTTCTCTGGAATATGTCCCCCTTAGGGTGTTGTACAAAAAACTTCACTACAGTTCCGACGAGGGGACAAACATCACATCAGCTTTGTTTATGGCTGCCCCAGTAGGAATATTTTGAGAAGCTGTTGTATTTGCTGGGTGCATGTGGGTCTTGGGCAGTGAACTCCTCTCATGTTTGACCTCTGCATCTTTTAGAGTGCTCTTTCCTTCCAAAACTGTGTGCGTGGGGTTCAGACATACAAACATAGCTGCTCTGAATTTTTTTTCACCTTTTTTTCCCAACAGAAATCCCGCATTCCCTATGCTGTGACCAATTATATCATTCGTGTCTTGAAACATGTGAGTGTCCTGCAGCAGCAGGATGTGCAGTGGGAATGGTGGAGCCTTCTGAAGCCACAGCCAGTCTGGCTCTGCCACTTTCAACACCTTGGATTTGTTCAGTTTTTCTTCCCCTGAGTGGTTGCCCTCTTTACCACCTATGTATCCTCAATTTCTGGCTAAAACCTGCATCCTTCATAAGGTCCCGCAAAGTTTTTGGGGAACTCTCTGTTTTTAGGACCCTGCTTTTCCCTCGTCTGCCACATGGCTCCATTCCTCCTCTGGTTGGAACATATGGCAGAGTAAGGAAAAGATCCCTCACCTCTGTGGCTGCTGCTCTTCTGGCTCTTCCAACAGCCAGTCTGGCTCTGCCACTTTCAACACCTTGAACTTGTCCAGTTTTATATGGCAGAGTAAGGAAAAGATGCCTCAGCTCTGTGTCTGCTGCTCCTCTGGCCCCAGGTTTAACAGCTCATTTTACTCCAACCTCAGCCTTTTGCTGCAGGTCGTGGTGACATCTTTCCCTTCATACCAAGAGGAGGGGATGGAAGCAAATATCTCCAAGTGGTAACACCACAGAAGTGTGGGAGTGTTTTGGTACATGTTCCTCCCCCTAGACTATTACATGGCTATCACCACTAATTTTAATTTTGCTCCAGAGGATTGCATCCAATGAGAGAAGAAGGAATTGAAATTCTAAAAGCAGTGTACGTGAAAATAACTTTTGCTTCCCCCATTGTACTGGGAGCCATCTATGGAGAACAATGCTGGTGGCTCAGCAATTTTGGGGAAAATCTGAATTTACAAAGCTCTTCCCTGAGAGCTGTGCCCAAATGCAGGCTTGCCTCTGGCTTATTACTGCTCCAGGATGGCAATTCCAGCCTGGCAAACAGGACAGACTGAGGAACAGAGGAACCACAGTTCCCTCCTCTTTAAACTACATTACCAGTCAGCATCAGGCTTAGCTGGACCCTTCTCAGCTTTCCCTCAGCTATTGCTTCCACGAGCTGAGCGTTTTTACAGCCTTTTAATTTTCTCCATATTTTTAAAACCCTCAAGAAGCCCTGATCAGGAGGACCATTAACATCAGCTGTGGACTAATGAGGAGCACAGCTCGTGTGCAGGAGGTATCGATTTGCTGAGCTCCAGTTGTGTTTCTCCCTTGAATTCTCTGTGCTCTCCCTTCAGCTGTGCTGGCTGTTTACTCACAGAACACCCGAGTGAGGAGAAGATGAACTGCTGGGATTCTGCTGCTCAGGCATTGATGCATTGCCTCTCCCTTCTGTGTTCTTTAAATGCCAGAAATCCCCTGCTTTTATTTGGAACATCTTTTTAATCTCTTCTTTCATCCATGAAGAAAATGAAGAGCTGAGTTCAACAGTTCTCCTTTTTTTTTTCTCCCCCCAGAAGGTGTTTCTTTCCCTTCAGGGGCACCTTTCTGGTATGTTCCCTATCTGAGAAGAGAAAACAGGCAGAATTTATCTCATATTTGTGTATGAGGATAAATTCCCCTTGTTTTTTTGATCAAGCAGTTTCATGTGGGCGCTTCATCAGGATTTCTGGATTTTGAAACAGTCATGAATTTGTCCTGACCTTCATTTTATCTGTGTGACATTAGGAAAACAAAAGGATCTAAATTAACAGTAACAGTGAATAATGCTGTCTAAATTGAAGAATAAAATGGAAGGGGATAAACCATCAGTAAATGCACTGGTAAAATGCCCTGAAATAGGCTGCTTACCTTCTTTTTTTGATGTATTGCCTTTTCTGAGCTCAGACGAATACTTACTCCTTAAAAGCAATTTCAGATTCATTTATCCTTGCAGGATATAACTTTACCCTGTAACGTCTCTTGTGACTAAACTATTGTTTTGGAGGAAAATATATATAAAAAAATAACCTCAAATTTAAACTTTTTGCTGCCGCATTGTGGCATTGTAAGGTTTGTTTTTTTGGTTTTTTCTTTTTTTTTTTTTGAGGTAGGAGTTGGAGCAAAATGGTTTTATGATGTCTGTGCTGAAGCAGAACCAGCTGCTCCCCCTGTCTCTGCTCCCAGTTCCAGCACTGGGTGGTCTTGATGCCTTTCTTACATTGTATGTGAAATCCAAATGGTGTTAAAGCCTCAATTTCCACATTAGCCTGTTCCCAAAGTTCATTCTTGTCTTAATACTGGGTTAGAGGACAGATTTTAAAGAAACTCTGCAGAAAATAGTGTAAATCCTTTGTCAGTCATGTTTTCTACATAATTTGTTCAAAGATATGGTTCAAATACAGGCTTAATTTTTTTTTTAAATAATTTAGTTCTTAGTTTGTATTTACTTTTTTTTTTACATCCTAGTTGCATTTACTTTTTTTCCCAAGTGTGTAGTTTATATAAAACTGTGGGTGCTGGCAGAGTGCAGTGTTTTGCACTTCTCATCTTGGAACTTTAAACAAAAAAAAAAATTAAAAATCCTGATTGTTGACTATGAAATAATCAGAAATTATCCCAAGTTGCTCATGTTGGAGCAGCCTGGTCTATGGAAGGCGTCCCTGGCCATGGCAAGGGGTGGGACTGGATGAGCTGTAAGGTCCCTTCCAACCCAAACCACTTGAGGGTTCCATAAAAAATAGGCCTTTTAAAGAAGTAGCTTATTATTGGAGAGTTCTCTCCTCACTTACATCTGAATTTCAGGATGTTCCTTTGCAAAAGAATTGGGAAGAGCCATGTTTGTCCATGCTAGATGTGGAACACTTCCACCTTTTTATGTGATTCAGAGAAAGAGAGAAAAATGCTGCTGCTGCTGCTAAGTGTTAGGAGGGACCACAGCTCAGGGAAAGGCAATGTAGCGACAAAGAAATTAAGTACAGCTTCAGAAAGTCAAATGTCTTGTTAAGTCTGGGCAGAAATCAATAAGAGCTTTTGAGAATGGTGGTATTGAGCATTCTATTTTGAGAAATACTTGTGTCTCTTGGAGAACCAGAGCAAATGGCTACAGCAGTGATGCAGATGAATTTTGCAGTGACTTTTTCTAGCTGTGCACATTGGGAAGTCAGGGATGTCTGTCCTGCTGGGGTTTCCAGGCACCTCTTGGCACCTTGGCTGGGTGCTTTTGGGGGATGTGTTCCTGGTGATCTCTGCAAATGCCTGAAAGGAAGTTGTGTTGAGGTGGGGTCAGGCTCTTTTGCTGTGTCTCATGAGAGGATGAGAGAAACCAGGGGATGTTCAGATCAGATACTAGGAAAAAAAAATCACCAGAGGAGTGGTCAGGCACTGGAATGAGTTGCTCAGAGTGTTGGCGGAGTCCCAAGAGGTGTCTGGATGTGGCCCTTGGGGATGTGATTTGGGGATGATGATGGTGCTGCTGGGGAGAGGGGTCCCAAGCAGCACCATCAGTCCCCACTTGGTGACTCTGACCAGAGCCTTGTCTGTGAGCTGTGCTCATCCTGAGCCTCGTGGGGACTTGTCCCTGGATCCCCAAGCAGGTCACTGCAGCTCCCAGGACCTGCAGGGTCTCCAAGGTCTGGCTGCCCTCCCCCACTCCATTAGCAGTGCTCTCCTGTTACAGAGAAGTAAATGATCCTGGTTTTTCCATTTTCACTAAGGCTCGGCTGTGACGTCAGCTTTGACGTGGCCCTGGTTGAGAAACGTTGGGTTTGAACCACTGAAAGTGCTGATCCTGAGCTCTTCTCCAGCTCTCTCTTCTGTCCCTGCTCACACTGGAGCTGCTCTGTCTGGGGATTTGGCCAGTGCTGCTCTAAGTGAAGAACAGCAGAAAATCCTGGAGAGCAGATACATTTTCCCGGTGCCATGGTTGCCCACAGCTGCTGGGTTTGCTGTTTGATGCAGTGGCAGCTCCTCTCTGTGTGGAGGCCCCATCTTCATGGAAAGAAGTGCTCCAGGCTGCAGGAGGGCAAGTAGGTGAGTTGAATTTTTGGGTCTCTGTGATGCTCTGTGCCCTTTGTGAGAGGAATATTTACATGTCTGCAGCAAGTTGTGCTGGGAAATAAGAGCAAATTGTGCTGAAGTCAACTGAAATAGGAGTTGGACTTTGTGCCAAATTGCAAACTGTGGGTCTCTCAATCATTCCTCTGCAGAGAGCAGCCTATGACAAAGATTACTTTGCTGTGAGACCCACAGAAAAATATCTGTTCTCTTGCACTTCTATCAGTTAATGATACAAATCTGCTGATGGCTGGGAGGATTTATTTGCTGTGAAAAGAACCTGCTTATGTTGCACTGAGCGTCACGGTTGACCAGCAGGTACCAGGCTTGTGTATTAGGGATGGAAATGATCCTGGGACATGCATTATTGACATGTCCCACTTCCAGGAGCACGGCAACGTCTCCTGAGGGCTTCCGGGTGAGCTGGGAGGAGTTTGATCCTGAACCTGGGGGTTTACACTGCCAGGCCAGGTAAGGTGCTGGAGGGCACTGCAAGAGCCTGGGGGGCTCTAGCAGGGGAACCAGCTTTACTCCAGGGCAGAAACCTCAGGGCTCAGGGGTGTTTGAAGATGAGGTTTCACTCAGCTTTTCCAGCTGTGGCAGCAGGCCCTGTACCTGGCTGCCTTTTCAGTGTGGAGGGCAGAGCTGTTACATGAGTTTTGCTTTTCTTGTTGTTTCCTCCCACTGGGGGGAAAGGCATGTTTTCAAATGAGCAGGTGTATATTTTCATAAGCCCCAAGCATTCCTTTGTGGATGAAAGAGTTGTAAAACATCTGAAAGCTATTTTCTTTGACATGAGCTTCTCTGTTTAAAGAATGTGGGGAATAATTTCTTATTCAGGCTGAAGTAGATGAAATTGTTACAATGTTCTGATGTAATGGACTGTATGAAATGGATATTTGGGCCTTTCTAAATAAAATGCTTTTGGAACTTGTTTGGAGCTGTGAACTGACTCAGATTGAACTACAGGGAGACAAATACACAGAAATACCTACGAGAAAGAAAGGAGAATTTCCTACAATACGCTGGCAAATGCGTGCTAGTGTTGAGCAGAGTATTGTTAAAGGGAGTTGGCCTTTGATTTGGGGTGAGGAATATGTTGTTTGGTGGTGGGATGTGTGAAGTGGCATTGTGGAGTCCTCATCCCTGGAAGTGTTCAAAAACATATGGAAGTGGCCCTTGAGAACAGGATGGGGGTGCTGGTTGATCTTGAAGGTTGGACTTGATCATCCTAAAGGTCTTTTTATACCTTAATGATTCAATGGTTGTGCAGTGTTGCTATTGAGAATTATGGAAATCAATAATGCTGATAAAAGGTTGAGCTGTTTACTGGGAGAATTGCACTTCCCTTCACAGGGAAATGTTCTTAAAATTGGATTGATTGGAATCTGCAGTGTTTTGGTGGAGTGAGGCAGAACATATATTGTGTGATATATTCTAGGCTGATTCAGTTTTACAGATAAATCCTGGCTGTAATTGTTGTTAAATGATTGATCCACCAGGTGTAATGGTTGCCATGCCAGAAGATGATACCATATTTTATTTTTTCTCCTTGCTGTTGCTCCTTGCTGCCCTTGAAGTTTTCATCCCCGAGGGGATGTTGCTGCTAGGGTATGAATGTGAGAGAACTCAGGCGTTCCATGAAAAATTTGGGAAGCCTGATAGCCTTAATTAGCATAGAGACCATATGCTTCCAGTCTGGGGGTCCTGTCCAGAGAATGGGAAGTGGCTGATTTGGAGCAGAAGAGGGGATCAGTGTGAGGAGCTGCCAGGGGGGTTGGATTTCACAGTTTCCAGAGCATCTTGGCCCAGCCTTTTTTGTCGCTTGCCTCCACAAGGCCTCCTGAGGATGTGCTCCAGGGGAAGGGGCATTTTACTGCTGTTTTTTTGCCAAGGCATTGGTGCTTCTTGTCTGCCACGAAGCAGAGAGAGCAAAGGTGTGGTCAAGCAGTTGTGTGTGATGCCTTAAGTTCTAGCTTTCATGTTTTTCAGATTCTGTGCTGCCTTGGTGTGTAACTCTGAGCTTCATAGTAACTGCTAGAAAGTTCTCTTCACAGGGTAGTTAAACAAAACAATCCTTTTCCAACTTGAGACCAAGGGCAGCCATTACAGCCTCAGGCCCAAAAAGCATAAACAATAGTGAACGAAGAGAGCAAACCAGGAGGATGGGATTTCATAACCTGAAGCTGTAATTGGCCAATTAATTCCAATATGTAAATGGGCCAAAACTTATAAAAGTGAGAGACTCCGTGACCAGGTGACCATTTTGTGACCATTTTGGTTCATCTTGGGTGCAGCCCTGGCTGGGCTCTTGTGCTGCCCAAGGTGGATTCATGGAGGCCTTTTAATAAATCCCTGCTTTATTCTTTAACTCTGTCTGGCCTCTGCTCTAGGGCAGCCTCACTAGGCATCATGTGTGTTCCCCAAGGTCCAGCCCTGGATTCTGGGGTCAGGCCAAATGACAGCTCTGCTACTTGAGAGACCAGAGGCCAGTGCAGTCCAGAAGATGATTGCTGGGCTGTGCCAAAAGAAGCATGAGCAGCAGCTTGGAGGAGTCAATTCTGCCCCTCTACTCTGCTCTTGAGACCACACATGGAGTTCTGCACCCAGTTCTGTGGTTCCCAGCACAGAAAGGACGTGGAACTACTGCAATATGTACAGAGGAGGCTGTGGAGAGGCTCCAGGGCTGGAGCCCTTCTGCTCTGGAGCCAGGCTGGAAGAGCTGGGGGGTCTCACCTGGAGAGGAGAAGGCTCCAGGGAGAGCTCAGAGCCCCTGCCAGGGCCTAAAGGGGCTCCAGGAGATCTGGAGAGGGACTGGGGACAAGGCATGGAGGGACAGGACACAAGGAATGGTTTCCACTGCCATGGATGGGATATTGGGGAGGAATTGCTCCCTGGGAAGGTGGTGAGGCCCTGCAATGGAATTCCCACAGCAGCTGTGGCTGCCCCTGGATCCCTGGCAGTGCCCAAGGCCAGGTTGGACAGGGCTTGGAGCAGCCTGGGATAGTGGAAGGTGTCCTTGCCCATAGCAGGGGTGGCACTGGATGGACTTTAAGGTCCCTTCCAACACAATCTACCAGACTGGGATTCTATTCCTTTCTCCTGGCACAGAGCATTTCCCATAGTGCTGGTGACCTGACACTTGTGAGACGCAGTATCAAGGCCTCTGTGTGCCCTGTGTGTACAGGAGGTTTGTCCTGCTGCACTGGCTGTTATCCAGGGACAAGGAATGAATGAGTGAAATCCTCTGTGCAGGGCTGGCCCTTCAGTATTTGGAGGGAAGAGCTGCTCGAGGCCTCGCTGTGCCTCTGTTGTTCAGTATGGTGTTTGCGGAGCTTCACTGAGGGCAACTTTCCTTTCTGTAAAGAATAATGTCTGTATGGAAAGCAGTTCTGGTTGTGGTTTGAAACACCAGGCTTTTGTTGTTTCACTTTGTGCCCAGATTTACATTTCTGTATGAATTAGGGCAGGGAAGCAGTACAGTACAGCTGTAGGTGAAGCCACCGTGCAGCACCAGGCATTCTTCATACCATGTTACTCCTTGACATGGGAGGAGGAAGCTCTGTTCTGATGGTTGAATCTGCTAACAACACCAGCTGCATCAGTTCACTTCAATCCCTTACTAAAATCAGGCCAAAGGCAGGATAGCAGCAGTTGAATTTACCTTCCAAGGCAATGTGTACCACAGCACACCTGAGCAGTCATTGCTGTGCTCTGGTGCCTTGTTTGAGTAACAGGGTGGCTCTGGATGTGAAGCTTTGCTGTGGCAGTCCAAGGTGCAGCACTGTCACATTTTGCATCTTTTCCCTTTGCAACGCCACTGAAACACAAGCTGGGATGACTAAAGAAATAAATTGTGTGTAACTGAGCTGGGTGATGGGGGGTTCATCAGTGTCCTGGGAATGATGGGGGGCTGCCCTAAAGGAGGACAGGTATGTCTCAAGTGTTCAATAACTGTTGGAACAGAAAAATGTCACTTAAATTTAAGAAGGGAGCTGTGATGGTACCTCCCTCACTCAGGATTGATGTAAGGAACCAGAGGGACTGGCTGCGCTCCCACCAGCACCTTCAAGCTGAGTGCAAAGTTTATCCAAATTCTTGCCTGACTCTTGTTCCAGACGTGATGTAGTCTTATGTATGGCACAGATCCCTCCCTGCAAGCTGGGAGCTGCAGGGCTGCACTTCTTTCTGTGAAGGCTCAGCACGTTTTTTCTTTGTTTGTTCCTATGTTGTTTCAGGGGCACTTATTTCATTGAATCATGGACTGATCTGGGTTGGAAGAGGCCCTAAAGATCTTCTCATTGCAACCTCTCTGCTGTGGGCAAGCACCAGGTTGCTCAGAGCCCCATCCAGCCTGGCAAATGTGAACCTGGAGGTCTGAGGGGTTGCAGATTCTTCTTAGAGCATAGCTGGGTGTTTAAATCATGGATGGTTTGGTTGCCTGCAAGTGCTGATGTGAGGAAGACGAGAAGTGGTGCTGTACCTGCTGGTGTGTGGTGCAGTGTCCTGGGTGCTCTGTGGCAGGGCAGGCAGCTGCAGCAGCAATGACCTGTCACTGGTTTGTATCTACCCCATTTCAGTTGGGATTTATGTCCCAAGACAGCATTACTTAGAATCCTCTCTAGAGGAGGCACAATGTTAAGCCAACTAACAAAACCCCACCACAAAGGAGCCCTCTTCAGCCCACTTGGGTGTCTTGGGAGGAGAACCCTGCACTGCTCGGGAGTTTGCCTGGCTGAGAGCTCTGCTGCTTTGTGTGTGTGTGTGTGTGTGTGAGGGGATGAGTTGGCAGAGACAATAAAATGAACTCTGCCAGGCTGGCAGGTCTAGGGACATCCCATTCCATAATTCTGTTCAGCAGTTTGATTGTTCTTCCCCCCCACCTGCTTTCCTCCAAGGACAAGCATCTCTTCTCTTCTTGCTTGGTTTTATTCCCTTTGTTTCTAGTTTTATTCATCAGAAAGCTCTTTTCAAAGGCTGCTCTCACCCCTGCAATGATTATGTAAATATCTGTATTTTATACCTCTATATAGATACATGCACTGTTATGCTGCATTTGGATGACGCATGACCTTGCAACTTCATTTGGATATACATGACCTTGCAACTTGAAAACTTGTTCACTTTCTTGTGGAGATTATTTCAATCATGCAGTAATCCTAATGTCTTAATTTGAAAGGAGATTTTTCTCCATTAGCATAATATTTCACATACATGTTAATGTTCATGAGGCAAATACTTCTTACATTTGTGCAGGAAATTGTTTTTTCTGTCTACAAATAATAGTGAGAGCTACACTTTAAACCCTATTTTCTTAGTGTTTCTTATTGTTCTTGCAACTGCTTCTTTGCTTCAGTGTCTTTATGAATAAAGGTAACATTTATGTCAAAATATTGTTGGGGAAACTCTCTGTTGTACCTTCTGTGATTCAAGATCTTTGTTGTGCTACAAGACAATCCCTTCCTTGCTATGGGGAACAGTTTTATGAGATTATGCAGTGTGGGGAATTTGATTTATCTGCTTTAGAATGTGCAGATAGAAGTAAAACCTGGGCTTAGAGCTCTTAGGAGTAAGAAAACTGAGCTGTGTGTGCTGAGCTCAGCTCATGGTTTGCTGGTTTGAGCATCTTGGGGGGTGATCCCTCTCTCCATCTCTGTCCTCTCCTTGATAAATGATGGCTGCAGAGCTATCTTTGTGACACAGCTGCTGGTTTTAAATTATGGCTTGATAGACACAGAAATTAACAGCATAAAGGTCTTAAGTCTGTTCTCTTTATATCTTTCTGGTGTTGACTTGGTAATTGCAAACTGCAGTTAAAATAACTGACCAACTTGACATGGAGGAAATCGATTCAGAACTTCAATCTTGTGCCTCCATGCACTGTTAACTCTGCTCTGCAGCTCCTGGGTGAGACAATCTCATCTCCAGGCTCCCAGCCAGACCTGCCCAGGAGGGGAAAAGCACTGCACAGGAGATCCTCAATGCAGCCAGAGCAGGAAGGATCCTGCCAAAAGGTCACCCTACAGGTGTGCATTGGCATCCAAATTACCCCTTCAGCCATGGGCATCCTGGACTGGAAGTTATTTGGAATCTTCAAAAGAAGAAAATATATTTCGAAACACTGTAATCCCCACCCTCCCCTTCTCCCAGCTGCACAGAAGTTTCATTTTGAAATTCTCTTCCCAAGAGAATTCTCATCTGCGTGACTACTTGCATTTTTTTGGAATCACAGCATGACTGCCAACTGGCAAAAATTTTAGACTTCACGGGCTTTCTGGGGCTGGGGATGAACCAGTGGTTGTGGTTCACGTTTGTGTTGGTGGTTTAGGGCCTGGGCTGTGAAAGAGGGGTCTCAACAGAGTGGGACTGGGGCCTCAGCAGTGGTGCCCACTGAAACACTCCCTGTGCTGTGCACAGGACCAGAAAAGAGAAGAGCAGTGGCTGAAAAATGATATAATGTGATGGGGAATGGGGAAAATGCCTGAAACAGAGAGCACCTGCACAGCAGGTTTAGATGATTTTGTCAAAAGAGCAGTGGGACTGTGGCTGCCTTAAGAAGAGATGAGAGTGAAGAGAAATTTATCATTAAAAAGAGAAATGGTGGAAAGTGTCTGAAACTGTGTAACCCAAAGCCACAGAATCAGCAAGTTTGGAAAAGCCCCTGAACCCCAGCACCACCAGCATCATTGCTAAACCATAATCCCGAAAGCCACATCCAGACACCTCTCACACACTCCCAGATATAGTGGTGAGAATGAGGTGGTTTAGTGTCGCAGTAAGACACGAAATGAACAACACGCACACACTGGAACGTCTAAGGTAAAAAAGAGCATAGTTTATTTCTGACTCTAATATTTATTGACTTTCAAAAGTGACCATGGATTGGAGGATGAAATTGCCACCTCTTCAGCTACACTGGTCAAACCAACAGTCCATCAAATTTCTCTTCCTCCAGAAAGGAATGCAAAACAATCATTAGTTACATGGAAAGTGTGTGAGAAACTCCATTACAAAAATGTAAACATCAGAAGGCTTAGAAAACTTAGAAGAACAGGGCGATAGTTTTGAACTTGGTTCAGCAGAAGAAAATCTGGCAGATGTTGTGAAACTCAGAGGAAACACTGAGATTTGAACAGAGTACTTGTTCGAAGAGGGTGTGATGGAGCAGGGACAGGTGAGACTTTGGTCTGAGAAATGAGTGAGGAACCTTAAATGCTCCAGCTGCTACCAGGAGCAGCTCCCTGGGGAGCCTCCCAGCAGCCAGAGCTCTGAGAAGGGCAGGGGTGTGATTCCTGCAGTTGCTGCCAGAGCCTGCTTGCATTGACCATCCTCTACTTGTTTGTAGGAGTTAGAGCCGAGAATCCATGGCAGCTGGGCTTGGCATCCAAAAGGGGAGCAGGAGCATAAGGAAGAGGTGATTGAGGAATGAAAAATGGCTCTTGGAGTAGTTCAGGGCTGTTGGATGAAAGCACAGAGCCAGGGGCCTCATGTCAATAGTAGGCCAGCTGGGTAAAGCTAATAAGGCCTAGAGGTAGCTGATTGCATGGAAAAAGCAAAATAGGGAAGAATCAATGTGACTTTTGCAGTGGGAAGCTGATGCTAATGCAATTATTTGAGCCTTTGAAAGGATCAGCTCCAAGGGTATTAAGGAACACAGGGGAATAGGAACAAAGGTGGCTGCAGTGACAAAAGGTGACTATGGAAAGCAGGAAATGAGAGTCAGCTCTCACAGTGCAGGGAAGTTGGGAGCAGACCTGTGTTGTTCTGCTACTCCTTGTGCATTGGAAAAAAGGAGTATTGGTATGTTGATGATCACCAGTCAAGAAAGAGAGATGAGAGGAGCTGCAAAAGGGCCTTGGAGTATTGAGTGGTTGGATGATAAAAAGGCAGATGAGATTCACTCCAGATAAATGTGGAGTGATGTATATAGCGATTCTCATTTTCATATGAAGCCTGAGCTCTGAGCTGACTGTTATGAATCAGGAGTGAGATCTTTGTGTTAAAATTTTAGGGAATTCTATGAAATGTCAGCTGGGTGCTCGGCAGCTGCCAAAAAGCTGGCTGAAGGGGTAGGAATTATTAGAAAAGGAATAGAAAACAGAAGGGAGCATTCTGTGACCACATAAATCCATGTGTTGCCTGGATCTTTGCACAGCCATCATCCTTCCAGCCTGGAGAGCAGCAATGGAAGCAGTTCAGAGGCTGCTGAAAGGCAGCATCTGGACACAGAATGGAGGCAGTGCAGCACAGCTCAGTGGGAATATGTACTTGTCAGTCTGGAAGGGAACAGGGGGAGAGGAGGGGAAGAGCTCTGTGCTGATTTGAGTGCTGTGGACAAGGGGAGTAGAGAATTGGGTTCTTTTCAGTGAGGGCCTGGGGGAGTGCAGAGGTTCCCAGAACAACACTTGCTTGTGAACACCCCCTGAGGGCTAGGAGAGAACAAAGGAGTGGAAACTTTTCCTGTGCCTGTGGGAAGTGGTCCAGTGCAGACATTCCCTGTGGCCAGAGCATTTCAGCTGCAGGGTTTGAAGCCTTAGGAGCCCTGGGAAATCAGAAGCACAGGCTTAGTCTGTCTGAGGGACTTGTCCATCTGTTCTTGGGCACTGCTGCAGGCTGGAAGAAAATGCTGCAGAGATCTCTGGTGTGACCTGATACCACTGCAAATATCCAGATTTAAATCAGTTTTAGTCAAGTGTTCAACCCAACAGCGTACCTGAGGTTTAGTGTTAGACATAACTTCTGAAAGCAAGAGTAACTACGTGGGAGTTATTTACCTTCAACTCTTAACTCTGGTGCAACTGTGTCCAACCTGGCTTATTTTTAGGCTGGAGCTTAAATCATCTAGAAATGATTTCAAAGGGCATCCATTCTTGCTGAGAACAAGGAATCCTGGACTGGAAGCTATTTGGAATCTTCAAAAGAAGAAAATATATTTTGAAACACTGTAATCCCCACCCTCCCAGCTGCACAGAAGTTTCATTTAGAAACAAACAAAGTAAAAATAATAATGGTAAAAACTTGTTCTGCTTTGCCCACTTGCTTTTCACAGCTTTCCTGACACTTGCTTTTTCCTCCTGACACTTGCTCTTAAACATACTCCTTATCTTACTTCAAGATTTATCTATTGGCAAGAAGAACCTACAGCAGAAGGGAAGGACCCAACCTGTGAGTCCTTACTCTGGCATTGTGCTGGGGACAAAGAATGCTTGATGTCTGTACAGAGCAGAAATTCATTCATGATTTGTGAAGAATAAAAAGAAAAAAAATTACTTTTTGAGCATGGGAGAACACTATGCTGAAGCTATGTAAGTTAATAAAATAATCATGGGGATGAATTATGTATTTCCACTTGGAAGATGTCTTACAGGCTTTAGCAAGACAGGACACAGCAGAGGTGAATGAGAACCTCTCCTGGGGAGTGAGAAGTTGCTCATATTGCTTCAGGCCAGGCAGGGGGAGATGACTTTTCACTGCAATGTGCTCCAGCACCAAAAGCAGGGAGCTTCCACTGTGAGTCTGCTGTGATAAGTCTCTGCGGGGTACTGCAGGGAGCCTCTTTCTGCACTGCAATTTATAGAACGACCCCCTTGATTAGGAAAGCAAACCAGAAACACCACCAAAAGACACAAAAAATAGAAATGTGTATTAGTGGTGAGAAGGGTTGACCATGAACCACCAGCTCCTAAATTTCTTTGTATGTTGCAGCTATTATGTGACGACAGTTGAATTGTGTTAGTTGAGTTTCTGAGCTTGGTTGCAGGTTAAGAGTGGCTTTGCATTGATGGAAATAAAAGCTTGGTTTTATTTCCAAGGTTAAACCTACTAAACCTTAGTACCTAAGGTTTCTACTGGAGAGTCTGGCTTTAGATTCTAGTGTTGCTTGAGGATTTTTATGGGTTTAACTGTTTTAAAATATATTTAATATTTTATATTTATACTATTTTATGGGTTTCATTTTTATGGGTCACATTAGCCATGGCTTTTGTTTGACTCAGAAGTGCCCTGGTATGGAAATGTGACTTGGCAGGTCTAAAATGTCAGAGATTTATTAAAAATAAGTTTTGCCTGGTTAGTTGTTAAATACACACTGCTTGACTGCAAATGACAATAAGGTCTGAAAACCTGAGAAGAATTGAGAATGTAACTCAAATAACTAGCAGTAATATTTAGAGTATCCTCCTGAGGAATGCCTTCCCTTTGGGGAGTTTTCCTGGGGCTCCTGTTTGGCGTAGTTAATCTCCATGAACTGATGCAAGGGAAGATGGCTGGGACAGGCAGCAAACATTGGCTTTGCTTCCCAAAATCCCTTGGAATGATGTAGTACTGCAGGCTCGGCTAATTAATGAACTGTCCGTGGGATGTCCTCCAGGGATCCTTCACTCCACAGTAACAGTATCAAGTTTTGTAGTTTTTGTTTCAGACTCTCCTAATAAAAACATCAGGGATCTCATGAGAAACTCCTCTAAAATTTGTTCTTGTACATAACCTTCTATATTTGGAATATCATAAAAAAAAAAAAAAAAAAAAGAGGGCAAGATGCTTAAATGAATATTTTATTTCTGTTGGAAAGGAAGAACACAATTCTGCCATGGTTTCTGTGCCCAAATCATCATCACCAGCTCTGCAGTGCTGCTCCCTCCCCCTGCAGCAAGGCACATTGCTGGGGGATTAAAAAAATTTATATAAAAATCCCAGTGTGCTGCTGGTGGATCATCACCTGCATGATAACATCTGGCATCAGGGGAGAGCAAAGGCCATCTCCCACCTTTTTTCTTCCAGCCAAATCAGGCCTGGGCTGCCCAGATGTGTGGGAAGAACTCTAATTCCCTCAGTAAAGTGAAGTTTCTGCTATGAATCCTTTACTGATAAAGTACAGGGGGGAAATAAAAACTTGGATATGGCCACAAGGGTCAAGATGTGGCCTGGAATCACAGAGGGTTCTTACCCTCTGTGAAAAGAGAAAAAGGTGGAGCAGTTCAGAAGGGGCTTTGTACCAGTGCACTCACCTGGGCAAAGGAGCTTCAAAGGGTTTGGAAATAAAAGATGAGGTGGGAGCCAGGGCAGATTACAGCATGAATAAGATTCTCCAGACTCTTTAGTGCTGACAGTGAAATCCCAGTATGAGCTTCAGAAGAGAGGGAAAGGATTTTCTAAAATTTTTTCCTGCCCTTGTTCATTTTCCTTTGCCCATTCTGGAAAATGAAAGTGAAAGGTGGACTGCCAGCTGCTGAGTGGTGTTCCTGAAAAGTGGAAGGATTTAATTCTTGAGATGTCAAAATCGCCTGCATTCTTCAATTACAGGTGTTTATCTTATATGACTTGGCTTTGAAGAGCTTCAGCTGCCTACAGCCTGGGTGAATGAAATAAATGAAATGTTAAAAACAAACAAAAAAACCCTCCCCTGTTACAACTTTTTTATTCAGTAGTTCCAGGCTGAATCAACAAGCTGTAATAAATATCTGTAACCAATTTCCCAGTGTGTGTTGGGCACAGAATATATCTTATCTTTATAGAATCACTGCACAAATGTCTTTTCTAGAAGCAAGTAACAATTAACTTGTCAGAAAACAAGATAGATGAAGCTGATTAGGAAGGCTGCTTTTATTGTGACACCATATAATTATGGAGTTCCTCCAGCCCCTTCAAATTGAGATATAGATAGGTATCTGTGTGTTTGGAGTTAGCTTGGTCCTTCAAAATTTGGGTGGCACTGACCAAAATAGAGCTTAAGGCTCTTCTTTTCTCTGAAACTTGCTCCCACTGAGAGTTTTCTGCCTTTTTATCCCAAACTGGGGCATTGTCCTAAACATTCTTCTTGTGTAGAACAGTGATTGAGCCACCAGAGAGATATTTAAGTGACATTAAGTGACAGATACCTGGAATGGGAAACCTCTGTGGGCTACAGCTGGATGGAGAGCAAGCAAATCAACAGCTCCTAACAAAACCCCTTCAGAATGGAAGGGCTTTGTCCTGCTCTCAGATTATGAGTTTAATTTCTTTCTTTTGTGAATGTGGAACAGAGATCAGTAAAAAGCCACTTTTGGGTAGAAAGTTTAAATAATTGAGCAACATGGTAACAATCTTGGGCTCTGGGCTGCACCCTGACTGGCTGGGTGATGGAAATTTAGCCTCAACCTTGCAGCAGGTGTGGAAGATCAGCATAGCATCGAATTCATTTTACCTGGGGAAAAGGAAGGGGAAATGACAGCTCTTGCCATAGATGCAGATTTTGGAAGACAACAACAAAACTTTTGATTCCAGTCTCAACGCACTGAATTTGAGTTGTCAATTTGGACTTCAGGCTGTGGTTTTTACTCCTTAAATAGTAAAGGAGTAAAAGGTGGGTTTGGATAGTCAAGGCAAAACCAATTTTTTTGTCCTGGACAAAATGTTTGGGTTTTTTGGGTTTTTTTTTGTTTTTTGTTTTTTGTTGTTGTTGTTCTTGGGTTTTTGTTTGTTTGTTTGTTTGTTTTTGGTTGGGTTTTGTTTTGTTTTTCCTTCACTCAAGGTAGCAGTGCTCCTGCAGTCCAGTTCCTTTCTGTTTTAGATAGTAATGGCTGCTCATTGAACTTTTGGTGGGAATGCAGTTTTGGCTTTGCAGCCCTGTGATATATGTTAATAGGAAATCTACATAATTTTATAAATACATATATGGAGTGAAGACTTTATTTTAGTCCCTCCCTCAGCTGCTTTGCAGGTCTTGGCAGAGCATCACTTGCACATATTTAAGCACCTTCAGGCTCAGTGGAAATGGATTTCTTCTGAAGTCCATGCTATAGAAAATGCTTGTCTTCACCAAACTCCTGTGAAGATATTTAAACTTCTGAAAAGAAGAAAGAAACCAAAAATACTGTTTGCAGGAATTAACTCAGATAGTCATGGAGATCTTCCATTTGTACTCACTGTCTAGAGGTGAAAGCAAAGGCCAGTGATCTGGGGTCCTGTGACAACAGAGGTAATTCTTAAAATAAATTAATTTTTTTTGGAACTAATATATCTATTGAAGAGGCCCAAATCTTTTTCCATATATTTAAAAACTCGTCTTTTCTATCACTTCTCTGTTCTCTCAGAAAACTGCTGTGCATGGGAACCAAATTGGATAAGGCAGGTAAAATAATGCAGAACAGGACAGATAAAGGACCTTGAGCTTTGCCTCTTACTGGCTGTGAAGAGACAGAATGAATTAACCTTCCTCCTTTGTGCACTTTTGGGGTGCCTTGGGGAGGGTTGTTCAGGATGGTTTTCCCCCATTTCTATACATTCCTTTATTTCTTTAAGAGGAGATTTCTGAATGCTCCTTGCTCAGGCAGTGCCTGTGCTCTGCCCTGCTGCTGTTGGTGCTGGGGGCATCGTGGCCCTGAAGAATCTGAACACCCTAAAATCACACAACTGCATTTTCTTGAGGTGCTCCCTCCTCTAAAAAAGGATTGCTGAGGTTTGGTGGGATGAAGTTGCCCCAGATCAGTGAGATCTGTTGGGAAATTGCTCTGGTGGTGTTTATAGCTCAGTATTGTCCCCTTCCTGGTAAAGGCATGCTCTGCTGAGGTGGAGAAGGAATTTAGACATTTGCTGGCTCAATATAATAGATTTTTTATGCTCTTTGCATGGAGGAAAGGTGCAGTGGAACATTTCTTTTTTTTTCTTGAGAGACAAAATTCTAGTTTGCATTTAAGTGGTCTGCTGTGTCCAGCAAATCTGTTGGACTAATCTGGATTAAAGCAGCTGGCAATTCTGCTACAGGGACCTCCAAAGAACTGAGAGTTTGTAGAGGAAGGCATTTGCTAACTCCCCTGAGATGTTTTCACTGGGGCTGGATATTGTGGGCCTTGTGCAGAAGGGAGCACTCAGGAGAGATTGGTGTGGGGGGGCAGGCTCTCAGAAAACAAATCCATGTGGTCCTTTTTGGTTTGGTTTTGGATCTGGCTGAGGAGCTTGGGGTGGGGGATTGGGCACAGCAAACCTCTGCTGTGATCCAAAGCTTTCTGAAGTCATCATATACCACCTGGTAGGCCTGTTTATCCCTTGGTGCCTCTACAAAATGATATGAAGCCTTAAAAACATCAACCCAGAAGTAAAAATTAATCTGTTGGACTGATGGAAACTGGTAGCTTGGTACTGCAGGACCCATTTCTGTGGTGTCAGTTCTTCCCATTGATCTCATTTCTTCTGTAAATGTATTTCAAGCCATGAGTTTATCTATTTTATTCTCTCTAATCCCTTGAACAAAATTTCTAAAGCTGAGTGGGTGCATGTTTCTGTATCCCCATCCTACTGCATCCCAGGGAGCCTGGACAGGGCAGCTTTGCAGGGAGGTTTGGTGTGACCACTCAGACAAGAGCAGACATTTCAAAGGACACCAGTTTGAGCAGAAGCATGGGGGCAGTGATGGTGTCTGAACAGCTTCACTAGAGGTGCTGCAGCATTGCTACACCTTTATAAAACCATGCACTAACTAGAAAAATATTGCCTTTGATACCTGTCTTGTTGATTCTTTTCTAAATGCCTGTGAGGAAATTTTAATTGCATGAACTGCCAGTGTTCCCTTCTTACCTACAGGGAGGTATCTGGATTATACTGATGGTGGATAAATCTTTATTTTTTTTTTTAATGCCTGCTCTAAGGGCTTCAGTTGTGAAAAACTTCAATTCTCCCTGTGGTGGTTTGATACTTGCTGAAGAGTCTGGTTGAAGTCACTGATTTGAATGTTGCTTTTGCTCCAAGAATATTTTAGAAGAAATATCTGTTTCCTTGAGTGAAATGGCACACATTGCCTCTATAATGTGATTGGTATAAAATGAACCAAAAACTGAATAAAACTCCAGTGATTGGAGTGACTGGGGCCATGTTCTAATCAAATGCTGAAAGTACTCAAAACAGGAAAATGAAGTGTTGCTATTCTTCAGCTATCTGTGCAGAAGAGATTCACTTTCTGCTGTTAATCTTCCTTAGACTTTGGAGCTACAGTTCACACATACAATAGAAATAGAGATTGGGACATTATATGAATGGTTAGGATGAAAAGTGGTAGAAATTGAGGATTAATGGTTTTTTAAATGACTTTAAAAATACTTGTGTTACTATTTGGGGTGTATTTGTCAGCACTGAAGGGCTTAGATTTCAAATGCTGAAATTACTTGGAAAAGAATTAAAATCTCCCATGGAAATAAATGTAAGTACTTCCAGTTTGAAGTCCAAGCAAATCTGTAATTTTCACAGCCAAGAGCCAGACCAAAGCTGTGTATGTGAAAAGAGAAACATAATTAAGATATGTAAGCTCAATAGTAATCTTCTTGTCCAAAATGCATTTATAATCATACTGTACTTGGAATAATGATGAAGTTATGGAAAGTTAAGCAATGAAACCAGAACCGTTCACTTTTGTCCTCAGATCAGAATTGTCTGCCTTAGCAGACAGAATCATGCTTGGAGTTTTTTTATGCACATGTAAAAGGAAACCTCAAAGTGATCAGCATTTGTAAAAGAGGATCTGTGCTTGAGAAGCAGCTCCTTGAAAGTGGTGGTTGAGGTGAAGCCTGGCAGTGCCAGGGCTGGGGCACAGCCATGAAATGATGCCCAGAGAACGATGTGATGCAGTGATCAGAACACTGCTCAGAGGATGCAGGGGTGCTCAGCTCTTCTCTGCTTTGATGAGGCTCTGAAAGGAAAATCCTTGTGTGAGAAGTGAGCAGGACTGGTAAAACAGATTAGTGTAAGATCTCCTTTTAGCCAAAATGTAAATGAAGGGGAGTAACGCTGGAGATGGAAAGGAAACAGGGAGGTGCTGAAAAAACAGCCTTGGTGTGTGTGAACTATGCTGGAATCAGACTTGAACTGCTTGTGCATCACCTGCCCCAAGGTGAATGTTCTGATGTGTGACCTGGCTTGAGAGCATCCAGCAATGAGAATGACTTAAGTTTGCTTCTCAAGCTTTAGAAAAGGAGGAGGTGTGGGATTGATAAAATCCCAGGGTGTGTGAGGCTGCGGGAGCTCAGTGGGCAGCTGGTGGCAGCTCCCTGCTGCAGCAGGGCCATCCCAGAGCCCAGGGCACAGCATTGTGTGCCCCCAGCTCTGCCACAGCCCCAGGCAGGGGAGCCCCCAGGCTCTGTGGGCAATCTGCTCAGGGCTGGGCAGTGCCCAGGGAAGAAGTTGTGCCTCCTGGGCAGGGCAATTGCTGGGCTCAGGCCCTGCCCGTGGCTCTGGTGCCATTGCTGGGCCCCGGAGCAGAGCCTGGGCCCTGCTCTGCCCCTCCCTGCACCCAGGGACACCCAGGCCTGAGGGCCCCTCTCAGCTGGGGCTCCTCTGCAGCCTGAGCAGCCCCAGCTCCCTCAGCCTTTCCTGGGCACCCAGATGCTCCAGGCCCTTGCTCAGCTCCAGCAGCTCCTGGCCCTGCTGGCCTCAGCATCCAGAGCTGGCCACAGCACTCCAGAGGAGCCTCCAGGGCTGCCCACAGGGCCACCATCCCTCCCTGCCCTGCTGCCAGTGCTCTGCTGCTGCCCCAGGCTGCCATTGGCCTCCTTGGCCCCGGGACACTCTGCTGGCCAGGGACAGCTCGGTGTCCCCCGGGACACTCTGCCGGCCCGGGGACAGCTCGGTGTCCCCCGGGACACTCTGCTGGCCAGGGACAGCTCGGTGTCCCCCGGGACACTCTGCCGGCCCGGGGACAGCTCGGTGTCCCCCCGGTCCTTCCCCACAGAGCTGCTCCAGCAGGGCCCCCCCAGCCTGTGCTGGTGCCCAGGGCTGTTCCTGCCCACTTGCAGAAGGTGGTAATGAGGTGATGCAGAATGGCTGATGTTGTCTGTCTGCATCCTGACTCGATCCTGCTGGCTGGTGGTATTGGAATTCAGCAGAAAATAAGCCTGTTTTTGTTGCAGCTGCTGCTCAGAGATCAGCAGGGCTGGGAGTGGCTGAATTTCTGATGGAAGCTAATTCAGCACCAGAATTCTGGTGGGGTGCAGAAGATGTTGCCTGAGCACAGATGTGCAAATTTTGCAGGTACCAATGCACTCCTCTAGGTCTGCTGCCGTTCCATAATTGGGCTTTGCATGACCCAGAGCCAGGTTTGTTGGAGCTCCAGGAAAGCAGGTTTGGGATTGAACTAACCAACCTACAGAATGTGAATATGTCATGACAGAATGTGTAGTAAGAGAGCTAAGAGCGCTGCCTGTGTAAATGGATATTCCTGGTGTGCTCCAGGTGCAAAGCTCACCTGCAGGAGGTGTCCCTTCAGGAGAGGACCAGAGGCACCATCCATTGACCAGTGCTGGGTGGACAGAGGTGTTCTCCAGAGGTATTTTCTTCCTCCAGCCCTTTTTGCCCTTGTGCCTCTTCATGTTATAAATTTGGAGCAGAACAGCCACAGAGTTTATAGCACTAAACAGAGGAGCTGAAAGCAAATATTTCTTTTGTCTCCTCTAAGAAAATGTAAATGTGAATTGAATTTTGGCCCTTTCTTTGAGCACATGAGCTTGATTTAATTTGGCAGCACGGCCATAACTGTGTTACCCCAATAGACCAGCCTCTCTTTCTCAGTTCTGTACTTTCATTTTTAATTTTTTGCCCTCTTTGTTGCCATTGTGAAAGCTTTAAAGCGGGTTTGGGCTGTTCCTCTGCCATCTGAATGCAAGGTGTCCCCCTTTGCCAGGGCCCATTCGTTGCCCTGCTCTGATAAGGCTCTTGTTTGTGTCTCATCTGGGGCACAGGCAGGACTTGCTGGGAACAGAAATGCCCACAAGTTCCTGGGCACGCCGTGCTAGGAAGCAAGGAAGGAATTTCAAAGCCAGCTAATTTTCTCTCTCAGTGCTTTGTGGGTATCAGCACGCAAAAGGGAATTGGCAGTCACTGGAACTTCTTAACAAAGAGCAGCTATTTGCATTGAGCTTCTAAATCTAAATTTAAAGAGAGCTTTAAGGCCCCAAAATAAGGCCCCAAATTAGCTTTTATTACTGGAAGTAAATTTAGTAACTTTACAACACTACATTTAGGCTTCTAAATAAGCCCTCACACTGAAGATATGGTTCCTAGGCACTTGGGGGCTCATGAACCCCTGACTGGGTTTAATTTTGCCAAAATTATCAGTGTTTGGTTAAACTCATCTTCTGTTTGTATTTTCTATCATGTTTTCTCAGTAGATCATGGTTAAAGTTAAAAAAAAAAATACTCCAAGGTTTACCAAAATACTCCAAGGTTTATAACCTCTGATGCTGACGTAGTTTATCTTTTTTTAATATATATGCCTAAATAATTGGTGATGTACAATCCTTGTTTAGCCCATTTAATCCCATTCCATCAGGAACACTGGTGGTAAGAAAAGCCACTGTGGTGAGGGTATCTCTTGTTCTTCCACATGCTGGCTTTTTCTCCATTTTTGCTCTGTATTGTACCTAGAATTTTACAAGTTTGAAGGCACTGTGGATAATCAGCACTTGGTGGCAGGCCCAAGCAGCTTCAAGATTTATAAATTGAGATTACTCATGGTCTGTGGTAGATTTGGGAACATTCCTCCAAGAAACATAAATAATTTTTTTTAATGGTTATGCTTCCAGTTAGTGCAAATGAGTCCATTAAGGTAACAGCTGAAACCTGTAATTCTATCCAAAGCAGAATTGGGCAATGCAATACAGTACTGCTACAGTTGGGATAAGTCAGTGAAAAAATCAGCAGCATGAAATTAAATCAGAGACCTTTCCCACAAATGCTGAGTTCTGGAAGTGCTGTGAAGCAAGTTTTGCTCAGTGTCCCTTGGTTTTGTAGTTGGGATATGTCTCACAGCTCAAACTCTCCCCAGATGTTCAGTTCTAGGATACAATGGATTGTTGTTTTTTTTTTTTAAATTTTGTTATTGTTGTTTTTACTGTAATTGCCCATTTTTCCTCCTCTGTGTGAGCAGTGATTTGAGACCTGGTTGGTTGGGTGCTTGATATCTGCATGCCACAGCTTAACCCAGGGTCATGAAAAACGGGTTTGCCTCAATAAAATTAAAAAGCAAAAAGAAGTTTGTTGAAGTTGTGAGTTACTGGCAGAAGCAGGCTGAGACCCAGCTTCAGAATGGGCTGGCGGTGCCCTATTTGATTTGCACCCTGTGCTGCTAGACTCAGGTTCAGTCAAACAATACAGCTCAGAGTTGTTGTCTGCTCCCAGCCTGGTGTCTGGGTCTGTGTCAGTGCCACTGATCTTCCTGAGCTGCTCCACGACTTTCCCACCTAAGTATTTTGCTTATTAACCATGTTTCCAGATGATGTTCTCCACCTGGTTTTTGGGAGCAGATGCAGGTCAGAAATGAGCTGATTATTCCTGCACTGAGAGTGTCACTGGGGGCACTTTGACACATCCTACCCAGATACTTCTCCTTTGAATGAAGTCCTTCTGACTCAGAAGAATGTCTGCCATTGATAAAACCTCAGTGGTTTATGAAAGGTGCCTCAAGTAGCTGAAGTTCAGTTTCTTTTTAAACCACTGAGTGAAAACCTTTCCTTTTCTTTACTGGTTCTAATGGGAACTGAGAAACTCAGTCCTGGCATTTTGGTGGCTCCTGAGAGCCCTCCACTGCTCTGTGCCCTGCTCAAGTTGGACAACTAATAAATTATTCTCTTAAGATGTATCTATGTAGGAGACTTAATGAAATTGCTGCCATTCCAAAATATCTTTTGGAGGCCACAGGTGAGTTCTGCTCAAGAACAGGGGAGTGGAACTGTAGGCACAGAGTTTGTGGTAACTGGGAGTGGGGCTGGGGCTGAGCCTCTTCCTTAACTGGCTACAGCTGTGAGAAGCAGGTGAACAATATTGAAATTAATGAGCCATGGAGTGCCCAGGGGCACTGACCAATCCCACAGGGAGCAGAGGGCACACAGGTGCAGTGCATCAGCATGAGGGGATAAAAGGTTGGGCTGAAGAACAATCAAGTGCTGAGTTTTGTTTCCCAAGGAAAAGGGCTGGAGTTCATGTCCAGGGCCCTGTGGCCCCACTGGGCTGCTGCCTCCTAAAATTCCAGATGGTGCAGGATGTGTCCCAGCCCCAACCTGCCACCACCTACACCTCGGGCTGCCCTGGCAGTGCCAAGCACCTCCTGGATACTGGGGTGGGTTTTTTTCTGGTAACTGGGAGTGGGGCTGTGGCTGAGCCTCATCCCCAATGAGCTACAGCTGTGAAAAGCAGGTGAACAATATTGAAATTAATGAGCCACGGAGTGCCCAGGGGCACTGACCAATCCCACAGGGAGCAGAGGGCACACAGGTGCAGTGCATCAGCATGAGGGGATAAAAGGCTGGGCTGAAGAACAAGATGAGCAGATACTTGATTCTGAAGTGGGGTGATGTTGCTCTCTATGGGTAGATACCTGAAGCCTTCTGATCAGGTATGGTGTTGCTCTCTATGGGGGAATGCTTAAAGCCTTCTGAAATTGTTTGGTCATACTCTGTATAGTGGCTGTCAATGCTGTGACACGGGACTGAGCTCTCTTGTGGTCCTGAGGGCAACTTTCCATCACTTTGCACCAAAACTGAAGGGAAGAAAATCCAATTGACTGTTCTCTGGAAGTGGTGGGCTAGCCTTTTTTCTTAGGTGGAATATAAACGTTATTTTGGGTACTGAGGAGAGTGTGTTTAGTGCCAAACCCTTAATATGCTAAATATTGAAGCACCCAATAATTTTTCAGCTTTGTCCCTGAGGTGGAGTGTGTTACTGGAGCCTGTGGGGAAGCTGGGCTCAGAGTGTGGGACTTGTGAAAGTCCCTTCAGCAGGTCAGTGGGTGAGTTAAGCTTCTGACAGATTTATTTAGGGGTAGAGAGTGTTTTAAAACAAATGAAAATTCCCTAATCACTTGTTATTGTTGTCGGTGTGCTTGGGGATGGTGTGAGGGTGACACATGCAGGAGTCCTCTCAAGAGCTGGGATGTAATTAAGGACCAAGGCAGTGCCCTGCTTTGTTGCTGCAATCTGAAGGAAATGCAGTAGCAGAGATGTGAACTCCTTCAGGCTGATGGTGTGGAGTTCTCTGTGCCTTAAACTCCCCTAAACCTGAGGGTGTCTTTCATATTTGTTCTGACCTCTAAGGTCCCTTCCAACCCAAACCCCACCATGATTAAAGGATTTCCTGCTTTTTTGCCCCAGACCTGTACTGCATTCAGGAAATATTTTTCAGCACAGGGCTTGTTGGCATACCCAGTGAATTGTCTTGAAATATTGAAGCTTTGAACTTAATTTTGATGGAGAGGTTGTAAATAATAACAATGTGCCAGGGATCCTTCTGCCTTGCAGGTGCTGAGATGGTGGTTATTCACATTAACAGTCTGAATTTCCTGAGCCTGTAGAGGATGCTTATTTATAAAAAGTTGAGAGCATTTGAAGGGTTTGTGACTAAAAATCAACTTTCTGTCAATTTAAGTTGCAACTATTGATGTTATGAAAGTGAAGCATATGAAATGTGTTGATGGTTGGGGAGGAGAAATTGGCTTCCTCTAAGGAAGAGAGCAGTCTGGTGCCTCTTTTATCAGGGAGTTCAGACCCCAGAAATTCTAACTAATGCCTGAGTGTTCCTACTTCTGTGTCTTCCAAAAGGCTTTTTATGCTGGAATTCCGGAAATAGATGGGAAATAGGGTACGTTTTTTCTGTTAAACTGGAGAAAGAGCATATGGACCTGCATGGATTTGGGGTGTAATGAAGATATGGGGAGCTCTCCTGTTGTGGTGCTTTGTCTTCTTGTTCTGTAACAAAAAAGAGTGTTATTTTTTATTTTTATTTGAATTTTTAATGTCTACCTGGTCCTTTGTGGAACCTCTGCAGACTTCTGCGCTAAGGATTAGGCTTTTAAAACTTATCCACTCTAAATAACTTGTGCTGGATGTGAAATATTTTAACTGATAATTTATCAATGACATCAGAGCTGTTGTGGATTGAAGAAAATAACCAGGCTTTCCCATGGCACAGGTAAAGGGCGGCTGCCTCAGTCCTTTATGGAGCTGGCCTTCCTCCCCTGAGATAGCTCTTTCTGCCGCACAAGCTTGGGAAAACTCTTCCCATAAATATCCTCAGGAGGTCTCTTGGTTTAGATTTCTCCTTTTAAACATTCTCCTTTGGTTTGCCACCTGCAGGAAGACTGGGCTATAAATAGCACAGGTAGTAACTCATTTGTTTTTCTTCTCACTTGGCTTATGAAATGCTGATTTGCTTGTACTTGCAATTTTGTGCTATTCTTTACCTTCCAAACCAGTGGCTCCCATCCAAATTTTCAATTAATGCTCTTTGTTCTGCCTATTCCTCTCACTTCTACAAATAGAACTTTTTTCCCTTTGGCACTTCACTCATTGCTGTAGAAATGTTATGGAATTGCAAGGTGTGTTCCACTGCATGGGAGTTACTTTAATGGGGGAAAGTCTGTCTTAAACTAGGATTTGAGAGGTACTTTTAGATTTCATGTGGGTCAAATATAAACCTGTTAAATTTGAAAATACAACTGATGGTAGAACCCATTCTTCTCCTCTGTAGCAGTTTGAAAGTCAGTTTAAAGAAAAAATTACATCTGAAACTTCCCTGATGTGGCAATTATATATATTTCTCTTGAATTTAGTGACATTTCAGTGATCTGCCTACCTGGCCTTCTCAAAATAAAAAGGTTTCTTTTCCTTTGCTCCCCAAGTAGACAATGTTATTTTGTCATGTATCACCTGAAGGAAGCTCACAGGACAGGGATTGGAGACATGTGAGGACTGAAATTGGATTCCAAGGCTGGTGATTAAGTGCTGGCAGAAATACCAAAAGTAAAATCAGTTTTTGGACTTCTTGCTCTAAACTTGGCAGTGACCATTAGAGTTAAAAGCTGTAACATCCTATTATCCTGACAAATTTTCTGAGAAAACCTGGGACTGGTACCATTGGGATCAGTAAGTGAATTATCGAATGTCTGCATTCCTCAGCTGATGATGGATCTGCAACATATAGCCACACAGCTCCATGAAGTAACTCAAGAGATACTTGATGCTTCTCTGCTCAATGTTTTTTATTATTTTATGAATAAACATAAGTTATTAGTGAATAAAATCTCTTACATCTCACTGAAAGACAGACAAATGACAGTAAAATGTAAAATAGTCTGGCCCTTTGTGTTCTTTCAAAATGAAAACGATTTTTATTGCACAAGGTTTGTCTTCCTTTTTTCTTTAATACAAATTATTATTGTGCTAGTAATCCATTGCAGAGGACTATGTGGGGCTCCCTGACTGCATGGCTCTTTAATCTTAGTGAATTCAGTAAGCAAATCAATGAAATTACAGTGTGAAATAGAACAGGGAAATAAAGAAAATGCTCTTCTCACGTATGTTAGCGTGGTTCTGTTGTGTGCTGCTTGGGTTATTTGTGCTGGGTTGCCAAAATAAATGCTCTCCCTCCAGCTGAACACCAGAGTTGTTAATGGAGCACAACACTTTTGGGTTTCAAGTGCCAGGAGATGAGGAAAATGAGAGAAAACAATGAAGTGCTTTACATTCTGCTATTTCATTTAAGTACCATTTCCTTTTGTGTAATTGCCTTGGCCCAGCCATATGAAAATGACCATCTTGTGTTTATGCTCTCCTTAAAAATGTCATTTCTTTATTTTTATTTTTGGGAGGTTTTTTTTGGTTGGTTATTTGTTTAGGGTTTTTTTTTGTTTTTTTTTACTTTTTGTTTTTAAAGGTGAACATTTGGCTTCTTTAAAGCTTGAGTATTTGACGTTCATTATTTCTTCCATTTACTCCTGGAATAAATTAAACAAATTGTAGTAGTTCAAGAGAGGTGGAAGCTGCTTGTAATCAGGACACAGAAAGAAATAGTGTGTGGTGAAGGAGCAGTGCTAGCTCTGGCTTCTTTTATCTGCTACCTCCTCTCTAGTTTTGATGTATTTATTTCATTTTCTTTCTTGTGGCAGTGGCCTGTGGCTTTTTTCCCCCTCTCGTAATTAATACCATTGGAGCAATGGTGTCTTTCTTGGTGGGAACTGTGAGCCAAGGACACAGGCAGAGGACAGCCTACAAAATATTTCCAGCTACTTTCCCAAGTAAAGTAAAAAAATGAAAAGAAATCCCCCAAGCCCTTGGATTGGTTTTCCTTGCCAACTTAAGGAAACATGTTTTGGGTGATTTTGTTTTTTTGTGTTTTTTTTTTTCCAAAACAAGCAACTCTCTGAATAGGTACATAATTATCTAAAGAGCTTTTCTTGTTGAGCTGAACCTCAACAAATGTTTGTCTGTGCCAAACTAGGTCACAGGTCCTGATCCAGGAGTTTGAGATATTTCTATTGATTATTTCCCCTCTGATGGTTTTCATCCTGGACTTTGCCATCTGGAATGATGGTCTCTGCTCATGGTCTTGGAGCCCTGGTGGGATTCTTTCCCTGACATGACAAGACTGGATTTTTGGTCTGGTCTGTGTCTTTTCATGCACTTGGCATCCAGGAGTTTGTTGGTTAAGCCATTTAATTAGTTATTTATGTGGTCTCTGTTCTTGACCACAGGGAATAAAAATAAATATGAGTCATAGGCCTCCTTCTGAACCTCAGTACCAGCTACCAGAGCACCAGACTTATTAACACACTGAGAGAAGTTATCAGCTTTTATATGGAATAGAGAGATGGGTTTGGTTGGGGTTTTTTTTTAGTTTTCAGAATTAAGAGTTTAATGCAATCTTAGAGCAGGCAGGATGATGTACAAACTGTCTTTTTCTTGGTTGAGAAGTCAGGACCTGCATAGCTTTCTAGCTTTTGTGTGTTGCTGGCTTTTGATTTTTGGGAGGGGTTTGTGTGCGTGTCTTTTGGGGGTTTTTAAGGTTTCTTGTTTTGTTGTTGTTGATTTGTTTTGGTTTTTTTAGTGGATTTTTTAAAAGTTGACTGATATTTTGAATCTCCCCTCTCTGACTAGCAGACATAATGCTAATATTTGAGGATTATTTTAATCTTCTGATGCATAAGTGAAGATGAAATCATATATCCCATCTGTTTTCTGTGGTGTTATCCTGCAAAGGTAATAGAAAGCCACAAGTAATAATTTCCTTTTCTAAGCTGGTGGATGCCACCTGCAGCCTTTCCAGCAGATTCCTTTTGGGGACAGAGTGAAGCTTCACCCCAAACCTTGTGTGCATTTCCCAGTCCTGAGCTGTTTTCAGACTGACCAGGGCTCTCAGCTTCCCTTTGAAATGTAAAATTTGAAGGATAGGCAGCAGGAAGCCGGAGGGGATGACAGGGCAGCAGCACCCAGTGATAACTTTGTGCTGGAGGGATGTGAAGATTCCTTTGTGAGGGATGAAGGCTGCTGAGAGATTGACAGATGGTCTCAGGCGAGTCCAAGGTGATAAAAATAACTCCTGAGTTTGGTGGTCCTTTCTTCAGCTATCCCTGGAGCAGAAACTTGCAAACTTTCCTTCCCCCAGATTGTTTCTACTGGAGTTTTGTGGGAAAAAAAAATTCAAAGAGTTGTCTGGGTTTTGGCCTCTTTTTGGAAGGTGCCTTTGTTGTGTTTTCTGTGTCTTCAGAAGGCCCAGGTCCCTCTCTTCCTCTCCTTGTCCTTGTGAACAGATAGGTGGAAGACTTGGCTCTCTTGGGGAAGGTGTGCTCACTTTTGGGGTGATTTTGATGTGTTTGAGACAGGGGAAGAGTGTTCTGCTTCTTTCAGTCTCCTCTAAAGAGTCTTAACCTTTGGGGGAGAGGAACTGCAAGGGAAGAATGAAGAACAATCTCGGCCTTATTCATGTCCTTGCGTTCTTCACTTCCATACCCCTGTGTGTGAGGTAGATCAATCTCCTTTGGAAGATTGTGGGGTGCACTGCATTGTTTCTTGGGAGAACTAGGAAATGCCACATGCCTGTAGTGGTGGTGTGACAAAAATTTCAAGTTTCACACAGAGGAGCTTGTTTGGATGGATTAGAGTCAAACAGTCCTTGTGTCTCAGGTTTTCCCTTTGGTTAAGGGTTTTACCATCCCTTGGAGTGTGAAAGTTTCAGCAGGGACTTGTAATTGGTGCTTATCCCCAGTCTGGTCAGTGAAAAGGACTTTCTGAAGATTTTGACATGCAAATGACTCATTCCCTCCTGGAAATCTTGATAAATTAATATTTGTGGCTGTTGTGAGTTTGTTTCTCGGCAACTTCCCAAGTGTTTCCCATTTTCGGAGTGGGATCTGGCCTTCCTGTACGTTTAACCTCCTGCAGCAAAGATGAGATGGAATTTCTTGAGGTGCAAAAGGCAGAGTGGTTGCTTAAAATCCTTTGGGACTTTGTGGGATTTCTTATAAGTGCTTAGACTGGTCAGTGTAGGTGGTGCTGGTGTTTTAGGGATGCTTGAGCAGACAAAGGCTCAAAGTTTGTTTTTAATTTTTTTTTTTTATGGCAAGATCTAAATCATGGAGATCCAAAAGATGATCAGCAGGAATGTTGCTTAGAGAAAAATGCAAAACCAGAGTTACAGGTGAAAGCTCTGGTATTAACACTTTGTTCTTTAACTTAAACTATATTTCATTACACATCATCCATCCCTGGATTTAGGTAGTTGGAGGCATTACTCCTCAATCTGTTTGGATGCTCAAGGTTCATTAATGGCAACTTTAAAAGCTCCATTTTTATTTATTTATTGAACAAATTCTCATTAAAAAAAAACCCAAAAAAACTCAAAGCAAACAAAAACCCCAACTGCACACAAAAAATATGCAATAGGTAAAGAAGCGGTATAAAAGCACTGTTGAACATGCTCTCAGTAGGAAGCCTAACAGAGTAAGTGGCAGGTATTAGTGAACATCAAGTGAAGGATTCTTTGGATGTATAAATTCTAATTTCTAGTGCATGTCTAAATTCTTGTACTCCTAAATTCCAAAGGAGTTGCATTTTAGTGAAGTTATCAGCAGCATGTGATGGAGAGAGTTTGTCTGGGTAGTTCTGAAGAAGGAGAACTTCAGCCCTGTAGCTTGGAGATGGCAAAACCTTTTTTCTATGCTGAGTAAAGAGTATTGTTTAGTCCTTGAATGGTTTGAAACTTATTTAAAGATGAAAAGAAATGGTGCTGTGATATTTGTTGTTCTTCTTCCCTATTTTCTTTGTGACCCACTTTTTACAGTGCAGCATTATCCTTTGTTTAGCCCAGGAAAGAAGGGAAGGAACTGTGTATTGCAAAACAAGGCGACCCCCTCAATGAGGGGAGAGAAAAATGATGAGGCATCTGACTCCATCCTCAGAAGGCTGATGAAGTGCTTTATTCAATAAATCTACAATTGAATCTGCCATGCACTCACAAGCTCAACTGCACTCATCCATGACTCTCGCTGGCTGTGTTGAGATTGCCGGCAGACAATCTCTGTGTGCCAACAGACACACTCTTGGCCTTGATTGGCCAAGGGAAGAAAACATCCTCACTTTGGGTAAACAATCTCCACATTCCATTCCACTTTGGCACAACACAGGCACAGCAAGTGACAAGAACTGTGTTTTTCTTTCTCTGATGTTCGGAGAATGTGAGTCCCAACTATATTCCTGGGAGAAGCTGTGCCTTGCTTTTCTCCATGAGGAGAAATGCGGTAACAACTGTGGAGAATCCAGGTGCATTCACTTGACACAGTAAGGACACAGAACTGGGAAAATCAGCTCAACAAGGGTAGAGGAACTGCTAAAACCAGGATGTGATCCTGATGGGAGATGCTTTCCCTGGGGTGCCACCTCCCTTTTTTAGGCTCAAGCTTGATCCCAGTGCAGAAGTCTGAGCCTGGGAGGGGGAGGTAAGGACAGGAATTCTCACCTGGAGAGGCTGCCCAGCCTTGGGAATTAAGATTTGCTCTTCCCTGGGGATTTTTCTCACCAGAGTCAAATCCAAATGTGAACATGGACAGTAGATTTTTTTTTTCCTCCTGGCTCACAGAAACAGAAAGGAAAAGGAGGGGGAGGAGAACACAATCTTCTTTGGGAGGAATATACAGAATTTCTGCTTGCAAGTCATCCCTGCTCTGACAGATGCCACTTACGCTGTCTCTGTGTACACAAGTGTGTGCTCTCTCAAGCAGCTTTCTGGAAATCTCTTCAAAATTAAGAATCCTGAAGTAATGCCTCTTGAGGCCCTGTGTGCCTATGAATCTTTCAGGCAAAGTGAAATCTTGTTTTGTGCTTAGGTGAAGTTAAGTAGGACTAAAAGAAATACCTGAAATACATGAGAACATTTCTTCTCAGCATTCCTAAACACCTTTTCAGTTCAGCTTTTCTGCTGAGTAATATTAAATCCTGAGGATGGTGATGAAATCCCAGTCCATTTAATCCTTCTTACAGATCAAATGGCAATAAATAAGCACTGATATAATGGTTCCTTAAAAAAATTCTTTAGGACATTATTGGATTTCTTGTAAGTGCTTAGACTGGTCAGTGTGGGTGGTGCTGGTGTTTTAGGGATGCTTGAGCAGACAGAGGATCAAAGTTTGTTCTTAAAGTTTTTTAATGGCAAGAACTACATCATGGAGATCCAAAACATGATCAGCAGGAGTGTGGAGAGCTCTCCTGGCAGAGCAAGTGAAGGCATGTGTGCTTTATTACAGGCTCCTTGATCCTGTGCTCTCTCCAGCTGATGCTTCCAGGGCTTCCTAGGGGTGGCCATGGAGGAGCAAGTTGTGGAGCTGGCAACAGGCTCTAGGCAAAATGGAGAAGATGCTGCACTAATTCATTATCTGTTTCTTGAAGAGCACCATTTGCTTTCACAGCAGAATTCCTCCCAGCTGCATGCACACCTTGCTGGCCCCAGAATTCATACCAGATAGGGATATCAGCTCGTAGCAGAGGAAGGAAATGGTTCTCTGCACATCAGTGCCATCTCTTCATCATCCTGCTGTAGGGAAGCACACAGCAATCAGAGCCATCCCTTTGCTCAGCTGCAGGAACAACACAGGCTCTGATTTCTGCTTGTTGAGTCTGCCTGCAGAACTCAGAAATATCAAATGTAGTGGTTTTGAGGTACCTATAAATCAGAGGTTGCTTCATAAAAATTGATCAGTATGTTTGAAAAGACCCAACAAAAACCCAAACCCAAAATTTGCTATCTGCTATGTTGTTATCCCTTCACTTGAGTTCACAGATATTTTAAGCCAACCTTCCATGCACATCAAAATATAATCATTGAAAACAGAAGCAGAGCAGCAGTTGCTGTGTAGGAAAAAGGAAAACAGAAGGAACAAATGGAAGCATCTCTTCCCAGTGCCTCTGGTGAACCTGACTTACTGTGTGTGGAAACAAGCACCTGTGTGTATTTGTAGAGATATTATGGAATCATTGAACGGTTTTGGTTGGAAGGTACCTCAAAGCCCATCCAGTGCCACCCCTGCCATGGGCAGGGACAACTTCCACTATCTCAGGCTGCTCCAAGCCCCATCCAGCCTGGCCTTGGGCACTGCCAGGGATCCAGGGGCAGCCCCAGCTGCTCTGGGCACCCTGTGCCAGGGCCTGCCCACCCTGCCAGGGAGGAGTTTCTTTCTGGTACATGAAATTTCTACAGCACCAACAGTAGTTGCCCAGCTCTCAAGCCTTCCCGTCCCCTCACCTGTGAGGAGCAGCTGTATTTTGGCAGCCATGTTCTGCTCTGTGCTGCGCTCGAGGTTGGACCTTCTGAGAGCCCCATTCCAGGGACAATGTGTTGGGAGAGCCTGTGCCTGCCACAGTTTGTCACCACTCTGCTGACTTCCCATGCCAGCAGCAGCTCTGCCAAAGGATGCCCTCTGCCATGCACTTGCTGGTCTTTCCTGTCCTAAATTTCCCAAACCTGTGCATGGGGGCACTTAGGACAGCGTGTCACAGCAGGGCCACTTGAATGCTGTGCAGGGCAATAGGCACAGTCAGACAGCAAATGTCCTTCCAGACTCCTGGAGCTGGAGCTGACTGACCCAGCAGTGCTTTGCACCAGCTTGTGCCAATCAGTTTGCAGCTCAGTGGTTCCCTTCAGCTGCTCAGTTATTCTCATGCTGAATTACAAGGCTGGTTTTGCCTTTTATTGTCATTTAAGTGCTCTAGCTTTTGATTTAATTTAACCAGCCCCATCAGTTTCCTTCCAAAGCTATGCAAGAGTCCCAGTGCAGCACCACTTACAGCCACGTTCAATCCATTTTTCATTTGACTCTATCATGCATAATTGCAGGTATGAGAAAGTTTGTGCTGTTACTGTTGCGTGCTAGTGTCATTTCTGTGGTCCTTTTTCTTAATTTCTTTCTCTGCTGGCTCTATTTCACATCAAGTACATAAAAGCAATAAATCCTGTTTTCCCTGAAATATTAAAGGTCTGCACTAAAAAGTTGCATGTTTGCAGAAATTTTAGTAGACTTATTATAGTCTAAAGTGGTTTCAGTTATCCTTGATGGCTGCTTGTTGATGCAAGGCCCAGTCCACCTCTCCATAGTTGCTGCATCTCTTGGCACAAAAAAAAAAAATGACATGCAACTGTAAAAATACTGGCCCCTTGTCCAGGGGTATTCCTACAAAAGGTGCTTGAAGTAGAGAAAACATTGACTGAAAAAAAAAATATAAAACCAGATTTGAATGCTCAGATGTTCTTCAAGTTTGCAAGTTCAATCTCTAATTAGTCATTCAAAAAACTGCCATGGCATTGGGATTCTAGTCCCTGATTTGCATAGGGGGAATTACCTCTGTAGGAATAAATAACTAAGCCCTGCTGACCCCAGTGGTGCTGTCTTGCACCACCTTCAATTGAGAACAGAACCAGTAAGAACAGTAGTTTTGGCAATAGATTTCAGCAGTCTTTGCTAACAAGTATGATTGAAATACTTGTTCTACTTTCAATTCCTCAATTTCATTTTTATTTCCCTTTGTGCATCATTTGAGTACTTAATTGATCTCCAGGACTCCACTGGAATATTTCTGTAGCAGACAAATTATTTTTCAGATAATGTTTTACAGGAACCTTTCTTCTACTACTCTCAAGTGACTTTCTTGGAGACTTTTTCTATTCTTTTTAGACAGTCCCAGGGAACTCCCACAAGAGCTCTCTGGGCTTGGGACTGACTTCCTTACTGCTGCCTTTTCCTGGACAGAAGCTCTCTAGGAGAAGCCTAATCTTCTAAAGCAAAATCCCAACTGACTGGGGATGTGGTTCCCTCTGGTAATTAAAGTTGTAGCTTCACACCAAAAAGTGCAGGATGCAGAGTCCTTGAGCTGGGTACCAGGTTGTTATTTGTGATTTAGTCCTTAGATCTTGCACTTACTGAGCTCATTGCAGCAAATCAAAGGGTTTACTGAATGTGTGGGCAGGGAAAGGAGCCTTGGAGCAAAGACAAAATCCTGCTCCCTGCCTGGGAGGATTGGGAGGGGAGAGCTGGGACTTGTGTCTCTGTCACCAACAGGGTCGTGGGGGTGCAGGCTGCATTGAAATGTGTGTTTAGATTTAGTCTGTGACAAGCCAGTGACCAAGCAGCTCCCTCTCCAAAGGGTTTCCTGCTCTGTCAGGTACCAGAACAGGGTGTTGGGGGCTGTGGGAGGGAGGTGTTGTCTGGGCTGGGCTTCAAAGAATTACAGCACCAGGCAGGAGTGGGGATGCTGCTCACCTGGAATGCAGCTGCTCTGAGACCATTCACATCCTCAGCTAAGGGGATTCCTTAAAGTGGAATGATTTGGGTTCAAAGGGGTCCTAAGGACCTCCCATTCCACCCCTTGCAATGGGCAGGGACACCTTCCACTATTCCAGGCTGCTCCAAGCCCCAGTGTCCAGCCTGGCCTCAGACACTGCCAGGGATCCAGGGGCAGCCCCAGCTGCTCTGGGCACCCTGTGCCAGGGCCTCACAAGTCTGAGACAAGAATTCCTTCCCAATGTCCATCTAATCCTGCCCTCAGTCAGTTTGAAGCTGTTCTCCCTTGTCCTGTCCCTCCATCCCTTGTTCCCAGTCCCTCTCCAGCACTCCTGGAGCCCCTTTAGGCCCTAGAAGGGGTTCTGATGTCTCCCAGGTGAATCCCCCAGCTCTCCCAGCCTGGCTTCAGCCCTGGAGCATCTCTATGGCCTCCTCTGGATTCACTCCAGCAGCTCCACATCCTTCCTTTGATGAAGACTCTGGGTTTTGGCCATTTTCTACATCTGGGACATGACCAAGTCATGTTAGACCAGTAGAGAGCAGTCAAGTGGTGACTCACAATGTTCATGGTGCACAATGGAAGAGCAGGGGTGTTTTCAGTAGAAAATGAGTTTCTCAGACACCTTGGGGACAGCAAAGGGCTTGTCCTTTACCACTGCCAGACTGCCCAGGGCTGATGGACTCTGAAGACAAGGGAACAAACTGTGGTTCAGACATTAGTAATGTGGAGAAGTCCTTTCCCTGCCATACTGTCAGTATTGCTCTGAAGTTATCCTTGGTGGATTTTGCAGTGTGAGAGATGACCCACAAATCCTCGTTTTCTTTGCAAGGCAGGAAAAGGCAGTTCTGTGCTGCCTGTGAGGTGAACCTGTGCACCCTGGTGGAGATCCAGGGGAGAAAGGGTCATGCGTGGAGACATGCATTTGCTGCTACTTCCCTTTCCTTTGCTGCTTTCCCTTTTCTCCCTCAGGCCAAGGAAGACCTTGCTCCTAGAAATTCCCACGTTGAAACCACTGCTGGCTGTTCCCTTTGCTGCCCCACTTGCATCTCTCCATCCCTGTTACTTCCCAATTCTTTTTTTGCCATCTGGTTTGTGCATCTGTAGGGATTTCAGGCTTGAGTTATATTTAGGAATTGGCTGCTGTACCAGGTGAGGCCAGGGCCCTCTTTTCCTTTTGAGCTGACCATGTGTGAGCATTGCTGTCTACTTTGTTTGCTACCTTTGATCATTTGGAGTTTTCTCTACTGCCCTGGCAGAGCTGTGGGCAGAGGAGGATTTGGAACAAGGTGGGAAACATTCCCTGGAGCAATATGTGCGTTTTGTCTTCCTTTCCAGCTGCCTGTTGAGACCCATCACAGCTTTTAGTCCATTTATTATCTCGTGGCAGTGCTTTTGTTTTCTAATCAAGATGGCCTGAGGCACCAAGTGCCCAAGCCTGAGATTCCCACTGAAAAACAGCACAATGATTTATTTTGACAAGATCTATTTACCCTGAAATCGTGACCAGTGATGCTAATTTTACTGTCATTTTCAATTCATTATTAGATGAGCCCTTATTAGCTTTTCTAGCACTTTTTGCTAGGAATGCTCTGACAAGCCTAAAATTGCATGGCTTTCATATTTTGGCACATTGTGGGGTTTTTTTCCCTCTGGTCCCCTGGGACCATTCCCACTCAGAATTGTCACATGCAATGACACCAGATCAAATGAGCAGAACACTCTGTTGCTCAACACAGAGGGTTGTCTAGGCACAGATGTACTCAAAGTCATTACATTATAAAAACAATTTTTTGAAGTAGTTTAGGACATTTCAAACTCAAATGATGGTTTCTAGAGAGCATTCCAGCAGTTTTCTTGCCTGGTGCATTTGAGCTTTCCCTGCCGTGGGCTGACATTGATCCTGACTGACAGGTTTGAGTGGTGAGGCTTGGTCTTTGCTGAAGAGGAGTGCTAATATTTTGTAAACCAAATTATTTGAAAAGGCTTGTTCAGCACCTTCACCCCAGGAAAAGTTCTCCCTACTTGACTTGGAGCAAAGCTTTGCCACTGCTCTTTCTGGTGGTGTAATACCTTTATTCCCTCTCCTCCCTGCTCGTGCCTCCCACAGGCATTAGCATAAAAGCAGTGTTACCACTAGATGGGTCTGTTTCTTTTATAAGCCATTGACTACCACTTGGAAAGAGAAATATTTCAGGACTGCTCTGGTTGATATCACTTACACGTTATCTAACTGCTCCTTGACTGCACTTACTTGTCAGCCCATTAAAAAATCAGGCTTGGTTTAATCCATCAGCCTGTGCAGTTCTTCTGCTTCCCACGTATGGAATTAGGGAGATGTCTGGGACTCTGGGAAAAAAAAAACCCAACCTTTTGGCTTATTTTAATTCCCTTTTTTAATTAGGGGATCAGCACTAATAATACCTTGCTCAAATTCCTATATGTGTATTTGAAAAATGTATCAGAATGTTTCCATTGTGTGACCTGTGACAAATGGAAATGTTCAGCTTCAGTAAATTTATTAGACATGGTCAGTGGCTGTTTTTATTTAGGAAATGGTAATTTATTGCCTTACAAGTATTGAAAGCAACAAACATTACTTTGTGTTATTCAAAACCACACACAGACCCATTCCTAAACAGTTTCAACAAAGGCAAACCTTGAATATGACACACAAGGGGTATTTTTGGAAGCAGGTGCTTTATCAGGTCAAAGATGTGATGGCTGCAATTCACTGAAGCTTTCACTCACTCACCAGAAAGAAAAGCAAATTGGTGTTTGATGCTTTGTTCTCTGTCTTGTGCCAGGAGGTACAAACCAGAGGTTGTCCCAGCCCAAGAATGGCTGGTTCAGGCAGAGCCAAGGGAGAGAGACTTGCCCAGAAAAAGTGGAAAATCGACCCAATTTGCTGCTGATGTGGTAGAGATTGGTTTAGAGATGTCCCTTCCAACCAGTGCTGCTGCAGTTGAATGAAGCCAAATAAATGAAGGTGTTCATAAACATCTCTAACCCCACAGGAAGGGAAAAAGCCCAAAAATGAACCCTAAAACTTTTCTAAAAGTGGGTTTTTTTGTGCATAACATGGCACAAGAAAACTCTTAGATCTTCCTTGTTGTGTCAGCGTATTCTTCCTAAGGTTATAACTTTATTTATTGACTTAGTATTTGATTTAATACCTCTTCAAATGTTCTTTTAAACCTCAGCCTTGAAGGAGCATCCCTGCTCTGCCTGGCAATCTAGAATTCAGCTCAGCCTGTCTGCAATACCTGTCTATAACCTGTCCCAAAGTTATGATTAAAGTAATTCCCCATAATATAATATGCAACATCTACAGTTTTAATCAACCTGCAACTGGAAATCTGACTTTCTCAAATCAGTTTGTTTGAGCTTAGCATTCACTTGTTCAGAGGTGTTTCTCTAGAGCTGATTTGCCTCAGCAGTTACACACTTGTGCCACAGATGATGGTGAGCTTCCTCCTACTCCTGCAGGTGTTCCAGCTGATGCCCGAGATACTCTTAAGGTCCTACAAGTGTTTCAAATACAAACAAAAATAAAACCAAGCATCTATCCAGTCTTCTTGGGCTGCTTTGTTTCTCGTTTGCTTCCACATCAACAGCAGTGAGAGCTTAATTCTTCCAACCATCTTATGTGGATACATTTTAGGAAGCCCATTTCATACTGTGGTAACAAATAATAACTTTTCTGGCTGTTCTCAGTGCCTGTTTTTAATACCTACTTGACTGCAGCAGTTGGCAGAGACAGAACTTGTGGGTCTGAATTTTCAGAAGACACAGAGAAGTGGGGTAACGCAAGAGGAGATGTCAGTGTGTGGTACGGTGTAATCTGACCTTGAATTATCAATATCTTGGCTGAGTAAATCCTGTTTAATGTAGAAGTTGTGCAGGTAGTATGTTCACCCTGACAGCTCTGTGCTGGGATTAAGTGCAGTTGCAAACCACAGACCTTTCATGTGCGTTAAGTTGATTTTTAAGCTGTCAAACAGATGAAAAGCATCAATTGCATAAGCTGCTTTCTTAATGTTTCAAACAAGCCCCATAGTGTTGGAGTTTGAGTTGCTGCTTCCTTCTGTTGCTAATTTGAAAACAATTATTACAAAGTTGTATTCAAATCTTCCTCTTGGTACTTAATTGGTGATTTATGCCTAAGAGAGAGATTTTGGTCAGGGTTTATTAGCTTGAATTATTGTTTTATTGTGGAGCTTTTTGTTAAAATTTGCAAGCACTGTAATTATCAATATCTGAAATCACTTCAGTTCATTAATGAAGAAAATCATAAAACAGAGCAGGATAATGATACCTAATTGCAACAAGCTGGATTACAATCTTTTATTTACAGATAGGCATCAATGAACTGGGGGAGTAGAACTTGGGTAACACACGTTCTTCTGGGGTTTAAGATGACTTTCTGGATTTTTTCTTTCCTCAATAAATTATTCCTCGGCAATACACAGGCAGGTATTTAAATGCAGGGCACTGCACAAGCATGCTTTGTATTCTTAGTTTTGCTTTTAGATAAGACTCTACAAAGAGGTTGAAGTTTACTGCTGTGGTATTTCCAAGTTGTTTTGAGGGAAAGTGCTTGGTTTTTCTCCCCATTAAATTATTTAAACTAGATGGATGTTTTTACTTTGCATTAGGTGTTAAAGCTGTAATTTTAGCTACTTTCACAGCAGACAATCTGGGTTTTCACAGTGACCCGTGGCAATGGGTCTGCTCCATTATTGGTGCATCAGGAATTTCCCTGGCTTTTGTGGAGCAACAGTTTAAGGAGGATGCAGGGGAGAACTGCCATTAAAAATGTAAGCACAGTGGTTGAGTAAAATGCAGGTTGCTGCTCAAACTGCAGACTGATTCCAGTCTTGTCTCAATTCCGCCATGGATTTTACATAAAGTGAAAGCCAGAGGTTCCTCCTAAACAACCGTGCAGTGGCTGGAGTGGAACGTAACTGCTCATTTTCACCTCACAAGTGCTGAGGAAGAATAATAATTTTCTGTTTGCAAAAAACTGCTTTTAGTTTCCCAAAACTTCAGTGCTTTAGTTGAAAATACTGGTCTCTCTGGAGCTGTGGAGTTTGCTTCCATGCAGTCAGCTGTGAGTGAGGATAGGATTCCTAAGGGGCTGTTTCTTGGGATGCCCATCTCTCTTGTGTATATTTTTGTTTGCTGGTGATCAAGGAGACTCTGGCACACCCAATTTCTCACTCCAGTGAGTGTCTGCTGCCCTTTTATCGTGAGAGAATCTTTTAGGTCAGAAAGAACATATAAGATCATGAAGTCCCACAGTAAAGTTGACATTGCCAAGCCCTCCATTAACCCATGTCCCCAAGTGCCATATTTAGATGTTTTTTAAACCCTTCCAGGGATGGTGACTCCTTCACCTCCCTGGGCAGCCCCTGCCAAGGCCTGAGCACCCTTTCCATGCAGAAATTCCTGCTGCTGGCCAAGCTGAGCCTGCCCTGGCCCAGCTTGAGGCCCTTTCCCCTTGTCCTGTCCCTGTTCCCTGGCAGCACAGCCCGACCCCCCCTGGCTGTCCCCTCCTGGCAGGGAGTTGTGCAGAGCCACAAGGTCCCCCCTGAGCCTCCTTTTCTCCAGGCTGAGCCCCTTTCCAGCTCCCTCAGCCCCTCCTGGGGCTCCAGCCCCTTCCCCAGCTCCATTCCCTTCCTTGGCCACGCTCCAGCCCCTCCAGGGCTCTCTGGCTGGGAGGTGCTCAACCCTGAACAGGTTTTGTGTAAACCAACCTCTGATCAAAGACTCCCAGCTTCTGCAGGTGACACCAAGCTCACAGACAAGTATCAATCTGCTCTTCCTGAAGCTGGAATGATACAGGAGAATATCGCTTCTGCTCCTGATCCTTTAATCAGTCATTCCAAGGCCCTGAAGTCTCTGAATTGTCCTCAGACCTCTGGTTGCAACTTCACTGCTGCCCCTTTGGGGCATCAATCATGGATAATAATCTGAGGGACTGTACTGGAGTAGGAACCTTTTCTCTTCTCATCTTCACCCCAAACTGCAGGGAGGCAGGAGACTTGCCTAAGGATGGTCTCTTCTGTAGGTGAGGCCTTCTGCTCCCTTCAGAAGGAATTCATGATGGCTTTTTTCTTTATCAAAGCTGTCATGGGGGCTGGGACAGGCTTGGCCTCAGTGTGTCAGCTGTTAATCCTCCAGGCTCCTGTGGGGAAAACCAAGGCAGCTGTAGGGTTCAGCAGGATTTAAAATCCCTGTGCCACTTTTAGGGTAAAAGCTCACGTGTCTCTGAAGGAGGTAATGAAGTTGCAAATTGCCTCATCATTCTAATGCATGCACATTGCCCTTCTGTTTGGCAAATCTGCAATCAAGCCATTGATTTGGCTTTGCTAATGCTGGCTAATCATGCAGAGATGGAATTGGAGCTGTGACTGATCAGCTCAGGGAGCAGCTCTCGGGGCTGACAGACTGGCAAGAGCAGGAAGCTGGGAGAACAGTGCTGTACTCTCCTGCTTTACACGGTGGTCTTATCCTTAAAGTGGATTTCAATGATCCCAGCTGGCTGCTCCCAGGCACACTGTGAGCCTGAGAGAGAATTCCATGTGACCCAGGCTGGTGTGTATGTCCCTAGGAAAAGAAAGTCTGCCAGGTGATCCTTGGAATTCCCTGAGTCCCCAAACCTCAGAGCTCTTTGCTGACCTGGACTATGAGTAAAGTAGGCACCCAAACCCAATTTCAATGGGTGAGTGCCTGGAAATGTTGCGTTGCTTTGAGTTCCTTAGGGACACCGAGCTGTCCCTGGGCCGGCAGAGTGTCCCGGGGCCAAGGAGGCCAATGGCAGCCTGGGGCAGCAGCAGAGCACTGGCAGCAGGGCAGGGAGGGATGGTGGCCCTGTGGGCAGCCCTGGAGGCTCCTCTGGAGTGCTGTGGCCAGCTCTGGATGCTGAGGCCAGCAGGGCCAGGAGCTGCTGGAGCTGAGCAAGGGCCTGGAGCATCTGGGTGCCCAGGAAAAGCTGAGGGAGCTGGGGCTGCTCAGGCTGCAGAGGAGCCCCAGCTGAGAGGGGCCCTCAGGCCTGGGTGTCCCTGGGTGCAGGGAGGGGCAGAGCAGGGCCCAGGCTCTGCTCCGGGGCCCAGCAATGGCACCAGAGCCACGGGCAGGGCCTGAGCCCAGCAATTGCCCTGCCCAGGAGGCACAACTTCTTCCCTGGGCACTGCCCAGCCCTGAGCAGATTGCCCACAGAGCCTGGGGGCTCTCCTCCCTGGGGCTGTGGCAGAGCTGGGGGCACACAATGCTGTGCCCTGGGCTCTGGGATGGCCCTGCTGCAGCAGGGAGGTGACACCAGCTGCCCACTGAGCTCCTGCAGCCTCAGACACCCTGGGATTTTGTCTTTTCCTATTATTTTCCTGCAGAACACAAAGGATTAATAGCACTGCAGATCTCCCAGAGAGTGAATTTTCTGTGCCCTTTGATGATATCTCTACACCCTGTGTTTCTTCAGCTGTTTGGCTTAGCATTGCTTTAAATGGTTCCTTAACGTGTTCATCAGGCTTGTGTCTGTGGTTGTGTGCTGACCTCAATTTCCATGAAAAGCACTGACTTTTATGCTTGAGAGAGAGAATATCAACACCCTGGAATCATCTGTTACTTGCAGTATGAAGTTACTAACATTGGATTAGCATCACCCTTGGCACATGCACGCAAGTCCAGCTTCCCATTCTATCACACTCCTCTTGGCTCCTTTGTGCCCAAGTTTTCCCCCAGAATTTCCACAAAAAGCTTAATTCTCATCACCTTTCTTGTAGTTTAGCTTATCTTACTTTTGGTTGTACAGTACCTGCAATCTCCAGTGCCCTGACTGATCCCAGCCCCATCAGGAAGGGATCCTGAGGATCCCATTAATAGCTCTAGAGCAGGTTTGGTCAGCAGCTAAAACCTTTCTGGACATTGCTGGAAGTCAGGGAAAGCAGACTCAGCATAGTTTAATTTGCCCCATGGTTTTTAAGAGGATACTGCTCTTTTCAAGTAGCAGCTTTTATGTTGGCCTTCATTTGTGGCCAGCTTTAAGGCTTTGTGGCTATCAGCAGAATTTCTAACCCTTATTACTAATTAAAAATAACAGATGCTTGAAAAAGATTATCAACCACCCCCCCCAAAAACCCACATCATGGATAGTTTAGGCCATGATATTCAGGTTTCTTTTTAGCTGAGAATATCTGGTGGCAGACGTCTGTGCCATGAAAAGATGACAGATAAAATGTGTGTTGTCCCACCGAGTCAAAGAAATCACTCACCTAATAACAGTAATTACACTGTGCATCTGTGATGTTCTGCATGCTTAAGACTGTAGAAATATTAGCTAATTAATCCTGTCAACACTTCTGCGCAGTTGCTCTAGCTGGCACTATTATCTTCCTACTGTAAGGGAAGGAAAAAACCTGAAAATTTGACTCATGCGCTTGGCAGCAGTGAACAAGCTCAAATTTCAGGAATTTATTCCACTGCAGTGCCTTGAAGGCATGAGGAGGATGAACATGGCAGGCAGTTCAGAATGCTGGCTGCTCTTGCCCTTCATTTTTTTCTGGTTTAGGACTGCATTACCTACCAAGGCAGTTGTCAGGATGATGGTAGACAGGGCAGTTCTTGTGGCTCACGAGCTGCACAAACAGCTCCTGATGAACATAAATTCACCCCTCAGCAGTGCTGGGGGCCTGTAACACAGAGGGGAATTATCACAGGATACCTTTGGTCTGCCAGCTGCTGAGGAGAGAAAAGCAGCTGCTGCTAAGTGCCAGCTGTGAAGATCTAGAATTAGATCTGGAGTTAATTTATAGACTGAAAGAGCAATCAGTGCTGACACAGCATTTTCTGTGAGACAGGTGAGCTGTGGTTCTTGTGAGAAGTGAGTTGGATACCAAAATCACTGGCAGCTCAGCTTCAGGTGGTGTTGCTCAGTGGTCTCAGCAAATGAGTTTCTTTCAGCATTTCAGGCAGAAAATATTTCACATTCGTCTCCTGTTTGAACCCTGTAAAAAGTATGAATGAATTATAGATTAAATTAAAAGTGTGAATTAATGCTGTTGCTGCCGTTGCACCTTGATGATGCCTTGTGTGGAGATTCCAGTCCTCAGAAGTAGATTTTATTTCGGTTCTTAAAACCATGGTGGCATTGGGAGGTGCCAGCTGTCTGTAAACCCCAAAACACCAGTCAGGATGTGTTGCCTTCACACCATGATCTGTATTTTCGTGAGCAGCTGTGCTGACCCCACTCAGGGCTGTGCTGTGCCACAAAAGCTCCTGTGCAGAAGGCTGATTTCCTCTCACCCAGCCCCTCTGCCCTTCCAGCTCAGAGGTCTTGCAAAGCCACCTGTGTGTCCTTGTGGTGCCACAGTGAGAGGAACGAGGGACAGCACATCTGAAAGCCTGTGGTTGTTGGAACAACCTCCCCAGTCTCTGAGAAACAAAGCTTTTCTCTGTACCCATCTGTAAGGGCCTGCTGAGGGCTCCCAAGTTATAAATGCTCCAATTGATGTTCTTGGATCTCTTTTAGGGCTGCAAATAAAGACATCACTGGCATCTTTCAGAGTCTAATTTTTGCTCCTTGGCAGCCAGCTCAGAACAGGCTGGTGCTGGGCAGCGCTGTGATGCCTCCCTCCCTACGCTCAGTGAATGGCATGAAAGGGAAGAGCCTAGAAGAACACAGATATTGGAGATTGTCAGGCTTTAAAACCTCAGCTGATCCCTCCCTGCTGTGCTGAATCAAGGACAAAGTTGCTGGTCATGGCACAGGCAACACTTTTAGTTTCACTGCGGGCTTAAATGCTTTTTTTTATATTTCCCTTCTCATTTGTCAGCATCTCTGCAGTGGTTTTTGACCCCATCATGTATTTCTGATCAGCCCTGACATAGGAGTAGAGCTCCCACGGCTTGTTTACTTAGTTTTGAAGGAAAACTGCAGCTGGCTATAGAAAATAAACTCAAATTATCTTCAGTGAGAGAGAAACTGTGCTGTGGATTCTACAGTTGCTGGCTGTATTCCTTTCTTCTGACCACTTGGAATCAGCCCCACTTCATGCCACCTCTAACAAGGAGCAATTTCTTGATGTCACATGGAGCTGAGAGCACCAGTTACACTGAGGCAGTTTGAATAGAGTGTTGTGTAAATTCATGGGCAATGTGGGGGAAATTGATGATATTGCAGGGGCAGCTGGAGCAGGTCCCTAAAGTCTGGTATCCTCATTTTCCATCTCTTGGAAAACATTCGCTTGTTTTTTTTTTTCTGTTGAAGAGTGTGAAGGGAAATTGATTCTTGTCTGAACTGTCTCATGCTCATGAATGCCAGTGGATGTAGCTTAATAAAAGCACAAGGGTGAGATTTTAAGATTCTTTTCCTTTGTGTGTGCATTAAACTGGCTGGTCCTGCTTTGATGTTTTGCTTTTGGATGCTGATGCGAACAGAGATGCTTTTAAGTACTATTGAATGGCTTTGTATTGGTAATAATTTTTTTCTCCCTTCCTTGAGATATTTTATTGAATTCCTGTTCAGCTTTTCCTGGCAGTTTGAAGGCTGGCAGTTTATCTGTCTGTGGGTTCAGGGGCTGCTAAAGGCGTGGCGAATTCTTCACTTGGAATTACCTCTCCCTTGGGACAGGACTTTGTCTCCCAGCCTCAGGGGTGTGGCACATCAGCTACTGTTGTTTCTGTCTCTTCCCCCGGGTTATATTCCTGTGAACGTTTTTTGCTTGGAATTTGAACAGTCACTGCGTGTGTGTCTCAACTGTGTGATGCCCTCACTCTTTCATCCACCCTCAACAGCACTTGGGAAGCAGTTTGCTGGATCTGACCACAAAATAGAGCTTTTCTCCCTTTTTCCCTGCCAGAGCAGTCTTCTGCTCACTGCTGCAGAGCAGCCAAGCTCAGGGCACAGCCTGCTCTCCCAAACTGCTGGGACTTTGGCTGTTTGTTGAAAATATTAATTAACATTTGTTCTACTAATGAGGAGCCAGTTTGCTGGAAAGCCCCCTACAAAAGGGAGTATTCACAGCACTGCACCACTCCTGGTTGTGAAATTCCAGGCAGAAAGGAAATATGACACGTTTTCTAGGGAGTGTGGATGCTTTGGGGGGTGCAAAGATGACCAAAACCACAACTGGGAAGATTTGACTCTCACCAGTGATGGAGGATGTACCACAGGGGGGACTCAGGGGAAAACTCCTTCCAGATAGAAGGAAAGCTGAGCCTGCCATGCTGCTCTGATCTGGTATTTTCTTATTTATGTTTCAAAAAGTTTCTGGATTCTAAAAGTTATAAAAGATTATAAAAGTTTCTGGATTCTGAGAAGAAATTGTGTTAAGATTTTTTTTCTTAGTATTAACTCTGCCACTTGTAGTTTTGGGCAGGTCTGATGGAACACTCATTTTAGTGTTTCACTGAAGTACAAGATTCAAGAAGTTGTGTTAATTAATAATTAGGTTTCTCTGTTGGTCTTCATCTGCCTAGACAGCACTTTTTAAAGTAATTAGGAAAATTATTTGATTTTGCAAGGCAATAAAAGCCAATATATCTTTTTCAAATGTGGTAGAAAGTCAAAGATTGGACTCAATGGTCTTGGCCATCTTCTTCAACCTTAGTGATTCTATGGAATTTGCCTCCACCCAGAATTTAAAGTGATTTTTCTCATCTTACAGGGTTTTTTTCCTCTCCCCCTCCCTCCCTCCCTCCCTTTCCACCCTTTTAGCTATGTTGCCCATCCAATTTACATTGTGTAACACAAAAAGAGGCTCTGTGTTAAAACAGCTTGCGTTTTGTTGTTGCTAATTAGTGTGAAACAGATAGTGGGATATGTTGCTGCTGGGTTGAAAGTGGGAGTAAGAGGAGAAAATCAAAAATTATTAATCTGAACACCTGACATTATCTAGCACAGAGGAGGAATTCCCTGTGTACCAGCAGTATTAAATGAGAATACATTTTGAAGGTGTATTCAAGTGGAGTGATTATTTTAGGATTGTAGCTTTTATTACTGCTTGAAAACTGTTCTCCCCTCATCCAATATAATTTTATGTTCTCAACTGTCAAACAAAATCCTGCTCTGATTGCATTATGGTGATGTACTCGGAGTGTGTTTTACCACTCCCATGAAGAGGTTTTTTTTCTCTAAATAAAGATGTTTTGTGTGTGAAACCCATGAGGATGGATATTAGTGGCTTATATCACCTAAAGCTTGTGCTGGGGGAGAGAAATGGAACTTGGAGTAAGTAGTGCTTAACTGACTGTGGGAGGTGAGGAGTGAGCAATGCTCATTGATTCCCTGGTGCTGGAATCTCTCTGTGCCCAGGTGTCAGAGCTGTTCCTAAGTCAGGAAGCCAAAAGCTGTGATTGTCTCTTGATTTCAGGAGCCAAAGCTCCTTCCTCAAGGCAATGTCTCTGTTTCACCTGGCCAGTGTTGTTACAGCCAGAGCACTGCTTTCCTTTGCTCTGCAGCCCCAAAGTCATTCTGAACAACACTTCTGGAGGCTGGTGGGTGGGAATTGAAACATTTATAAATACATGCGCACCTGTGAATCCTATCTGCATTTCCCTGAGGGCACAGAGCAAAGGCTGCTGTGCCTGTAGGTGGGGCAGGAAGCCTTTCAGCTGGCCACCAAGCACAGGATGCTCCAGTCTGGAAATCCTCACACCTCCTTCACCCAAGGCAGGTGAAAAGCTAGGTCACAGAGAAGTCATCTGGAATGGAGGCAGGGTTCTGGAAGTTGTCTTTGTAGATGTTTGGCAGAGGAATGAATGGGCAGATGCTGCTGGAACAGTGCTGGTGTTTGGGGAGAGGCACATCCTGGTGCTTGTGCTGGGTGCTCTGCAGGGCTCTGGCTCCATGCAGGGCTTTTTTCCAGGGCCCTGCCTTCTCCAGGAAAGCAGGGAAACAACTGCTTCTTCCACTGGAGGCGTATTTGACTGCAGTACAACATGTTTAGGATTGACACGTGAACAAAATGTTCTTGCTCCTCTGAGATCCCTCAGCTCCGTGAGGAGCTTGTGATGGGCTGTTGGACCAAAACCTCTTTCATTTCCCTTCTTTCCAAAACACCCAAATCCACTTTCTCCTTTAATTTTAATTAGGCGCAAGACAAGTGTCCTGTAAATAAAACCTGTTTACAATTAACATATTTCTGCATCACTCTTGCTTGCTTATCAGACATGAAGGAGCTGTTAGCCTTGTGATGGGGGGAGAAATGCAAACCTCAGCTGCAGAGCTGTTGTTCTGTCAGCCACCTTTACATCTTCTGTATCAGAACTCTGTGCTTTGCTCAGAACTCACAGTTTTATCTCTGGAGCTGTTGGTGTGATGGGCCTGTGCTTTGGAGAGGCTTTCCTGCCAATTTTGTCTAATAGCACGTTCCACGAGGCCAAATGTTGTCTGCTAAGGGATGAGATGTACTGATGTATTTCATTGATCTGCTGCTAAAAGTTAGAGACTTTTTTTCTTCGTCACTTGTGTTTTTCCCTGCAGGATCTTGTTGACAGGAGCTACAGAGCTTTGGAGGCTTCTTGAGGGTCTTTTTGATGAGCTGCTGCTTTGAATGATTGCCTTGGCTAACCCGAGACATGGGTTCTGTGTAATGATGTCTGTGCTGCTGTGCCTTTGGACTCCACAGCAATATCTTCCTAAATTCCAGAGTCGCCCTTTGGCAGAACGACACCATGGTGTGCACATGGAAAGCTCAGAGGAATTCTGGGAGTGTCACAGCATTTCTCTTGGCACATCATCTTTTACACGCAGCACCAGCTAAAACACTGATTTAAGTAGCCTGCTTGCCAATTAGCAAAAAGAGAGACAGGATTTTTGTTGGTGTGGAGAACTGGGGAGCAGTAACAGGCAGAGAGGATGAGATGGAGAGTCCCTCCTTTGGAGTGATACAGCAAATACTTGCTATGGAAAAGAAGGATTTTGGATGAGCAGAGAGTACTTTGTCCTTGCTATCAAGGAAGCCATGTTGAGCCTCTCTGGTCTCTTATCACACTTTTGTTTCTTGCCATGCTTGTCCAGGCTCTTGCCCTTTTCAGCAAAAGAGCTGATGAAACCCACGAAGATAATCTAAGAATATAAGAATATTCTTTTTGAGCAGAATACCCAAATGGTTTTGACTGCTGAAAAGAACTATCATGTATTATAAACAGAATGTGGTTTGGTTTTTTTCCCAATTGTGACAATTCCATGGTAAACTGCTGTTAAAACTAAGAGCAAAAATGCAGGTGGGCTGACACAGAGTGATGCTATGAGGTGTTCCCTGGTTATTGGCCTGGCCTGATCATTTCCCAAACCCAAAGAGTCACTTCCCTGTATAATCTTGTTTTCTTCTGGCTCAGCCTAAGGTGCATTTGCCTACTCTTTCAGCGTGCACAGTGTCACAGGGACCTGCAGTGGTGGTTTTGATACCTCAGGTTTTAGCTTTTCTATTTTTCAGATTCTGTGCTGCTTTAGTGTGTGGGTCTGAGCTTCATATCAGGGGATAGTTATCCCCTAATTCTCTTCACAGGGTAGGGAGACAAAACAATTCCTTCTCTAGCTTGGGACCAAGGACACGATCCATATTTCAGGATCAGTCAACCTAGGACACAGGCCCAAGAGCACAAACAACGTGGGCTGAAGAGAGAAAAACAGGAGGATGGGACTTCATAACCTAAAGCTGTAATTGGACAATTAACTCCAATATGCAAATGATGCAGAACTTATCAAAGTGAGAGGACCTGTGATCACTACTTGTCCATTTTGTGACCATTTTGGTTTACCTGGCTGGGCTCTTGTGCTGCCCAAGGTGGATCCATGGAGGCCTTTTAATAAATCCCTGCTTTATTCTTTAACTCTGCTCTAGGTCAGCCTTCTCAAGGCATCAGTTTGGGGCTCTTTTCAGTGGGTAAAATCCTCAGCACCTCCCAGGCCCCGAGGAGCCGAGCTGCAGCATGAGTGGTGTCTCTGGTTTAGTAACAGGATAAAAAGGGAGGGTAAAATTGTACCTTTTTAACACCACCGGGATGCCTTTCCCATGCTCAGACATGACTTTTATGCAAAAAAAAAGTGAACTGACAGACCCTACCTCCTGTAATCTTTCTGGGTTCTGTGGCTGAGATCTGCCACCAGAGCTGTTAAGCAAATCCTAGATTTTTCAGTACTTGAAATACATCAGAAAACTCTCCTTTTGTGATAAAGACTTTTCCCCCCCCTTTATTTCTTTCTTGAGCTGTCAGTTTTTATCTTCCTAGGAAGATGACTGTCCTTACTTTCTTACTTTCAGCAGAACTGGATTTTCTGGATTACATTGGTTTTTCATTATCTCTGTCATGTACTTACCAGCAAATCTCTCCATATTTCTTGCAAGCTCTCAATTTGCGATATAATTTCAAGTAATTTGAAAGCCTGAGCTCCTGGCAAAGCTGTGTTAGGGAGTGATTTTTTTTTTTTTTTTAATGTATCTTGAGTGGAAGAATTCAGAAATTGCAGCTGGCTAAGTTAAGCCATGAAGGCACCAAGTGAGTTTAGGATTTTCATGTTTGAATTCCAAATCTCTCTTACTTAACTGTTTACAGGGTTTTTAGGAACCTTCGTTACCTGGAGCACAGTTTGTTTGGCTGCCTTGAAAAGCAAGTAATGATGAAAGCAGTGTGCCTGTGTCTCTAATGCTGTTATAAAGTAGCACCAGCAGCTCTTTAAGACAGGTGGCAGAGATGTTTGCTGCCACCAAAATAAAAGAATTAATGCTTAATAAAACCACTTTTCCTCTCCTTATAGTAAAGCACATGAAGTTCTTTTAAATATCATATAAAATCAAAATGATGAGAAGACAAGAGAGTGCATGAGATGCTTGAAGTTGTTAAAATGAATACTTAGGCTCCATTAAAACATAATTATTCCTGGTTTATGTCTTTTGTTGTTTCAGGTGATTCGAGTACAATTTCATGGTTTTTTTTCTCTGTAAATCCTAGTGGGCTTTTTTTGGAGGAGTTGCTTTTGAGTTGATTTTTTTAGTCAGTAGTGTTGCATTTTTGGCAGCTCAAAGTATAAGTCTTTTATTCTTTGTAAATTGGCTCTGTCTGCATTGGAGATCTGCATTTTTACCTGGAGGTGGGAAACTTGACCCTGCCTACTCCTTCAGGCAGGAGTTTTTGTTCCTTTGCTATGAAAGCACTTCACAATCCATAAGGATAGTGCTTTTCTGAAATAAAAGCCACTCCAAGGACAGAGCAGTGGATTCTGTGGGACAGTGTGGGGGCAGAAGCTTGGCACTGGAGAAGGGACCACTTTAGGGCATTGCTGGTAGGGCTGGTATCACAATGTGCCTGTGAGCAACAAGTCTGCCAGAAATTGTTGTAGCTTCCCCTGGATCCCTGGCAGTGCCCAAGGCCAGGCTGGACAGGGCTTGGAGCAGCCTGGGACATTGGAAGGTGTCCCTGCCCATGGCAGGGGGTGGCACTGGATGGGTTTTAATGTCCCTTCCAACCCAAACCAGTCTGTGAGTCTGAGTCCATGGAGTTGGTGCCACATTTTTGAGCACAAGCTTGCAATATGCTACCATTTTCTAAAAAAATGTGTTGTGAAACATTTTGTTCTGCGGTGCCCTTGAACCTTGCAATTCTGGGTCTTGTGGCTTTTTTCTTTTTTTCCAAACTCTTCCAGTTAATGGCTTTTCCCCTGCTCCTGTGTTAATTTGATGGCTTAGCTTAGATTTCTGTACTTCCCAGCTGCATCTGGCTGTTCCCACTGCTTCCACTGGTGCTAGAATTGGGGTCCTCTCTGGCTGCTCTGGGTAGGATTTAAGTAGGACCCAACTCCTCTTTCTGAGTGTTTCACTGCATCATCTGTCTGACTGCTGGAGTCTCCTCCTGTGTGAAGAAGGCTCAGGCTGCTGCTCCAAGGCCTTTGGGGGCAGGGAATTGTCTGCGAAGTCTCCCCTTGTCTTCCAGCAGGGAATAAGATGTTTACTGTCCTCTAGAAAATCACTGCTTTGTGCTTCAAACCAGTTTGATGGTGCTGATGGTCTCCTGGGGGAGCTCCTGATGTGTTCTATATACAAATCATGGAATGGTTTGTATTTGTGGGGTTGGAAAGGCCTGAAGAGCCATCTTGTTCCACTGCCCTGCAGTGGGCAGGGGCACCTTCCCCTAGGCCAGGTTTCTCCAAGCCTTGAACACAAATCCAGCCAGGCTGTGCATTTATTGACAGACACCCTAAACAGGTGATCAAAGCATGGTCTAAATAGCCTTCCTTTGTTTTGATGATGATTTTTATTTATCTAGATTTTGGTTATTATTATCCACCATGCTAAATAACCATTATTTGGATATTATTCAACCACGTTTTTCAACATGGAAGGTCTTCTCCCTCGGGTTTGCTTTCAGAGAATCCCTTTGGCTGCCAGCTGTACTATCAGGAGTTGAAGGGAATGAGGGGTCCTGTTTTCCACAGAAAACTCCAGAACTCCATCAGGGAGCGTGGTGGCACTGCTGTGTCTGGTGGTGGCTCGTTCAGGTCATCTGTGGGAAAGCCCAAACCACAGCAATTTGTTGGTGTCTCACAGGGATAAAGAGGTAACACATGGAAGGAGAGAGGAATCACACCATTTTGTGGAGTGAAAGGCATCCCAAGGCAAAAGAGAGAAAATCCAGAGGCTGATTACAGATGGGGGTAATCAAACAGTCTAGACAAGGTGCCTACACTGGAAAGGAGAAACACTGTGGGCAATTAAATGTGTCAGCCAGGTGAACGTGTCCCACCATGACACCTGTGAGGGAATGGATCTCTTCAGGAAGTTAGGGAGCACACCACTGTCTTCTCTCTGTTTATTCTCTTATTTTCTACATCCATTTTGTGCAAATGTGAAAATGAAGTCCAGTAGGGTTTTCCATTCACCTCCCAATCCCATACCAAGGAAAATTATGCTCTTGGTATTTCTGATTTCATTTTGTTAGCTTGAAAATGGAGTTAGGAATTTGACTGAACTATTGTTCTGATTGTGGGAATGAATTGTGAAATAAATACAACTTGTGGTTATTATGTTGTTGTTCTGTATATATTCCTTGTTTACCAATTATATCTTACCTCTAGGGTAATCAACTTTAAATATCTACCAATAATTTGAACATCAAATGGCACTTACCCTGCAAGCACACCCCAGTAATCTATGCACATACATTAGGAGGGTGCCAAAGTGTTTACTTAGACTTTAATGTGATGTTCTGTATAATTTTCCCATAGATTAGCTTCAGCAGGAAGTTTGCATGTATTTTTTCCCCCCTAAAAGCTACATTCAGTAATAATGGGTCGTATTTATAGCAGTTGTGGTGAATTAGAAAACTGATTGGGTGAACTACTTGATTGCTGCTCATTTAGCAGTTACAGTCCTGCCAAATCTCTCTGAGAGGGTTTTGCAGGGAAGTTTGGGTGATGGAATGTGTCTGCCATGGCCAGGAGCATCTGAGGACAGCCAGAATTGCCCAGGCAGAACAGAAGTCAAAGCAGTGTTTGCAGCATGAGCAGGAAATGTTGGTTGTTTGTAGAAAGGACTCATCAGCCTCGTGTTTGAAATGGTGGCGTGCTGGTTTTCAGCACAAATGATTCTTCTGCCACTGCCTCAGGAGCAGAGACTGCAGGGACAGAGATGCAGCCCCATGGGCACCTTCTCAATCACAAAACTCATATATTTCAGGGGCTGCAGTGTCTACAAGCGCTCCTCTCCTGCTCCTCTTGTGGTACCAGCAGCAAGGATGAGTTTTCTCTGTCATCCAAGGTGTGGCAGAGGTCCTGTGTGATGCACGGGAGAGTTTCTCCATAAAAATTGTTGGCAGGCTGTTCAACACCTGCTCGCTTTATGTCACACATATGTTGGAGAGAAGGAGCCTTGAGATCCTGAGGGAAAGGAGCAGTCAAGTCTTTTGATCCTTTTTCCAACATGAGGTATGTTCATCCATTTTGGAGACTGCTTTTGAAATTTTTCTTTGCAAGGAAAAAGTCATCAAAATTTGTTTCTGTCCCACAAGGGTTATATGATGTGTTTGGGATATTTTTGAGCACCATAAAATCAGAAGTGCAAGAAAAATTTCCAGAGAAAACAAATGTTTTCCTGTTCTCCTGGAGGGAGCACAATGCTTACAAGGTGTAATACACAGTAGTATTTCTGTAATTTAAAATTTATTGGAACTGCATTTTCTCTGACAGGCCTTGCACAGTGCAGAGGAGTTCCTCTTACACACTGAAATCCATTTATATGTTCCCCTTTGTATCTGTATCTATATCTTCCTTTGAGGAAGAGCCCTCTTTGAATATTTAGTGCATGTGTGTTATTTTTAAGAAGAAATTCCTATATTTTTACTTCACATAGTCCTACTACAATACCTCTTTCACAGTTCTAATTCTCTAAAATACCTAGTCTTTTTACAAAGCCATATTTTAAAACTTTTTTCTAGTTCAATCTCTCTCTCAACAATATCATCTCTATTCCACAGCCTTCCTAAGTCAACACATCTTATCTCAGTGTTTACATACAGCTGTACAAGACTGTGTAAACTTTCCATCAAGTTTTGAGAATCCTTTACAAATCCATTTCTCACGCTCCTTGTGAGGGTGCCCAGAGAAGCTCTGGCTGCCCCTGGATCCCTGGAAGTGCCCAAGGCCAGGCTGGATGGGGCCTGGTGCCACCAGGCATAGTGGAAGGTGTCCCTGCCCATGGCAGGGGTGACACTGGATGGGCTTTAATATCCCTTCCAGCCCAAACTATTCCATGGATTCTGTGAAGGACAAGTCTGGGACAGATCCCTTTAACCAGACCCAGAGCATTCACAAATATTGTGAAAAGCTTAAAGTATAGCCCTGGTATTCAAATTTCTGCTGGGGCCAGAATTGAACCATTTCCTCACATCCAGAGTTTTATAGTGGATGATGTGCTCTGAGGAATTCCAGAAGTTTCCAGATGAAATTTTTTTCCAGCAGGATTTCTTTTAAGAAACATGAAAATGAGGAAGACAATTCCTAGATGTATGAACAGGATTCTGCTTCACAGCTTTAGTTACAAAACTCAGGCCTAGCTTGGAGTTAAAATAGGAGAAATAAAACAGATCTGTCTAATTTCAGCTGCTGCAAACCTCAGCTCAACATCATCTCCATTTGGGCAATTATTAACCAGATTAACATTTCAGCACAGGTAAAGCAGCTTACAGGCTTTTCCACTGCTGCAGGTGTGGGGCACTCAGCCTGCAGATGGATCTGATGCTCTGGCTTGTAAAACCTGGGAAGAAGAAAAAGAGGGGAAAAATGATATTTTGTCCTGTTTTTGTTGTCCTAAACAGTGGTGTTTCTCGGTAGGACGTCTCTTTTTCATCTCACTACCTCTTAGGAACAGTTCACTGGCTGCTTTTGTGCTTCAGTGGTCACTTAGCAAGTTCATGACTGCTGGTCACACGATGTTCTTCCTCCTGCCTTTCCCTGTTCCCAAGGGAAGCCTGGTGTACATAACCTGCTGGGATGTGTCACTGTCCCCTTTACTGGCATGAGCTGTCACCTTTTCACTTGGTGCCACACTGGCAGCAAGTCGGAGGATTTTTGAATTTGAGATAGCGTGTTGAGGAGGGAAACAAAATAATGGTGCCCAGGAATTTGAGACTGAGAGGAAGAAAAGGATGGGAAGTGTTGATTGTTTAGCCTGGAGAAAAGGAGGCTCAGGGGGGACCTTGTGGCTCTGCACAACTCCCTGCCAGGAGGGGACAGCCAGGGGGGGTCGGGCTGTGCTGCCAGGGAGCAGGGACAGGACAAGGGGAAAGGGCCTGAAGCTGGGCCAGGGCAGGATCAGCTTGGACAGCAGGATGTCTGTTTCCCTCATCTGTCTCAGCAGTTGATCCTGTGAGGTTCCCTGCTCTGATGTTGATCAGGAAGGCTGCAGAAGACTTAGATTTTTGGTTGCCATCAGTGACTGTGGCTCCATGTTGCCAGGAACTGCTGCTCAATGGGTAACTCATGATTTAGTGGGCAAGATTATTCCAGGCTCCTGTGCAATTCTAGGATCTGATTCTTGATAGATCACTGAGCAATTGACAATTCCCTCCTGTTTTTAGTGTCCCAAGAAAAGGAAAAAGATTAAAAGTGAAGATGACCCTTATTAATGAGCATATCCTGCTATTTCTTTGCATTCTAGTGGAAAGGAGGTGTAAAGACTTACTTTGGCAAATATTTTTAAGATTCTGCCTAATTGATGTGATACTGTTTTAATGGAAAACCAGTTATTAGTGAGGATGTAGACTTGGAAAAAGAAATGTATAATGAAAGGAGTGACAATTCATTTATTGGGCATTTGCAACATAGAATCACTATACTTCAAAGTAACAGATAATAACGGGAGCTGGCAGCTGCTATTTTTGCAGCTTTCTGGACAAGAGCATAACTTTTCTCTGTACCCGCTTTAAGTCCTAGACTAGTGGAAAGGCCATGCAATAAAACCTGCAGGAAGGACACCAAATGTTAAGATTTATTGAGGGAAGAGTGTGCTTACAGGTCTTGTGGGGGAATTGACCGCTTGTGGTTGCTGTTGGAGGAGTGAAGGGTGATTGCAGTGACACAAACTGTCAGCTGGGGGAGAAAAATAAACAAAGCAAGCGTTTAAAAATCCTGTCATGGCCTTCACAACGTGGCCCAGTGGGTAATGGATTTTTGACTATGATGAAGCTATAACATGATTTATGTCAGTAGCTGTGTCTAGCTAATTACAGGAACCACAATAAAATTTAAAAACTGGGGCTGCATCATAATTACTGCTATGCATAGTGATGATGTTTATCTCCCAGCACTCTTATAAGATTTGATTTTTGATTTTTTTAAGTCTCAAAACCTTAATTTTTCTTAGTATTTAATGAATTTGTGGACACCTGAAGGATGTAGTGCTGCCTGTGTTGATCTGACTCTGTTACCATCAGTTAATGGGGAGATAATGAGATTAAAATATAATTTTTGTCCAATAGTGGAGCCATGAATAAACTCTGTTGCATCATCCTGACAGTATGACAGGGACATGGTGATGTCAGAATATGATGCAATGATATGATGCTGAGTGACAGGGGTCTTACAGGAAGGGTTATTAAAGACAACTGTGGGAAACTTCCTGGCTTTATTGCATTTGACAAAGAAATTTCCCTCAGAACTCCATGCCCCTAAAATAATTTATTTCTGTAATGCAAATTTTACAAGATGAAGTCTAGTGCTAGAATTTCAGAATTATATGGAGGTTTTTTCTCTGTAAATATTTTTCCAAAGGGAGAGGATATAATGAAGGATAAACTCCATAAATAACCCTCAGAATTTTGTCTTCAGCCCACCTTGAGGGGACCTGCTACTGAATTTTAGAGCTTTCATGGCTCAGATAAGTGAGATTCTTTTCAGTTGTGCATACCTGAAAAGCTGTGTGTGTTGGTTGATGGGTGGAACTGGAATGAGAGCAAAATACCTGGAATAGTATGAGTGACTTTCTGCTACAGGGAGCAAATCCTCCTGCTTATTTTATAAAACAAAATAAAAATGAAATAAACAGAACACCCTCCCCCTCCCCACCCAAATCCCCACACATCAGTGCTGGAGTGGGCATAAGCAAAGGTTTTTGGCTGCCAGCACACATCAGACTGCTTTTCCAGGCATGCCAGATGCCTGTGATAGGGACAGTGTGTGAATGTCATTCTGAAGCACATAATCAAAATAAAACTTACTATTCTTTTAACTTGGAGCTGCCAAATAAATTTTTATATTTGTTTCATGAGAAGTCTGCCAAAAAAACCCCGACGGCAGCTGTGTCCAGTAGCACACAGCAGTAATTTATGGAAAGAGATTTATTTACTTAAAATTTGCTTCAGAGTAAATTGAAGGCAAGGTTTTACAAAATTGTATCCATATTTATGCAGCCTCCTGCCTCTTTAGAAAGTATTTTTTCAGACATGGGTAGCTTCCCTTCTTACCCTGCCAGCAAACTGTCAGATTTGGGAGAAGGGAGTAGGAATTGTATGGATTTTTCAGGTAGAAGTGAACAGTGTTTTCAACCATCCCATGGAGTCTGACGTTGTCTATGCTTTCTGATGGAAGTCAGCACTGGTGGAACTGTGGTTTGTGGTAATTGGGAGTGGGGCTGGGGCTGAGCCTCATCCCCAACGGGTGCAGCTGTGCAGGACAGTGACTGATACTGAAGGCAATGAGCCATGGGGTGCCCAGGGGCACTGGGAACAGAGGGCACACAGGTGCAGTGCATTAACATGAGGGGATAAAAAGTTGGGCTGAAGAACAAGAAAGAGAGCAGGCATTTGAAGCCTTTTGAAGTGGTAAGGTGTTACTCTGTATAGGGGGGAGCTTTCTGAAATTGTTTGGTGGCACTCTGTGTGTTGTGGCCATCTCAACTAAAACATGTGCTGTGATAGGTGGATGCAGGTACAAGGACTGGAAGAAGAAGGTTAAATGATAAAATGTGAGTTTTTTCATCATTGTTCTCCAAAAATGTCTGATTTGCTGTCCACAAAATATTAAATACCCCGCTGGTGGTACCTGGCCTCTCCAGACCTCGCTGGCCTCAGCTTTGTTCTGTTCCCAGAGGGGATGAGTTTGGTTTGTGGCGCCTTGCTGGAGAATTGTCCTAGAAGGTCTGCTGAAGAATGCAGAGGTTGAGTTGAGGACGGGCCACCCTTGTTTCTGTACCTAGCTCCCTGCTTTCTGGAGGCTCCCTCCTTCCCTCATCGTCTTGTTTCTTATCTTGGAGTCTGTCAGGGTTGTGTGGGGCAGAGTTGCTGAGGGCCTCTGATGGAGACTAAAATGAATTAAATAATGAGGCCCTGTGGCCTCATTCTTCTCCATCAGTGATGGGGCTCTGTGCCCACAGGCCTGTGTGGCACAAAGGGCTCTGGCTGTCTGGGGGAAGGTGACAGCCACGGGGACAACAAAAACCAGAGAGCTGGAGGCTGTTGTGACACCTTGGCGGTGCAGGGAAGGGTGCTGGGAATGACAGTGACCAAGCTTCTCTCCCAGCCTGTGGGAGCAATTAAAAATTCCTGAGCAGCAGTTGTTCCCTGGTGCTCTTCTGTGTTTTTGGCTGAGTGTGCCCTGCTCCTTTTTCTCCAGCAGGGCCACAGCTGGTGAGCTGCTGATGCTGTCATGTCCTGGCACTGTCCCCGCAGTGCTGCTGGCTGGGAGCTCGGCCAGCCTCCCCAGGACACAAATCTGGTACAGAGCACGTTGGGAGGAGATGGTCTGCTCGACCCGTTCTTTGCACTCACACCTTCCAGAAGCTCCACCTGCAGCAATTTCGTCAATTTACTGCTTAGACTGAGCCAGGAGACCACGAGATGGTTCCTGGAGCTGAAGGGAAATGCTCTGATCCCACATGTTTAGCTGGCTGATTTGGGGTGGGGTTGTTTAAATCATTCAAAACTTCCTGCTGTGCCTGTTCATTTTGCTTTGGCTGCAATACCATGTTCTGCTCAGGTTTGGCCTCCAGATGGGATTTAATGATGGGATTTAAAAGTGTCCAAGGAAACTCTCCTAGCTGAAAATTAATATGGCTAATACTAATATTTTGAATACTAATAATGCATTTTAAATTGCATAGCAATTAAACAAATAGAAGAAGGGCCCTTACCTAGAATGAAACATTACCTTAAAGAACACGAAAGGGGAATTTACCTTCTGGGACAGACTAGCTGCTGTATTTAAACTTGGACATTCACTTTCCATGAAAGCTCTGTCACATTTTCAGTTGAGAATATCTGCACCCATGCTGTAACAGCACCGTTTTGTTGCAGAATTCTTCTTTACTGCTAATGTAACATTAACTGAACTTGTGTAGTGTAACTTAGAACTCAAATCAACTTCAGCAGGTAAAAGTTGTGGCTGTTTTCTGGCTTGTACTGAAGGTGCTTCTCAAACATTTTGCCCGTGTAAGGCACTGACTCACTTCTGTTGTAGAATCCCAGGATGACTTGGAATGGAAGGGAACTTAAGGCTCATTCAATTCCACTCCTGCCATGGATAGGGACACCTTCCACTGTCCCAGGCTGCTCCAAGCCCCGTTCAACCCTGCCTGAGGCACTGCCAGGGATCCAGGGGCAGCCACAGCTTCTCTGGGCACCCTGTGCCAGGGCCTGCCCATCCTCACAGGGAACAATTCCTAATTCCCAATATCCCATCCAGCCCTGCCCTCTGGCTGTGGGAAGCCATTCCCTGTGTCCTGGCGCTCCAGGCTGTTATCCCAAGTCCCTCTCCAGCTCTCCTGTAGCCCCTTCAGGCCCTGCAAGGCCACAATTTGGTCACCCCAAAGCTGAACAACCCCAGCTGTGCCAGCCTTTCCTCCCAGCAGAGCTGCTCCATGCCTCTGCTCATGCTGGTGCCTCCCCTGGGCTCTGTGCAGCAGCTCCAGGTCCCTCCTGTGCTGGCCCCAGGGCTGGGGCAGCTCTGCAGGTGGGCTCTCACCTGAGCACAGGGGCACAGGGGCAGAATCCCCCCCTCCCCTGGTGCCCACGCTGGGGCTCAGCCCAGGGCACGGGGGGGTTCTGGCTCCCAGCTCTCACCCCCAGCACCCCCAGGGCCTTCTCCAGGGCTGCTCCAGCTGCTCATCCCCAGCCTGGATCAATCCTGGGGGTTGCCCCAAGCACCAGCACTTCTTCTGTCACCACAATGTCCCCTCTGGCGTTTCCTCATCCCTTCCTTCTTAGCCCAAAAGCTCTGCTGAAGCTGTGCCTCCTGCCAGGTGTCTGTGTTTGCTAACGTGAAGTGACTGGTGTCACTGTCACTCTCTGTCTCTAATGCTCACAGTGCACTTTGCAGTAGTATCTTTTTGACAGGTAACACACAGCCTCCCAAAAGAGGTGGAAATTAATGATTGAGTTCCAGCAGGTGTATTTTTGTCTGCAAAAGCCACACTGTGCCAGGTTTTGACATCCTTTAGTACTTTATAAGTCAACAGGACAGCTGTGCAAGGGAATGATTTTTAATGAGCAATGATGACAGGACCTGGCAAAGAAATAATGCTGAGTTAATCAGGAAAGTTCTGCGTGTTAGTAGCAGTCTCTTCCGCGGTGCCTGAGTGACATGATTTGAAATAGTGTTCAGAGCAAGGCACTGGGAGCTCTGCATGTACACCTAGCCTTATTTCAAACAAAGAAGGGCCTAAAAATCTCTTTATGTTGCCTGTTCATGGCTGATCCTGTAGCATTATGTGCTTACAAAGGCATTTGGCAATAAGGGCCCCATTCCTCCAGCCAGGGCTGTGGTCTCCCCCTTGAAGTGGCGGCACTTGGGGACATGGTTTAGGGGTGGTTAGGGGTTCATAGTGGGACTTAATGATCTTAATGACCTCCCCAACCTTAGTGATTATGGGATTAAACAGAGTTGGACATGCTCTGGGAAATTAAATGGAATACATTAATTTTTTAAAAATCTTTAAACTAGTACTTTTGTTCTTTTACTCTCTAAATCCTATTACATTTTGCTGAGTTCATGTATGGAATTCTCATTGTGTGGATGGAATATTTTTAAAGTAGCCTAAAGTTAATAAAAATGTAAAAATGTGTTGGTGGGCAAGGCACAGCTGGGGAATGGGACCCCTTTCTTTATTCTGCTGTGCCAAATACCTGATTTACTTGAGGAATCCCTACATTGGAAGATTTGTGATCGGTGCAGAAAGAAACTGTTTGCAGTGGCTTTTGATGTGAGTTTAACTTTTAGTGAAAAATTCAACTGTGTCTTTTATGTTGAAAAAAGACCCATTTTGTACATGTCAAAATAACTGTATTAATCCTGCCACCAGTGTAGAAACAGATCTTCTATTTTTCATTGGAATGTTAATTTTTCTGGCCCACTATCATATTGGGTGACTGAAATATTTTCTTTTAGCTTTCCTGGGCTTATTTCACCAGTTCCTCTTTGCCTAGAGAGGCTGAAGTTGAAAGGCACATTTATTTTCTTTCTTGACAAAACACAGTAGGCAAAGTGGTTTTGGGATGTGTGAACTGGTCTGGGAGCTGATCCATCTCTTCCACCTGAAATTTTCCTTCCAAAAGGCAATTTTCTTTGTGCTTCCCACATTTGCTTCTTCTCCTGCCTGTTTGCTTGGAGCAGTTCCCTAAGTCCAGCATGGCTCTTGCTGGATTTTAAGGAAACCTCGTGGTTCTTGGGACCTCTGAGGGGTGGGGGAAGCCTTCCCAGGGGTCTGGAGCCAGGAGAAATTGAATGGCTGGATTAGAATTTCAAATTCAATGGAATTGAAAATTCAAAATCAGTGCAATTTAAATGGTATTTGGTTAATCATTGTCCTGGAAGCCAAACTGGATCAGTGCTTACAGACAATTTCTTCCTGGAATTAGGAGGAGCTCCCCACCCCTTTGGAAAAGAAGAACAGAAAAGTTGATACAAGTCTGTCTGTTTAAGCATTGAAGAGTTGAGTTAGGGATGAGAATGAAATGGAAATTTCCCTCAATTGGGATTGTCCAGCCTGGACAAGGAAAGTCTCCAGGGAGACCCTTAAGTCCCTTGCAGTGTCTAAAGAGGCTCCAAGAGTGACAGGAGAGGGACTTGGGACAAGGCCCTGGAGTGCCAGGACAAGGAGGAAGAACCTTAAGCTGAATGAGGTCAGGGACAAAAAAACCCTCAAGACCCTTGATCCCTTGATTTTTCTACTCTTACTTTGTATTTACTCTGATATTTTAGATGGTTCTAAAGGCAATTCATGCTGCAGCTACAATTCTTCAGCATTTAAAAAAGCAAAGATTATTGTGGAAACTTTGAAGGTAGCCCTCAGAAAGAGTGACCCTGCCAGACTACATTTGCCTATAACCCAACTGATATTCTGCCCTGCATTTGGGGAGGAAAGGAGTTCCCTGTAAACATCCATGAGTAAGAAGTGTGGTGCTTAAAGCTCCTGCTCTTGCACAAGATGTGTGTTCCCACCTGAAGATAAGAATAGCACTCAGCCAGACTGCATGTGGGTGCTAATAAGGGCTTGGAAATCAACCCAAACTTGCTGGGGCTGAGGAAAGAGCTGGTTAATGAAGTATTGAGATTTTATTTTGTTTGTTTAGGTTTGGTTGTTTTTTTTTTTTATTAATGAACTCCTCAAGGTGTTGTGATTTATCAAAATGCAGTGTTTGCAATCTTTATTTTGAGATATTATCAGTAGTAAAAACCACCCAGTGCACTGTGAGAGCATCATTGATTGTTTTCTTTCATCATTTTTTGAGAAAAAGGGAGGAAAGAAATGCTCTGTTGGAACAGCAGCAAGGCAAGTGAGTTCTTGCAGCTGGTTAAAATGACCTGAAACCTTGAACATATTCTAACTGATAACAGGAACTTCACATCTTCTCTAGAACTTGTGTTTCTAGCACAGTTACAGAATGAAAACAACAACAAAAAAGCTTGTAGCTACTTCTACAACATGTTCAGCATGTTTATATTGCCCCATCTAATATATATATATATATATTTAATAACATTTCTGTTGTTAGAAGTTATAGAATTATTGTATTTGTGGGGTGCCCTGTGGCAGGAAGGAATGATGAATCTGACTCCATGTTCTCAGAAGGCAAATTTATTATTTTACGATACTATATTATATTAAAGAATACTATACTAACTATACTAAAAAATACAGAAAGGATACCTACAGAAGGCTGAAAAGATAATAATGAAAATTTGTGACTCTTTCCAGAACCTTGACACAGCTTGACCCTGATTGGCCAAAGAGTCAAAACAATTCACAGCAGAATCCAATGAAACAATCACCTGTGGGTAAACAATCTCCAAAAACATTCCAAAGGAGCAAAACACAGGAGAAGCAAATGAGATAATTGTTTTCCTTTTTCTCTGAGGTTTCTCAGCTTCCCAGGAGAAAAATCCTGGGCAAAGGGATTTTTCAGAGTGTATGACTGTGACACAGAGTAAAAGCTTTAATCAAGGCAGGCATTTCCAGTGCTGCTGCTGATCCCTTTTCCCTGTGTTTTTCCTTTGGGTGTCAGTTCAGGAGTTGCTGTGCTTGGCAGGGAGAAGCCTTGGCTGGCTTCTCCTGTAAAAGCAAATCCCTGAATATATTCCCCTGGTGTGGTTTCTCTTTTTTGGAACCAGGTCCTCCTATACCACGGGGAGTTACCCGAGATGGAGCTGGGAGACTCTTGGGGAGTTCAGGATGGTTGTCCTCCCTGTCCCGAGGCAGGAACACAGGCACCGACAGATGTTTGCCTAAATTTGCTCTGGTGGAAGAGATTTGTGAACTCCCCAGGTGCCTCCTGCTGGGGCTGTGCTGGCCCCTGAGCACTGCAAGTTTTGCCTGAACTCCACCCTCAATAACTCTCTTGGCTTGTTTGATCAGAGTTTTGAATTTCTCTTTCAGTTTCCCAAGATAGCTCTGATAAACAAGATCAAAATTTGAAGCTATTTTTACCCTTTTCATCATCATCCTCTGCATATTTTTGTAAATCTCCTCTAGAATTCATTCTTGAAATCATTAGTGGAGGTATTAGAGAACACAGGACGTGTCTCTTCAGAACTGTACTTGAAACACCCTTCAGGTTGAAAGAGAACATTTTAAAAACGGCTCTTGTGCCTTTTTACCTAATTGAAGAACTTAGCTCACATTTCCTAAGGAAAGCTGGTAGAGGCCTTAGAGAAGTCCTTTCATATTAATGCCCTGGTTAGTCTTTCAGAGATGGAAATGAGGTTGGTTTTACATGATTTGCACTTGACAAATTCACGCTGGCTGTTTGCTGCCATTTATTATCCCCTAGGTACCTCTAAATTGATTAATAATATGTTCTGATGTTTTTCTGGGGAGCAAAGCTAAGCTTACTGATCTCTAATTCCTCAAGTCCTCCTTCCTCTGATTTTTAAGATAATCCTTCTGTAGCCCTTAGGGGCATCCTGAGTCCTCTCTCATTTTGGGGTTTGCTTTTGGTAGTTCCTAAAGTAACAAAAATAACTTTGACCTAACCCTGCTGATCTGAATAATTCTTATAAGCCTAATATCCTGTAGCTGGGGTTTTCCCCCTCCCCACCCACTTTCGAGTTTTTGAGCTTCTAAAGCTGGACTGACTACTTTGTCGTGTCTATTATTTGTGACGAATGACATTAAAAAGGTGTGAGCATTTCAGGCTGGCAGATGGGATTATTTATCTTCCCTACTAAGCATTACTTATTTTATTCTTTGGCTTGTTTCCAGCATCCCCATAATTTTCTAATGTTCACAAACTCAAGAGTTTTCAACCACTGAAGCTTTATAATTGACAGAAAAGTTTTCTCTCCTCCCGTACTCTTATGATGCAACAAGAGAACGGGGAGGACAGAGTGGATCTTGACTGGTGGCAAGGAAGCGTGGAATGGAAAACTGCTGGAGCATGGAAACTGCTCCTGGCTGTCCTCCAAACCTGCAGCTTTTGGAGGTGTTCAGAGCAGTTCACAGCTGAGGCACAACCCAGATGGAGGGAAGGTTGTCTTTTTCTGATCCAGTTCAATTCAGCTCTTTAATTAATGCCATTCCGAGTGGAATCTGCTTTTTTTGAACACTGAGCGTCGAGGAAGGAAGAGATGGATGAATCTGAGGATGTGGCTTCCACATCAGGAGGATTTTTCTCAGTTAAGAGCAACCTGGAGTAAACAGGCTGGAAGGAAAGAGGGTACTTAAGTTCTGGCAAACTCAATCCACAGAAATGTGTTTGGGGAGTGGCTGCCAGACCACAACCTTCGGAGATTCAGTGAATGACAACTCCTGCAAGTCAATGGTCCAGCAGCTGCCAAAGCCAAATGGCAGCCAGGACTCTGAGAAATCTAGAAAATCTGGAAGAATTGTGTGTAATGAGAAGGAAAAGAGGAGAAATTAGAGGTGTAAATTGTAATTTACAAAAAGCTGTCCTGGAAGACAGAGCTCTGTTGTTTTGGCAAAGAAAGAAACAGCAGGTGGAGGAGTAAGGGCTGAAGAAAAAGGGTTCTGGGTGTTGGCAGAGCTAAGCATGGAATGAAGGATCATGACTGTGGGACCTCTGCTATCAGTGTTTTCAAACAGCATGGTGGACAAATATTTGTGAGTTGGTGTTTTTCTTGATATAACATTCTGCTTTTAAAGAGCAAGAAATAAACACCTGAAGGTCTCATAGAGCTCTGCAGATCTCCTGGTTTTATGCTGTTCCTGTTTATATTTTGGCAAATCTCCGGTGGTTCTTAGATTCTATTTTCTTAGGCTACTTTTCCATGCACCACTAGGCTTTCTCTGAAGGTAGAGGATCCTAAAAAGTAAAAATAAAATGAAGTCAGTCTACTGTTATGCATCTTTATAGAGAAGTAAAGGGAAATGTCATCATAAATTTCTTGGCCAGTGGATTATGTGGCAAAATTGTAAGGAGGAAAGGGAAAGAAATGCACAGAAATAGAAGCATGGCAATCTGGTGTCTGAATGATTTGTAATGAGCCACATAACTGCTTCTTGAAGTTAATTATTACATGATAATTGCTGAAGAAGGAATGAAATCCATAGGAATGTTCTTTCAGTGCCTCCTGATTTTCTGGACAAAAGGGTGTTAACACTTCTGATTAGCATGTAATCCAGAATTAATTGAAGAAAGAAAGGGCAGGCAGAGTTTTGCAAGTGAAATGCTGTATAATGAACTTAAACTGTAGCTCTTAATTTCATTTGTACTGGAACATGTTTCAGCTGCAGAGAAATCTTTATTTTCCTCAATCAGCCCAGTCTAGAAAGTAGGAGCAGTAAATTTTGATATGTGCAATGAGGTATTGATTTATTAGGAAGCTGTATTACTTTATGAAGTCCCTACTTCAAGAGAAGGCTTTGATTTATATTTTAGCATAATCATACCTGGGGAATGTGAGGGGCTGAGGGCAGACATGACCCAAACCAGAACCAGCATAATTTCTAGAATCCCTGAGCTGGGAGGAACCAACCAGGACCATCCAGTCCAGCCCCTGGAACTGCTCAGACCCCCCAACAATCCCGCCCTGGGCATCCCTGGGAATGTTGTCCAAACTCTCCTGGAGCTCCAGCAGCCTCGGGGCCATGCCCATTCCCTGGGGAGCGCCCGGAACCCTCTCAGGGAAGAGCATTTCCCTGCTATGTGTGCATTTATGTTGATGTCCTAAGATTTTCTTGGTCTGCTGATCATTTGGGTTTACTTCCAAATGGCCAAATTATGCCTCTGGGTTGGAAAGACTCAGATTAACTGCAGAGGGTTTATGTAAAAGCCTGTCTGAGGGAAAAGCTCACATGAAAATGCCATTATCCAGTGTCTCCCACATTTACAGGTGTGCAGCTTTATCCTCCTCCTGCTTCTAAGTGGAGCATTCCAGACATTAAATATTGTTGCCTTGGAACAAAATATTGGGTTGGGGCATCAGATTTTGGGATGTTGAGTTGAACTGTGTTTCTTGTACTCTTTAAGATGTTTCCCAGTGCAGGTGTCCAGTGTTAAATCTGCCTGCTTAAAGCAGGATTTAACTGGGTTAACACTGGGATTTGCATTATTCATTTTTACACAGATTGGGGTATTACCCCTGTGTTATCTTTGTGTTAGTTAAGTATAAATGAAAAAAAAAAAAGATTATGTTCTATTCATATTCATAGAGTTTAGGCATTTGGTACAGGTACAAATGAGGGTCACCTTTTTATTTTGTAATGATTTGTATTTATATATTTTTAAATATGCTGATATAAATCTGAATAACCATAGCATCCTATACTGTGATCAGCATTGAAGAGTGGTTTTATTTCCTATTGCCTTTTAGCCTGGAAGGGCTTGGCCTCAGAAAGCTTGGGCACGAGGATTTTTTAGTGATATGGACTGCAGCAGTTTTTTTACAGAACTGGCTGTGAGCGTGGTGTGGTTAAAAATTTAAAAAAAAATTAGATACTGCAATATATAAATGCTAATGTAATGCCATGATTTCAAGCTGGAGGAGTGCTTTTCCTGGAATGTGAGAAATACTTGGTTTGTTTTCTCATAAATCGGAGTCTCCAGGGAAAAGGGCAGGAAGAAGGGATGTCTTCAGGGGGAGTAGATCACAGAGCTTAGCTTGCTTTGCATGTATGAAATCCTTTTCCCTTTCTGAAGCAAAGATGATGTGGAGCCTGCCAAGTTTGGATAGTAGGAAAAAAAATTCCCTGAAAGACAAGTCAGGCATTGGAATGAGTTTCCCAGTTCAGTGGTGGAGTCACTATCTCTGGAAGTGTCCAAGAGGTATCTGGGTGTGGTTTAGGGGTGGTGATGGCTGGACTTGATCCCCTTGAAGGTCTCTCCCCACCTTGATGTGATTCTGTGAAAGCTGCTGGCCAATCCCAATGATTATGCACATATATTATAATATATTATAATATATTTTATATACATATTATAGTAGATGTGTTTGTGCTGAGGAGCACAGTGCAGCCTCCATGGGCACAGATCAGGAATGTTCCTGCCCTCCACATATCTGTTCCTTGAAGGGACAAACCTCAGTGTGGCTTGCTAGCAAATAGTCTTTCCTTTTAGGATTGTCATTCTTTTAATAAAGAACGTAAAACTGCAAAATAAAGCCAGGAGTATGTGCGGAGTTTATTCTGGATTCTGGCAGCAAACATTCTGTGTCCCAGAGTTGTAGTGGGGAGCCTTAGCTTGAGGGGAGAATTTTGCTTTGAATTCATTTTAAGAGTAGAGTAAGAAAAGCTGTGTCTGCCTCTGGATCCCTGGAAGTGCCCAAGGCCAGGTTGGACGGGGCTTGGAGCAGCCTGGGACCATGGAAGGTGTCTCTGCCCGTGGCAGGGGTGGCACTGGATGGGATTTAAGATCTCTTCCAGCTCAAACCAGTGCATAATTCCATTAATTAAAAAAAAAAAAAAACTTTCAGTCTCTAAAAGATATTTTGAGCCTTGTCAATTCAGTGTTAGCTTAGAACTTAAATTTGAAAGCTGCACGACAAACACTGCTGGATCTCAGGGCTGGCTTTCCCAGAGGCAAATCAACCCCATTGCAACTCAAAAGCAAGGGCAGCGTCTTGCACCTGAGCAATGGCAGAGCACCCAGGATTTTTTTTTAACTCCATGGTTTTTTTTTCTCAATCATGTTATGAAGTGAATCATTCTCTCTATTGAGAGAGGCACTCAGTGAAAGTTCTTTTTGAGTTTTCCTTCAAATAGGTTATTAAAGCCAAAAACGAGTATCTATTTGGAGGTGGGTCCTGTCATTTGATTTGAAAAGATGTAATTTTTGCAGTCTTGCTGGGCTGGAGGTTGTTAATGCTGTTCTCCCTTAGAAAACGCAAACTGTTTTTCAGAGATCTTAGTCTCGTTCAAGTCATCCAGCCAAGTGTTCCTGCAGTTGGTTAGGGATGAATTTTAGGGCTTCAGAAATGTCTGCCATGGGGGAAAACTGTTAAGAAAAACGGGTCAATCTCCTTCCACCCAGTGGGTGCTCCCCTGCCCTTCCATCATGCCAATGCCACTGGCACCCTGCCACAGCTATCCAATAGTTTGACGTCCCCATTTCTGATGTCCCCATTTCTGATATCTCTGAGGTTTGAGTAGAAACTCAAAAGGGTTTTGTGTGGTTCAGCTCCAAGTGTGTGTAAACTCAAGTGATGTTTTGATGTAAAATTTGCCATCTCACCATCCCATCCCCCTTCTGGGAGATCTTGGGAATGAGTTGCATGACTCAAACCTGAACACATATCCTGGGATGCTTCATGGACCTTTTATTTTGTGCTATTTCAGCCTTTTCAAACCCCACACCAGTTTTTCTCTTTTTTTTTTGGGAAAGCTGTCCAAGGCATTTAAGATTATAAGTAAGATAAGAATGGTGTAATGGATCTTTCCAATGATGATTGACTGATAATTTTGAGGGTATAACTCTTTTGAAATACTTTGAATTACCTTTTTTTTTTTTAATGAAGAATAACCACTCTGTGCATTGTGTGTTTTGAAGGTGCCAAAATTTAGGAATGTGGGTATAAAAATTAGATATCTGCACTCCTTTCCCAACACTGAGAAAATCTATAGAAAAGCTGTTGGCAAGTTGAGAAATTGAGCTCAGGGCAACAGCTTGTGCTGACTATTCATAGAAGGAGGGCTTCAGCATTCTTAGGTTTAATATTAGATATTATCTAGATGGAAATTTTGGGTTTTCCAGAGGTGTAACCTGGAAATAGTCAAGCCAATAACGCCAGGTCTGTGTTGCGGTAGCACTGCTGCTGGAGCAGCTCAGTGAGTTTGCCTGCTCCAGTTTGTTCAGGTTTTTGTGAGTCTGACGTGGACTTAAAAGAGCACATGGCGAGAGAATGAATTATTCAAACCCAGAGAGGCCATCTGCAATCTGAGCCTTTTACTTCTTACACTGTCCCAGCAATGCTGAAACGTTGACACATCTTTCACCATCAAATCTTTTCCTACTACATCCTTGACTTAGGTGTTTGGAGGTTCTTTTCACAGTGCACGAGTGAGGAACCAGAAAATTGATGAGTATGGTGAAAATAATGCTTTGCTGTTGTTGCTTGTTACTGAGGAAGTTGCTGTGAGGAAATTGTTTTACTTTTTTTGATGTCATCAAGATCACCACTTGCCAACAGCTGTGGAAATGTAGACTGAAGTCCGGGGGCCTTCCTGATCTTTCCTGTCTCTTTTGAACAAAAGAAATTATAAAAGATGTACTGCTTCACAAGGCTGCTCCTTGTTACTAAAGAAGGGGAAAATAATGCAAGAAAATCTTGACTCAAAAGTAAAATCACTTTCTTTACTCAGCTTAGCTGAGAATTGCAGCCCACAGGCACACCACCATCCATTTTTGATGGGTAAATTCTGACTGCAGCCCTGCAGTGTAAAACAGCTACAGACTGAGCATTCTTTCTCCCCAGCCTCATTCTTTACCCTTTTTAGTAATTCTTGCACAGCACTTTTGGTCATATATTTATTGCCAATGATCTTTAAAGAAAATATGACTTAAAAAGGAATAAAGAGGAGCATCCCTGGGAAACTGGCTTAAGAGTGGCTATTTTCCTAAAGAAAGTAAAATCTCAAGTTGGCAGTGTTAGGTTAATTGTTGGCCTTGATGACCTGAGAGGTCTTTTCCACAACTCAACAGCACAGCTGAACCAAAGAGCTGTCTTGGATTGGGTTTTTGAAATTAGAAATCAAAATGGAATTGGGATCCAAGCAGGATGCTTTGGTTCCCTTGCAGAGGACACTAATAAAACAGAGCTGCGTAAGGGACCAGGTGGCATCAGAGGTGGCATCCCAGCATTTCTTTAATTAGGCTTAAAGGCTCTTTTTCAGAGCCCTTCTTTGGGTGAACGTTTGCATCTGGGGGATCAGCAATTTAAACTGCCGAAGCACTTGGGCATAATATTTTCAAAATAAATCTGAGTTTGCAGCTTTCTGAACCTGCCTTTGTTTTGGAAATATGTGTATATTGTCCAGATGTTAGCAATGGGGCAGGGCAGAGGGAGAGACACAAGGGATGCTGTCCCAGAGGTAACTTTGGGAAAGGTTTTAACACCTGATGAAGGATTTATCATCAGCTCTCTGGGGAAAGCCAACACAAACCCCTTCTGCCCTGGTGATGCTTTGCAGGTCACTTGGCTGGCTTTGACTGGTCTATCACTGCCATTTTCCTTTTTTACTGGGCCTTTAAATGACTTCTGCTCAGTTTTGGTTGTTTTAGAACGATGATCCCCATGAACACCCACGTAACCTCCTGCCCCATTTCCTGTCACTTGTGTCATCCTAAAGATTGCAACCTTTTTTCATGGAGGAAGAAATGGGTGTCCTGCTTTTTGTCAGATCTGCTCACAGGGCATTTATATAGACACAGATATTAGCAGTCATTGATTGTTTTGGTGGAATAATTTTTTAAAGGTGTGTTTGCTACACTGATACCTTGTCCAAAAGAAAGTGCTGGGAGTGTGTTTGGTGGCTTTTGCAACCTGGTTTGTTTATTCTCTTGAGGAGGCTGGTAGGCTTTCCTCATTATTTATAGACAGATAGGTTGAAAGGGTATTATTATTGCTGTTGTTATTATTATTACTATTATTATTGTGGTTATTATTATTGCTGTTATCATTAGTTATTAACTGTGTAGGATGAGTCACATTGGTAACCCCTAGAGGCCTTTTCTATAAACTGTGCTTCTCTTTCTGGATGAAACATTGTCAAAACCAGTGAAAAAGTAGTATAAAAAGCTCCTGGAAATTCAGTATGTTTTATTGGGGTTTTTTTTTAGAGCTTGTTCTGTTTTCTTTGGGTTTTGTTTTGTTTGGTTTGGGGTTTTTTGTTTGTTTGTTTTGGGGTCTTTTTTTCCCCCTTTTTTTACTAAAACAAGCTGTGTGCATGTGCTTGGTGAAGCACGGAGAAGGGAGGAAGAAAATAACAGCAATAAGCCATTGCTACCTTTCATGCTATTTCTCCTGAGATGTATGGATTCACAATTTAAAATCTGGGATTTTCCCTTTGTTTTCTGTTTAGATCTGAATGTTTGGAGGATTTTTTTGTTGCGGGGAGAAGAGAGATGTCTCAATGAAAAGAAAGGGAGCATTTGTTAGTTTTAGGAGATATAATACTCCTTTTTTTCTTTTTATTTATGCTTTCTAATAGTTGTTTCTTCTTTTCACACTCTGGAGGAGGAAGGTGCTCATGATAAGGAAAGTTGATAATTTCCTTGAAGGCTTCAGCATGGGCAGTCTGGACTGAGGATGCTGTTAATTTGTGTGTGGCAGCAATACTTTTGTTTTTTCTTCTGAAAGGGGAATTTGGCTTCCATTTGAGAGCTGAAAAAGGAGAGGATTTGATTTGGCTGGGTTGGGAAAGTCTGACTCCTGATCCTTGCTGCTGTACTGATGTGCTTGGCATAACACCAAGTCATGGAATTATTTCACCTTTTCTTTTGAATCCTCAGTTCCCTGTCATGGGTTATTTGATGTGAAAAATCTGGCCAATAAAGCTTCAGAAAAAAAAATTCAGCTGAGCATTAATTGAGACCTGAAGATCTTATCTAATTTTGTCAAACTTCTGATGTATTTTTTTCCTTTATAACTTGACAGTGAACAATATAAGTTCATTGGGATCTGAAGCCAGAAAAATGTGATTACTTTAGACTGGCAAACCACAGCATTCAAATTTACTCTTTCAGCTGTGCAGGCTCCATTTCAGATAAGTCCATAGCATATGTCTCAGACTTCAACAGGCCTCGAGCTCACCCTGTTCATAACAAAACTGATTTAATAAGATGGTTTCTGTCCAGTCTATTCCCCTGTGGTCTTTCTGTTTTTCCTCCCTCATGGTCTCCTGGTTTTTATTTTATCTGTGGAAATACAACCTATGTGATCATGCAGCCTCCTGTGTGTCCTTATCTGTTTCCATTTCTCCCCCTCACACTGATACATTTTGAATACGTTGAACAGTTCCAACCACAACTGACAGAAAGGTAGAAATTTAAGAAATGGATTTACTGAATTTTATGACAGCAAAGAGGATGCTGTTAGAGACCCAGCTGATTTTAACACTCAGTCCTTGTCTGTTTTCTCTCCTGCACATGCAGCCGCTTTAGAGCCATGGAAGCCAGTGTAAGATTTATGCTCAATGTTTTCTGAAAAATGCATTTCTCAGGGTGAGTGTCACTCCCTTGCTTTGGCAAGCCCTGAAACCCTGCCCTGCTGGTGTGAGGATCAAAGTCTGATGTTACCACTAGTGTCAAAATCCTAATTTGGCCAAGAAGGGTCCTTATGGCCAGTGCCGTGGGAGCTCATAGAGCTGCTCCCAGGAGAGAGGGAATGTGTTTGGAATGCTTCCAGATCTCCTTTATGAGTGTGACCCTTGTCTAGCAGGGGCCTGAGAATGCACAGCCAGCTTACCTGGGGGATTTCTGCAGCAGGAATACCTGCCTGGGAATCTTTTTGCCAACCTCATGTTTCAGACTCTGCTCAGGAAAAGGTTCCAAGAGGAAGAGAAACCCTGGCCCATCCTGATCCTGCCACCCTGTGGGAGCATCCTCTGCTTGGAAATACAGACATTAAAGGGAATATTTCTGCTCCCTTTCCCCCTCAAACCTGGTTATAACTCAGCAGTGGATTACAGCCCGCTCTCCCTACCCTGATGTGTTCTTGGTGTGGGAAGAGCCAGTTCCAGGATGTGTGTTTGATCTCACAGATGCCAAAGGCTGAGTTAACAAGGGTAATTTATCCTTCTGGCCAGTGTGAGTTCTGTGTTTAAACTGCTGTGTTAAACCAGGGAGGTTGGCACAGATGTTTCCATAGGACATGGAGTTAATTCCAACTTCACAGGTCATAAATGTGGATCCAGGGACACCTTTGGTGCTGCACAGCTGCCTCTGCAGTGATGCCTCCAGGGAAAATGTTGTTCTTGTCCTTGTCCCAGGCAGTGGGATTTGGGGTTGTGTCACTGTCATATTTTCTGAAAAATCCCTTCACCAGGATTTCTTCTCCTGGGAAGCTGAGAGGCCTCGGAGAGGAATGAAAATAATAATGATCTGATTGTTTCTCCCTGTTGTGCTGCTTTGGAATGTGGTCTGGAGATTGTTGTCCAACAGGTGCATGTTTGATTGGTCTCATGTGAATTGTTTTCACTTAATGACCAATCACTGAGGAGTCAGTCATGAGTTTTCAGTATCATTCTTGTTAAACCTTCTGTCTGTATCCTTTCTCTATCTTCAGTATAGTTTTAGCATAGCATTCTTTTGACATAATAAAATATCATAAAATAATAAATCAGCCTTTTGAGAACATGGAGTCAGATTCATCTCCTCCCTCATCCTGTTCCACTGTGGGACCCTCACAAAGACACAGGGTTGCAGTGAAGGGAGGTGGGTTTTAACCCTCACCATTACCTAAGCATTCCCTGACACATTTGGGAAGGATCCTTCCTCGTGGAAATGCCTTTCCAAGCATTGGTGGTTTTGATGACACTAAAGTATGTCTGGTTGTTATGATCTGTTAAACAGCTGTTAGTCCACAAAATTTCCATTGCTGCTTGTTTGAAATGAGCCATTTTGGTAGGCAAAAGTCCCTTTCGTACCCTTGCATGGAGGAATTAATACTCCACCACTTCTGTCGTTAGATGTCTGGTTTTATTGGATGATTTTGCTTTTTACGCTGAGTGCATGCTGCTGAAAATTTCCATCTACTGCATCTGGGGATGCTGCAGCAAAGATAGGAAAATTGTTCTTGCCTGTCTGAAAAGTGAAGTTATTTTCTTATTATAAGTGACCAAAACCCCCCATATTGTATCATTTTTATAGGAATTTTCTGCCAGGAAGAATTTCAGAGCACTGAATGTAACAAGTGACAAGTATTCTTCTAGAACAGACTCTAACTTTTTTTTTTATTTGAAGGATCACTTGGAGAACTTTGAGTCATACTTTTCTATAATAAGTAATACATTTTATTTTCTGATTTAACAGTGGGGGACTTTTTCAGTAAATCTGGATGGCATTGCTCTGTGTTCTTCTATTCCTTGCTCCCAGTCTTGGGAAAGTCAAAAGCTTATGGTATTTTTTTCTTACTTTTTTTTTAGTTTTTAATGCCCACAGCCTTTTCATAGCCAGCCTCTGGTTGGTTTCTTCCTGGAGGCTGCTGTTGGACATCCCTGGCCAGCTGCTGGCTGTGTTGGATTCCTCAATGTCTCTCCATCTCCCTGCCAGGAGGCGACAGCCAGAGGGGGTCGGGCTGTGCTGCCAGGGAACAGGGACAGGAAAGGGGGAAAGGGCCTCAAGCTGGGCCAGGGCAGGCTCAGCTTGGCCAGCAGCAGGAATTTCTGCATGGAAAGGGTGCTCAGGCCTTGGCAGGGGCTGCCCAGGGAGCTTTGCAGTGCCCATGCCTGGAGGTGTCCCAGGAAGGGCTGGAGGTGGCCCTCAGTGCTCTGGGCTGGGGACAAGGTGGGCACTGGGCACAGCTGGGACTTGGTGATCCTGGAGGTCTTTTCCAGCCTCAATGATTCTGGGATTCTGTCTTCTCTATTCCGAGTTTTCATTTATTTTAATGAAAATTTCCACTGTGGACAAACCCAGTGCTAAAATTGTCAGCACTTTTTCTCACCAGCGACTTCTGAGTCTGCAAGCAATGAAAGCAAACAGCAGATTTCCTTTTCTTCTGCTGTTACTACCTGGTGTTCTGTGGCATTGTATATCACAAACTGTTGTTTCTCACCAGTGGAGTCCTTGATAATTCCTTTTAGTCTGCTTGCAGAAAGAGGGGCAAGTTCAATATTTTCATGCTGTGTGCAATGTTTCAGATTTTTCAGCAGTGTCTGGAGTTATTGCCCAAGAGAAATTTTCCCCACAGGCTGCAGTGAGTAACTGCCAGCATTGCTTGCTATTAATAATCACATGCAAAAATTCATCTTGGAGCTGTCCTAATTTGTTCCTCCTGTTGTGTGCAGTGGCTAAATTGTTTAGACCTGGCACAGTTTGGGAGCATTCTTCATCCACGGGCTGTCTGTGGCTACAGCAGCAAGAGGAGCCCCTCTGTGTGTGTTTTGAGGTGTCAGGAAAAGCTCTGCTCCATCCCTGTGGTGGGGAATAACCACTCCACAGATGCCTGGAACCCCACAGCGTGTGCAGAAGCTTCCCTGAAGATGATCTGACAGGTTCTGAGCTGCTGCCTGGCTGGTGGGTGGGAGCTGGTTTCAAGCCCAGGTGAACCTTTGCTCACCTCCATGGCAGAATTCCCTGCTGCTGGAATTCCCTGCTGCCTGGGACTTGCTGAGGCAACCAGAGGGATGGTTTATTTCAGGTCTTGAGTCTCAGATGTGGCATTGCTGTTGCTTGATGTAACCTAAAAAATCAGTGCTAAGTTTGAATGTGTTGCTTGACGTATTCTAAAGAATTAGAGCTCAATTTAAATGTGTTAATTGCATCAATTGCATTGTTTTTAACACAGACAGCCCTGAATCCTCTGTGTAACAACTGAGGCCATTCCAGTCAGTGTGGAGAGGTCCCTGGCTAAAGAAATCTTCCCTCCTAGTAATGAGAATTATTAAAAAGTATTTGATTTGCTGGTCAGCAAGATGGGCTAAAGAGCTTTCTCCAGGCCTCCCACAAGCAGGAAGCCTTCACACACCTTGTGAGGTGGGAATGGGCAATAATCAGGTTTTTTTATGGTGGCAGTCTTTGCATGTGTGTTTTATTTTCAAGTATGTGTCTGCTTTAGCAAAGAAGAATGATTTTCAGGAATGAGAACCATGTGTGTGGCGTGATGAGACCTGGAGCTGCTTTAGCTCGTAGCTCTTCCTCAAAGGCAGCTCTTGATGGCACTTGGAATTTCATTCTAAAATAGATGCACTTTATGGCGTTGCAATCCTAGCTAAATTCAGATCAATTTGTGAAAATTGTTCATGCCAAAGAGTTTCTAGTATTAGAAATCACAGAATCTATCAGATGGGCTCTTTGCTCTCCAAAACTGTGGATCCCTGTGTGCCCATCCCAAGCCTAAAAAACCACAACCAACCAAAAAAAAAACCCCAAAACATCAACCAACTGTAACAAACCAACTGTATTTAAAAACTCATCCCCTCAACAAAACTAAGAAGTCCCTTGCTGAAAATATTTGGGAATGGCATGTCTCATTTGAGAAAATTATGCTAAAGCTAATTCCTTCTGTACACATAATTTATTAATGGCTGATGTTGTAAAGCATTAGGTGGAGATTAACATTTTCTTAATGATCTTCTGGGGAAGGTTTTCCCAGCAAACATTAAATATTTGAGACTGCTTCCATTGGTTCATACTATTCATGAGAGAAGATTGGGGTTATTATTGTTATTGCTAGTATTATTGAGCCTTGCCAAGCCTCCAAAGAGGATTTGAAGTACTTGAAGGTGTCCCAAGAGAGCTGGAGAGGGATTTGGGACAACAGCCTTGAGTGCCAGGACAGAGGGAGTGGCTTTCCACTGCCAGAGAGGAAATTTAGGTGGGATATTGGGAAGGAGTTGTTCCCTGGCAGGGTGGGCAGGCCCTGGCACAGGGTGCCCAGAGCAGCTGTGGCTGCCCCTGGATCCCTGGCAGTGCCCAAGGCCAGGCTGGACATTGGGGCTTGGATCACCTGGACAGTGGAAGGTGTCCCTGCCCATGGCAGGGGTGGCACTGGAAGGGATTTAATGTCCCTTCCAATCCAAACCATTCTGGGAAATGCAGAATTGTAGATAATAAACATATTTTAAAGTAGACAATGCAAGTTCTGTGCATTCCTGTACTTCCATACGCAGAAAGAAAGGGATGTGTGCTTTGTTCTTTTCTTCCTCTGGAATTAAGTGTTAATTATGCTATTTCTTCATTTCTGTTAGATATTTTGATCACCTTTTCAGGTTTTTTTTAGGAGTCTTGAGCTTATTTTGATTGCTGTGGAACATAAGCATCTTTCTTCTCAGAGAGAAAAGAGCAGGACAGAAAATCAAACACTTGCTATGTATCTCTGGGGTGTGGGAGCATGACCAGTGCTGCAGCTGGGCTCCACTTTGGAGATGACAAACAGAGCCTGCTCTTCAGCTGGGCAGAATTTGTTGCAGGGGATATATGTGTGCGTATATAAATACATAAATACAATTACTGGTGTTTGTATTATAAATACAAGTCCAACATGAAATTCTCTTCTTCAAACATTCCCTCTGATTTCTCTGACTCGTGGAAGATGGGAAATCTGTAACTTGAGAAACTTCCCAGGGCTATATCCAGGCATAAAGGGGCAAAGGAGTGAGAAGGAAGGGAACTTCCTTCCCTGCGAAGGAAGAGAAGTTACACTTTGTGTCACTGCAAGCAGAGTTGACAGAAATTTTGATTTGTTCCTTGCCTGAGCTTGCTTGGGGCAGGGAAGGTTTTGGTCTCCTGAATGATTGTTTGGCAGCAGAAGGAAACAGTGAGGAGGGGCTGGCGTGGGTGGAGTGGGAGCTTCTAAGTTTGAGAGAAGCTCCTGGTGAGTCACAAGGCTCTGAAAGGATCCCTTGGCTTTCTAAACTCCTCCTTCAACAGGAGCCTGAGGGTGGCTGGATCAGTCCTAGACCCAGGCTTTGTCACTTTGTCCTGCAGGATCAATGCTGGCAGATCCAATCTATTTATATGAAATGATTGTGACAAAGGATTGTGATCAGAATTATTTACTACACAGCGTAAAAGATAAAACTATTGTTATGGTATATGATTGGGTAGTGCTTAATAGCAAAGCAATATTAAAGCAATTAAATTAAACCCAGCCCAAGGAACCAATTATCAGAGATTGATGTAACTCACCCAGACCAAAGCTCATGGGCAATGCTTTGACTCAGCCTCGAGGGGTATCCTTGGGGACTGTCCCAAAACTCAGGGGAGGAATTTCCACATGCTCCAAGGAGGGATATGTTAAAGAACCTACCCTAGGGAAAGTGGACTGCACTTTTCTAGGACTGACATCTGTCAGATGTTTCCAGGTCAGCTGGGTCAGCTTAGACTGACTAATTTTAGATAATAGACTAACTAATTTTAGATAATGCTTCACCACATCTGCCAAATCTTTACCTCTCTGTGTCAGGACAAGCCAGACTGATTTTAGCACAATTTAGCCCAAGCAGCACACGCTGCCCCTCTCAGCCCAGCCTTGCACTGTGTTGGAGTTGCCTGACCACATTTCCAGGCACAGCATCCTGCTACAGGGACAGCTGGTGTTCCAAGGCCACCTGTGTCACCCAGCCAGGATGGACAGAGTGATTTAAAGGCTGCTTCTGCCCCGAGTTATCCAAGAATTCATATTATGGCTGGTCAGGTGCAAATAAAAACAGCTTCATGCTCCTTTTGCTGTTCCCCAGGATGATGTTAGCCAGGGATGCTTGGCTGCTGGGTAAATTTGGGATGCATGGAGTTGATCTCAGCGTAGCTTGAACTGGAGATGGAATGAGCCAATTTGTTGTACCAATTATTCCTGTCTGTTATTCTTTCTTATCCTGCCTGACTTCCCTGTCCCAGCCCTGCTGAATTACACATGCTGGTAATGCTCCTCCAGAAATAAATAGAGAGGAACAGAAATAGGCAAAGAAGAATTAGAATTCAAAGAGGAACTTTGTGATTAACACAAAATTCACAGGAAGGCTGTGTTTCAGACCATGGAAATCACCCTTGGCAAAGGGTAGCAGTGACTATTCCACATATTCCAGCCAGAGCAGGAATCACACTGTTCACTTCTAAAAAGAGCAGTTGCTGAAACAGTTTTATCTTGGCCTCAGAGCTGGTCACTGCGAAGTGACATGGTTTTTGGTGCCAGGGAGGCTTGACCCTGAAGTGACAGCATCTGTCCTGTCCCTCTGGCTGTCTCAGGGCTCGTCACTGCTTTGAAAACATCTGCAAGGGTGAGGCAGTGCTGAGCTCTCAAGGCCTGACACAGCAATGTCCATCAGCTGTGCTGCTTGTTGTGCATCTTCCTCAGCTCTCTGGGAATAATATCCTAGAAATAAAGTCATGTCTGGGCTTAAGCTGCCTGTTTGGTGAGATGGATGCTGTTGGTTGGCAGAGTGGTGCTTCCAGAGCCCAGTGTCCTTCAGCTCCCTGGCATTAACCATGTCCCCAGGGGGGAGGATCTGAGCCCTGTGCTCCCCTTGCTGGGGATGGGATCAGCAGGTATTCCCCTCAAAGTTCATGTGATCAGCCAAATTTTCCATCTGTTCCTGAAACCATTCAGGAGTCTGTCACATTCTCTGATAAAATCCCTTTGCCCAGGATTTTTCTCCTGGGAAGCTGAGAAGCCTCAGAGAAAAAGGAAAATCATAATTATCTCATTTGCTTCTCCCTGTTTTGCTCATGTGGAATGTGTTTGGAGGTTGTTTATCCAACAGGTGATTGTTTCATTGGATTGTGCTGTGAGTTGTTTTGACTCTCTGGCCAATCAGGGCCAAGCTGTGTTGAGGGTCTGGAGAGAGAGTCAGGAGTTTTCATTACTAGCTTTTCAGCCTTCTGTAAGTGTCCTTTCTGTATTCTTTAGTATAGTCTAGTTCAGTGTTCTTTAATATAATATAGTATCATACAATAATAAATTAGCCTTCTGAGAACATGGAGTCAGACTCATCATTCCTTCCTCATCTGGGGGAAATGCAAACACAATAGGAGTCCAGAGCAGGAGAAGGTGGATAAAGGAAGCACACAGGGCACTTTAACAGGAGTGACCCAGTTTGATCGTCCTGCTCCCTGCACTGATTTCTGGGCTGCCTGGAGGTGATGTCCCCTATTGTGGCTACACTCCAGGTAGTTCATGCAGATGTTGCCTGGCCTGGTGGTTTATGAGCCTTTTCTTTCCAGCTCTGCAGGGTAACACAGTAAAAACAAGTTGTCATCCCTTTTCTGCTTCAGGAATTGTCATATGAGACATTTAGGACACATGCTGGGTCACTTTCTAATTCTCCCTGGTACCTTATAATAAAAAGGGACATTTATTAAAAATCTTATGTCTCAACTACAGTATTTTTTTACACCTTATGGAGGAACTGCTTGGGCGTATGTCCATGGCCTTGATGGACACAGCACCTACTTGTTCCTGTCTTGTGCTTTGCTAGCTGCATAATTGAATGTGCTGAAGGATCCCAGTGACTGTAAATACCTGTTTTGCTTCTGTGAGAAAATCAGTGCTGTGATCCCTGAAAGCTAATGCCCTGTAGATCTCTGTGCAGAAACCAATTTGTTAGTTGAGCCCTTGAATTATTTTCAAATTTGTTTTTTAATGTTTTCCATTTCTCTCTGGTCTTTGTACATCGATTGTTCTCCTTGTAGAGGTGGAAAGTTCTGTTATTCCAATAGTGGGTTTTAATTATCTTCTCTTTTCTATCAAGTGGATAGGAGAGATTAAGGGTGTGAGTTGGGAAATTTGCCATCTTGGTATGAAGTCTTAATTTGAATGGCACCGTTCATTTGTGCCAGTAGGGAAAACGTACCCTGAACGACACAGGTGCTGCCATCATTCTGTGCATTTTACTGCAGTTTAGGTGTGAAAGGAGCTGCAGAAGCACTGAAATGTGAAGTGTTCAGGCTCTCTTAGCCTTGAGCAAATTAAAAAACTTGGCATTGAAATCGAGCTGGAACGTCCACCACAGCTGGGAGGCTGCTTTTTGTGTCTTTTCTTGCTGTTTTATTTCAACATTTCTTCAAAATTTGAGCACAAATCATGAATTTTAAAGCCCTGTTCAAATAGGATTATGAATATCAGGGTTTGGGTTGGGAAGGGTAAAGGAGCATTTCTGCAATACAGTGGAGGGCAGTGGAGTTCCTCACTAGGGCCATAACTGGGCTCTGAGATGCTGGTTCTTACTCTTAATTATAAATGTGATTAAACAGTGAAATGGGGTTTTTACTTCAGCTTTTTTATTTTTTCCAGCTGCTCCTTTCTTTGCATCACCTTCTGTCTCTTCCCTGTGCTGCTCCCTCAGGTTGGTAGAGGGAGTTTTCCTCCAGTTCTCAATTGCTCCAGTGCTCTTCTTTATGAAGAGTAAGAAACATAATGATCTGTTCATTCCCTTATTGCCCAAAATTTATCAGCCTAAAAGGCTGCAACCAGTCACATTTGTCTGTAATTTCTCTCATGGTGTTAAGAACAGGCCTATGTGGATATGTGTAATAATACTCAATAAATACAGGGCAACATCAGCCCGGGCTCAAAAGTGAGGGTATTTCCATAGGAAATAGTGGCAAGATCATTCCTAGGCTGGAAAATCTGATTGGAATTTCAACATTGTGCTGGAAAGAGACACAGAAGTGATTTGAGGGTGCTCAATTTGCTGCAAGACAAAAGTGAATTATCCATTCGGTCGAAGGAAAAAAAGGCATGAAGTGATTTAATTCAACTTCTGTGGGCACGAGAGCTTAGGGATGATGTGAGGCTGAAGGACTCCTCACTGTGGGAGATGAAGGCACAAGGAGGCCTCTTTAATGGGAGCCTAAGAGACTCTGATTGCAAATAAAAGCTGAATTTTTATTAGCTATGCTGAAATAATCACTGCCAGAATTTACCAAATGATGACGTGCTGCATCCCCCACCAGTGGTCATTGTAAAAAATTAAGGCATTCACTGCCTCTGTCCTTCTCATTCCCAGTGGGTAATAGGAAGCAAATCTGTCCCCAGTGCTCTCAAAAAGTTAATCCAAGTTGGTCATAATGAGGAATTCTGCATTAACATATGGGTATCTCTGTGAGAAATAGATATCTCTACTTTATATCATATAATATATATATCTAATACTATACATATAATTATATATAATATTATAATGTTATAGATTATATTATAATAGAGATCTTATGTCTGTGAGAAAAATTAATAAAAAAACTAAGTGGATCCATTCATCTGTTGGAGCAAGAGAGGTTTCCCAACGTGCTCCATCCGGGTTATGATTCTTTTCAAACTCAGTGTGTTAATCTTGCTTGTGTCCTTACAACCAAGAAGTTAAGGCATTAATTTTTATGTGTTTTGAACATCAGGAGATAATACAAACATCTTAAAGTATTTGTGATAGAGGCAAGTGGGAAGGTTCTGTTTGTATGAAATTGGCCCTGTTTTCTCCCTGGCACCATGAGGGAAGTTGGGCAGCAATCTCCCCTTAGCACACACATTCCTTTTTTATGGAATCACAGAATATCCTGAGCTGGAAGGGACCCACAGGGATCATCAATGTCCAGCTCCTGTAAATGTGACGTGACCATCAAATCATGCAGGAGCAAAGTCCTTTTTCACTTCTTGCAACCCAAGTCATGGGGTCAATAAACCATGAAGTGGCTTGAGAGATGAGGGTGTGTTTGTAGGGCAGGCATAGAAATAGAAAATACGTATGTATGAGAGGCAGACAGTGGGGTTTTTATGTTAATTAAAATGCAGTGAATTTCAATTGCTGTTTGCATTTGAGCCTGCATTTTCCTGCACTTCAGAGTGGTTCTTCATCTCTGTTATCCATATGAGGTTATTGATATGGCTTGGACACCCTCCTTTATTAACGCTGCAAGTAGCGACTCCTTTTCTCTCCCTCTGTCAGGGCAGGGTGAGAAATGGGCAATATCACAGAACCCCAGCATGGTTTGGGTAGGGAGGAACCTTAAAGCTCATTCTCATTCCAACCCCCTGCCATGGGCAAGGACACCTTCCACTATCCCAGGCTACTCAGGGAATGAATGGGATAAAATCTTTGTAGAACTGGTAAAAAAAAAAAAAAAAAAGAAAAATTAATCCTTGGTGCATACTTGGTGTAATAACACGTTGAACAGGCAATTGACAGAGGGGTGCTTTCATTTCAGAGAAATGAGTGCATGTTTTGAAGGGAATGCTTGCACTAATCGTGAATTTAGGATAGGTAAATGCATAGATAGGAGCTGTGTGGGGTTTGTGATAATTTCTCCTCCATCAAGGCATTCCAACCAAGAAGTCAGAAGGAAAAGAACAAGGGAAAGAAATGGCACAATTACCAGTTAATTTAAAGTAACTAAAGTGTATTAGGCCCAGTCAAATGAACCATTTAATTTTTGTTCCTTCTTGTTTGTAATCTCATAAGTATGAGTCATTGAAAAGCCAGCCTGGCTCGGTACAGTGCGTGCTGTTTTATAGTCCTTGCTCCTTGCCAGCATAAGCATTTCCTTGTTAATGTTTCACATCTGTTCTTTGTAATTCAGTGATTATGTGCAGGCCTCTGAGTCCTCCTTGTTTGTTTTAAAAGGACAGCGGGAAGCTTCGCTTGCGTGAGATTAAATCAACGTCTGTGATTTATCCAAGTTTGGGTGTCCTGGGCTTTCTTTCTGCTGCTTTGGGTAAATAAATATTTTGAGCAGAAGATGAAGACGGGGATGGTTGGAGAAAAGTCATAATCTGCAGTCGGAATCAGCTGAATGTTTCAGAATTAAGTTGGCAAGTGGCTGCTGGAGATTTATACAGCTCCCTTATCAGTCACGCTCAGGCTCCTTGCAAGCATTTCTGATGGGTTTTTTGTTTTATCCAGCATTCAGGGAACAAGGTTTCCTTCTGTGGGGATCTATATCTGCACAGACACAGGGTATTCATGTCCAAACAAGAATATCAGTGTTCAATAGGAATCCCCCTTACAGCTGATGTTATTGGCCATTCAGAAATATAGAAAGTGGAGGCATCCTGTAGTTTAGGTGACTGATTGCATATAATAATATTCAGTATGGGAGGGCAAATGATGTGAAAATAAATTAGTTGCCTGGTTTGTAAATGCTTTAATGTCTTCTGTCTTTCTGAGGTGCTCAAATACACAAAAGGGCAAACATAATCAGATAACTGAATAATTATGAAGTTTTACTGAAGCACATAATAAGCTTTCAGGTGTTATAGAGGGAGGTTTATTATTTACAATAGAGAGGAACCAAGAAAAAAACAAATCTGTTTGTGCAAAGCTTTGCAATTAAAATCTTACATGAGACTGGAGTCTGGTTCAGAGCTCTGTTAAAGATATCTGGGTAACCTTGAGCAGATGAAACCTCTAACCTGGAATTTAGATGCTGAGCTACAAGAGGCAGGGACCCTGCAAGGGGAGATCCTACACCCCCATCCGAGCTGGCTCTGTTTCACATGGGCTCAGTGTTTGCTCATTCTCCTGTGTCTGTGTGTTGACCAACCTTTGGTGCTGACACGGGTGAAGATGCTCTGGCCCAGGGGTTGCTGATGGGATCCCGAAATTGTCTTGATTAACAAAAAAGGGTTGAGGGGATGTGCCAGTCCTAAAAGAGTGCAGAGGGTGAAGATTAAGGTGGGGCAGAGATAACAGAGGAGGGTCAGGGACAGCACCAGCCTGGGGCTCTGCTGGGTCCAGAGAGTGTCTGAGGGGATCTTGGTGGGATTCACCAGTGCAGCCACAAACCAGGTCTCCAGTTCTCTCCAGTGTTGGAACACTCCAGCTGCCTCTTAGCCACTTTGAGCTCAAGATAAAGAGTTCTTCTCTTTTCCCACTTTTCTGTCATTTTTAGGGTTCTTCCCTTGGAAAGCAGCATGACAATCCTAGTTTAGCTCGAGCATAAAATAAAAATTCTTCAGCAAGCTCTCTCAGACTCCACATGCTGTGGCAGCTGGGAAGCCAGAGGTATATCCAGGAGGTCTGCCTTCCACATAGGTGTTGAGAGTCCTTTTGGACTCTTCCCATGGGAACTCATGGAACTTTGAGCAAAGTTCCTCTGCCTAATTACAGGCCATGCAGGAAAGTCCCCAGCCTTTTGTTTGTCTGGAACTGCTGTGGATGCTCTGATCCCGAGGTTGGGCTGTCACTCTTTGCTCTGAGTGGGCCACATCACTCTCGTCCCTCTGTGAGACATCAGGTTTCAGCTTTCTTTCCCATCCTTAAACCCTTTCTAAGTCCCTGATACACTTGTTGAGATGGGGGAATCAGAATTATGTGCGACAGGTTTGCACTGTGGGTTTTACAAAGAAACACTCGATTTTTTTTCTTTTCTGCTTTCTATTCTTTTATTTTGCTTTTTTAAGTGGCTGTCAAGGAGTCTGAACCAATTTCCTCCCAGCATTAATAGTTGCAGCCCCACGTTGCTGCTCCTGCATATCAGCATGCAGCAGGTATCCATCATTTTGTGTGGAAAGGCAGGATGCTCCCCTCGGGTCCGTGACTCCACATCTCCTCCTGCTGCCTCCCATCCATCACAGTGATTGCTCAGACACTGAGACAGGGAAGGTCCATCTGCACATCCCTGCAGGTGGCTCTCAGCATCACTGTCTGGACTTCCTTTGTCTCATCCATGGAATGTCACCTTCCCAGCCTCTCTTTTCCCAGACTCTTTCTGGCATTTTGGGCAGGACAGCTCCTGGCTTGGCTGGCCCTGAGCACCCATCTCTCCATCCTTCCTTCAGCCCCCACCTCCATAACCAGTTATTTACCCATGCAAACACCCCAAATTCCCTCCAATATTTTTTATAAATGTTGACTTTTGTGGAGGATCTTGGATGGGGAGTTGATAATGAAAACACATTTCTCCTATTACTGATGCAAGATAAATTTTGATTTAGTGATTATGTCTTCCTTTAAATTATCCTGTATGCCAGGGATATAATAGTTTCTGGTTTATGGTATTTTAAACTCTAATATGGCTTTGATTCCATCATGTTTTTGAGGTTTTATTGTTCCAATAAAAAGGGTCTTTTAAAATTATTTATATCTGTAATATACATATCCTTTTACAGAGGGGCTGTTGACATCCTCCACTGTAGGGTTCAGTATTCTCACACAAAACTGATTTAATTTTGCTTCTTATCCAAGTCATCACATTAGATACACAGTGCACATTCTTCTTCTCTTCAAAATATTTAGGGTTTTTTACACCTAAACTGACATTTAGATAGAAAGAATAAATTTACTTGGCTCTTTCTCAATATCCTATGAGAGGCTACATCAGGAATCACATTTAGAGCGCTGACATTTCCAGCAACAATACCTGTATTGTAAACCCACTGGATATGTTGACAGAATCAAATTTGGTTAGGAAAACATGTATGAAAATTATTTGCTATAAAAGCAGGGAGAGGGGAGGAGCATCAGCACAGCTCTGCCAACCCCACCCCCTGAGCAGCTCAGTCAAATCTGGCATTTCCCTGCTGAATTGACTGTGTCAGAGTTAATGCTGGAGAAGTGCCAGAACATTATTTGAAGTCTCTCTTTGAATAGGGGATGTGGAGGCACCAGGCAGAGGATTCCCTGCAGATGAGGAGCAGGAAAGCTGCCTGTGCAGCAGACAGAGAAATCAGCACTTTTAGCACAGGGATAATTTTAGATTCTCTCAACCTGGTGAATAGACTCAATATAGAAGATATTAATTGCTGGTACAGTCAGAAGTATTGAGAAGGTCTAGCTTTGCAGCCATGATTCATGGAGATTTAAATAATCTGAATTTTGATCATTGCTTCCAGTGAAATTCAAGTTAAATATCGCGTTAGAGATAAACTCTGTGCCTTTGCACCCAGCTGACTTTTTATAAAGAGTTTATGAGCTGACTACACACCACAACCATAGGAGGAGACTTCTTAATCTTTAATATTTTGTTTACTTCAGAGCACTGACAGCTAAACTTAAAACCCTTCAAACTTAGCTCAGAGTGAGGCGTGTTGGGGGTGTGTCTGCAGGAAATCCCAATATTTATTTTGATTCATTGCAATTTGGATTTAAAATTCTAGTAAGAAAAGGTGTAAAAAGGTGTAATGGGCAGTTTTATGTCAGTTTGCAAGAGGTTAAGTATTTTCAGGTGGGTTTTTTTTTTTTTTGTTTGGTTGTTTTGGTTTTTTTTTTTGGTTTGGTTTTTTTATTTTATTTTTTGTTAGTTTTTTTCTTTGTTTTTTTTTTTTTTTTGTTTTTTTCGTGGGTTTGTTTTTTTGTTTGGTTTTTTGGGGTTTTTGTTATTTTTGTTTGGTTTGCTTTGGGGTTTTGGATTTTTTTTTTTACGGAATCCTGGCTCCAGGTTTAACTCTTTTGCTTGACAAAAGTCAGAAGCAGGCAACATACTCAGAATGTTAAAAAGGCAACAAAAATTGTGGAGCCCAACTTCAAGATTTCCTTTACAAGCTTTAACTTGCATAACTTTGGTGGTTTGTGTTCTATGTGGAACACAGTACATTTAACAGAGGAAAAACTGAATATTCTTGTGGTGCATTTCATGCTGCTCTTGAAAACTTAATTTTTCCTTGTCTTACTGCTTTTCAGGTGTTCAGTCACAGAGCAAACCAAGTGTATCTATATTTATGCACACAGCCATCCCATGGCTCTGCAGAAACTCTGTCATTTATTGCTGTTTGTGAAGCAGAAAATTGCTGGGGTGTCTGAGGTGCAGCTCTTAATTCTGTTGAGGGGCATAGGAAGAAGTGACCTGGTCATGCCACTTCAGGGTATGTGGCTGCACAGCTCTGGGTTTCTCTGTAAAATGGGTTATGACTCAGCCCGCCTCATCTGTGTCTCAAAGTTTTTAATTCGTTTAATAGTCTTCAAGGCAAAGTCTGAAATTTCTAAGCATAAAACAGACTATGTGCAATGAATTTAAATTAAAATACCAGCACATGTTCAGGTGTAGAAGGTATTTGAAACCAGGTACACCTGAAAATCCTTTGCCCCTGCCTTAAATAACTTCATAGGCTGACTGGAATTGGTTATTCCTGAATTGCACAGCACCTGACTAGAGCAAAACCATTGCCATGAAATATTTAAATACCATGACACCCTTGATTATGGAATTGCGTTTACTGCTTTTCCTTGGGAGGGTGGGCAGGCCCTGGATCGCTGGAAGTGCCCAAGGCCCGGGTGGATGGGGCTTGGAGCAGCCTGGGACAGTGGAAGGTGTCCCTGCCATGGCAGGGGTGGCACTGGATGGGCTTTAAGGTCCCTTCCAGCCCAAACCATTCCATGGATTCTGTGAAGGACAAGTCTGGGACAGATCCCTTTAACCAGACCCAGGGCATTCACAAATATTGTGAAAAGCTTAAAGTAAAGCCCTGGCATTCAAATTTCTGCTGGGGCCAGAACTGAGCCATTTCCTCACATCCAGAGTTTCATAGTGGATGATGTGCTCTGAGGAATTCCAGAAGTTTCCAGATGAAATTTTTTCCAGCAGGATTTCTTTCAAGAAATGTCAAGATTAGGAAGACAATTCCTATGGGTACGAACAGGATTCTGCTTCACAGCTTTAGTTACAAAACTCAGGCCTAGCTTGGAGTTTAAAAGGGAGAAATACTCCTTTTGGAGTTAAAAATGGAGAAATATTGTAACAGATCTGTCTAACTTCAGCTGCTGCAACCCCCAGCTCAACATCATCTCCATTTGAGCAATTATTAACCAGATTACTTCAAAATACACTAATCCAAGCAAACTGTTTTAGCTGTGCCAACTGAAAATACAACTACTGCTATATTTAGTTGTAAAAATGAAGTATTTCTGTAGTTGCACTGACTGGTGCTGTAAGTAAAGCATTAATCAAACAGATATCTTCATTTTTCTGAGTTTGGGGGGGGGGGTTTGTGGTGCAGCAAAGAAAGAGTGGAAGGTGGTAGGGAGAACCTGGAATCTGGACTTGGTCTAGATGGAATCAGTTAAATAAGAAATCCAGTGTGGAGGTTTGGTCACCTCTGAGGACAAGTAGATCATTTGGCATTTTTCTGCTGATGAATCTCTTTACATTAAGATGAAGGAAGCCTTGGCTTGAAGCAGATGTATCAGTGATGAGATGCCCGCAGCACTCTGGGAGGGAGATTTCTTGCCAGAAGGCAGGTTTGGAGAGGAGAACAAAGAGGAGATGTAGGATCTGAGTCACAGAAGTGCTCCTGGAGAGGGCTTCTTCCTATGGAGCTGCCAGTCTTTATTTGGATTTGGATCCCATCACCAGGGTCTGCCCCTGGTCATGTCCACATCTCACTTCTGAGCAGGACAACAATGGTTTGTTGGTTTAAATGGTTTGTTCTGATCTCAGGAAATCTCTTCACAAGGCTCTGTTTCCCTGATCGTAAAACATCCCTGGGTTCCCCCCAAAATGGGGTTCATTCATTGGCATTGGGAAACTTTCCTTCCTTCTTACAGTTGGGAATGGCTGAGAAAACAAATTAATTAGAGGCTACTGAAGTACAGATTGGTGCAGTTCTGTTACAACTGAATCCTGGAACGTCAGCAGGCTTAATGAGATGATTTGTCTCTACCAGTTTTGGTAATTTATATCCATTAACCTTTTACTTTAAAATGACTCAAATTATTGTATGTCTTCTCATAGGAAACACCTTCATTAATACAACCAACTTTGCACAGGAAAAATAGTATGAAATTAAATATAAAATATTCAATATAAAATATTTCTCTATTCTGATATATAGATTTCTCTATTCTGATATTTTATTTGAAATATATTTAAAATATTCTGATCTTTGGATTGGTTTATTTGGAACACTTTTAGCCAGTTGTTTTGGTCCCCTGCCCTTTGAACCTTGGCAACTCTCATCCTTAAATTTGAGAGCTTTAATGTGGTTTAAGTCAATTTTAAATGTATGCAGTGCTTTTGTACTGTGAGCAGAGTTAAGAATTGCTCTAATTAATATGTTCATAAATGTTAATGAACAGGCACATAGTGAAACATTCTGTGCTGTATTTACTGGGGTCCAAAGCACATCTATTTCCCATTTGGGAACCCCAGTCTGCAAAGTTTAAGTGCAAGCTATTTTAAGTTAAGAATGGGCATCACTCAATTTTTTTTTCCCCTCGAGTGCTGCAGAGTGATTTTGTTAATTTTTTATGCTCCCTTTTAAGATGAATGACCCTACCTCTGAGTTTTTTGTCTGATGCTTTACATGATTTCAGCAATCCTTCTTAATTAACTGGAGCCCTTTATGTCCAGGACATGTATTTGATGGAAATAGGAGAGGATGGGGCATGCTGTACTTTGATTTTGAATCATAAAGCAATTTGATGGTTTAATTAAGGTCACACCTCTGGATTTAGTTGAGCACCTGAGACTTTTGAACCTTTGCATTTTCCAGGCTGCTTAGCTTTTTATCTCCTGCCCAAATGTCTTGCTCTGGGGGTGAGTGTTCAAGGATTTTTTTGACCACATCCTTGCTGAACCCAAACCCTTGAAGGAAAACCTTGAAGGATAGGAAAAGATGGATCAGACAGGGAAGTTTAAGTAGGTGAAAACAGGGAAGAAGAGAAGTTTTTGGAACAAATGCCTTAATATTAGAGCCTCTCTTTCTTCCTATACACATGAGGTACACACTCACATCTCTGGAAAACAGAGGATATGTTCATGTGTAGATCTGGTAGAGAAACTGCCTGGAAATATAATTAAATTTCTCTCTTTTTTTTTTTTTAATATGTTATTTGAATTCCTGGAGATTTTTAGGTGCTTCATTACTGTGTAGGTCTCTGCTTCTCCTAATTTCACCCCTTTCATTTATTTTCCTCCTTACACGCAATTTAATAAGGCAACGTGGTAGTCCTGCAGTGTGAGATTCATGGTTGGCTTGATCTTCTTTTTCATTTTTCTAATGGATTTTCCTCCCTGATGCTGCTTTTCTCCCCCAGTCCTTGACATATTCCGAGGAGCTCTTGCTCACCTCTGAATCCTTTATTAATGTGAGCACACTGGAGCGGGGGAAGATTGCCAGCGACGGGAGGAACACTGGGCTAAATGTCACTTGTCTGAGAGCAGCTCCTGTGCAATTGGTGCTGCTTTCTCTTTGTCACCAGAGGAGGAGAGTGGGGAATATTTGTGAGAGGAAGCGAGTCGTGGAGAGCCAGCTTTTGTTTTGGGGAGGAATCTTCCTCTTTGAGCTGCACAGCCTTTGCCACCAGGGTGATCCATGTCTCTGTGTGTGTGCGTGCATTCTGTACAAGGGCTGGAATCAAAGGCTTCTTTTTGCAGGTTAGGAATCCAAGCATTCAGAAGTTCTGGCTGTACCATTTCCTTCATTCTTCCCCCTTTGGTGTTGAGCCTAAGGCTCAAAGGAGTGATTCCAGATGGTTTCATGGTAAATTTGTGCTTCAGAGGTGAATTAATTCTGACTCAGTAACTCCAACACTGATATTTTCAACACCTTCACTTCTTACACCTGCTTTTTGTGGGTAATTTGTTTCAGAAACTTTAGAAAAGTTCTGGTTTGTACTTTTCCTACACTGGAGCATTTCCTACTCTGGAGCAGGATTAGCTTTCTCCTGAAGTGTTGCTCAGTTTCATGAGTATTGTAATTTGAAGCATGTGACCCAGGGCTGAGGGATGCTGTGTGCTGTCAGTGGCTCCAGGTTCCTTCACATCCAAGGGGATTATTGTTCCTCAACACCAGCTCCTTACACAACCATCTCATCCCCGTGATAAAGAATTAAAGAACTTATTTCTGATTAACACCAGAATGTTTAGAGCAGTTTTAGAGTATTTGTGGCTCTAATTTGGAAGACAAAGATTTGTTTCAGCCATGATTTCCTGCGTGGTTAAAGGAACTCCACTGTTCCGCCCTGTTTTCTTGCCATGGCATTGCACAGGCTTTTTTTGCATAATTTGGACCAAAGTTTTATCTTATTTATCTATGAAAAGTGTTTCTAATTGTTTGGGGTTTTTTTAAATTAAGAAAAAGTGATTTTTTTCTAAACAACATGAGCTGTTGGTTCAGATCATCCTCTGTTTGCACCTTTGTTGGTGCAGCAGCTCCAGCTCTGCTGCTCAGCTTGAGGCTCCTGTGCCTGCTGCAGCCCCCCAGGCTGGTGCTGTGGCTCTGTGCAAATCATCATTGGCCCATTAACTGGATATTAAAAACTCATTCCAGTGGGTTTCACTTAGTTTTTCCTAGAACCTATTACTGTCGTGAAATGCAAGCTTTTCTGATGCTTTAAAGCAATTTAAGCTCACAATTTTTATATCTTACTGGTCTTTTCATTTGAAAAATAAGTTTGCACTTTATATTTTCTTTAGTATTTTGGAATCTCTTCACAAAATGGTCATCTCTTCACAGCCCCCTTGTTCTGATGAGAACAGACAAGAAACATTCCTGTTGTGTTTTCTGCATTTTGGTGAATGCTCTTGGACATCTCTTTAAGATCACTTGGGGTTTGTTGAAGGCACATAAGGTTTTAAGCTGTAATTAGTGAAGAGTAGTAAGAGTTAAGGGGCTCTTTTTTCCATCTGAGGAGCAGACCAATGAGCAGGACTCTTTTTCTAGGAAATGTTGCTGGAAGGTTTGGAACAAGATGATCTTTAAAGTCTCTTCCAAGGTAAACTATTCTAGGGATGGTTTAGGGGATTAGTTTGGACTCAGACCATTCTGGGATTTTTGTAGCTGTTTATTGCCAGTCTGAAATACCTAGAAAGAGGCTGGGGGAGAAGAAGGGCCAAGTCCTTTCTTTGGTCTTAGGAGCCACTGCTGTTTGGGAAGGCACTTCGCTTGGGATCGTTCTCTGCAGAACAGCTGTTCTGTCCCAGCTGTGTCACATTCCAGGTCTGGCTGTGAAACAGGTGAACCCTCCAGTGGGGAGTGATTGGCATCTGACTCCATGATTCAGAATGCTGAACAATTGCTTTATTAAAATTATACTATATTATGTTAATACTGTATTATATTAAAGAGATACTATACTTAAGAATACCAAAGAAAAAGCCGTGACCTTCTCGAGACAGCCAGGACACAGCTTTGACCCAATTAATATAAACAACCATCACCAGAATCCTATTAAGAACTCCCTTCAGGTAAACAATCTTCCTAACACATTCCACATGTGCAAAAACAACAGGAGGAGAGAATAGAGATAAGAATTGTTTTCTCTTTCTCTGAGGTTCCTCGCTGCAATTCCCAAAAAATATCCTTGGGAAGTTGTGCCTGCCTGCTCTCTATGAAGAGAGCTGTGGCTTCCATGGCTGTGCCTTCTGAGCTGTCTCCTCTCTTACCCTGGCTTTCTCTCCCACAGAGCATGGGCTTCTCCCTGCCTGCAGCACCACGAGGAGCCTGCTGAGCCAGCACAGGGGGAGGACAAGGGAGCTGCTCTGGGATGATGCCCCGGGTGCTTCTGCACGGCCGTGGAATAAGGTGCAGCTGACAAGCAAGGCTGGGGGAGCTGTGGAAGGAAAGAGGAGAACGAGGAATACAGTGCAGTCAGCTGGAGGTTTCATTGGAAGCCACACACACCCAGGGCCGAAAGGTGAGGGGCTTTCTTTAATTTCATTTTTTGGAGTAGCTGTTAGATGCAGGGAATACACTTTTTTAATAATAAAGGAGACAATCCCAAGGTTACTGAGACTGGAAAATCCCTCCCAGCCTGTGGAGTCCAAGCTGTGCCCACTCCCTACCTTGTCCCCAGCCCAGAGCACTGAGTGCCACCTCCAGCCCTTCCTTGGATACCTCCAGGGATGGGCACTCCACCAATGTCCCCCTTCCAATTCCTGACTACCCTTTCCAGGAAAAAATTCCTCCTGATATCCAACCTTGTGATTTGTCTCTAATATATATCTTTATTAAAGTTAGCCGTGGAACCTCATGTGTTAATTTGCTTAAGTTTAGTAAATTTACCTAATATTTAATTTTATGTTGGTTCTGGTGATCAAATATCCCGGGAATAAAAATTTCTAAGGAGCTGACTCTTACCTGACAGGTGTTGGAGGTGCAGAGATTGAATGAAATGCTTGAATACTGGAGGCAGATTGGAGTGACAGAGAGCAGACAAGTTCCTTGTTGGGGGCTGAAATCAGATAAATACAGAATGGAAATGGAGAGTAAGAATGAAGTTTTTAAAAGCAGTTTGAAGATGAGATCAGTTATCACATTACTTGATAGTTTTAAATCCCAATTCTGTAGAATTCAGGAAATGCCACCGTGGGGCTGGATAAAACATTCCTAACTCGGGTTTGCAGGGGATATCCAAACACATGAGAGTAATGTTCCCTTCCAGCCTTTTCTTATCTGTTTGCAGCTGATGGAAAGCATCCTTTTCAGGGCTGAAATTGTGGATCAAATTGTAGCTGGCAATTAGTGGCAATTAGAGAGTGCGAATTGTCTTCCATGCATCCAGAAACAGAGCTGCTCTCGTTGGCTTTCAAAAGGGAAACATCTGATGTGGGAGGCACAGGTTGGGTAATTTTCCAGGTGTGACATTTAAGTATTTGCTCATCACACAGCTGCCTGAAAGGGTTCCTGCCCTGTGGGGAATGGGGGGTTATTAAATGTGGCAATAGATTTGCAGTTTGTGTTCTTGATCATCTCAGCAGTACAACCTGACCTTTATTTGTGTCATCACCTAAAACTTGATGTAATTAATTCCAGCGCATAAGATTACTGTACTCACATCTGTTTCCTTTGTCAGCCAGCCTGGTTAATTAACATTTGTGCTGGTGATTCTCAGTGAGATCTCCAAATACATTCAAGAGGCAACACTAAAATAGTTTATTTTTGGGTTTTTTTTCTTTGCTTGGTTGTTTTTTAATATTATATGTTAGGTTTTAGCACATTCTCTCCTAGCTGACACTCCCTCTTGGTTGAGTTAGTAGAGAATGAAATTGCTGTGAGGTTTTTAAGGTTGTACCTGTGCTTTCACTTAAAAGGGGTAGTCAGGAGTGAACTCTCTTTTGTGTCAGGAGTGGAGCAGCAAATCCTTCCCAGCATCATCAGCTAATGGAAACTTGCACACAAAACTCCACAGGTTGATCCTGTTGCTTGATAGGTTCCTGTGCTAGGTTAGGTGTTATCTAGGCAGAAAATTCCTTTATTTTTGTGGAGGCAACAGGTTTACAATCAAACTAGACAGGAAGTTTTAAGCTACTTTTTGTGGTGGTATTTAAGAGCATGTCCCAAAATCACCCTCGTTTAATTCAAATGATGACACAGAAAAAAGAGAAAATTCAAATGGAACAGGCTGATCATTATTTATAGTTTGCATTTAACCTAATTTTGTGAGGCCTAACAAGGATTAAATGACATCCAGGTTGTATTTGTGCAAAATGGCAAACATCAAGGAATTCTGGCAAGTTATTGACATTTTTTCTATTTAGCATTGCAGGTGTTGTTCTCTTATAAATTTAAATTGAAAGCAAAATGCTCAGAAATAGGAAAGCTTTAACCTATTTATTCTGTTATAATATGAGCCATGCCAACCAGTTCAAGAAATTGTTAGCTCACAGGTGATCCAGAAAGGTCTTTCACATGGCCTGTTTTCAGTACTGCTCTTATTTATTGCAACCACTACAGGTAAAAATGATACTTCAGAAACTCAGAGTTGCAGCAAACTTTTGGAATAATTCTTTTCCCAAGTGTTTTCCAGTGTAGTCTTCAATAATCTATACCACACACACGCACACACCAATAATAGGTGAAAAGCAATTATGTTAAAATCAGTTTTCAGTCATGTAAATAAAATGTTTATCTCATGCTGTACTCAACCAAACTCTTTGAAATGCTGGCTGGATTGTGGTGTTCCCTCAGCATTAGCTGTGATTTGCACTCCAGTCCTAGCGGAGGATTGGAGTAGGAGCTGTAGAAAACAAAAAACTTGTGCCACTGTTTTTCATCCCTTCACAAGTGCTCTTTTTCTCTCAGGTTAACTCAGGCAATATGGTAAATTATTTCCAAAACTCGCAGTTGTTGTTTTCTTCCATCCTCAAATGAAAAGCCTCCACTTGTTCTGGAGGGCAGACGTAGCAGCAAAGTTATTCTTTCTATTTATTTAGTGCAGAATGATTGCATCGCTGCTCAGCTTCTACCTTCAACTAGATTCAGCTTCTAATTAAAAAAGGAAGAGGGAAAAAAAAAACCCCAACCTTTATGTGTCGAAGTGCCTTTTTGTTTTTCATCCCTAATTGAATTCGGAGATTGTTGAAAGAGAAAACACTGTTATGGATATTGGCCCTTTTGCAGGCTCGAGGGCTGAAGTCTCATCTTGAGCTGGTTATAAAAGCAGTGTTGGAGAAAGCTCCTCAAGTGGTGGCTGACAACCTCTGAGCCCAGCATTTACTGGCATGTAGATTACACACCTCTTCCTCAGCTTTTCTCCCTTCCCCAAAGCTGGCAGTCACTTTAGATTTACATGGAGATTTCCTGGAAACTTTTTATTTCTTAGCAGTGGCACCTATGCTGATGTCTGGAAGTTTGATTGGAATCAATAAATGTAATGAGTAGTAAGATTAATTCTCCCAGCACTCCAAAATCTTTTGGCAGTTGCATTAAACTTTCAAACCCTGTATAAATTTCTCAAGCAAATTTATTTAGTGAACTCCAGTTATGGCTGTCTTGGACAATACATGACTGTAATAAAAGCGTGGTTCAGGAAAGGAAAGGGGTGGGGAGATGCTCAGAGCTGCCCAAAGTCAGGGGAGCAGCAGAGTGCTGGAACTTGTAAATCACATCTCATGGGCTCCATTTAGGAAGAGAACATTCCCTGAACTCACTGCAGCACATGGGAATTTTTTTTTTTTTGTAATTTTTCTTTTCATCAAATCATGGAATGGATTGGAAGGGACCTTGAAGGACATCTCATTCCTGCCATGGGCAGGGACACCTTCCACTGTCCCAGGCTGCTCCCAGCCTGGCCTTGGGCACTGCCAGGGATCCAGGGGCAGCCACAGCTGCTCTGGGCACCCTGTGCCAGGGCCTGCCCACCCTGCCAGGGAACAATTCCTCCCCGATATCCCATCCAGCCCTGCCCTCTGGCACTGGGAACCCATTCCCTGTGTTCTGTCCCTCCATCCCTTGTCCAAGGTCAGGCAGGATAATCTGCTTTAACCCTCCCTTCAGGAAAGTTGCTCTGTCACACAATGAGTCAGGTAGAACCAGATAAATTGGTGTTAGAAAATCTGAGAGGGATTCCATCTGTCAGACACTTTGAGGATTGCTTTGTCTTTGAGACAGCTGAAAATGATCAACTGCTATCCAGTCTGGAAAGGTCAGACTGTTTTCAGCAGTTTTTGACTGACTCCCAACAACCCAGTCCTTCCATTTTTTAGTTCAAGTCCATAGGTGGTTCTTGGGTTCCTCAGGAAACGAGGTCTTCCTGAGCTGAAAAAATCCATGTGTGAACATACTGGTTTGACATTGTTTGCCTTTGCCTGCTTGAAATAATCAGTAGCAGGACAGAATACTCAAAACCATGCTTTTATTTAAGCAGCTGCTGTGTTTAAATAGTGGATTTCACATGTCAGACTGCATGAAAAGTGATTAGAGGCCAATAGCTCTGCAAGTCTCACAGTCTCCTGTATGATATCTAAATTGTCAAGAGCAATTGTTGCTGTCACCTTGCAATCATACTCTTGCTTTAGAAAGGAATGTTTAACTGTTTGGTTTTTTATTTTTTATTTTTTATTTTTTTGAAACACAATAATAGTAATATTTAGCACAAAAAAAATCTATTCTGCAATACACTGGCTGTGTATCCACTGAAGCTTTTGGTGCTCTTTGTGACAGGCTTGCATGAAGAAATTTCCTTTGACAGTGTTCATTTTGCAGAGTATAAAAGATATTGTGGTATGCTGTAACAGTTGGATCAGTGATCCCTGTGGGTCCCTCCCTGCTCAGGGTATTCCATGAGCCCTCCAGCTGCTCTGGTCTGGCTTCTCTAACTCCTGGCACCGTGCTAGGTGTTGCCATGGGATCTGTCTGAACAGCAGGAGTCCCAATATCTTGTCATGCCCATTCCCCATCTCAGCAGCAAATGCATTTTCATTACTTTAAGCAGGTTTCCTGTCAAAAATAAGAGCATGTTTGGGATGGACATGCCTCTGCAATTTCTCCATGGCTTAAATTAGGATGGGGTAACCTGAGGATTGAGCTGTGCTGATGAAGACTTCAGATTCTCATTTCTGCCTGCTGGCTGCAGTGCATGGGAAGGGGTTTGACCCACGTGGAATGTGCCTTCAGGAATGTTCACTGCAGCCATGTGTCTGGGCAGGAGTACTCCCACTTTCCAGGGGTAAATCCCAAATGTCTGGCTGGGCTTGGCAGTTTGACACACACCTGAGAGGCTCCTGGGGCTTACACAGGCAGATTGGCTCTCCTGAACGGCAGGGAAGTCTCTGATTTGGAAAATGTCATTCATCTCATGTTAGCTTCTAGATTCAGGATGATGCTCCATTGTTTGGCACTGCAGAGAAAACACAGGATTGCTTATGCCTTAAAGGTTAAACTCCTTTTCTGGTGGATGAATTAATCTTTCTGATAGCTTTATATGATCTTTCAGACATGACATAAGAGCCTTGTGCATGGGTTTGGTTTCTGGGGGCCTCTCTGTTGCTTGTGGGTCTAGTATCTGTTCTTGACAAAATGTGAAATTTGAACTTGTCACTTTATGTGCAAGAAAATAGAGAAATTCCAAATGTTTTTTATTAAGTACAGTTCTTTCTCTCCAGGGCTGACTGGTAAAAAGCCTGCTGGCAAAGGTCTTAGAGCAATCCTGATTGAGATCTCTGTCCCAGAACGTATTCTTGGACCAGTTTTGCATTTTCACACCCAGATCATACCTCTGTTACCAACTCTGTTTACCTTAGAAAATAAACTAAAAAAAAAAAATTATAGAGTAGTTTCAATTGGAAGGGACCTTAAGAATAATTTAGTCCCAGCCCTTAAATATATTTATATATAAATATATAAATATTTAAAATCAATGTATTTAATTTTCAAAGGAAGACAGGGCTTTATTTGTGTTCCTCAGACCTCTCTTGATGTATCAGATGGTTCAAACTCCAGCTTAAAGGAAGTACCTCAAGCAGGAAGATTTTTTTCTCTATTTCAACGCAAGCAGAATGTCAACAGAAGAAATAGCTCTTCTCACTCTGTGCAACGATGGTGTAAATCCTGTTGTGTCCTCGGGGGTCTCTTGGCATCTTGCTGAGAAGAGAGGAGATGTTTCCTGCAGGAGAAGACTTTAACAAGGGGTGTATGAAATCCTTCAAATGTGCATCAATTAAGGCTCTGAAAGTTCAGGTCGTCCAGAGTGGAGCTGGGATATGAAAAATGAGCTTTTACTGAGAAGTTGTACTGGCAGACATTGTCTTAGTGCTTTCCAGAGAACAATTATCCATGAAACTAAATTCTGGATAAGAACACCCGTGTCCAGGGTTCTGTGTCAGTGCAGCAATAATCCCTTGGAAGTGGCTGTTGATTTGAAAAGCCTTTAAGCCTTTTCCAAGAGGCTGTGTCCAACTGGATAAGGATTGAACATCTAATAGCTCTTCATTTATCTGTGCATAGTTTGTGTTCCCAGATCTCAGACAAACCCCTGGCTTTGAGAACATCAACCTGGATCTCTTTGTCACTTTAGTCCGGGGAGAAAAGAAAGGGCAAAAGGACAGAGTCTGCACCACATGGGCTTTGTTTGCTGCTGAGCCCGAGTCCCAGGCTCTGGGCCAGCCTGTTTGCCACCACTCCACCCCAAACCCTGCACAGGGTGGCACCTCCAGCACGCAAGCACTGCAGCCACTCACACCTCAGGGATCTCGAGTCGCTTCTGGGGTGTTTTGGTTTCTGCCTGGAATTTCCTGTGGCTCAGAATCATAGAACCATTGAGGTCAGAGAAGGCCTCCAATGTCATCGTGTCCAGCCTTGGAGCCAGCACCACCTGACTTGTGAAGGTTTAGAACTTCACCAGGCCCAGAGCACAGAGGCCAGAGTCCCTAACTGGGATGAGAAATGTGCTGGGTTCCCTGCAGAGTTTGAGACAGCTCCAGCCTTCCTGAGGGCATTGAAGATGGGAGCAGTCTGGGAGTTATAGAAATGTGTCTGCCTCTAGGATGAGCTCTGGAATCCCAGAATCCCAGGATTGTTTGGGTTGGGAGGGACCTTAAAGCCCATCCAGTCCCCCCCTGTGCTACGGGCAGGGACACCTTCCACTGTCCCAGGCTGCTCCAAGCCACATCCGGCCTGGCCTTGGACACTTCCAGGGATCCAGGGGCAGCCACAGCTGCTCTGGGCACCCTGTGCCAGGGCCTGCCCACCCTGCCAGGGAAAAATTCCTTCCCAATACCTAATCTAAACCTTCTCTCTTTGGGTTTGAAGCCATTGCTTCCTATCCTGTCACTACCGAAAGCAGGCAGAAAAGCCTGTGTGTTTTAAGCATCCAAAGATGAAAAGATTGTCTGCTTCCCTGCAATGTTATGTCCCTTGGTGTCCATGGATAAGTTCTTCCCAAGTGTTGGAGACAAGTCAGATGAGGGTGTGGAAGTCTGACAAGTGGGCCTGAGTTACCAACTCAACTTCTCAGCAGATGGACACAAAATATTCTTAAATTTTATAAATTATATGGAGATGAATACAGCTGCAGTGTTGATGTTGTGATTTCTCAGTCCATCTTTCCTAACCTTAGCATGTGGTAGAACTAAGATTAGACAAAATGCACTCAGTCCCCAGCCCAACCACAAATTTAACTGCCAAAGTTCTGTTTGTCTGGGGAATACTGTATTTGTAGCCTTCAAATCCTTGGCTGTTTTAGTGTCTTGCCTTTAGGTTTTGGGTGGGTTTTGTTTGTTTTCTTTATTTGTTTATTATTATTGCTATTGCTATTATTATTATTATTATTATTATTATTACCTAATTGGTTTCTTTAGAAAGTTTCAATGCAAAAGCAAACGAGGAGGGTTTTTTCCTTTCCATTTAGCAAATGGTACCTACAAGGTTGCAGTGCTCCCCTGGCTGGGATAGCCTAAGTTTTCAAATTTGAAATTTATATCCAAGCATTTCTGAGGATGGATGCCTGGGTGTATGTGCTTAGTTAATGAGTTTACAGAAACAGGTAAAACAGCTTCTCTGAGCTGTCTTGGGGATTGCTGCTTTTGTGTTTACACTGGAATTGTTGCTTTGCTGTGGTATCTGTGTAGCTGTGTAGGGTTTAAATTGTAAAGGCAGAAAGATTCAGGCTAAGAAGGCACTTTCCTATGCAATGTTTGCATTATAGCTCAGAGCTCAAAGAGGTTTTGCAGAAAATTACTGTCTCTTTTTCCTTGTTTTTCCTTCTGTCTGGAACCTGTGGCCAAGGAGAGGTACAGGGACTGTCCCAAATGAACAAAGCTCAGGGGAGAGACCTCCTGCCCTGGGAGTCTTCAGTGCTTTGCTCTCCCAGGCTCTGCTCCATGAGGAAACAGACCCAGAGTTTGCATTTTACTGAAATAAGTGACCTTTTCTGTGTACAATCAATTTATCTTACAACCAGGAACTCGAAGGATTACATTGATTTTTAGAGGAAGGTGTTGTAGTAAGAATAGGGAAAATAGGGGCAGGGAAAAATATTGTAAAAATATTTTTTTTACAATTTTGTTTTTGTTGGGGAGACAGGTCACTTACTGCTGTGGATCCTGCATGTATGTAATGTGCTTTGTGCCTTTAGAGGCAGAAATGTTGGATTTTCATTTTTACATGGGGTTGAGAACCAAATCAAGATAATTTTCCATGGAAAAGAGTAAGAGCTGGGGTCAGAGAGGAGAGAAAGGTGTGCCCAGGCCATGCCCTGTGGCACTGGAACACCCTGAACAGCCTCCCAAAGCAAATGTATCCCTGGCAGAATCCCAATTGTGAGGTGGGCCCTGAAAATCTCATTTAAAGCCTGGTTCTTAGCAAGCCCAGGCCAAGTCAAGTGCTGCTGCCATGGGGCTAATGTGGGAGTGTAATCCAATCTCCAGGTCTTGATGATTTCTTGTTGACTTTAGAGTTGATTTCCTTTTACCAGTGGCCCTGTTAATACTTCCCTCAAAGTGCTGATTGCCAAGGTCATGATTTTTATCAGGAGTCCAGCAGTAATGGGAATTTCATAGCAATTTTAATCACTTTTTTTTTTTGCCATGGAATGATTTTTTTCCTTTGATTTCTTTATTGCTGTCATCAAGACTAGGTATATTCTGACATCCACTCTAGACCAAGTAAATGACATCGTTATAATCATCAAAGGTAGTAATGGGCACATAAATTTTTCAGTGAGCAGGCAGTGGAAATGAAATGACATCCTGCAACTGTGCCAGATTTCTTCTGGTATCCAGTGGTACTCACAATCCAAACTTGGGATAGGTGACATTCCCAAACATTCCTATACATTCTCTAATATATAATAAAAATTACTGTGTTGCACTGAGAATTAGCTTTGCCCTTTCTCCCAAGAGCAACTTCCTACCAAAACCCAATTTTTCTAGGGAATGCTGTATTTGTAGCCTTCAAATCCTTGGCTGTTTTCATGTCTTGCCTTTAGATTTGGGAGGGGATTTTTGTTTGGTCTGTTAATGTTATCATTCTTTTTATTTACTAGATTGGTTTCTTTAGAAAGTTTCAATTTTGTAATTAGATTTTTTAAAAAAAATCTGCATTGCAGGCCATGAGTAGTTAGTTATTGGGTTAAAAGTAAAAATTATTTACGTGTCGCTTCTTAATTAGACAGTTTATCCTTAAAAGGCCTTGTAGTGAGAGAGATACAGCTCCACTTTTTAGTTTGGTAGAATAAAGTGCTGTAGAACTCACAGTTTGTGAGGCTGTAATATAGATAAGAGCTGATAAAAACACCTGAGTCCCAAGAAGAAATAGTGTCTCACACATTTAATCCCAACCCTGACAAAAAAAGTTAAGACTCTGCAGGATTCACATTGGCATTACCGAGTAGTCCTTTGGGGTGAAAGCTGCAGATCCACACCTCAGAACACAGAGTTCCTGCTCATCCTGTTCCAGATTCCATGGCATCCAGATGTGCTCAGTGCAGCCTGCTGCCGGGGTGACTTCACAGCAAAACTCTAGCTGGAAGCTGTTTTGGATGTTTCACCCCTTTTTACAAAAGGCATTCCAATAATAAACACCCCCATGAACAGACAGTTCTGGGATTCCCTTAGGCAGAAGTCAAGGGAGCAGATTTGCAGCCCATTGAAATTTGGATTTCCTGATTGTGCAAATGAGATAAAATAATATTGCAAAGATGCACTGGGCAGGCCAGAAATGTATATTGATAATCAGGTTTATTTTTCAGTACTGAAGAATTAAATTTGAGTGGGGGGAATAATAGAAGGAGTGTGTTCCCAGAAAGAGTTCTTTAGTAAGCACCTACCAGAGAAGCTGGAAGTCTCCTTGTCTTCCATGAGTAATGACCTGGAATGGATAGCTTCTAATTCCCTCTTTTAAAAATGCATTGGGAACTTAACCAGTCCTCCTTGTGTGCCTGGTGGAGCATCTGCAATTCCATGAAATGCCTGTCAAAAGCTCTGCTCTGTAATCCTGCCAGTTGCTGTTGCTTATGGAGCTTCAATTATTGAATGCCCAAAGTTTCTGTCCTTCCCTCAAGACCCGAGCTGCAAAATTGCTTTTACAGGGTTTAAATTTTGATTTATTTCATTTTATTTTTCAGTTTTGCGGAGCTTTTAGTGCTTGAATCAAAACAGCCATGAAGTAAGTGGAGTAATGTGTCAGGGAGGATTCTTGTTAGCCAATGGAACATTAGAACCACACTTTTTTTTTTTTGTCTGGAGCAGTGGAGCTCAGTACCTTCCAGAGGACTCAAAACCATTCCATTTCCCCTCCTTTCCAAGCATGAATCCTTTGTGAATAACTGAAGAAGTGTCAAACATCAGAGTTGGATGTGGAAGCATGTCTGGGAAGAAGGCAGGATAATTTTTCCTCTCCAAATCCCGTTCTGTCACCTGCTGTCCAACCCCCCTCCTTCCCACAGGAAGGAATTGCTTCCCAAATCCCAGCCAGTGACCCTGGGGCCATCGAGCTGCCACTGTGTGTCCCCAAGGCCATATCCAGGTTGGGTGAGCCAATTACAGCAATGCATGATAATTAAAAATCCAGTAGGTCTTTGTTGCCTTTCCCTGAAATAGGACAGGTTTTACACCTCAGGGATTGTTTTAATTAATATTAATTGGTGGTTCTAATTTAACATTCAGACTGAGCACTTTTGACCAGGTAACTGCTGAGTGCTGCAAATTTGAGCCTCCCCAGTGCCATTTTTTATTACTAAGTTTTAAATAAATAAGTGGCGTATAGAAAGCAAATTGGACATAAACTACTGTTGGAAGCAGATACATTTCAGAAGCTTAAACCTTTTCCAGCTTTCCCAGAGATCTTTGTGCCAAACATACTGGAGAAAGAATTCTTTTGTTCCCCATAGCTCAAAAAAAAATTTCTACAGAATTTTAATTTTTTTTCTTAAATAATTTAATTTGGTTTTATTTTAAAATATCTGACAGGTTTTCAAAGAATCCCAGAATGATTTGGATTGGAAAGGACCTTAAAGATCATCCAATCTCACCCCACTGCCAGGGCAGGGACACTTTCCACTGTCCCAGGCTGCTCCAAGCCCCAATGTCCAACCTGGCCTTGGGCACTGCCAGGGATCCAGGTGCTGCCACAGATGCTCTGGGCACCCTGTGCCAGGGCCTGCCCACCCTGCCAGGCAACAATTCCTAATTCCCAATACCCCATCCATCCCTGCCCTCTGGCAGTGGAAGCCATTCCCTGTGTTCCAGGTCCCTCCAGTTCCTGTTGCAGCGTCCCTCTCCAACTCCCCTGTGTCCCTTCAGGTCCTGGAAGGAGCTGTGGGGTCTCCACACACCCTTCCCTTCTCCAGGTGAACATTCCCAGCTCTCCCAGCCTGGCTCCAGAGGGTTTCCTCTCATAATTTTCTGGCCCATTTTGATCAGGTTGTGGATCATGCCTTTTTGTTTTTTTACTGTGTGCTGCTAAAATATCACCTGTGGGTTAAATTCATTACTTATGGGCTTTCCCTAACTGATTATCTCTGTGTTCATGTTTCTGAGAGACTGACAGATTTGCAGGTTTGCTTATTATCCTTATAAATACATATTCTCACTTTACAGCTCGATCTGAGCCTCTCAAGCTTTGGTCACTGTGAGCAATCTGTGACCTCTCCCTTCTCAGGCCCTTGCTGCCCTGTGTCCCCTCCTTCTGTCACCCTGCCCCTCTCCTGCCACCTGCATCATCGTTCCAGAATGGCCCTAATATTTGGAGATTTCAGCTGAGCTTTGTGATGACTTTCCTGAGCGCCTGTGCACTTCTGGGGTGCTGAGTTGGTGTTTTGGGCTTGGGGCTTTTTCAGATGTGGGGCTTGTCAGAGTCAGATTTTCATGAGGTTGGGAGACTTATCTCCCAAATTTCCATTTTTCTTCAAGGTGTGTGTTTTGAGAGTGGGGGGTAGAAGAGCCTCTCCAGGAAACAACGTCTCTTGCAATTCTGATTGTAAAATATGGACCCTCACAACTGCTGGGCATTTGAAACAACACCAGGCAAGGAATTTGGTCTGTTTGAAGTTTTATTAACCTATTTTTAGTGCCCAGGAACCATGAATGCTCTTTCTGCAGAGTATAATGGTAGGGGGAAGAACAAAAATTATGCTTATACAAATCACTTTGTCTTTTGTCTGCAAAAGGGGTCGATCTCCATTCCCAAAATTGTTCCAGTTGCTTGAACATCTGTGGAAGTAGACGTTCAGGTCGTGGTGAGAGCTGCTGGGCGCTGCCTGGTTTTGAAGATTCGATCCCCAGCTGCCTATTGATTAATTCTAATAAATTCTCTTTGGGAAAAGAGGCCATTTCAGCTTAAATGCCCAGTGCCCAGCAGGAGCTTGGAGGTGATGGCAGGAGCTTTCCTCTTCCTGCCTGTGGTTTTCTGTTGTCCCCCGTGTTTCAGGGTAGCAAAGACACATTGTCCTATAGAAAACATAAAAATCAGCTTTGCAAATTGCTGAAACCTTTTTATTTAAACAATTTAGCCACGTAGAGCATTCTCTCCAATGTCTCTCTGAATAGCGATGACCCCCATTAAAATGGTTATTGAGTTCTTCTGAGTTGCCTAACCTACATATTCGTGGTGGAACTGCTATTAATTAACTCCATTTTTATTGGCTTTAGAGGGATTTATGCTGAATGTGGGGACACACAGCTCCAGGTTGGTGCCTTCCATTCAACTCCTGCAAATCTCTGCCTAGCTCAAAATTGGCTTCTCAGAGCCAAACTTTAAAGGCCATTGTGGAGGTAGGCTGAGAGATTAAATAAAGAGTAGCATTGCCTTGGGTTTGGAGTGGGTTTTACAAAGCAACAGGAGATTTAGGGGCTGTCAGAAATATGGAGTTTTGATAATTTGCATTTCTCTTCAGATTAGGAGGATTTCCATAATTTGCTTGGGAAAATATCTTTCAAAGTCATCCTTAGGGCTTTTTTTATCACTATTTTACCTCCTAACCTAACAGATGTTTTCTAGCAGTTAACTTATTATGAGCATATGACAAGTTTTGTTAAGGTCCAGAGGGGGAAAAAAAAAAAATCTGTGCCTCAGTCTTGTGGTAAAATTTTTATGGTAATTGAGTGAGAAGAGAAGAAACCTTTCTGAAATATAGAGAGTGGCTGTTTCCCTGATGGACATTGCACAAAGGGGGCTGTCTCAGTGAGCTGTGGAGGGAACTGTTTTTCACAGTGGCCATACTTCCACAATATTTCCCAAATTCAGCTTTTGGTGAGCAGCTCTCCCAAAAAAAAAAAGTGCTGCTCACCAAAAGCAGCTGTAGTTTGGCCCAACAGTTGATAATATATAACTATTTTATTTCTGTTGTTATTTTTGATGGTGAGATATAAAGTTCTGTGTTGCAAATTCTGAGTAACCAGAGCTCTTTATGCACTCTTACCTCTGAATCTGTTTTTCTCAGGTCAGGCCATTCTTGGGGTGCTGCTCAGTGTAGAAATTGAAACAAACTCTACAAAACAAAATGCTAACCTGAGACCACAAAAAGTATTTTTCATTCCTCTCAGCACAAGATTAGATTGAAAAGAAAATATCCTTACCTTTATTTTCATTGTCATCATGAAACTGTAATTTCCATTTCCATGAAGAGGCTCATTTCTTTTACAATGAAGCTGTCACTAAGCAGTAGCTGTTCTCCTGAGAGCCTTTCCTGTGAGTGCGGCCAAATTCTAATCCCAGAGGACATTCCTGGGAGAGATTTTTGATTGCACAGATTTCTCTGTGGAAGGGGGTTTTGTACATGAAAGAAGTGGGAGGTTGCATTGCTCTTCAGGAATCCTGCAGACATTCCTGAATGTCCTCTGCGTGTACAGGAGTCAAAACAAGGCAGCCCTGGAACTGTGGGCTCAGCTGTAGGAGAGTTTGTTCATCCTCCGTGTGAAACGTGCTCTCATAGTAGGAGTAAAAGGAGAGACTGGGAGGTGTTCAAGGCAAATGGAAAAAACAACCAAAAAAAAACCAAAACAAAACAAAAAAACCCAAAAAAAAAAAAAGAGGAAAAAAAAGAGTTTTTAAATGGCTCCCACCACCTCATTGTGAGTAGTCCCACCTATTGAAGTCAGATATGGAAATTATGGGGTTTTTTTTGTTTGAATTTCTTCTGTTCTGAGTCAGTAATAGGTTGGTGTAAAGTAAAAATGTCTGTCAGCTTCTCTCTGGGTCACTAAAATGCATAATTCTGTAATTTTCCATGCAGTCCAACAGAAATGGATCTGGAGAAAGTTCTTATCTCCTGTTTCCCCTCTTGAGGTGAGGAAGGTGCACAGAAATGTACATTTACTTTGGTGAATTCAGCATAACCACAGCTCTTTTAATCTGCATTCCTGATTTGCTTGCATGCCTGGTGAAGCATATTCTCAGCTACCATCATTTTTTGGATGAAAAAGTCAGTTGTAAGATGTTGGCAAGCTTGGTATTACCAAAACTAGGGCTTGGCAGAACAGCTGGGAAACAGTTGCAGATGGCCATGGGTATCGATCCTCTAGCCAGCGCCAGGGGAAATTACCAGGGACAGTTCTGGATTTCTTCACTTGTGGAGAATTTCTTCACTTGTTCCTCCTGCCCATTGGCATTCCAAGGTGAAGCTGCTCTCTTGTTGGGCAATACCCTTTTCTGACCCAGAGATGGGGCAACTGAGAGGTGTTTTAAAAGCTTTTATTCCATTTTCAGTCTCATGAGAAGGGTGAGATAATACAGACGTTAGAATTCATGCCGCCACAATCAGAAGCCAACTATTTCCTAATTACAGTATATTATAAGCATTTCTTGGCTATCAGCTTTTTGTCACACCATACTGTAAATGCCTTAAAGCCAATCATCTAAAACTACCCTTCACGGGTCCTGCTACAACGCATCTTTCATTGTTCTATTTCTCCAAAGTATCTAGTCTCATTTGCAAGGCCACCTTTTGAAACTTGTTTCTAGCTGCATTTCTCTCTCAATGGCATTTCTAAGTCAACATTTCTTATCTCAAAGTTTGCATGCAGATGCATACTGTGTGGGCTTTCTGTCAGGCTCTGAGAACTCTCTACAAATCCATTCCCCACATTTCTCCCTCTCTCTTGAACTGAAAAAACTCTCTGACTCTCTTGAACTCCTACACTCTCTGACACTGCTGTCCTGTCTAATGGAGTCTGAGTCCTCAGCCACCTGGGGATGGTGCCACAGGTGACATCTCTCAGACATTCCTGTGCCCACGGAGAAGACAGAAGATAATAATCCATTTCTTGGTTATTTCCCTAAAACTTTCCGTAAGAGGATTCTCGTGGCAGTGACCTTCAGGTTTGTTTTTCTGTGAGGTACCTTTATCCCCCCACATCATTCACACAGAACTATCAAGAAGTGCTTTCAATATCACAGAGCACCAGCACAGAGTGCCCAGAGAAGCTGTGGCTGCCCCTGGAAGTGTCCAAAGCCAGGCTGGATGGGGTTTGGAGCAACCTGGGATAGTGGAAGCTGTCCCTGCCCATGGAACTGAATGCATTTTAAGGTCCCTTCCCACCCAGACCATTCTGGAACTCTGGCATTCCTGGTGAGCTAGGACTTTTTGAACCCATAGAAGTAAGGCAGGGAATGGGGGGAGTGTGGGGAGGGGGAGAAAAAGTAAATATAAGAGGCTTCAGAAGATATCTGATCTCTAGAGTAAGGTTTGATTTAATGAACTACAAGCAAAGCTCTTCTGATTATATCGTGTGTATCAATATCCTCTCCTTAGACCCTCCCCAAATCCAACCTTGTTCAGATGATTCTATGAAATATTGAAGCATAAAGGAAGTTTTACCCTTTTTTTTATGATAGAGATCAGAACCAAGGTAAAAACCTGCCAGGATAAATAACACAAGTATTGTTCCATTGATTGTGAGTGCCTTTGCTCCAGCCTGCAGTCCCCTGTCCTTTAGCAATTTTCCAGGACAGAGAACTAATTCTGCTGAGATCCCCTCACTGAAATGACAATTCCACAGCTTCCTCTGGGGACAGCCAGGAGTGTGATCAGATTTGCAATCTGTAAACTCTTATTGATTTGCTTTCTAAAAACTTCCTAAGAAATCCCACCTGGGTGTAGAATTCCTCTGAACTCCATCAGCCTCTCTAACAAGTTCTTCAAAAGAATTATTATCTTTTAAATAGGACTGCAGTAGTGTGTTCTCGAAAGAATATGAAATTAAATTACCTGAGCTGGAGTGCAGTTATTAGAGGAGGTTTAGGATGAGGCATAAAAATAGATTATCTGTCTATATTTAGGATATATACACGCATTAGATAATTAAAAATCATGTACATCCTCCTGGGTTGTTTGGGGGGCTTTGTTTAATGATTAGAAAGTCAATGGGATTTTTAGGGCTTTTATTCCCATATCAGTTAATACAGATACAGGTTGTATTGGAAAGCCATTTAACAACAAAGAAATGGGTATTGGTCCAAAAGTGCCATCATTTTTTTAGGTATTGAGTTCATATATACAAAATTTTATCTACTCCTGTGCCTTAATTCTGGCTGCAAGAATTGGATGTTGCACTTCACAAGCCAAAAGGGGCCTGGCTTCCCTGCAGAGCACAGGAAAGTTGTTTTGTTTGTTGTTGTTTTTGTTTTTTTTAAACTCAGTCTCTCTTATTCTTTTTGTACACCAGAACACCTCACCATTAAACCCTGCATATGTGGCTACATCAATCCTGATTCCATTCAGTAGGCACAGGGATGAAAATGGGATTTAAGGTTAGAATTGGGCTTTGCTCCTTCTCACTGAGTGCATGAAATACAGCTTTTCTAAGCCCTGAGCTCCATCTTTGCCCAACACAGAGCATCAGCCCCTGGCTCAAAGGTTGCACTGGATCATCTTGGAGGTCTTTGCCAACATTATTGATTCTGGGAGGTGTTTTCAGGGAGGTTTGGGTCTGGGAGAAGGGTTTAGTACTTTGATGTCCGAGTTTGAAGGGGAGTCCTTGTGCAAGGATTGCCTGCGCTGCCCAGAGGATGAACCCAGCCCTAAAAGTGCAGTGGGGTTCCACCAACACCCTGCAAGAAGGCTTTGGGAGTTGCAAGAGAGAGTGAAGAGGAGCTAGGCTCAGAATATTTTGCCTTGGTGTGTGTGGGGTTTCCAGCCCCGGATTGGGGTGACCCCAAAAGATGGAAAAGTCTCTTCTCCAACCCGTGCCTTTAAAGAAAGACTCAGTAGTCTTCTGTTGTCTGTTATCTAGGTTGTTTATTGTTATTTATCTAAAAGATTCTTTTCCCTGAGCTGCTGTGGCCCGTTCAGCAGCTCAGACAAAGGCACACTGCCCTCCCAGGGGCTGCTGCCATCTTTTATATCACACATTACGTGTTACATGTTTATACTTTTTCCCCAATGCCTATCATCTATATTGAATGGTGACTTTCTACTCTAAACCAATCTGTGAGTGCCAACATCACCAAAGACATGGAGGCTAGGAAGGAGAAAGGAGGAGGACAGGGCACACCCAAATCCCTCCATCTTAGAACCCCCTTAGAACCTCCATCTCTGACCCCCATGTACAAAACTCGGACCCCTGCGTACAAGGCTTAAACCCCCCTGTACAGCACTCAAAAACCCTTCCTTTCACTTTGTGATTATCTCTACTATGCTATCTAACTTGTGTGTGTGGCTTGTAATTCTTCACACAGAGTTGGTAATTTGCTCCATGGGCTAAGATCAAAACCCCACGTGTGTCTTTGGCTGCATGCCAGGGTCTCAGAGCCCCCTGTCAGTGGCTCTGGCCATCCAGGGCACCCAGAGGGATGTCCTGGGTTCCTACAGGTGTGCATTTGTTTGACTCTGACTCTGAGGGAGAAGGCTAAATTTGTATGGAAGCCTCAGTGGGAGGGACCTGGCAGCAAAGCTGAGCACATAAAGTGTAAAATTCTGCTCTCAGCTCACTGAGAGAGGTTTAGATGATGCTGAAGAACATTGATCAGGATGTGTCAGAGTATAACACGGGGGCAATTTGTGACTGTGGGAGGATGGTGGAGTCACAGGTTTGTTTCAGTGTCAGCCCTGTCTGCCAGCATATGTCAAATAGGTCTGGTTTGAAACAGGGGAAGCAAAATGCTCTCATAATTCAAGTTTCCATCAGTTATCTTCAGTGGCTGATTCCTCAGCTGGTCCCATGGATATCCTTTGTGTCCTGGGGGATACCAAAAGGTGAGGCAGAAGAGCTCTCAACAACTGAGGGGAAACAAATGTCGAGTTTGCAAAACACCCAGCTTTGACTGCTCAAGGGCGTGAAGTTTTGTAGGACTCTTTCCAGCATTAAAGAATTTGGTAATTAAAGAAAAATGTCTTTGTGTCAAAAAACCCTTTTCTGCTTTTGAAGTGATGGGAAGACGCAACTCCAGAAATGCTGTGAGGAAAGTACATTTTCCTGCTTTGCTGAGCTGTAACCCAGAAGGCCACAGGTGACTGAAATACAAGGGTAGAGGATGCCTTTGCAGGGGAAGTGAGTGTCAGATAGAGGGCAGAGAGCAGGGGTTATTTATTCTGCACAGAAGAGCGTGTGACACTCAAATGTAACAAACTCTGTCTGAAAGGGATGTGAGGAAGAAGCTCACAGGTGGAAGAGATACAGATGGAAGAGTTTTTGATCATTGCAACCCAGGGTTTGAGTCTTAGACAATACAATGCTGGAGTTAAAAGCTGAAATTCCTGCCTGCTTAGCAGCACAAGGGTAGGGAGGGTGGGAAAGCAGCAGATCCCCAAAGCGAGCAGAAATGGGGAAAGTGGAGACCTGTCAGAAATGTGCTTTATTCTGATGGCAAGCAGCAGTCCCAGGTGGTACCTCTCGTGGAAATGTGTGTGACATTCATGGTTTCTTACGTGAGGAGAGCCCATAAATCTGCTCACTGTCCCTCAGAAGTTATTAATTGTTGTGGCAAGTGTGATTATCACAGGATCTTTGTCCTTTCTGTGTTGGTGAGCTATGGCACAGTGGACATTTTTGGGATCTGTTTGCCTTGATTACCTGGGTCAAGTTATCTTTTCTCATCCTTTTTTGTTTGGATTTAGATGTTTATTAGTTTTTATTCATATTACAGTTTTGTAAAGTGTGATTTTTATAGTACTGTTTTTAATAAGTTAAAAATGGAGTTGTATCTTTTTTATATAAGGTTTTTTAAGGTTAAACTGTCTAATTAAGAAATGACACTTAAACTATTTTTATTTTTAACTTAATAAATAACTCCTTGTGCTTTGCAATGTGCATCTTTTTATTTAATTACATAATATTACTTAAAATTATAAAGAAGAAGGTGAAGAAGAAGGATTAGTTTCTGTTTTAAAACTTTGGTTTTGTTATATGTATACTATTATATTTTAAAACTTTAAACTGTAAGTTTTTTTACTATGTGATATTATATAGTTTTATTTAAACTACATACTTATATTTTTAGTTCTATTATTTAATTTTGGAAGTTTTCTCTATGGCCTTAGGCTAAATGTAGTGGTTTTGGGGGGGTTAGTGTCTGATAGGACAGAAAGTTTAAAGTTTTTAGTAACTAGGGTTCTGACAGGAAACGTTCTTGAATTCTTGGCTGAGGAAGAAAGGGGAAAATACCCAGATTTGGGGCTTTATGGCTTTCCAGTAACTGCTCTGAGGGATGCCTTGAGCCTTCACATGAATATTTCTGTGCCTGCTTTCCCTGGGATTGCTCAGCCAAATGATATTTCCAACCTTAAGATGGAATTTGAGTGCCAAGGTGAATATGTTGGTTTAGTAGCAAGTACAGAGCAGTTGAAAGAGGACAAAAAGGATGAAGTTTAAAGGCACCCAAAAATGAGAGAGATTCTGGTGTTATCAGTGGTGTTGCTCATTAGTTGTTTGAGGCAATGTTGCATTTTTCACCCCTTTTGCTCCTTTCTGCCCTACCTTAGAGCTTCTTTCCTTCCAGGGCACTGTGCAGGTGCTGGATGTTCACAATAAATGAGATTGTGGCTTTCAGTTCTCCCTTTTTCCCCTTTTCTGTTTAAATACTTTTTGGATTTAGTCTAAATTTTTAAGAGAGTTGTAAATTCAGTGCTGTTTAACAAAGGTTAAGTGGATATACCAGGGATTCTGATGGAGCCACCGCTGAAGGAACATTTGAGCAGTTTGAGCATTCCTTGTATCCACTATTAAATTTAGGACTCTTCTGAACTGAGCAAGGTTTTTTCATTCATCTTGTGCTATGCTTGAAAGCTTGTGCTGAACAGCAGCCCCCAGCTATGTTATTTCATTTAAAGGCTGCTCACAGATAGCCAGTTCCTGTTAGACTTTTGTATTTCTTGGCTATTGAACAGCAGCTGATCCTCTCTGCACGAGCAGGGGTGTGAAGCAAACATGTGTGAAAAGCATTAAAATCCCCTTTGAACACTGTAACAAATTCCTGATGCTGCAGTTTTTCATCAGTGACTGCATCTTCTCCTGTCTCCCCTCTGCCTTGGACTTGGCTGTGGGTGCTTCACACCCTGAAATCCCTGCTCTGCATCCTGTACTCCACCTCTGCACTTCCCCCCTGGCTTTACAGGGGTAAGAACAGACTTTATTGGTCAGCCCTTGCACTTGAGGAGTTTTATTTAATGTTCTTTGCTAAGCTACACCTGGGGAGACTCAGTGGGTGTGTCTGGGCTTCACCACAGTTGGTCCTGCTTTAAGGATTTGTTTACCTCTAAATACATAATTCATTATTCCTTGAATATTTTATGAAGTTAGCTCAGATTCAAATGCAAAGAAACATGTAAGTTTGATTAAAACACAGTTTAGCTCACACCATGACATGAGATGGGTATTTTTGAAAGAAGCAAATGCAATTTTGATACAATAAATAAATCCCTGTTTTCTAGCAGAACTGTTTTATTACAGTGCATTGTTGCAAATAAAATAAAATTATACATAGGATATAAAAAGCCTCCTAAAGATTCTCTAAAACAAAAAAATGTTGGTATGTAATTAGAAGTTTGATAGATAATGCCCAGGTGTTCTCATCTGTGTCACTTATCCCTTGCTGCAGAGAAACGTGGCCAAAGAATTCACTTATGAGCTTTCTTTGCATATTTTTTACCAAAAAGAGCTACAAATAATGGTGTCTGTGGCCACGTAGAGCTGTTGTGTGTTTAATATATTCATTTTTACAGTTGAAGATGGCTTTTAAAAACGCTGATCTCAGTTCTTCCAAATGCAATAGGCAAGCCTGGCAGCTCTGTGCTCGTTTTGTTGTTTCTAAATCTAAGAGCAGCAAACATGATTTGAAAAAGGATTTCAAATCTTAAATACCAGCCATGCCAAACTCCTAAGGTTTTCTTGCCAATGGCTGGAAATCAGAGAATTAAAAATAGAATTGTTCATTAGGTGCTGCGATAAAACATGTGGTTTGCGCTTGTTGCAAGCGTTTGAGGATATTTTTTTTCCTAAGAGATGAATCATATGGAAGTTCTTAATTATGACATCTGTACATTTAATTGTGCTGTAATGTTGTGACAATGAGGACGTGGTTGTCACTTTGCCTCAAAGGCCCGGCTCCACTCCGTGACGTCGGGATTTATCTTCGTTTGCTCGGATAATAAAGCGCCATGATCTGCTCACACTGGTAAACAAGATCCAATTTCATTGCTGCTGACAAAGCCATGTGTCTTCAGTGCAAAGGAAAATTGGCCACAGGCACTGCACAAGCCCCTACTGCATATTCTCCTCTCCTGCTTTGTAACTTTTGTCAGCATTGCTTCAATCATCATTTGGGGCTTTCATTTGCTCTTCCTGTACTACAAACGTTCCTCGGCTCCTTTTGTTAAGGCTGGAAGTTGCAGGGACTCTGCAGAGAGCAGTTTTAAGGAAGACCTTCGGAGCACAGGGATCTTTCCATTTGGGATCTTTCTAGCTTGTGGGATGAGTGCTGGAGTAGTAACAGACTCAGGGTGGGAGTGAGGATGGCTGGGAGGGAACCTGGGGAGGGCTCTGCTTCCCCTCCTGTCTCAAGTGGTGCCTTGAGAAGGCTGCCCTAGAACAGAGGCCGGACAGAGTTAAAGAATAAAGCAGGGATTTATTAAAAGGCCTCAAGAGATCCAGCTTGGATAGCACAAGAGCCCAGCCAGGGCTGCACCCAGGATGAACCAAAATGGTCACAAAATGCACACCTGGTCACAGGGTCTCTCACTTTGATCAGTTCTGCTCCCTTTGCATATTGGAGTTCATTGTCCAGTTACAGCTCCAGCCCATGCAGTCCCATCCTGCTTGATTTTCTCTCTCCAGTCCACATTGTTTGTGCTCTTGAGCCTGAAATTTGGATCACTTGTCCTTGGTCCCCAGCTGGAGAAGGAATTGTTTTGTCTCCCTGCTCTGTGCAGAGAGCTCACCATCCCTTGATGTCAAGCTCAGACCCACACACTAAAGCAGCACAGAATCTGAAAAATAGAAAAGCTAAAACCTGAGGCATCAGAGGCAGGGCCAGCTCTGGGAGCAGACCAGGCTCTCCAGGGCTCTATCTGGAAAAAGCTGAGTGGGGAGACTGCAGGGCCTCCCCTCGAGGGGATCCTTTCCCAGCAATGCTGCTTGGGTTCCAGCCTGGAGGGAGCTCTCCCTTTCCAGTGACAATAAAAACAAAGTCTGACTCCAGCCACAGATTATTCCTGGGGCTCAGAAAGTGGAGAAGTGACATTCACTTGTTAAAAACACTCTTCAAAAGCCAGCACTGAATCTTGTTTCCCAGGATATTTCAGATCAGGAAATGGTTATTTGCATTGAGGGTGTATAAATATTTCTGGATGTGTCACATTTATTCTGGTGCAAACCTTTGGAAGTGTTCAGTGTCTGGAAGGTTGGGACAGTATTTCAAGGCAAGGGTTACTCAGTGGGGAATAGGAAGGAGGTGAGAACCCTGGGCAAGTGTCTTTAATGACATGCACATCATCTCTGTGCTTGCTGCAGGAGGAATTTCTATATTAAGCCTCAGTGCATGTGTAAGGTTGTTTTAATACTGCTCTTCTAAAAGACTTGCTTGCCATTTGAGCTGCACAACGATCTGGGTAACTTGGAAACATCTCAGAGCTGTAAAACATCCTTAGGAAAGAAGTGGCATAAAGGAAACAGAAAAACCTGCACCTCTTTCCCCCTTCAAACCTTCTAGCCCATTCTCAATTCGATGGTGACTTCTGAGGGACTGAGAGCAGCACTTCAGCAACTGAACTTCCGCTCAGGTCACTCCCTTCCCACCTGGCTTTCTGCATCCCAAGGAACTGCAAGACAAGAACTGAAAGGGATTGAAGGGAAAAGGTTTCAAACCAACAGAGCAAGCAGCATGTCAGAGTAATCCATAAAAAGGTGGTGTTGTCTATTTATTATTAACAGTTCCTTGGTCCAAGGGGTGTTTAGAAAGACATGGTTAATGGAAGAATTCTGCATGTGCTGCTTTTCTTGAATTATTTCAACTCAGTTTCTGTTTCTACCCCCTGACCAGCCCCCAAATCTGTTGTGGATTTTCTTTTGAAATTACTTGTAGTGAGGCAGGAAAAATCTGGGTGATGGTGTAAATATTCCCTAAGAGTATGAGTAATCCTGGAGGGGTAGGAATGGGAAATGATGTGGGAAATGAAGCTTTTGGGGCTTTTTTTACCAGCTTTTCGCTTGAGTCTGTGCTAGGTGAAGTTCAGGACTGTGCCTACAACCAGCCTTAAAGACGGACAAAGTAGAAAGCACCTTCTAGTTATTCCCCTCAGAGCTGCTGCAGTTAGCAGGACAAAAATTGATATTCTTTGCTTTGAGAAATCTAAGATATTGCCCCATTCTGGCAAAGGAGAATATGGGCTGCAGTTTGGAGAAATTAATTTAAAATGAGAGTATTTAGCAGGCATCCAACTGTCTATCCTAAAAATAGTACTGATAAAACAGTAACTGCTGTGAGATGCATTGGAAATACAATTACTGGTATAAATATCCTGTCAAGGCTCGATGTTGGAAAAGGAGGAGTATTTTATCTGGGCAATTATAAATAACACATAAAGATCTTCTGCACACTGTGCATGATTATAAGTTTAATAGATCTAGTGGCAACGCATCCCTGTGGAATCAGAAGCTGGGAAAACAGAATCCAACATGAAATAACTGCAGAGTAGCCTGAAAATAACTCTGCTTCTCTTTTTGTTTGCTAATTGCTTCACTTAAAAAATAAATACCATTATTCAGAGCAGGATTTGTGGCATCCACAACCTCCCAATGCCAACCTGTGCCTTTCCTGTCCCAGTGGATTTCAGAGCAAATCTCTCTGAGTTTGGGCTGGGCACAGAATTGAATCTGTCACAATTGATGTGTCAAATGAGATGAGTGTCTTTGAGCACTGCAGTTTTGTTCTGCTCCGTGTCATGCTCAGGAGCAGCCTGGCTTTGCTCCTTTACTCATTTCTGAGCAAGAACAGCAAAACCAAACTCGTAGGAAATGTTTTGATGTCCATTAAAATGTGCTGCTCTCAGGTCCTGATCCCTGCTCGTGTGTTTTGGCAGAGGCTTAATGGGCTGGCCACTGGGAGAACTGATTTTTGGGGACATGAGGAAACTCAGCCACCCCTGGGTTATTTTTTAGGGCAGTTTTCAATTCTTTATCCTCTTTTTCTGCCTTGGTCAGGGTTGGGATTGAAGCACTTGAGATGATATTTTGTGTTCAGACTCAGATGTTTATTATTTCTTATCTGTGTTACAGTCTCACAAACCCTGAGTTCTACAGCATTTCACTAACAAGCTACAAAATGTGACCCTATCTCTCTCTCTACAAGGTCCTTTAAGGAAAAACAATCCAATTAAGAAATGACACCTATATATTTTTTACTTTTAACCCAATAATTAATCACTCAAAGTCTGCAATGTGGATTTTTTTATCCAATTGCACAAAACCACCCAAACCCATGGAGAAGAAGGTGAAGAAGGACCAGCCTCTGCCCCAAAACCTCCATCTAGTTTATATATATTACTATAGTCTAAAACCTTAGACTTAGAGTCTAAGTTTCCCACCACACACTTCTATCCAAACTCCACACCCACAATCCCAGTTCTGTCATTCCATTTTGGAAGCCTTCTCCACGGCCTCAGGTCAAATGCAGTGTTCTCTTGGGGGTCAGAGCCTGTCAGCACAGAAAGTCTGAAATTCTCAGCATCCAGGGTTCCAACAGTTTTGTAGTTGAGCTCTCCAGTCTGCCAAGGTGAAAACAGGCAGCCCAGAGAGCCACAGCACAAACGAGGATGTATTGGAAGTGAAACTTTGAGGTGTGAGCAAATGAACCTTAAAGCATCTGTGATTCCTGATTTCTTGGTCTGAACTGCAGGGTCAGAGCCAAGGAGGAGTCGAGCACTGCTCATTGTCACCACAGCTCATACTGAGCACGTGGCAGCAGAAATAATTACTGGAGTACCTGCAAATGATAACCTTTAATTCACTATTTTCAGGTGCTCTTCTGAGGTAGATAATTTTCTTATTTTTGTGAGTTGGGAGCTCAGGTCATCAAATCAGAAAGGGCTTTTGAACAGACCATCTCTGAAGGGAATGATGCTCTGTTTCAGAGCAGTGCTTCTCTCTGGCTGTGTGCTTCAGCAGAGCCCAAGTAGGTTGCTGTGAGTTAGAGAGCTCTTGCACAGCTGGAACATTTAGGAATAGGTTTTATCACGTGGTTTATTTGTAGGTGAAAGAGTTACTGACATCTGCCGTGCCTGTGGAGTGGTTCTCTCTTGTTGCTTGGTAGAGTTGAGGAAAAAAAATCCCAATTTTTTCCCCCCTGATTTTACTTCTTTGTTTACAATACAGCCATAGCTTCATTTGCTGATTAGTTCCTTCCTGGCCCTTCTAAACACTGATTTAAACCCACAAAGCCAGAGAAAGAGAGTGACATGAGGGAATTTCCTATATGACTGGAATAAAGGAGGGAAAGAACTTTTCTCTCCAGCATGGTCTGGGAAAATGCAGCTTAAACCTACTTTAAGAGGGACTGGGATGACCATAGGGGAGGATAAAGGGGGGTTGGAGGGGGTTCAGGAGAGGAATTGGGGAGCAGGAGAGGTGTCTGGAGGTTGGTTTGGGGTCAGCTGGGGGGCTTTGGGGATCATTTTGTTCATTTATGGGTAATTTAGGGGTTAATTGTGGAGCTGAGGGGTCATTTGGCTAATTACAGCAATCAGAGAACCCCCAGGTTGACGGCTGTAGTGGTCTGCATATAATATAATATAATATAATATAATATAATATAATATAATATAATATAATATAATATAATATAATATAATATAATATAATATAAATATTCCTTAGGGGGCTCTGCATGGCACAAGTTGGAATATGGTGTGCTTGAGCTGTCACTATTTTGTTTTTAGCATTAATTTTATCAATGCTGATTTAAAGGTGTTTGGAAAATTCTAGAGTTCTGCTTGAAGTTGGCCTGGAGTTATTAAATGGAGTCATCCATTTAATAGTATTTAATAGTTCATGACTATTTTAAAGTCTGTGCATTAAGGAAATGTATTTTAACTTTTTTCACTTTTTGGAGGTGTAAAGTAAAAGAGGATGAACTTCAATAGTAAAATTTACTTTTTTCTGTGACTACAATTATTCATTTTCTTGACTTGATGACACTTTGATTTTCTGAAGAAAGTCCTGGTCCCTTGGTTCAAATGAATTCTGGTTAAAATTAATTGCAGCTGGGCAGCAGCTGTGGCTCAGAATAAAGGTGTTATGTCTTCCCTTTGCTGTTCTTCTGGAACTTATAGGGAAACTGCAAAGTTCTGTATGGGATCTAAAAGCATGGGCAAGGATTTCTGCATCCACTGTATCCATTTTCTGTACCCAGATTTCAGCAGCTTTAAAGAATGGCTCAATATTAAGGAAGCATCCATGGCAGTGCGGTGGCTTGTGACTCTCAGGAATGGTTGGAAATCTCCTTGGGCTGTCAGGTTATATTGGTACGAAGAATCATCTCCCTTCTTTTTCACTTTTGAATTAAAATCCCCTTTTAATTTCTTTAAATCTGGTAATTTGCCTTTTTTTTTTAATACCTCATGTCTTTTTGGGCTTCTTCTCTTCATCTTCTAGAAGAGTTTTAGCTAGTGTTGTTTACATCCACAAGTAATGTTTTTGGGAAAAATGGCTTTCCCTGATTTTGGGAAAGAGAATTTTTAATTTTAATCCCTTAGCCAATTAGCAGAACTCCTTAAACACAGAACAGAAGAAAACAGAAACCTGCTACACAAAGTCTGTCCCTGCTGTTGAATTCCAAGGAGATGGATGGAATGTCAGTTATTATTGACAGGCAGTAAGATCAATTCATGATTTTATTACCTTGACTTGATCCTTTGCTGATCCTTTATGGGCAATCCTGTATTTAGCTGAAAATGAAAGGTGTTTGGAAAATGAATGGAGTTCACATAAGGAATTGTGTGGCAGCAGGGTAGGCCGTTCCTGTGGGATTTTTGGACACAGATCTCCAAGGCCTGAAGGGTCAGACTCTTTCTGAGCTCTGGTCTGCAGTGACAGTGATGGGAAGAGTGATTTTAAGCAGAATTTTCTCATTAAAGGAGGATGCAGTGATAATTCATTCTCCATGAGCAGCCTCAACTTTCACATTGTCTCCTGGTCCTGAAAATTGCTTTTTTGTGTTAGACCTGAGAAGTGTTCTTTGCAGGAATCCTGGATGGCTTTGGCAGGATGGAGGAGGATGAGGAATCTGTACTTTTATTGGCCAGCTCCTCTCCACCCCACTAACACACACTGGCTGTAGGAAATGGAAAGACAGAAACTTCCACAGACACTGAAGGGTTTGATCTGCAGCCTTGGGAGAAGCTTGGACTGACGTAACAATAAAATACACAGACATTAAGCAGAAAAATTATAAACTTATGTTTCTATAGTTGTAGGGAAGAATATTCCTTTTAGTAAGTGAGAAACTGTGTTGGGTAAGATGGTGAAGGGTTTTATAGTGTAGGAATGTAATTGTATGGAGTAAGCGAGGAGTTTAAAAGTCATAACAGAAGTACATATGTACATGTAATAGTAACCCATTGGATAAAAATATCCACAGTGCAGCAGAAGGTGATAGGTTAGAAGAACAAAATAAACTTTGTGGCAACTTTCTACTTGATTAGGAAGTTCTGTATTGCCTTGTAACAAAGAAATTTATGACTGCTTTGAGCTATGGCAAACTGCTTAAATCTCACAGCCTTGGAGGCTGATGTTAATCTGAGTAATAAATCATTTTTAGCCTGACTGTGGTTCCCATCCCTTCAATTAAAGCATCAATAATAATTGGTATCTCCAAGATAATACCAGGCCCTCAGTGTGAGCCTGCCCCTCTGGCTGTGCTGCCTGGCCTGGTTTGCCATGGCACAAAGGGATCAGCACTTGAGCAGCAAAGCCTCAAAGCCACGTCCATGAGCATCCCAGTCCCTTTCATGCTTAATCCCTTCAGACTTAACCTCCCAGATAAGCTGTAAAATGTCCCTTGCTTTCCCTTTCCACTGTGGCACGAGGTATAAATAGATGACTGTGAGGCTGGCAGAGCAGCAGATCCATGACTTTTGGTTCTACAGACAAACAGTATTTGTCTGGGAATATTTTTAACCATAAAATGAGGGTGACGTGAAAGAAAATGAAGCTGAACTCTAACATAAGAGCCTGTAAGGCAGTGTAATCCTTAATTTGGATTCTGCTGTCCCCAGGTGAATAAAGTCCTACCATGCAAACTTGGTGACATTTCAGTAAATGAACTGTTTACCTGTTGATTGATTTTTATAATCCTTCTTGCGTTTTATTTGATGTTCCCCCCTCATTTTGCCAATGTGGAAGTCACTTTAAATAAATGCTTCTCAGGCCTTTCTTCAGTGCCAAACACGAACACTGCTCCTCAAAGAAAAAACTGGGAAAATCAGGAGATGGTGCTGGAATATGAGGGGCACCTAGACAACCCCACTGTTATATTTCAGTGACATTTTGGTTTGGGTTTTGTGGCCATCAGGAAAATGTAATTTACCTCTTCAAGCAAGTTGGCAAAATGGAACAAAAATATTTAAACCACCTGGAGGAGGGATAGGGAGGGAATGGCCAAGGCTCTTTCCACCCGAGAACAGGTAAGATAAGAAATTCCTTGGAAGGATTCTTTTTTTCCATAAGAGTAATGAAACAGTGGGAAAAGGACCAAGACAAGCTGAAGCAACTCCATCCTTGGAGATCTTCGAGCCTAAATGGGTGAGGCTCTGAACAACCTCTCCAGGTTGAGCAGTGTGGAGCATCAGGTTGGGTTATAGGTGATTGTTAGGACACAAAAAAAAGGGATTAATTCAGTTTGAGGTGCCTGAGAAGAATGGCACTGTGCACAGATAACAGGAGCAGGTTGTTTGTTAAATGTATTTCCTTCTAAATATTGGTACCAAATTGAAAAGGCTCCTCTCAAGGTAGAGGATCACATGAAACGAGGGAGTGCAGACTATTTGTTGTGTGTGTTACACTGATATCAAACCCTGGAGATAATGTTCCACCTATCACCAGGTCCACTGAAAAAAACCATTTACAACAGTTCAACATTCCAGGGTCAAGTAACAGTAAAAAATTCTGTACTCTTCATCAATATTTTAAACTTCCATTCTGAGGATGGCACGAGAAGCTGCAGCCAAGTCCTCCTTTGGGCTGGAGTGACATAGAATGTGTTTGTCACAGCTGAGGAGCTGGCCCTGGGTGGCTCCACATGGCCTGGCAGGAGCAGCAGGTGTTGGAGCAGGAAATTAAAGCCTTGGTGTCGTTCTCAGCCAGCAATGGAGAAGGAGGACATGGACAAAATGGATCTTGAATTCTCAAGTTTTTTTTGAGCATGCATTTCAGAGCCTTAGAGAACCACACAGGCTTTTTACACATTCCTTTTGGAGGGCAAACATTTTTGATAGATAAAAATACAGCTTTTTCTTTCCCTCTAGTAGGAGTGAGATAGGGTTTGTACATAAGAGAAAACTGAAAGAATGCTTTCAACCAGAACAAAAACTTCTGGAACATCTGAGATAACTGAGGAATAAAATGAGTTTTATGTGTTTCCCTTTTCTGGAGAGCTGAAAAAGCCTCCTCACTGCTGGGTCCAGTAACATAAATAATGTTATTTGCTGTCCAGCCAAGTATTGAACTTAAATACTGTGTGTGGCCTAGCAATTACAGAGGTGCTGTTGCTGGTGTTTATTCCAGGTTAATCATGGGTAATCATGGAATCCCTGAGACTGGAAAATCCCTGCCAGCCCATGGAATCCCAGCTGTGCCCAGTGCCCACCTTGTCCCCAGCCCAGAGCACTGAGTGCCACCTCCAGCCCTTCCTGGGACACCTCCAGCCATGGGCACTGCAAAGCTCCCTGGGCAGCCCCTGCCAAGGCCTGAGCACCCTTTCCATGCAGAAATTCCTGCTGCTGGCCAAGCTGAGCCTGCCCTGGCCCAGGTTGAGGCCGTTTCCTCCCATTCTGTCCCTCGTAACCTTGAGGGTTTATAGAAGGTGTTTGTGCTGGAGCTGCATTGAAACGAAACCTTTTTTTTTCCTTTTTTTTCCCTATGCAGTGAATTTTCCATAGAAATTTGAAATCTTTTTTTTGTAGGGTGATCTGATTCCAAGTGTTTCTAATGGAAAGATAATTGGAATGGGATAACTGTTTTAAGATTAAATGAATTCCTTTATCTTGGTGTGTGAATAGTGTTGGGTCAACTCCTGGATATCAGATTTGTGGGGGAGGTAAATTTTGCTAAAAAGGTACAAATGCATTTTTAGTGTGCATTTTATAGTTAAGGTAAATTTTGTCACTTGGCATAGATTTATTCCCACAAACAGAATACAGTTAGGCAGTCTGGACAAATGTTTACAAAGTTTAAGTGGAGATATTTCAATTTATTTTTCTATTTTCTTTTATGTTTATGTTGGCATTTCACTCATCTGTAAATAGAAAATCTTTCCTTCTGAAAGTCGTTTCCAACTTAGATTAACTGCCCGTGAAATTTATAAATTAGCGTTCTGTGAATAACCTTTTTTTTCAAACCGTGTTCCACATACTCCTCACATTTTGCATTTTTTGTTCATTAAATTGAAGGATGACTATAGGGACAAATACAAATAAGATGGGAACAGTTGCTCATTAACTTGCATTAATTCTGCTGCACATTGCTTTGCTTCCCTATTCAAGTTTTCCCTCTACTTCCCTAAAACCTTCCAGGGTGGAAGAAACATGCCCAGACCACAGCAGGGCATTTTCAAAGGGATGCTTAAGGCAAAAAGGCCGTGTACCAAGTTCACTTTTTGTGTTTTGAAGTCTTTTTCGTTCCTGTTTTTGTTCTAGCTTTTTATAAGCATGCTTTCCTTCAGATGACCTCACTAATTCAAAACTCCTGGGGTAAATAAGCTGGGGAATTCTCCTTCTCCTTCTCCTTCTCCTTCTCCTTCTCCTTCTCCTTCCCTAAGCACAGTATTTTCCTCTGAATTATTGGAAAATATGAAGTGTGCATGGCAAGAGAACTCTCTGAGGACCTCAGAAGTTGCTGCTTCCAAGGCCCAGAATTGTCACACCCCAGATAATTTTATTTTCATTTTACTTTGATTTGAAAGTGCTTTGGGGGAGGGATTCAGCCGTTGCAGGAAGTACTTTATGAAGAGGTGCAGTGATAAAAGGGTTTGTCTAGGGATATAAAGCCAGAATTTTATATATTTTCTTCTAAAATTAATTTCTAGCAAACTCTCCGTTCCTCACTCTCCCAGGGTTCACCTTTGTTTATGAATTAATGAGACATATTTGCATTAAAATCAGTATAAACACATACTCTCCCCTTGGTTTTTGGAGTGATATTAAAAGGATCTGGTTTTAAAATACTGGAATAAAATAAATCAGAGAACTCTCACTTCAAATGGCTGAAACTCTGCCCAGGAGGTTCTTTGTGATGTTAATTGGGACAGGGAGGGGCAGGGCTAAGGTGGGCTGGGCTCTTCTGACTCAGAAATGGTTCCGTGCTGGGAAGCGGTGGGTGAGGACCCAAACCTTTGGGTTGTAGATTTCGTTTCCAAGGTCAGAATACAAGAAATCATCTGTGGCAGAAGAGAAATGGAATTTCCATAGCTTTTGGATTAGGTGGGCTGTTGAGCAACAGAGATAACCTGGAGGAAACTTGCTGGGAATGTGCAGTTGTGGAATCACAGAATCACTGAGGTTGGAAAAGACCTTCAAGACCAAGTCCAACCATCGACCAGCACCACTCTGTTCCCCACTGGCAATGTTCTCAAGTGCCACATCCACACATTTTTTGAAGACTTCCAGGGATGGGAACTCAACCCCTGCCTGGACAGCCCCTCCCAGTGCTTTACAGCCTTTTGACTGGAAAAAGCTTTCCTGCTGGCCAAGCTGAGCCTGCCCTGGCCCAGCTTGAGGCCCTTTCCCCTTGTCCTGTCCCTGTTCCCTGGCAGCACAGCCCGACCCCCCCTGGCTGTCCCCTCCTGGCAGGGAGTTGTGCAGAGCCACAAGGTCCCCCCTGAGCCTCCTTTTCTCCAGGCATCACTGAGACTGAAATTTATAAGCTGCTGATTTGAATAAGAAGGGGCAATCTTTTAGTGAACTTGTTTGCTTTTGCAATTTTCATGTGACATCACTAATTTTAGATCAGCATTTATTCTGGCATCTGTTTATTCAGATACCGAGGCAGAGCAGAGATTGAAGAGAGATCTTCTCTTCTGAAAAATAAATCTTTCAAATCCAAGTGCCACAAAGAAAGGTGAAGAGTGTTGGTGTGGGGTACCTGGTACATACTCTGCAGTGGGACCATCCAGGTAGATGGCAGGACACTGTCAGTGTGGTTCCACTTCCCAAACCTGATCCCTTAATGTATTCCAGAGCAGGGAGTTCATGGCAGTCTGCCCTCTGCTTATTTTGTCTTTTTGCTAACTCATAAAAGCACTGTAGAAGTACATTACTTGGAAGTGTTTGCAAGGTTATTTTAACTGGAAAGTTAAAATATAGAGTATTACCTTTGAATGTGCAAGAGGTGTAAAACACTGGCCTTAGTGTCATAAATACACAATGAAAAAATACCTGGGCTTTATGTTTTGTGACAGCACTTCCATAAAACACCCTTCTGTAATGAGTGAGGAACACGTTTTCCAGAGCTGAATTTTAAAACAAACTTTATTGCTGGAGCTGCTGCTGTTTTCCAGAATGAACCACGTTGTGAGAACTTCAATCTCTTCCCCACCTTTTGCTGTTTGTGAATTAATACTGCGGGTCATTTTAATTCTTGCATAATTTTTGTACTTGTGTCTGCTTAGAAGCCAAATGGGATGAAAGGATGAATCATTAGTGCTCTCAAGTACGAGAATCAGAAGCTGCTCAGAATTTAAATTTGAGCTCTCTAAATAATACAGGTAATCGATCTCCTGGGAATGCTGGAAACTGGGGGATTTTGATGCATTAATTGTACATCAAACAGCTTTTGCTTCCCTCAGTAAATGTCAGGTGACCCAGATGGAGCTGCAGCCTGAGCAACCTGAGCACAGAAACAGGAAATTGGGAGAGGGAATTCGCACTTTAGCTCTAGGAGAAGAGAGAGGATTTTTGCCACTGTTTTTCCTAAAGAGCTGAAACATTCCATGTTTTCTGGAGGCCCACGTGCACTTTGCCGGTGTGGATGAAAATTGTCCTGACTGCAGCTCCATAAGTTCCATTGGAATAGAGGGACTTTCTGCTTCACTGCCTGAGCCAAATCCTGGAGTCTCTCATTTTTGGGAGCTGCTGTCAGAAGCCGACATTTCTTTACTGTTTGTTTCAGGTGACAAGAGCTCAGGTGAATTGCTTTTGCAAGCAATTCACTTATTCCCTTGATTTCCAAGCTGCAGGAAAACAAATTACTTTATTCTGCAGTCATTGCTGCAAATTCAGTGGAAGAAACTTTTCCCTGTGAGGATGGGGCCCTGGCACAGGGTGCCCGGAGCAGCTGGGGCTGCCCCTGGATCCCTGGCAGTGCCCAAGGCCAGGCTGGACAAGGCTTGGAGCAGCCTGGGATAGGGGAAGGTGTCCCTGCCCATGGCAGGGGTGGCACTGGATGGGCTTTAAGGTCCCTTTTATCCCAAACCATTCCATGACTCTCTAAATGAGCTTTCTTCACGTCGGTGTGGTTTTCCATCAACTGTAAAGGGCACATTTGGAGGGAGCACTGGGGAAAACCAGCCTGTTGTGTTTAAGAATTGGGGATTTACTGCAAAATGATGACTGAGGCCTTGCTTTGAACAGCCTTGAACAGGGCACTGCTGTGGGACTGAGGAGGCAGGAGAGGGGACAATGACCAGCAGGGTGTGTTTGGCAGGAAAGGGAGGTTTCAACCTGAGCCTCTTTATAAGTGGAGCCTGGAGGTCTTCTGGCATCTCAGCACAACACTGCTGCCTGGGCTGCAAGAAACAAAATAATTCCTTTCTTTCTATCCTAGGGGCAGTAAAATTCAATGTTGTGTCCACTGTTGAGCAGGATTGTGCCCAAGCTGGAGAAAACTTTGTTTTTTCTAAACTAAAAATTATCCAAATTTGCAGAGGTTGTTTAATGAACTTCCTTAAGACTGAATATTTTACAATCCTCTGGAGTAAAAAGAACACCTGTGAAAGTAAAGGTGCAAGCAATTATCTGTTTGGGGTATATTCCCAATTCCAAGGTGAGAAATCTCAGGGAGTCAATTACAGTCTTGAAATTCTAGAACATGCAGTCCACACTTCAGAAAGAGAGTTTAATTTGAGTCTTTTCCTGCTGCAAGAGGCTGTAAATATCATGTGGAGCTGCTAACAAATGAGAACATGATGATAATGGGAGAATGGATTTTAATCATCAAGAAACCACCTGAAGTTTGGGTATTTCATATCCCAAGCTATTTGACATTGATTTTATAATAATGCAACAGGTGTTTGCCTTAGAAGTTGGATGTGTATATAAAATGGAAGCTATTGGAGTTTTATTCCACATTTATATAATTATTGTATGTCTCAGTGTTCTGGAGAAAATGTAGAAAAACATCAGTGTATTTTTGTTCTACAGAAAAGCATTTCATGATGGGAAGGAAGAATTCCAGAAGGTAAAACTGATTCTTCATCAGGCCCCCCCCCCCCCACTGATCTCCTCCCACTGCCAAGACAGGGAGCAGTAAAGTTTCCTCACAAGGTCACCAGTGAGACCAGGAAAGTGCCAGAAACATCTGGCAGGAAAATGAATTCCAGATTTCTGCAGCTGCCTTCTGCCCTTGCCAAGCTGTGCCATGGGAAGGCTGGAATTTGGCTTTAGGAAAATTCCTTCAGCTGCGTTGCTCAGTGAAGGAGTGCAAGGAACAAAGCCTCACTTTTCTGCCATTTGATCCCTCTTTCTTCTAGGAATATCCAGGTTTGAGAGTTTGACCATGGACGTATAACTTGGCTGCTGGGAATAACCCAGCATGACTGCAGGAAGAGGGGAAACCCCAACAGGTTGGCTTGCTGAGGGTGCAAGTAATCATCAAATCCAAGGGACTGAGTGGGACACCAAAGTAGCCTCTTCTCTGACTGATTAGAAGTCTTTAATATCACAGAATCCCAGAATGGTCTGGTGGGAAGGGACCTCAAGGCTCATCCCATTCCATCCCTGCCATGGGCAGGGACACCTTCCACTGTCCCAGGCTGCTCCAAGCCCTGTCCAGCCTGGCCTTGGGCACTGCCAGGGATCCAGGGGCAGCCACAGCTGCTCTGGGCACCCTGTGCCAGGGCCTCCCTCTGAGGGAACAATTCCTTCCCAATATCCCATCTAACCCTGTCCTCCTTCATCCTAAGGCCATTCAGGTCATTTGCCATTCTGCAGTTTGTGTGTGTGTTGGTATCTGGCCAGCCCAGATGTGCTGTGCCAAACCTTTAATGGGTTTTCTCTGTAGGTTCTTATCTAACACGAGGCATTTAGGCTGGAGAGGCCACCAGGCACCTGCCCTCCCAGCAATCTGTGCTGGATAATCCTGCTGCACATTAATCAGCATGCTCTGAGATGGAGCGGCTCATTTTGCTCCCCTGCAGCGAGGCTGCTCTCGACATCCTGCCTCAAACTGCCCCTGGCTCTTTTATGCATATTTATCCTGTGCCCACAGCCTTCATTTCACCGAGCTTGGTTTGCGTTTGCCCTTGCACAGCTGGTGTGTGAAGGGAGCAGCAATCTTTTCTCTAGGCCTTCGTGTAGTCAGATTTAAGAAGTTAAGCGCATCCTGCCTTGTTTTGTTAAACTCTCCCGAGGTGTTTCTCCCCCCCTAATTCCTTCTCTCCACCTCCTCTGCACTCCAAAAATATTAATTTCAAGTACACAGCCCAGACAAGAGGTGGTGTTGGAGATAAGACCTCACGTTGCTCTCCAGGATCTCAGCAGGTCTCTGGCTCTACCTGAAACCAGGTGAATGCATTTGGCAAAAAGCAGGATTAAAAAAGCACTTTGAAATGTGAGCAGCTTGGGGAAGTGAAGCAGAGAACTGTAAAATCACACACTTGGCATGTCCTGCTCTATGTGTGGAGTCAACTGTAGGTATTTATGACATCAGAGGTTTGATTAAATATTTTGCATTATAAAAAGTAAATATTTAATTGTGCAAGAGCCAGAACCAGCTGAAGTTGTTCTGCTTAGCTTCTACTTTATCAGCTATATTATTTGATCATAGAAATGGATTATTTTAGGTTTGAGGTTGTGTGACTTTTTTTTTTTTTTTTTTAATCAGTGGTAAATTTTTTGGTAATCTCATGCATTAGGCCTGTTGTGGTCATTCAGAAGTATTTTCCTCTTCTCCCCTGGACTGATCCTATGCTTTTCCACTGATAAATAATAGATTTAAGGAATCTGCAATGTGAGCAACTGGTCTGTGATGCGCTTTATGATTGGATGTTTGAAGCTGCTGCTCAATCTGTGAGACTGAGCCCCTGCTGACAGGACTGAGAAGGTTCAGGGTTTTGCTCTGGAGTTATTGGTGTGTTTGTTCAGTGGGAACGAAGCTCTCCAAAGCCCTAAGGAGATGTTTCCAGGCTACTGAGTCATCTGCCTGTGAAACTCAGGATCAGGACAAAGCCCTCAGGTTCAGGTTTTCAGTAGACAATGATCATCTCTCCTGGTTTCATCAGGTATTTGAGATGTGGCAAGATGACACATTTTCATCATCTCCTGATGTCATGGCGTTCTCCACTTTCCCCTGGCACAGTGACCATTCAAACACACTGTGGGATGTTTACACCTGATATCCTACAGGAAGGAAGGGTCCCATCTGACATCCTACAGGAAGGGTCACACCTGACATCCTACAGGAATGGTCACATTTGACATCCTACAGGAATGGTCACATTTGACATCCTACAGGAATGGTCACATCTGACATCCTATAAGGAATGGTCACACCTGACATCTTACAGGAATGGTCACAGCTGACATTTTTGGCTGCTTCTGCAGATGATGTTGCTCACTCTCTGGGGACTTGTCTGCCACTGGGAGCAGTTCAGGCAGCAAGAGCTGCAAGCTCAGCACAGCAGCTTTGTCTTGGCTGTGCCAGAAGAGATGCTCCTTCTGCTCCATGGATCTGGCTCCAGCCTTGTGGGGAACCTCCATGCTCCACGTGCATGTCCTGGGCTGGAATTACTGCCAGGCTCTCCTGAGGTGTGCTTTGAACTAGGGAGCTTCTGTCTTGGTCTAAATTATCATGGAATCATGGAAGGGATTGGGTTGGAAGGGACTGAAAGCTCATCTCATCCCACCTGCCACTATCCCAGGTTGCTCCAAGCCCTGTCCAGCCTGGCCTTGGGCACTTCCAGGGATCCAGGGGCAGCCACAGCTGCTCTGGGCACCCTGTGCCAGGGCCTGCCCTCCCTAGGGAACAATTCCTAATTCCCAATATCCCATCTGAAAAGCCTTGGTGTCTGACTTTAATGCTGAACCATGGCTGCTCAAGCAGGTTTTATTGATCCAGGCTTTCGAGGTGGTGCTGTTTTGTGGACTCTCAGCCCTGGGTGGGAATTAAAGTGTACTCACAGGGCTGGGCTGGGCTGGGTGACTTTTAAAGCTTCCTAAAAGAATCTGTCTGAATATGGAACTTCTATAGGATCTGGGCCCCTAAATGGCCTTATTTCCTTTTCTAACCTGGTAGAGATGATTAATTTGCTTCCATGCCTTTATTTTGAAATGTGTTACATTGATTTTAATGTGGGTTAAACCTTGGATTTTCATCTGGGTTGCAACTTAGTCCACAAGGGTGTCTGTGCCAAAAGTTCAATGTCTTATACGGCTTATTGTTTTTAACTTGTGGTGTAGAAACTTTTCACGTCTGTTGCTAATTATCACTAAAATCACTACATTACTGACTTTTGCTTAAATACACTTTCACTTCAATAATTTTCATTGTGTGTTAATTGCTGTTCCAAGCTAAGATTTTTTGAACAGATATGTTTCCCTCAAGCAAATGTCCTAAAGTCTTCTCAGCTGTTGTTTTTTCAGGTGTGGTTTTTCTGGTGTGTGTTGTTCTGGGTTTTGTTTTTTTATTTTCTTGCTCTTCAGCTCCTGAGTTGCCTTTATCTGAATAACTGCAGCTGTTCTTACCACCAGCCCTTCCCCTCCTGTGAGCCAAACCCCTCCTGGAGGAAGGATGGGTATTTTGACTTTCATATGTTGAGAGAGCAGATTTGGAACAAATTGGGAAGGATTTCAGACCTACAGCTGCTCTGGACTTAGGTGGACTAGAAATGGAAACAGGAAAGCTGCTGTGTTTTCCATACTTTCTGATGTAATTTCAGAATCGTGTTTCAATTCATGTGTATGAGAATGGCTTTAACTGAATAATCCTGAGCATTTTCTGCTGTTGAAGTCTGTTTTGGCCTCCCAGATTTTACCCACCTGAAAAAGAGTTTATTCCACCCAAACTGAAGGTGCCCACACTTGTTTTGAGAACTTCCTTTTATTGTTGCTGTCTCCTTGGCTGGAATGATCTCTGCTATATATTTTCTATTTCTCTATTCAACTGTGCTGCAGATGACAAAGCACAGCCTGCTCCTACCCCTACAATTTCTGCCCAAGTGCCCAATTCACTTTTCTTCCAGTTGTTCTTTTAATACCACTCAGCAATTCATTGTTTTCATACATTCTCTGGGTTTGGTGATGTGCTGGCACCAGCTGCTGCCAGAGGTGCACAAGTGCCCTGATGAGGGCAACAGGGATGGTTTGCGATGAGTCTTCTCCTCCTAAGCTCAGCTGGGGAATTATTTTTAGCAGTGCTCTCCTCCAGGCCCTCCATTGTTTGCTGAGACAATGCAGCTGCACTAAAATATCCCTGTGCACTCTGGGCATTTTGCATTTCTTCAGCTGCACTCCCAAGGTAAAAGGAAAAGATGAAATTCTTCACAGCTGAATTGAGGAATTCCAGAGAAAATGCTATTTCATCTCCTCCAGCCTTGCCTCTGTCTGTTAAAGGCACAGAGAACACAGCAGCCTCTCTCAGCCCTTATTCAAAACAACAGAGGAGAAACTAGATTTTTTTTTAAGTGGAATCTTCCCTGCAACCAGTTGGATTTTTTGTTTGTTTTGGGGTTTCTTTTGGGGGGGTGGTATTTTGGGGTTTTTTGGGGGTTTTTTTGGTTGGTTTTTTTGGGGTTTGTTTGGTTTGGTTTGGTTTGGGTTTGGGTTTTCTTTGGTTTTTTTTTTTGTTTTTTTTTTTTTTTTTTCCTGGAGTAGCCAATAATTCCAGAATCAATGCCCAGAAAAAAAAAACAACAAAAAAAACCAAACCAAAACAAAACAAAAAAAACCCAAAAACCAAAAAAACACCCAAACTGATTAAGAAACTATCTTACTCTTTGTGCTGCTATCAGCCAACACTGTGTTTTAAAGCCTGCCATCTAATTTAGCACATTAAACCACAATATACTTATTCTGTTTCTTGTAAGGCGTGGAAAGGAAATGAAAGATCTCTTGAAAGATTTTTCGGCCCTGTTTCTACCAAGAGTTAAAAAACAATAACAATAAAGCTGCCAGAATGATACAGAGATCTTATCTCAGGCCTGACTGTTGCACTGCTTTTGATCAGCAATATTGGACACGTAGGGATTTGAGCTCTGTAATCGTTTGGATTATGCCTGGTTTTTGTGAAAGCAAAATTGCTCAGTTTTAGTCCACTTATGAATAACAAAAGACTGTGAAATCTCAGTCATGGTGTTTGGTTTTCTTTAATGTTTATGTTGAAAACTTAGGGAAATTGGTATCTAGAGCTTATAATTAAAAATCAAATACAAAATTGAGTCTGCATCCTGCTGCAGGATTGATTCAAGTCATCCCTAATGATGGGGGAATGCTTCTGCCATGATTAGACAGCTTCAGGCTCAGAGGAAAACCCTTTAATTAGCTGGGAGAAGAGAAGCTGCTGTGGCTGAGCCTTTGCAAGGTGCTTAATTTGCCTACTTGTCTTTGGCTGCAGGTGCCACTAATGCTGAAAAAAAGATACATTGAAGAAAATTTTCAGGGTTTGGGGAAGGGATATTAGAGAAAGACTAAATTATTTCCTCAATTCCCGTTTGTTTTTAGTATTTTGCCCTGTGATATTAATCTATAAATACATTGATTTGTCTTTGAATATCATAATTGCCTCTCTTTAGCAGGGATGGCTAAACTGACTTCCTTCATTTATCCTCAAAATAATTGTTCTGGTTATTGCCATGTTCTGATTGTTAACCATGGAAGACACTGATTCCAGAGGTACTGCTGGCCACGGAGAGCAGATCATCTGATGAATTTTTTTTATGTCAGGGTACATTTCCCAGGAATTTTGTTGGCTTCCTAAGAAAATCTTTATCACCACATCAGTGATATTCCTCAGCTCTTTAAGACATCCTTTAGGACTGGGACTCTGTTTTCAGAACTCAAGCAAATACTGCCCTTTTTTGGGTGATTTTTTTCTTTTAAATCAGTGCAAGAGCAATACAGGAACACTCATCAGTTTAGAGCTTCCTGTCAGGTTTTATACACACTGCCTGAAGCATAAATCACTGCAAAATTCATCTTTCAGAAATCATTGCCACTTAAAGGAATATTTATCCTTTCTACGGGCTGGACATGAAAAGCCCTGAAGGAAAGCAGATGCTTTTGCAAAGGCTTGATGAGATACCTGGGCTTGCAGTAGTTTTTAAAAATCAGACTAAATACTTGATCTTTAGCACTTTTGAGGTGCTCTGATAATGCAGCTTTGCAGCTGGACTCGTTTCTTATCTGTGCCACGTTTTTTTTGTCCACCAGAGTGACAGCTGCACTTATTTTTTTCTGGCCATTCTGTACCTCATAATTTATGTTTTGATTGTGTCATGTCTGAACACGAGGAGATAAATGGGAGAGGAGAAAAGGATGAAGATGGTGGGGACCACTTTTATGGCATTGCTGGAACCAGCACTTAAAGGGAAATATGGGAGCTCTGGGACCTTCCTTTCCTGGAATACACCACCAGCACACCTGGGGTCTGCCTTCCAGAACATTCTGGGTACAGATCCCTCTGTTCACCCCATCCTAAGGGGATTCTTGGGCTTTCCAGGTGGCATCACTCTCTGTGACCAGGCCTTGTCCTGGTGACAGAACCCCCTGATCATATGGACAGGTAATACCAGGAAAGATAGCAGAAAATCAGTCCCTGTACTCTGGCTGTTAGTACCGTAGTGAGGGGCAAAAGTGATGGAAAGATCAGAGGAAATATGGAATTTCAGGCCAGGGAATCTTGCTTGGTATGGGGTTAGACCCCGGTGTGGGCAGTGCCAGTGATGGGAGCTGCTGCTGGCACAGAACTGGGGGCACTGCTGGATCCACCTGACCTTCAGCTGACCTTCAGTGGGACCTTGAGAGGCTGCAGAGAAACCTGGTGAGGCTCAGCCAGGGAAATGCAGGTCCTGCACCTGGGCAGGAGCAACCCCCAGTGCCAGCACAGGCTGGGGGGAGCTGGAGCAGCCCTGCAGGGAAGGACCTGGGGATGCTGGTGAGAGACAAGGTGGCCATGAGTGGGCAGAGTGAGGTCCTGGGGACATCAGGAAGGGTAAGGCCAGCAGGTCAGGGAGGGATCCAGCCCCTCTGCCCTGCCCAGTGAGTGCTGTGTCCAACTGTAGGCTCCACAGTTCAAGAAGGACAAGGAGCTGCTGGAGAGGGTCCAGCAGAGGCCACGGAGATGATTTGGGGTCTGGAGCATCTCTCTGATGAGGAGACGCTGCAGGAGCTGGGTCTGGTCAGTCTGGAGAAGGGAAGGCTGAGGGGGGATCCCATCAATCCACACAGACATCTCCAGGGGCTGTCAGAGGAGGGTGCCTTTCAGGTTTTTGTGTTTAAGATGATTTCTGAGGTATTAGAAAGTTTCTTTTTTCTTAGTTTCATGATTGAAGAAGAAGTTGAGATTCGTTGGTTCTGTTTTTTAAGGTTGTTTATTTTTTTTATTTATCATATTTTTTCTCTGACCTGCTGAGGTCTGTTAGCAGGTCGAGTTGAGGTACAGTGACTGTTTTTAGAGTGGTGTTAGTTTTTTATACTAAGAACTACATGTATTTTATTTATAATAATATTTTAATACTTATTACTTATGTAAGACAGTTTGTTTTTACTCTAATTATAAAGTGTCACTATTGCAGTAGAAGATGGAGGACAAGAAGAAGAAGGACAGGACATGCTCAGTTTTTTCTATTTTCCTTCTTGAACTGTAATTCTAAAACTCTAAAATTTTCTTTGTTCACTTTGTGATAAAATAACTATCACTCTACTCAAACTCTTGTGGCTTGTAAATCTTCACATGAAGTTGGTCATTTTTTCCATGGGCTAAAATCAAAGGCACAGGTGTTTTTGACTCCGTGCCAGGGTCTCTGAGCCCCCTGCCAGGGTCTCGAGCCATCCAGGGCAGCCAGAGGAATGTCCTGGGTTCCAAGAGGTGCCAGGCTCTGTTCAGGGCTGCCAGTGACAGGATGAGGAGCAGTGGCCATACATCACAAGTTCCACCTCAACACGAGGAAGAACTTTCCATGGAGGGTGGCAGAGCCCTGGAACAGATGCTCGGGGAGACTGTCCCTCTCTGGAGACATCCCAAATCCAACTGGATGTGTCCCTGTGCCACCTGCTCCAGGTGCCTCTGCCTGGCAGGGGGATTAGACTGGATCATCTCCAGAAGCCCCTTCCAGCCCCAGCTGCTCTGGGGTTCTGGGAATATTTACTGGGTCACTTTGTGGCCCTGCAGTGAGCTGTGTGTGATGCTGAGCTGGTGGTGCTGTCTGACACTGCCCTGCCTCACACAGGCTGGGAATTCCAGGTGATTTTTACCTGCTAGGAGCAACAGCATTAATCCTTGCCTGAGCAGGGACTGGAACAGCTTCCTCAGGTGGTTTCAGTGTGCTCTGGGAAATTGTCTTTGCTCCCAAGCATTTCAGGCTGAGGACAGTGGGGATTCTTTATAAAGCCCTCCTCATCATGGCCATGCATCACAGCACCTCTCTTTAGGGCAGGGGCTCATTTTCCAGTTTGCAGGGGGGTCAGAGGGAACATCAGCACATCCTGGGGTCATCTCTGCATCCTCAGGGCTGGCAGTTCTGCTGCCAACATCCTGTAATTAGTGTTTGGGAGCTGAATTATTTAGTGCTCTGTGTTTCATAGCTGCTGAAGGGATGGATTTTATTTGCTGCCTCAGGAGCTGGTTATTCCGTGTCTGAGTAGGTGGATATTCATGGAGAGAGCTCTTCACTCGCTGCCCTTGCACTCCCCAGATTTGTTTCTCCTCACCAAGGAATAGATTCTCTCTCTTGAGGAAGGGAGAGCCACGCAAACTGTGTTTAAAGGATGTAAAAAGGGTTAGGGTTTTTTTTATTGCCTCATCTCATGGGGAGTGAAAAGATTTTTATTATAAAATGCCGCACTGCCTTATCCCCTCTCACAATTCCACCTCTCCTGGGCTGTTCTGAACAACAGGCTCTTCACAAGTCTGAGATCAATGAAAAGGAGTCTGTGGGACTTTAGTCTTTCACTGATTTGAAGTCTCTCAGTCATATTAGTTTAAGTAGACACTACAGAAAAATGAAAAGAAAACCTCTGTGTTAAACTCTGTAAAGCCACTGAGTGACTTTAATCATAGGTTTTAATGCCAAATCTATTTTATTTCCTTCAAGGCCTTAATGTTATTATTTGTAGCTATAAAAACATGGCTGACCTAGAATAAACTATATTTTTAATCTCATTAGGAAAAAAAATAATTATTTATGGTCTTGAATTAATTGAGTGATTAGTTTTGTTTTCAACATGACTTAGGTGATTCCACAATGACTTTCCAAAGGAAAGGTGATCCTGAGGTTCCCTTACTACCTGCAGTGTGAGGTCTCAGAAAGGTTTTGCAAAAAATGTTCATTTTATTTTACAGTTAAAAGTCACTACAAATGTGAAAATTACAAGAAACCTATCTACATCTTGTTTGCTTTTAGTTTGAAACTGTGGTTTTTTTTTTTTTTAATGTAGCCTCAGCATAGCACTGTTCTGGTGAGTTTGGTTTGGTTTTGTTTGGTTTTTTGTGATCTGGTTTTTGTGCCCATGGTCAAAACCCCTTTCTTAAAACACAATAAGGAGAAGCCATTTTAATAAGTTTATTTTGGTTGTGAATCTCATTATGTGTATTCAGTCGACTGACTCTTACCTTTTTATTTGTTTTAGAAAAGAGCAGGGCAGATCCTTATATTTTTTTAGTTTTTCAAAACACAGCCATGTCCGTTAAAATTAATTAGAGTGGAAGGTCAGAGTGTCAGTGCTGCTGGAGTTGTTATGACACATTTTTAGGAGTTGAGTCTCAGCAGCATTTAGAATCACAATCAGCAAAATTCAGTGAGAGGAGCTGAGGGAGGAGGCTGATTAAACTTCTGCTCCTGCTGTTGCCCATGAACTGATTTAAAAGAAAAAAATCTCCCTAAAAAGGGCAATATTGCAGGGTCAGGAGTGGAACTGGATCCTCATGGGTCCCTGGTAACCCAGTGATTCCACTCAGACATTCTCTAACTCACCAAAATAAACAACCAAACAATCATTTCATTCACTTCAGAATTACTTGAGGGGTTTTTTTAACTTTAAATCAAAGTACATAGGAAATAAATCAGGCAGGCTGAGAAGGTAGAATTTCAAAGCCAGTGAATCAGGGAGGTTTGACTCTGCCCGCTTCCCTTGCTATGCCACTGGAATTTTGGATTCCAGAGGGAAGAGCTGCTCTCTGCTGCACCAAGCCAAGGCTTTCACTGGGTGAGGGCACCAACCTTCCCTTCCTGCTGCTGCCACAAGCACAGGGTGTGTAAAGGGAGCCACCAAAGACAAATCCCTCAGCTGGCACTTGGGGAATGCTGCTCTGCTGTCCCTGTTAGAGCAGGAAATCAGATTTTGGAGAATCTCCTCGGGTTCTGGTCCTTTGGCTTGGAATTAAATCCCTACTGCTCATTTAGGAGCACAAAGGTCAGCAGATCATGAAGGGGCTGGAAGACTGAATTTGAATTTCTCTGATCTCTGAGAGCCCTTGCCTCACCTGAGACCACTCTGCTCCTTTCCTTGTCCAGAAAATCCTTCCTTTTTCCTCTGTCAAGGACACCGAGGAACAAATTGGAAAAATCTGAGTTGAGCTACTAATACATGAAAGAAGTTCAAGAATTTTGGCTCATCAAGACAATGTATTCACGTCTGTTATTGCTGACAGTTAATCTGGTGAGCCTTTATAGGTTTTTGAGCTGGAATGGCAACTGAAAATGAATAATTTTGTATTACAGGGAGTTCTCATGTGGTTGAGAATGGCACAATGCTGCAAGAGCTGTACAGATTCCAGACTTGCTATTTATTTAATGTTTGTTTAAAAAATTAGGTTTCTATCAGGAATTAAAAGGATTGCATTAAAATTAGAGATGATTAGGTGAACTGTTATGCCAGATATGGGAAATTTAAAAATAGCTTTTGGGATAATGAGCAACTTCATTATATTAATGCAAAATATTTTCCTATCATTAAAAAATTAAAGAACGCTCCAAATGTTATTTTAGGTCCTAGGGAAGAAAAACTTACTCTTTTTTTCGAGCTATTGCTTTATTTTTAAATAAACTGTTACCTACAAAATATTGTCAGAGCATTTCACTGATCTCAGAGAGAATACTCTAAAAAAACCACCATCCAGCTTGAAGGGAAATAACCATTTGAGTTATTTTCAGTCTCTTCCCTCACCACATAATATTAATTTATTATTTGTCAGAAGCAGCTACAAAGCAGTGCTGTATTGCTCCTGCTAATTTTGATTTCCTTAGGAAAATGTTGTTTTCACTTGGACAAAAACCCAAATATGCTTGCTGGAAATAGCTGCGAGATGCACAGATGAGAGGGATTGTCATGGGAATGTTTCATCATCCGTGGCCAGCAGCTCCTGCTCCTGCTGTAGTTTCCTTGTGTGCACTGGGAGAATTCATTCCCTCCCTGCCCTTCCCACGAGCAGGAGAGTGAAGCTGTGTCTGACCAGGGGGTGTCAGGGACAACAAGGCCACACACAAAAATAAATGATCATTTCTTTGGTAGGGTGAGATTGCTTTGTGTCCCAGCACAGACATGCTGAAATCTGCTTTTGGTTCTCATTTTCTGCCTCTTAACATTTCATGGGGACTCCTCAGGACCAGCCTTCTAACAAAAGGGCCACCACCACCAAGCAGTCAGGAGTGATTTTGGTGTCATCAAAACTCATTGATGGGTTTTTCCTCACAGCCAGGTCCCCACTGCTCTGGGGCAGAGCCTAACTTACAGGTTTATGAACTTATTTAAGGTTTGTGCAAAACAAACTTTGCTTGTTCCTTCCTCAAGCTGGTTATAAATGCAGCCAGTGTCCTTCAGGGGGCAAGAGAGGGAGACTGCCAGGATGTTCCTGCCTTTAAAACTAGGAAAAGCCAAATTAATAAAGAGAAGTTCTTTGGCCCTGGAATTCCTCCTAATTCTCAGCTTTAGTGAGCTTTAGTCACATACCTGCTAGTGCTGTGTGCTTTGCCTCATTCTAACTCAGTTAGTACAGCATTAAATATTGTCTGTGTGCTTGTGAATGTATAGAATAATGGGAGAAATAGAATTATGACAGTGATCCATGGATGTATTTTGGAAATCATACACAAGCACAAGGAACCATCAATCTAGTCCTGCAACAGTTTTCAAATTTATTGTGCCTGTGTAGTGAAAATTTCAAATGAACTCATGTATTTTAAATCATCGTGTTTGGCACAGCTGGGCTTGTTTTGTTGGTGGTGTGGTCAAATGACCTCAGAAAATACTTATTTTGAAGTATATTCCCTCTTGCTGAAATCAAGGCTGTTACTTGAAGGATAGGTAGGAGAATACACTCAAAGGCACTACTTATAAATCAAACCAATCCTTTCTCTGCCAAGCCTTGATTTATGCACGTCAAATTAACTTTTCCAAACTTGCTGTAATTTATCTCAAACACAGGACTTCTCAAAAAAAAAAAAGGAAATGAAATGTATTTGTGCTGTGCACTCAAGGTAAAATTTCTGAGTCAGTATTAATCAGGAGCAATGTGTTCCAGGATGAAGGGAACGTAATTCAGCACATTCCTTTGGAGCAGCACTTGTTCTCCTGGCTGACAAAGGGACCAGGAAAAATGGTAAGAAAACTTCTTCTTTTAACTGGAAAGTGTGTCTTCAATTCTCTCCATCTCTATTTTTTTCTTTTTTTTAATTTTTAATTCATTCCATTAATAATTTGAAAATGCATTTTGGGAGTTGTGATGGTGAAGTGTTGAACAGATAAAACACGTAAAGATTAAATTGTTTAACTGGAATTGTGTAATAGTAAAGAAAGCGTGATGGTTTATTACCTCCTGAGGTATAACTAATGTGTCATTTCTGCTGTTCTGCATGTACAAAAAATAGTTCTGGGGTCTGGGATAGATTTATTATTCTTCATTGATTGCCTCATTCTGTAGCAGGACGTTTCTGGCAGTAAAGCAGCAGAACTGTCACATCCATCATGATGTGTCGGAGATGTGTCAGGGCTGGGGCTCTTTTTTGAACTTTACTGCTCCTGAAAAATGTAGCTGAGCATTATAGGCAGAAGTCTGACATTTCCAAGATGAAAATCAATCTTTTTTTATGTGGTGATTCTCAAAGCAGACTTGAGCTTTGATTGCACAAGGGGTGGTTTCACACGTTGGGGGATACAACAGGGACACCAAATAATTTGGGTAACAGATCTGGCAGGTGTTCTGTAATGAATATAAATTGGAGAAATGATCATAGAAGAGATACTCAAGTCAAGATGGCTCAGCAAACATTGATCTGCTGCTGTCACAGCTGGGAACCTGAACGTGTTGCTTTTTGGTTCGTGTATTTTCTTGTATTTCTCTTTAAAGCTGGGGATTAACCAGGTAAATACAGCCTACTGTGAATTTATATTTCAACATAAATATTTATACGATATTTAGTGGGGAGGAGGAAAAAAAGAACTGTTAAAATAATTGCTAAAAGCGTGAGAAGCAACAAGAGGTCCTAATGTACAGGAAGGGAGGGCAGATGAAACACTTTGGGCTTCAAAATGAATGCTAAAAAAAAGGTGCAGGCAATCTGTGTAATTGTAAATACCTTGAAAAAAGAAAAGGCATTGTGTCACAGCTCCAGGGGCTCAGCACCTGGGCACTATGGTGTTATTAGAGACAAAAAAAGGGCAGTTTTGTGCTGGTGGCTGTGTCTAGAGGCAGCAGAAACCTCAGGAGAAGTGCACCACAGAGCCACAAACAGCCAGACAAGCACAAATTTTTAGATGCTGGGAGTGTGATGATAAAATATTTTGATGTTGGGTTGTTTCCCAGGGAAGATGTTTGGAAGTAATGAGCGGAGCAATCTTGTTTTCTCATATTCTTTATTCAGAGAAATATCTAAAGAAATAAGATGATGGTGTGATGCTCAGTTGTCCCATTCCAAGAGGAAGAAGCATGGAAATTCCATGTGGTAGCCAGTTTGAAAGATCAGTTCAAGATAATCAGTTGCTGTTGAAATCAGGAGGTTTCAGCTTGGTTGTTTGTCAATTTAGCCACTCAAGTGTGTGATGATTTTCCCCATAAATAATGTCCCGTCAGCCACAAACCACTGACTCAGTTTTGTTAAGGAGTTTAGCAAGGCATGAAATGCATAATTAGGGGAGGAACAGTTTCATCCCTTTGAGTTTCTAACAATTATTTAATTTAGGACAAACAGCGAAAGTCCCTAGAGCACACGAGTAGTCTGAAGTTTAAACAAGATGACAGCTTGGATGGATCGATAATTTCTCATTCCTACAGTTACTAATAATAAGGTGAAGAAAGAAATATTGGCTATTTCCAAGCTAAAGGCACAGAGAGGAGCAAATCCACTCCACTCCAGAGTAGACTCCATTAACACAGATTGCCTTCAGCCCATTAAGCCTCAGCACTGAGCTGCTCTGAGCAAGAGTTTGTTTCTAAAAGTCTGGAAGCCAAGGAATTAAACCCCACCTGAGTTCTAAAAGCATGTTTTCTGAGCCTTAATAGAATGACACTTTGTTCTTACTTTTGTGTCTCCAATCATGCAGGAAATTAGAGGACTGGCTTCTTCCTGCAGACTTTGGGTTTCAGGCTTCAGGCTCAATTTGGCAGCTTACATTGCTCAAATTGGCTTGTAAATGAGATATTTGTTTCTAAAGTATGACTGATATCAACTTGCTTACAAATACTTACAACGTGGACATGTCTCTCATTTGATCCTGTAATTATATGATGGTTTTTCTTGTCAAGAGAGCTCAGAAACTTAATATTGATTTATGTTCCTGAGTTTCTGAAACTGCGATGTGTCATTGTTGAGCATAATTTAGAGTGGCCTTTTTTCTCCCCTCGAATCTTGTACGTGTCAAGCTTGAGCTCATTTGGGGCTGGAATGATCTCAAAAATCATTTAACCCTTGTGGGGGTGTGGTGACAGGGGTATGGGTGATGATGATGATGTCATTGAGGTGTCTGAAATGATATTTTCAGTGAAGGCCCTGAATAAACTCAGCATGAGAATTATTAACATTCCAATCTCTTGGGCATCCTGTGGGGCTTTATCTTCTCCTGACACAGCAGGAGGTGGACATGGATGCTCTGCTTGCCTGTGTCCCAAAGTGCCATGCTGGCACCCCAAAGTCAGCCAGACCTTGAAGGGATCTGTCAATGCCTTCTCAGGAAAGTGAGCTCCTCAATGATGCCCAAAATATTTTTAAAATTGAAATTTAAAACTGGCAGCTTTTGATGGAATAGAAACTCAAATGATCAGTCTGTCTTGATGAACAAGAGAAAAAAAAAGGGTAAAAAATCAAGGGACTATTTTCCAACCCAATCCATTCTGAGACTGTATAAATCTATGATTAGTAGATTCTGTGTTGTAATAATGCATTCAGGGGCGGCTACATTTAAGGAACACAGGGGCATGTTTGTTTTCTGTCAGGTTTTTTCTTTGTATTTGCATTCCAGACCATCTGTAGAGGCCCAGACAAACTGCACTCTGTGCCCTAAAAGCTCTGCTGAAACCCCTGCATCACAATTCCCCGGTTCAAAGGAGACTGCCATTGAGCTGATATATTTAACATGCAGATAAATAAATGCACAAACCTGGTCCATATTTTCAATTCGTTTTCCCAGCAAAACTAAAATCATGATGGTGAGAATTGATTTTAGCTTTTGCATTAATGAATTGATTCGGGAATAAATATCGGGAATATTCCGAACATTGAATTCTCCTGGAATTTCTTCTGAAACGTGGTGATTTGAAATACAGTTTGTGGGATGTGGAAATGAATTTTTGACACATGTTGACATTGTGGTCAGAGCTCTAAGTTTCCCAGGATGAAATGAAAATGAGGAGCTGATGTGGGTCAGGTGGACTCTCTGTCATGGATACTTCTGTCTGTGTGCTGAACCTGTGCTGCCCAGTCCCTGACCTGGGATCACACAAGGAAATGTGGGATGTAGGAGTTTGGGCTATTTGATGGAGGAGTTTTGGCTATTTGGAAGTGTGGGATATGGGCAGGAGTTTGGGCTATTGGGTTTCATTTCCATTAGGAGATTTTTATGTTAGCTCAGTGTTAACCATTCAAATTTATTCAGCTCAGTATGAAGTGTTGAGGTTTCAGGACTGCTGTGCTCACCCCACAAGATTCTTTAGCTGGGAGAGGATAATTCCTGTCAGCTGGAAGGTTTGAGTAGCTCAAACAACACAACTTTCCTCTGAGGGCTGCTTGCTGGTGGGATTGAGGGCAGTGGTGGGTTGCAGGTTTAAGAGGAACATCAGAAGCATGAGGTGAGGAGGAATCCAGCAGAGAGAGATGGTGAGGTGGGCAAAGCTCATGGAGCATTCCCAACTGCCTCATCGTGGGAACAGCCCTGGGAACTGTTCATTTATCAGCTATTTCATGAGTGGAGAAGCATTTCTGTGCCTTCACAGACTGACTGGTGGCAGAGGTGTTTATCATCAAGTTTTGTCTTTGTGGAGGAAGCCAAATTGGTGCATTGGTGAGAGGGGCACATAGCTGAGGGAGGAAGTGTTCTGCTGAGCTGCTTTGGTCAGATAAAACAGGCCTCCTGCTGGAATGCTAGCCATGTGCAATGTTCTTTCCTAGCTGCTCTCAGGTGAGAAGGGCAGGATGTACACCAGCAGTGAGATCTGTTCAATTTTTCTACCTAAATCCCCCTCCCAGACTTGCCTTTAACAACTCTTTAATTCTGAACCGCTTCCATCTCTGATAAAATTGCATTAATTACTCATATTCCTGTGTTCACTTTGCTCTGAAAAAGAATAAATTTTCTTTGTGTTCTGGCACAGCATTCTGGAACAAACAGAAATCCAGGATCTGTAGTGTTTGTGTCATCACAGGAGATCTTTGAAGCACAGGCTGAAGCAGCAGAACTGTTCTGCACTCACCGGGGGTGCATTTGTGCCTTGAGGATTGCAAAGAGAGGATGTTTTCCCATTCTGTACTGACAGATTTGCTGCCAGAAATATGTAGGGTGGGTCAGGTGTCTATTCAGTGATGCTGTCACCATTTAAGTTCATTTAGGAGACAGTGGGGGCCAGCAGGGGACCTTTGCTACCTGCTGTAAACAAGAGGGAACATTAGGTTTTCCTTCACCTGCTCAGAACAGCCTTTCTGCAGCTGCACCATCCACATCCCCTTATATCTGTGTCCATGGAGTGGTTTTGGAGCTGTTTACACTTCCAAAGCACACTGTCAGAGGTGTGGAGGAAGGGAAGGGGTTCTGTTCCCCCAGTAGTGTTTTGGGGCAGAAGGGGTGGATTGTTAAGAACAACCCAAAGCTTCCATGGTGTCATTTGCCTATTCTTGGAGAAAGTTTGTGTGGGGCACTTGACTGTGGACCTACAAGGTCAATGTCCTGGGGCTGTGCCAGCCATGGGGTGGCCACAGACTCAGGGCAGGGTCCTGCTGAGGGAGCGTGTCCAGGGAAGGGAACGGAGCTGGGGAAGGGGCTGGAGCCCCAGGAGGGGCTGAGGGAGCTGGGAAAGAGGCTCAGCCTGGAGAAAAGGAGGCTCAGGGGGGACCTTGTGGCTCTGCACAACTCCCTGCCAGGAGGGGACAGCCAGGGGGGGTCGGGCTGTGCTGCCAGGGAACAGGGACAGGACAAGGGGAAAGGGCCTGAAGCTGGGCCAGGGCAGGCTCAGCTTGGCCAGCAGCAGGAATTTCTGCATGGAAAGGGTGCTCAGGCCTTAGCAGGGGCTGCCCAGGGAGCTTTGCAGTGCCCATGCCTGGAGGTGTCCCAGGAAGGGCTGGAGGTGGCCCTCAGTGCTCTGGGCTGGGAACAAGGTGGGCACTGGGCACAGCTGGGATTCCATGGGCTGGCAGGGATTTTCCAGCCTCACTGATTTTTGACTCTACAACAGGGCTTCTGTGGTAATGAGGAGTTTGGTTTTCACAACTGAAAACAAATAATGTGTTTTTAGAAGCCAAAAATAGTTCCAGCCGTAGGCTCAGTAGTAAAATCCGGAAATGTGTTTTCATGTTCCTTCAATGCAGGGAGGCATCCACCTTTTGGGGTATTGGCACTTTTACATCTTAATAATGTCTGAATTTTACTTGAGTTTTCTTCCAAGGACAGATTGGATGGAGCCCTGAGCAACCTGCTCTAGAGAGTGACATCCCTTCTCCTGGCAGGGAGATGGACTAGGAGATTTTTCAGGTGCCTTCCAATCCATTCCAGGATTCTGTGATTCTAGTCTAGAGTTCCATCTTGCCGGGGAATAGCTGGTGAGTCAGAGGTAAATATTGCCAAGCATTCCATATGCCACAGTGGAATAATTTATGCTCAAAACAAGCTTGTGGATAAAGATCTCATTTTTGAAGTCACAGCTCCTTCTCTCTGTAAACTGGGGGGGAAGGGGGGTGTCTATCTCCAGCTGGAGAAACAGGTTGTGCAGTTTGCTTGGGTTTGGGGGGCATTGCTGCATAGACAGTTCTGCCCACACAGTTACAGACTGGTGCCATGGAGTAGCAAATACACTTTTCCATCTCTTTTTTTTTTTTTTTAACCCAACAGATTTGTGTTATCAAACCTATTAAAAAAAAATCTTGTCCCTAATGAATGTTTCTGATTCCTTCAAGGTTACAAGGACATGGTTTTAAAGTATGAATCAGTTTGTTGAGGGTTGTCTCAAAATTGGGTGCAGATTTTGCCTGTTTTGAAATTCAAAAATCTCTTAAGTTTGTCTAAATTTAGATATTAAATATAAATGTGTTTATAGCATTCATGTCATTAAGTAGATTTGCCTAATATATTTTGCATAGAGAGTTTAAATGTTGACTGACCATACACATCCTTAGACTCCCTGCCATGGGATCTTAGAGAAGACTAACTTAAAACTTAATTTAGTCCCAGTTTTTATAAAGGATAAAAAGAAAAACAACTTTTTCTATGCCTCATATGAAATTTCCTGCATTGCCTCAGCTTGAGGTTTACTGATTTTAACGTCTGTGATGTCAGGACTGGAGACAGGCACCTCATCCCAGCAGTTCTGCAGCACTGTGACACCAGGGGACGTTCAAATCAGATATTAGGGGGAAAAATGTTGGAATCTAAAATGCAGGGAACTCTCAGAACTTAGGGCCTGTAAGCCAAAGCTTAGAATCAAACCCAGGATTTGATCTGAGACCTTGGAAAAGGCTTCCAAACTTAGGTGCCAGAAGGGAGAATGTGGATTTGTAGTTTAAAGGAGAGACATGTTAAGCTGAGTAAAGGAAAGTTTAGAGCTTTAAAGTTAAAGATATAGAAAAAAAAAGTTTCAGAGGTAAACAAGGAGTTTAGAATGCAGTACTGTAGGTTTGTCTGTCATGATTGGTTAAGAAAGCTTACACTGTAGCATGGGTCCATAAGATGAAATATTGAAGAATTGGGTCAAAAACATAAATATCATTGCTGGCAGTGTTTTATTGGTTAATAAATCCTTAAAAGGTCTTGTAACTACGGGTCTTGTGACCTTCTGAACCATGCTGTAACAATGTGAGCCCGACTCACCCTTCCTGCCTATGTAGAAGATATGGGAAATAAATCACATCATCAAAAATAATTCAGAGGTCCTGTCTTGAATTCCTTCTAAAATACCCCACAAGTGAATTATCACCAAAAAAAACCTCACTGGAAGGGAGTGGTCAGGCACTGGAATAAATTTGTCAGGCAATGGAATGTGTTGCCCAGGAAGGTGGTGGAGTCACCATCTCTGGAAGTGTTCTGAAGTTTTCTGGCTGTGGCCCATGATTTAGGGGCTGTGCTGGTGGTGCTGGGGAGCAGCTGATGATCTTGAAGGTCTCTCCCAGCCTGGATGACTCTGTGATTTTGGAAGCCAGGCCATGAACTGGTCAGGTTTAATTTGGGTTAATTTCTTCAGCTCCCAGGAGATCTGCTGTGTGTCTGGGTGGCTCTGCTGGTGCCAGGCTGATTTCCACACCCAGACAAGGAAAGGTTACAAACAGCCATGTAAATCCTGAGCAGCTACCGAATCTGTACAGCTCCCAGCTGATCCCAGTGATCAGGCCACTGGAAATACTGGGTGAGCAAGCTTTTCCTTCAGTTTCTCAGGCAGCCAACTGATTGTGCCGAGCAAAGCAATGTTTTTAGGAGCGTGATTTCTCAAGGGCTCTAATTGCTGTGTGCTGAGCAAGAGGGATATTGGATGTAATGCTAAAACTGCTTATTTATAAATTAATGTTATCTAGTCAAAATTGGTGTTGAAGAGGGCTGATTGCCATTCCAGTCAGGGGTAATATGTTCCTTGAGAAGCCGTTAGTCATACTTTTTTTTTTCATTAAGTTGCTAATTTTGGTGGTTTTTTTGGTTGTTTTTTTTTTTTCCCATGTGACAAATTTTCAAGTTCAACTTCCCTTGAGTTTAACCAATGACCCAATGCTTCACGTGTTAAGCACTGGAATGGGCTGCCCAGGGCATTCCTGGAGCCACCATCCTGGAAATGTTCCCAAAAAATGAGAGGATGGGGCTCTTTCTGGTGTGGTTTAGTGACCGTGGTGGGATTTGGTGGAAGGCTGGACTGGATAATCTTGGAGGTCTTTTCCAGCCTTATTGATTCAATGATTGCATGACTGTGGCAGCACTTCAGGGGATTTTACAGCTGTCATGTTTGCTGTTTGCATTTCTCTCCTTCCCTTGCACCGCAGACACAAAGCTGAGGCAAAGCCCAGCCTAAATGGATCACTCTCAATCTTCTTCCTAACAAAAGGGTGAAGAGAGCATAGCAGAAAAAAAGACCTTGCTGCACTCATACCTTCTGAAGCTGCTGCTTCTCTTCAAACTGGAATGTTTTATACTTAAATATTTCTCTTCATTGCTTGTGGTAACTGCAGCTGTCCTTATGAGGAGGCGCATTCACCAGGATGAATCATGAAAGCTCAAAACTACTTTGAGGTAGATTATCTACTTGTGCTGTGGAGGAAAAATATCCATCTTTAATCAAATTACACATTATCTTTTGTTGTAGGCAAGTAGCTCCTCAGAAGAGATAGAGGTTGGAAAGATTATTAAAAAAAAAACCTATTCAGCTGCAGTCCATGGTCATGTTTAAGACCAGGCTGTGGTTCAGAACCCAGTAAATCTTGACTCTCATCCTGTTAAACCTGGCAGCAATTGGATTTACACTTCCCAAGATCAGGAAAAAATTAATTCAGAGAGAAGTAATGGTGTACATCCATATATTATGTCACATATATTGTATTATATCCTGTAAATGATATTAAAAATGTGATAGCAGGGAAAAGAAGAGCAAGCGTGTGGTGCCGGTGTATGAGCACAGAGACTGAAGCAAGTATGAAATAATGGAATGGAAATAATGAAAACAGACAAAATCCATCCTAAAAAAAAAAAGGCAGTGCAGGAAATTAGGTTACCAGCATTGCCTTGATTCACTGAGTTGCCCATGGTCAAAACATTCAACTCCAATATTTAACCACCTAAAAGTGGGCATAAAGGGAAGAAATACCTGATACCTAGCTAGCAGTTTGATTTTTCTCTAAATGCAACCAATGCAACTTAAAATCTTTTAACCCCGAGGTGTTTTCTATTGAAACATGTGGGCAGGGATGTTCAAGTGCAAGTAACTTCTATCAGCTTGTGGGTAGAGAGTTCCTTGCCAATTGCTCTTAACCAGGCAGGGGTTTAATACCCTATTAAGGGATGAAATGAAAGTGCAGGAGAACACCTGAAAAAAAAAAAAAAAACCACAGATGACTGCCAGAAAGAAGCAGAAATATGTCTGAGCGTCAGCTATTTCCTGCAGGTTTCCAAGAGGTGAAATGGAGATAGACACATCTGTAGCTCATGTGTGGCATTTTGGGGCAGAATCAGGGCACTAAAGGCAGGGAACTCCTTCCTCCTGCTGCACAATTTTCCTGGAGGAACCTTCTGGGCTGTGATCTGGTGGAAAAGAAATGGTAAAGGAATGAAATATGTTCATTTGGTATGAGTTTTCCCAAATTGTATTGATTAACAAATTGAGGACTGTGTGTGTGAGTCTGTTTTTACAGTAAGAACTCATTGCCTCCCTGAGGCAGAAACTCTGGGGTCAGGTGGAAAATGGAGCTCCTGTCACTAAGGATGTTTTGTTTCAGTGTAGACATTGAAAAATAAGAGACCAACTTAGTAATATAAAATTATCAGGGTAATCTGTTAATTAGACAAGTGGAGTCCCCATCCCTGGAGGTGTCCAAGGAAGGTGTGGACAGGGCACTCAGTGCTCTGGGCTGGGGACAAGGTGGGGACTCCATTGGACTCCTTTTTCAACCTAAATAATTCCATTATTCTATATCCATTTGCTGTTCCTTTTCCTCTTTTTTTTTTTTTTTTGGTTTTTTTTTGGGGGGTTTTTTGTTGTTTTTTTTTGTTTGTTTGTTTGTTTGTTTTTTGTTTTTTAAATAATGTACTATATTTCTAGATATTTATTTTATAAAATCTGTACACATTTTCCTTTATCATCTCCTGGCATTTAACAAATTATATGTGGTAGAGACACCACTTAGCTCACAAAATTTGAGCTATTTTAGGGTATTTTGTTTATTAAAGAGCTCTGGTTTGGAGGAAATACAGTGATTACAGAAGCCTCTGAGGTTTCAAGGAAATGAAAGTGCAATATGAGCAGGCTTTTCTGATAAAGCTGGAAAAACAACTCAAAATGGTTTGAGTCAGAAATGTATAAAAATGACAAGATTTTCTGGGGCTTGTGATTTTGGTGGCCTAACTGTCTTTATCTGATGTTATTTGGTGTTACAGTTGGTGTGTCCCTGTGTCATGTTATCAACTTGTAGCATTATTTATTAATTTGAAATAGAATCATTTTTCAGGACTTACGATCTGTCATGTTTTAAATCCAGTAATGCTCTTTATTTACCCCTGGGTTTCTATGTCTTCATGCCACTCAATTTCTATCGCTGATTGCCTCATCACCTCAGATATGTGAAGTTTTCAGTCTTGCAGAAAGAGAGCTTTTGTCCATGAGCTATAATTTACTGATGGGCAAAAGTTCTTGAGACAAACCCAGGAATTCTAACATTCCTCCCATCTTCAGTTCTGTAATCAAGGCCTGTATTTTACTAAATCACACACTCAAGTGCTAAGGAAGTACAAACATGCAGAAATAACCATGTGTTACAGGATGATGAGTGTGTTAAATGAAAGATTTTAGCTGTAATTGTGTCCAAAATGCTTTTTGATAATGAGTTCTTGGTTACCTGCTGTACTTTCAGGTAGAGTTTATCACAATCAAAAATCCCAATCTATTTTGAAGTACCTAAGGATTTTTTTTTTTCTGAAAATTATAATCTTGTTGTGATCTACCACAGGAAATTTGAGCACCTGGAGTTAACAGGATGAGACCAAGGGAATATGAAAGGAAGGGGAAGAGGGGGCATAAAATCAGAATATGTGATGAAAATAACTTCAACTAAGCAAAAAGAGAATAGAAGAAATTGCATGTGATTCTAGAAGAAAAATGGTTTAAAATTGAAATAAACTGGCAGAAGAAGTTCCTGACCTGCAAACTTTTGGAGGCCAGGAGCTTGTTTGGGTGAAACAAAAGGAATTTTCTAACAGGAATTTTTCATTGAAAGAATTCTCAGCTGATTTTCTGTGGTCAGAATCTGAGTCACACAAACAGTGTGAGAAAAGAAATGGAAAATAAACGTAGCCCTTGATGTAGGGATTGCTTAGGGGGAGATCTATATGCTAACCAAACTGGTAACTAAAGCAGGAGTTAAATAACAGAATAGATGGAGTAATAGAAAAAGTAATTTGCATTATGAAATCAAGAGTAAATTAGGGGTGTTTGTTTAAATGACAAATGCAGGCATTAGATCGAAGGGAAAAACCTGAAACAAAATATTCCTTGAAGGAAGCAATCAGTGTTGGGCTTAAGCACCCATGAATTGTTTTGGCTCCTGCAGTTTCATGCCTTGAGAAATCTTTTCCTTTTCAGATAATCAGGAGCAGCCATGGCTGTAGTGTCACAGTGCAAGAGCACCTCCTGCGTGTAGGAACTCCAGGGAGACCCTTTTGTATTTCCCTATAGATGTTTCCAAAATCCCAATAAAAACCCCAGCCAAACTGCTGAACCAATGCCATCATTTTTTCTTCACTTTTTTCACTCTGCATTTTCTGATCTGAGACAAAGCTTTTCCCTCTCTGATTTAAGTTGGAATTTGATCCTTTAGGGAAGACCGTGGCTGCACAGATCAGTGTCTGGGTTTGAGGGCAGCTCCACAGTGGAAAGTACAAGGCACAGGGAGTTAAAAGGACCAGCAGATCTCTGACCCTGTGGTTGATCATGAGGAGCAGTGTCACGGTAGCTGCTTACCTCAGGCAGGTGAGTAGCTTTATCCAGCACAGGTGACTTTGAACTGAGATCCTGGGATTTATTTTCACAGGTCCAGAAGGGAGGAACATGCAGGGCCTGATGGCAAATCTCAATCATTCTTTTCCTTTTGGAAAGCATAATGTTTTCTCCTCTACCTGTCAGGTTCTGTATAATTAATGCTGTTTTCCTGTTCTCTCAGCTCCCATATCTCTTCCTTCCCATGTCTCCATGACATTTCCTTTGCAAATTTGAAGGAACTTATTATTCCACTTAAAAGGCAAAAAAAAAAAAATATCTCAGACTGTTTTTCCTATGACAGCAGAAACATAGCTGTGGCTTTGCTTGAAAACTAGTGCATCATTTCCTGAGGAGGGATTTAAACTTTCCCATTCCAGACCTCTCTGGGAGGCCTGGTCTAGTGGAAGATGGCAGGAGGGTTGGACTGGAGGTTCTTTAAGGTCCTTTCTAACCCAGAGCATTCTAGGACTGAAACAGGTCCCCATTCCAGCCATCCTTGTCCTCTCCTCAGAGGCCACTTGGCTGCCTCAGGAGGCACCGCTGGAATCAGAGGTCTCTGTCAAGAAGTCTTTAGAAACCAGTGGAGCACTTGGAAGTGTTTTAAGTTGTCAAATACCAGCTGCAGAGGTGTGGTGGGACCACTGCTGGATCCACTGAAACGACATGTTTTCAGTGCTGCCGAGTTTGTACATTGTGTGCAGGATCTGGGAATCTGCTGGATGGATTCTGCACTTCCATACCCCAGCTGAGGGGTTAGGAGCAGCTAACCCTGTTCAGAGGCTTCAGTGGGTGTGCCATCAACACATGGCAGCAGTGGATTTTTGCAGGAAACCCTCTTAAAACTGGGGCTTGAATTGGTGTGGTTTTATAGACAAGGGACAAGTATCAAAATGAGATCGTAGCAGATTTCATAGCAGAGCTGTGCTCCTCTGGTGCAGGAGCAGCAGTGAACCCCCTCCTGCTGTGAGGATTTACTGGGAATGTGTGATAAGAAGGGTTTCACATGGGCAAGCACACTGAGTTTGAATCTCCCACTTCAGGCAGGGGCTGTCTCCACCTGCTTGCTCACATGTCAGAAGAATTCTGCTGTGTTATAGAAAGAGCTGTAGTTGCAATAACAGAAAGATTTTTGCCTGTGGACAGAATAGGAATGTCAGTGGTAAAATGGACTTGGTTCTTCAGTCAGATCTCTGTTCTTTTCCTTTGCACACTGTGGTTTAGGCTCCAAGGGCCGCATTTTCAGAGGATATAAATTCACATCCTTCCCTTGGGGCTTTGATGACTTACAAAGATCAGCTGTTTTATGAACTTAGCTGAGTATTTTTGGTCTTTACAGGGTTATGTCACAGCCTTGTCATTTCTTGCCATCATGTTTTGTATGGGTTCTGTTTCTCAGGGAGGCTTATGTGACACTTGGGGACATGGTTTGGTCATGGCCTTGGCAGTGCTGGGTAACAGCTGGACTCAGTGATCTTGGACTTTTCCACCCTAAATAAATAACAATTCCAGGTGGAAGCACACCAGTTTAAACCCCCAGATTCTCATTCTCAGACTGGCTTACTTTGATGTGCGCTACAATTTACTCACAGGATTTGTTGATGTCTCAGGATTATTGGTAGATGGCATTCCTGGGTCACACATCCCAAAGATTTACAGCTGATTGTGTGTAAATAATGGGAGGTTACTGGGCATGCTGACTGCAGCATATATTTTCTAAAATACACATCAGTGTGGGTTTGTTGTTTTTTTTTTTTTTTCAGCTTAATATGCAGTTTTGTTTCTTTGCTCTTCCCAAAATTTGATTAACCTGATAGCTTGGTACCTTTAAACCATCCCAGCAGCTCAGACAGATTGCAGATGCTAAACCTTATGTTCACCTCATAAAAATATTACTGAAAATTATTGGCAACATCTGACTTGAATGTAGCTGTATCTTGGTCTGTTTCTGTTCTGTGAAACTCAGTGGGATCTAGGAAAGCAAAATCTAGGAAATGTATAATCAGTAGTTTTTGAAGTTCAGAGCACAAGCATGGGCATCTACCCTTATGCTTGCTTTCTTCTGTTTTTTTAAGTTCTTTTTTCATAAGTTACTGCTGAATGGGAAGAATTTCCAACCCCTTTCAGATAAGGCCCAAAACTTACTTGTTTCTCAACCCAAATATCTTCTGATTTACCTTCCCTTGTCATGGTTTTTATTCATTGCTACACAGACTGCTCATCCTTAGGGTATTGGTCTATATCCACTCAGCTCGAGTTGGAATTGCTCCCCACCCATCAGGAAACTTCCTGTGTGCTGATCCCACCCCAAACAAACTCCATCCTTCCATATTTTTACCTCTTGCCATTGTGTAGGAACAGGTGACCTTCAAAGAGGGAGAATAAATCTTCACTTGGGCAGTTCTTCCCACATAAAACATGGGGCCGTTCTGTGGTGGGGCTGTCCGTGTCCTGTGGTCCAAAGAATTGGGCGAACTCAATTCTTGACAAGGAATTGGGTGAATTTCTGTCAATTTGTGTTTCTGCAGAGCTTTGTAGTGTGATCCCCATCCCTGGAGGTTTCTAAAGGACATGGAGAGGTGGCTCTTGGGGACAGGAGTTAGTGGTGAACATGGCAGTGCTGAGGGGATGGATTTGCTGACCCTGGAGGGCTTTTCCCAATGCAAACCATTCTGTGGTTCCATGATTAATGATCTCTAACAAGTCGAGTGCTTTATTTCTGAGCACACAACATGGTGCTTGTAAAACTTTATAGAGGCGTCAGTAGCTTTGCTGGCTTGGGGAAGGTTATTTTTTTTGCAACAGTGGCCACACTGTTAATATGGGTCATTTAAAGGTTCATTAAATCTGCTTCCTGGGGCCCTGATAACACAGTGCTGGCAGGGAAGAACAACAACTGATTTCCTACAGCTGTCTTGAATAACATGTTTCCATGGTATTTGCTGGAATGTTGGCTTGCCAAAATGGAGGGAAGTACCCTCAGAGAGCTGGGGTGTGTCTGTAGCTCTTTAGAACAAATCCCTCCACTCTTCTGCCCCTCAGTGAAGTTATCACTACATTACATATACTGAAGTGATAGTGGCTATCACTTATTTAAAGGAAGCTGGTATGAAAAAGCTGATCTGTTGGGAACTTTGAGAATTCTAATTGACAAAATCAATAAGCTCCCAGCTAGAATAGCACCTCTCTTTTGTTCATTTTCCACAATTGCATAGCAGGGAGTGATTTATCACCTGGCTTCCTGTTTTTAACAGTTTTTCCAATACTACTTTCTCATTGCTAACCCCAAAAATGTTCCCAGCTGCTCTGAGACAGAGAACACACGGGAGCTATAAATACTTTTTAAGTCTTTTGTTGCTTTATTATTTCAGGGGTAGCAATTTGAGACTACAGGTCAAATAGATGCTGTCATGACCGCTGTCTGCTCACTGCTCCCTGGAGCTGCTGTGACAGGCTGGACCCACCTTCCTTTCACCGAGTTCAGTGGAGTGTGTGCTACCTACATTTCAATTGGAATGGACAGGGCAGCATTTCACACCTCCTGCCTCAGCCTGAGGGACTCTCTCTTCCTAATCAAGTTCTCCTACAGAGTCAATAAAAAATGTGGTTGTAGGAAGCACTTGACAAATCACAGGTGAATGTTAATCCTGAGAGATAAACTTTCATAGAGCTCGGTGATAATTTCAAATTGGGGGATAAGGAACATTTAGACAAGTCTGGCGTTCACATGACATAAAGATGGGCTGGAGACCCTCACCAAGGGTGGCTGTGTAGTTATTAAAGTCCAAAGGAGCTGTTTCCAGAGGTTAGGCCTGTGAGGCCTCTGTTTATTCACAACTGACTATGATGTGCAAACAATGAGAAGTCACATGAATCGATCCTTAATCACTGCAAAACCCAAGAAAGCAGATTGAGTAATCTCTGAAAGCAGTTTTGTTTAAAAGAGAGTTAAACATGCTGCTAGATTTGTTTGCCTTGTCTTAGGAAGTCTTGATTAGATAGAGAAGATAGATTGTTCATCATAATGGGTTTTCCTACTTAGCCACTTACAGGCAGTGCAGACTATGGAAGAAATCAAAGCAGCATGATGAGATATAGCACTGAAGATGAGATTTTTTTTTATAAATGCCCATGCTTTCAGTTATTTCATTATTTATAGGCGACTGATTCGGAAATTATTCAATAACTTCCCCCCTGCCAAAAAAAGCAAAAACAAAAACAAAAAAACCAAACAAAAAAAACCCCAAAAAAACCAAAAAACCCCCAAACCATACAAAGCAGTATCTATCTACAATGTCTTGTCTTACATCTGGAAGTACAGTTTTGTCTGTTACTCTGTCTCCACTGTGGATATTGTGTTTAGGGCCAAGTCTGTGCCTTTCTTCTCCTTTTAGCCCCAGGCTGCATCATTCCCTAAACTGGATCCAGAAACTCTCTGGTCCCCAAGGATTGAGGAGAGCCAGCTCACCCTGCCAGAACCCCGGCTTGCAGAGGGCATGCAATAACTGGGGGTGAGTCCCACCACAGGGTTTCTCAGCTGTCAGGAGCTGTCTCCCAGCCCTGGCTGGCCCCACACAGTTGTAGAATTCTTTCATTTTCCATCAGCAGATGGGATCAGCACTCAGGACTGCTCCTAGCTGGAGAATAAACCTCCTCGTGCATTGGGCTCCTACAGAAGTTAGCAAAGGTGCAGAGTTCTCAGAGGGAATCAGTTTGGTGCTGCTATATTGGTCCCAGGAGCAGGGCCCTATTTTAATGGGACTTCAGGGAAGTGAATTCAGGAAGGATTGGTTTATAGCAGGGGTTGAACTGTAATCAAAACAAATGGAAAAAAAAAACAACCAAAAAAAAAAAAAAAAAAAAACCACAACAAAAAAACCAAGCAACCAAACAAAAAAAATCCAACAAAAGGAAGATGACTCATGACTCTGGTCATGATCTAAGGGGGTGGGCAGCTTCCCAGTGCCACAGCTGATGCCATGGGCAGAGATACAAGACAAATTATGCAAATTCTGGATTATCCAGCACTGGCCTGGCTACCAGAGTTTAACGCGGTCCTGGTGCCAGTCCTGGGGTTTGGGAAACTCCTGCAGGATTTTTTTTTTCCCTCAGGGCTGGAAGTTAGACCTTCCGTGCCTCTTGGTAAGGTTGTGATGGTTTCCTCAGGAAATATGTTTAGCGCTGGAGCATGTGTGTGCTCTGGCATGGAATTCCAGCTCTATCCACTTAAAATAGAAGAGATATTGCTTAATTCTCACCCAAACTAATTTATCTGAATTCTCCTGCTGGATCTGGAAGGCTTCCTGTGCCATGCTGTTGCCTTACACCCAGTTTCTTCCTTATTCTTTTATAATCATTTGCCTAATGAACTTTATGATTCTCTTAAAGGAGGTAACTCTTGATTTTGCTATTTTTGAGGAAGTCTCAATAATTTCCTGTTATTCTGCACAGCAATTTCAGCTGTTTTGTGTGGAATTCAATGATTGTGTTCTACTCTGTCTCCGTGTGTCTTAGAATCACTTAGATGACAAAAGATCTCTAAGATCATCCAAGTCCAAGCATTCTTCCAGAATTGCCAAGGCCACCCTGTCCCCAAGTGCCACATGCACATGGCTTTTAAATCTCTACAGGGATGGGCACTCCAGAGCTCCCTGGGCAGTCCCTGCCAAGGCCTGAGCACCCTTTCCATGCAGAAATTCCTGCTGCTGGCCAAGCTGAGCCTGCCCTGGCCCAGCTTCAGGCCCTTTCCCCTTGTCCTGTCCCTGTTCCCTGGCAGCACAGCCCGACCCCCCCTGGCTGTCCCCTCCTGGCAGGGAGTTGTGCAGAGCCACAAGGTCCCCCCTGAGCCTCCTTTTCTCCAGGCTGAGCCCCTTTCCCAGCTCCCTCAGCCCCTCCTGGGGCTCCAGCCCCTTCCCCAGCTCCGTTCCCTTCCCTGGCCACGCTCCAGCCCCTCCAGGGCTCTCTGGCCAGGAGGGCCCAGAGCTGGACACAGCCCTCGGGGTCCCTCAGCAGGGCCAGCCCAGGGGACAGGCCCTGCCCTGGGCCTGTGGCACCCCATGGCTGGCACAGCCCAGGGGCCATCGGCCTCGTGCCCCCGGGCACCCCTGGGCTCCTGCCCAGCCCTGGCACAGCCCCCAGGGCCTTTCCCCACGGGCCCTTTGCAGCCCCTGTGCCCAGCCTGGAGCTGCAGGGCCCGGGCTGACCCCAGGGCAGGACCTGGCAGTTCCACATTAAGTTGCTCTGTAATGCATTCTGGTGTAGAATCCTCTTTTCTATCAGCATCAGGGAACGATGATATCGTTCACTGGAAATTATGATGTCTTGGCACGGCATTTTGCTGTTCCATAAATGTGTAAACTCTGTTAAGTCCTCAAAATATAAGCCCCAGACAAGCAGTGGGTTGACAGCATTATTCTCTTAGAGCTGCTGTGCTGTCAGCAGCCCTTTCCTGGGTGTTGTCTCCTGTCAAGCACCTGAAAAAAAGCTCTTGGAGTGGGCTTAAGTGTGATGTTCCTACAAGCAGGATTTTAAATTTTTGTCGTGTGCTGCAGGTATTTCCCAGTGCCTGTTTTCTGTTTGCTCTGGCTTCTCCTTATCTCCCATTCCTGCTGTGGTTTCCCATAGCATGAGGTACCTCTCACAACCTGCAGCAGCTCTGAAGCCCTGGGCTCCTAGCCAGGTTTTTATTATTGTTCTTATGAACTATTAACTCTCCTTTTTCAAAGGTGCATGAAGGAGGCAGACCTGGAGGCTTTTACTTGTACAGCTCTTCTGTCTTTGGTTTCTCCTGGCAACGCTTTGTTCTCAACATATCTTGTTTGTGTGGAAAGGGGTTTTTATTCCCTTGGTGCTGGTCACAATTCTGAGCTGCGTCTTTCACCCTCCCACCCCTCACTGTGCTCAAATGCCTGTTTCTGAAATATGAACAACAAATACGTGTTAAAATTTAGAGAAGACACATTCAAAGAACTCAAGAGTAAATTAGAAGTACAATTCTCTATTATTTTGAAATATTATATTGTATTTCCATAAGTATCATCAAGAATTTTTTGTTCAAAGTGTTTCCAAACCATGGAATTAAAAAATCAATGCAAACGCAAGATAGTACCCTTAGTATTCTTAATTTCAGTTTGCCAGGAAAAAAATAGGTTTTCTATTGCTACTGCCCAGAGAAGCTGTGGTTGCTCCTTAATCCCTGGCAGTGCCCAAGGCCAGGCTGGATGGGGCTTGGAGCAACCTGGGACAGTGGAAGGTGTCTGTGCCCATGGCAGGGAGTGGCACTTGATGAGCTTTAAGGTCCTTTCCAACCCAGACCAGTCTGTGATTCTATGATAATACTCCTTCTGATATATTTAATAGCTGTTTCATCCTAATCCTTTCTCACTCTGATGTGGAACTAGATTTCCTCTGTGCATTTTGTGGTCATAATCTGCAGTATTTCGAATGCTGTTGCCTTATCCCACGTGCAGGTGACTTCTGTGGGTATTTGGGAATAGAACACTTTGTTCTGGTACAAGGTGTAGTTGACTCCCTTTTTTCTTTGGGGATAATGGATAATCACATCAACACACAATAAAAAGAAATAAGTTGAAGCTGGTGGATTTTGGTGCCCTTTCTCTTGCTGGTTCAGCTTTTCCCGAGGTCTGGGGCTGGGCAGAGTGGTTCCTGTAGTTTCCCACAGATCCCGGCCACGGTCTCCCAGGAATTGTCTGACCTCCGACCAAAACCAAGCCAAGCGGTTCAAGAAAAAAAACCAAAAGCTGTTGAGGGATTTCTGCTGCATCTCTTCAGGCCGGGGAAAAGGGAAAATAGAAACTTCTTGCTTAAGCTAACAAAAAACCAAGCAACAAAGTACCCACTGATCTGCACTGCACTGAGCGAGCCGGGAGCGCGGCTTTGAACAAAACCCGCGCAGGAGCTCCAAGGCTCCCACCCCTACTCCAGACCCACCTCAAAGCTACAGCAGCCACTTCTGGGCATAAAGCAGAAGACTGGGGAATGGAGTATCATCATAAAATCACCTCAACCCAACAGGGGGGTTTTGAAGCACATGTTTGAAGCACATGATCCTGTTGGAGTCACACAAGGAGCAATCAGAGAAAGGGATTCTCTGCTTCAAGACAAAAAACATAAAAAATTTAAGAGCCCAGCCCTCCTTTTGTACAAATCAACAGCCTACAAACTCCAAGAAATGCTTTTTCAGAATTGTTGCCTACCCACTGCCCCCTTGGCAGCATTTTTTCTGAATGAAGCAGCACAACAGCAAGTAACCAGATACAATTTTTTTCCCTCTACAGTCCTTCAAACTCCTCTTCGTGTGCCCATCATCAAAGGCAGCACAAGTTTCACAGTAAGAATACTCTCTAAGCTACATATTCAATCCCCTGGGAGGGAGTTCAGCACTTATCAGCATCTTCCTCCTTTTTTATTAGAAATGAAGGCACGATCCTGAAGTAAAAGGAAACATATTGGCAACTGTCAGCTCTTGGGAAGACATCACCAATAATTTTGTCATGAAAATAAGCGTACAGCCCATAGCGGCGCTGCTATTTAAGTCTCTTAACACCCTTGGAGTGATATCTCACAATTATTAAACCCCAGTCCCTAGGAACTGCTGCTCTCAGGTAATTTGGAATATAAGGAGTTATCAAAATGTTCATTTAGTCGATGTTTTCTGCTTTAGAGAAGAAAACAAATTGGATTTTAGTTGTTTTCTCATACTATGCCAATCTCTGGCCCTGAAAGAGAGCAGTCCATGTTACAGACTTTTAGTCATTTTCTTTATTAAAAATAAGTGGAATACAAACACAAACACCTGCAGCCACATAGGATCTGTGATATTTTAATAACATTTGCTAATCGTTTTCGTGTCCTTTGTAACTCCTTTGAAGCTCAGTTTCTTACAACAGCATCCTAATACATATCTTCCTTTAATATCACTGTTTTCAAAATGTCAAATTAATTCTTTAACGATCTTGTTGACACCCAAAATCTTTTGAACTTCCATCAGATAAAACAAAGCTGTCTTAGCCCAGCATCAATCTCCAAATGTTATTAACTTTTCTTTTTGTGTTTTGTGCAGACACCTGAAATATTACATGCAATTAAGAGCCTTTTGATCTTCAAAGGCTGACGTGCAGGGGCTGAAACCATCCCTGGGTGCCAGAGTCACAGGGACATCTGTTCTTGGATTAATTTTCCAAGCCCCAGACAATTTGCACTGATTTCACAATATATCCTGCATTAAATACGTCTGGACTTTTTAGCAAATAGATGAAAGAAGACAGTAAAGCTACTTTGTCTCTCCTGACTGGTTTAAAAGTCTTCTGTAGAGTATTTTTAAATGAATATTCTACCTAATGTTTTAAATCACCAGAACTTTAGCAGTCCAAAATCATGACAATTAATACAAAGTCCAAGAGCCAGTAAATATGGAATTTTCCAAACAAAAGCCCCCTTTTCCAGGTGCTCTTGTTGATCCTTTAGACAAGGCTCGTTGAAGGCTGGGTGGCCACATGTTTCAGGGTGGCAAAATTTGGGCTTTTTTGGCTCCAAAATGTTGAGCCAATCGCTTGAACAGATGAATCAGAGTTGTGATGTTCTGAGAACATCCCAAGTTAATCAGAGATGGGATGGTGGAAAATCCAGAATCTTCTATATGGAATTGAAAACTGAGTGTTCCCATACACTGTGGCCCCAAATCTGTGGGGTTTGGCAGGACTGGGACAATATTCCCTTGTCATTCACAACTTACCCAATTGCTTTGCTGCCAACTGAAGATATGGTTTAAATCCCATATCCAGCAATCAAAGAGCCCCAGGCACAAAACTCTTCCTAAATTAAAGTGTTCAATATCTGAAGGCCGTTTATAGCTGTGAGCTCTTCACTGAGTGGGGACAATACAAACGAGAACAGAGCAACAGCAATTATAATGATCAAAAAATTCTAATTTATCATTTCGCCATCTGCTTATCATGGGAAACACATGGAAAATTATTTCCCTGAATGAATCTAGAGTGAAATTCAAAATTAGATCTTCACTCATTAGAGGAACATGCTTCAGGAAAAATCTCTAAAAAGCAACAATTGGCTAAAAGCACAACCCACCACTCAGCTGGAGCTTGATTTCCTGCAAGAAAGTCCACAGTGGGATTGCTTGGAGTGAAGGCAGGGGGAAATTCCTGTTCCTCACAGTCTTTTTGAAGGGAAAAACCCTCAAATGGGTAAGAAATATTCAAGCACTTCTGAAAAGCTCAAGTATTTCTAGAGCCCTGCCAAGGGAGTGGAGATTTCCATCACGAAATGAAGATTTCATTTCAGTGGGAGAAAAAAAAAAATCATTGGGAAGATAAATCCTGGGAAGATAAATCCTGTGAAATGTGAAGAACAGTGCAGTAGTTGAAAGAGAAGGAAAAGGAATATAAAGCCATCCCAATTCCATTTAAAAGCACAATATAGAATTTTGTATAGCCTGAGAAACTCCTGATAATTCACAAACAGCCAAGGAAGAAACACACTTCATATGTCAGCTATAGATAACTCCTATATTGAGCTGCTTCCCTGGTTATTGTATTGCTCTTCCAAGCCTCCCAAAGTCCTTGCCTCATAAACCAGGGAGATAATTCCAATATATTATCCCTATCATCATCTTTTTACAGACCTTTATGATCCATGCTCATTCCAAAACAGTTTTCCCACTTGCCTTCCTTTGGCATGAATTTTGCCCCAGGGCCACGGCCCAGGCTGGCTCAGCCCTTGGTCTCAGTGGGGATCTTTAGGTACAGCCTGAATTAATAAAAATGAACACAGGGCCCTGAGGAGCTTCCAAACCACTGAAATAAAAAAAAATCCTGTGTATTCCCCCCTGTGGATGTGGTACTAAACCCGCAGAAGTTTGTAGATAAAGCAGACCTTAGAAATGCTGCAAATATCTTAATTTTTCTCTTATTTCAGAAAAATATCAAATTAATATCTTCAGTTTTTATCTTGTAAGTCACATTAAAGAGAGCTATGTCCACTTACTTTTCCTTCCATATTTAACCACCTACTTCCATATCCATGGAAGCATTCCAGCTGCAAAGAAACATCTCCTGACATAATTGTGAAAAATTACACCAAGAGATTTTTTTTCTCCTGTTCCTCTTCTGCTTCTATTAAATATATATATATATATATATCCAATTTCTTGATTTCCAGACGAATAAGCTGGTCTTGGTTCACAGAGCTGCGAATTGCTACTAACTGATAAAAGAAATGAATAGACCAAAAGTATTTTTAAAAATATCAAGTGAAATTTCGGTTTTAGTTTTAAAAGCTAGATTTGATTAAGTAATCAAATACTTTTTTTATCTTCACATCAGCCAAAGGAAATTTGAGAACATTTAGTATTAGCATCTGTTAAATGAAAATTACACATATGAAAAGTCCCAGTTTTCATTTCACGATTGGCCTGCATGTTTAAAATAGATTGGATAATGCTCCAAAGATGTGAAACATTGGATCTGGGAATAAACCATGGCTTGTGAGCTGAAGCAAAAACTTTTCAAGACCATTTTGGGGAAATATCTTCTGCATTTAACTGGAGATGGGAAGATTTCAGTAGAGTTTCTCCTACTGCTTGTAAAGAAACACTTTGATCCTGTGTCCTTTAGTCAGCCTTAGGAAAATTAAAAAAGAAAAAAAGAAAAAAACCAAAAACCAAAACACATTTTCCTTTGAAATATCTCTTCCTTTTTGCTGTGCTGGGATCTTGCTGAGTCATCACTCAGGCACACATCCCCTGGAGGCACAAAGCCAGCAGGAGCTGGGTCTCATCTTGGAGCTGCTCCCAGAGGGGACGTGAAAGGACATCCTGGCTGGGAGCTTCATCCAGCCTTGCTTCCCTTTGGAAAAGTCCTTTGTAGGCACCCCACAGGTTTGAGACTCTGTGCTGAGAAAGTGAAGTTGCTCAGGACTGGGGAGCAGATCTCAGACACCATTTCAGCAAATCATGAAATCCCAGAACGTTTTGGTTTGGAAGGGACTTTAAATCCCATCCATTCCTACCCCACTGCCATGGGCAGGGACATCATCCACTGTCCCAGGCTGCTCCAAGCCCTGTCCAGCCTGGCCTGGGACACTGCCAGGGATCCAGGGGCAGCCACAGCTTCTCTGGGCATCCAGGGAACAATTCCTAATTCCCAATATCCCATCCATCCCTGCCCTCTGGCAGTGGGAAGCCATTCCCCCTTGTCCAGTCACTCCCATCCTTGTCCAAAGCTCATTTCCACCCATCCTGCTTTTCTTCCTCCTGTCATTTTCCTGCTCATGAGAAGCTCCACTTCTTTTCCTTTCTCCACTGTTAATTTCTCCTGCCTGTAGCAGAAAATATTCAGTCTCTTGATTTTCATGAACAGCTGGTGCATAGCCAGGACTTCTTGCCAGGCTTAAAAAAGGAGGAATTTTTATCTCAGTGATATTTGTTTTCTTGCTGGTGACTCAGAGGAACAGTCCCTGCTTAGGCCTTTTTCTCTCAAACATTTAATGATTCCTCTAAATCAGTGTAAGAGGAAATAAAGAGATTCCCTTCCCCACCTTGCTGCACCTTGAACTACAATCTTAAGCATCCATATAAGCAGTGTGAACCTAAATGTTATGAAACACTGACAATAGTGGAAATACTTGTATTTCTGAACGTAAAAATCTGGTCTGGCACCATAAAGTCCTCAGTCTCTTCAGCATCAGCTGTTTAAAGAGGAGCTGAAGCTATCCAGCCAATAATTCCTAAGGAATGGAAGGAATTTCTATTGAAACTATTGTTTTAACCTGACAGAGTTCTTAGAAATTATTAATGTTCCTCACTCTTTTCTAAGCTTACATTAGGAGCAGTCCAGGATATTGCAGGAGGATGTACCTCAATTGAAAATATGGAATTCTCCTTTCATGGTTTTAACAGGCATTTATTTTCTTGTTGCTATAACTAAGTGGAGGGAGCAGGGTTTGAAGGGTAAATTTTTTTGGCCATCTGTGTTCCCTAATGTTTCCAGGTATTCCAAAAGCATGGAAGGACATTTTCCCTCCACTGACAGGGGCAGTGGCTCAGTGACTGCCTCAGTTATCATGGAAGCTAAAGCTGATTTAATCAATGCACCCTTATTCCTTCCTGAGCTCTGGGCCTGCATGATTTGACTTGACAAATTCTTCATCTTTTTTTTTTTTGTGATTTTACATCTCCTTCAGGATGCAGTTCCCCAATTCCATGTGGGAATTGTCAGGTAGCATCTGGTGAAACGAAGCTGACAAGTGTATTCTGTCAGGTTTAGTAAATGAACATGTGAAGAAGTCAGGCTTTGGGATGGGTGATAGCACCTACTGGAGGCTTTTCTGCCTTAGAGAGCTAGAGAAGAACCCCAGCCTATCTCTGGCACAGTATCTGGCTGGAGGTGACAGCTTTTACATTTTCTATAGGTTTTCTTTTGGATTTGTTGTGCTCAAAAATCGATGAACTCAAAAGGAATGTCTTGGCTGTCCCAGCCATTATAGAAAAAGAGTGAATTTTATTTATTGTGCTCCAAAAATGCAAATTGTTCTGTGAAAAATTCCTATTTTGGTGCTGATTTATTTGGTATCACATATTAAATCCTCACATCCTGGGTGTTCTGAGGAAGAATTTCAATAGAGTGTCTTTTACAACAAAAAGTCTGCCTGTGTTTACATTTTAAGGATTTTTGTGGCCCTCTCAGGACTATCTGTGCACTGAAACCAATAAAAATCATGTTACTGCTGGAGCTTGACCTCCTTTTACATCAGAGTACCTTGTGCAGAGCAGCTTTATGTCCTTCCCTGATAGAGATTTTTAAAAGAAGATGCATAAAAACACCCCCAAAGCTCTCTTTGGTGGTCCAGGAGTTGGAAATGCTTTCAATTTGTAGTCATGAGACTGGAAAAAAAAAAATCACTGAGATTGATTTGGGGTTGGCATTTCTGGCTGGTTGGGTTTTTTTTGCTACAAAACATTCTAAATCCAAACTGTTCCATGTTGTGGGGGGAGCAGCCTGGATGTAACATCATGCTGCTCATAACCAGGGCATTTTTAGCCTGTTTAATGCATTAAATCCATTAAAGGCAAGTTTTGTGAGGGCAGTGTTTGATCTCTCCGTGGGATTCTGTACCCCAGCCTGCTTTTAAATGTGTTCACTGCAATACAAGGTGTTTTAAGAATGTGAAAAAAGGCATTAACATCTGAAATCACCAGGGAAATGGACAACACAAGGGTGAAATTCTGTTTTTTAGCCTTTGCATGTGTGCTCGAGCTGAGTCCTGTCACCTCTTGGTGCTGTGGGGAGCCAGGAGTGAACATTCTCCTCTCTGAATGCACTTTGCAGTCACCTGGAGGGATCAGAGATTGTTTTTCCCTTCTTTTCCCTGGCATTAGGCATGCTCAGTTGGCACTGATGCAGTTTGCCAGTTCCACAGTGTTCTTTGGAGCCCTGTCCCAGGTCTGAGCAATGACACCACAACTGAACCTCCCGTTGTACACACATTTAAGGGCTTTGGGGGTCAGCCCACCCAGGTAAGATGTGCTCAACCACTGAGCAGAGAATTGTTGATGTCAGCCTGAATCTGAGCTTCTGCTCCTCACATTTTATCACAACCATTGATTTCAATGATTTTCAGATCATTTCTTTGCAGAGTCTTTTTCAGCTTTACAAACATGGCATGGCTCTGAGACTAGCCTGAGATGCTGACAGATCTGGTCAAGTGCAGCCCTGAATAATTGCAAAGCAGGGTGATCAGTCTTTACATCAACCCCTCTGAGTGCAATGCACAGGAAAATGGTGCTGGGAAGAGGCACTTTTGGTGACATTTGGCAGAGGTTTGGGGTGGTTCAGTGTGCTCTCAGAGACAAGGTTGCTTGGGCATGTGATGTGTGGAAGAAGCCCTCTGACAGCTGCATGAAGTGTCAGAGGGCTGTCAGAAGTGAAAATGTTTGTTACCACCAGGGCAGCACAGCAGGAGATGCAGTTTTTGTATTTACTGCCGGCACAAGGAGTGGGCGCAGGGTAGAAATCCATCAAAGGTTTTTCCTTGCTGGTCTTAAGAATTTAAAAATATTTAAGAGCCAGGGCCTGTGTGATCTCTGCTTGCTCTTCTAGAGCAGGCAATGACCTTCTAATGCTGTAAAACCAGGAAAGTTCCTTGCACATCTTATGAGGAATGATTTTCCTGTTTGTTTTGTTTCTTATTATAGCTAAGAACATATTCTTACCTTCGCTTTCCAGTCTTTCCAAACCTTCCCTCTCTAGTCCAGATTTTGGAATGAATAGACATAATTTTGCTTTCGGGAAGGGAAGGGAGGGGAAGGGAAGGTGCCTGATCACTTCTTGGGATGACAGTCACAACTGAAATGGGCACAGTGCACTGACAACTCTGAGTTAAGCCAGGGAGAGTGGTTTTAGCTTAGGAAAGATGATTTGGTCTTTATTTCAAGCTTAGATGTTCACATTTTACAGAACGCACAGAACTGATGCTTATTTTTTTTTGTTAAATTTCTCTAATTCAGAATGCTCAGGTTTGTAGCTGACCTAAGAACAATTTCCTATGAACTCAACAATTCAAGAGCTCTCTTAAGCTTAACAAGGAGAATTGGGAATCTTGAGCCACCCAAGATGTGTAAAATAGTGCTTGGAATTGATGATTAAACTAGTGCTTGGAATATTCCTTTGATGAGTTCAAATAACCTGGATCACTTAAGGTGTGTGCTCCACTCACCAGAGCTGCAGAGCAAGAGCAAAGCCTATACCTTCAAAAAGTGGTTGTATTAAATCAAATTACTGCTTTAGAAAGCATGCCTGTATCTGTCAGAGGGGTTTGCTACCTCAGTGTTACCATGGGTGCTGACCTGTTCCAGCACAATGCTGCTGCACAGCCCTCAGGGCACAGCCAAAGTGTTTAGGGACATTGTTTGTGTATTTTAGCACGCTCAGAAAGAGCAGAAAGTGTTAATTTGTGAAGCAAACTATTCGGTTGGAGCAGAAAAACTCCTAATTCCATGTCCTGTTCCTCCATGCTTCTATTATTTTATCTCATGTTGGTTTGGCTGCGTGTTGTTAATATGGAAGCAAACATAGAACCCTGGAGTTATTGAAGCTGGAAAATCCCTGCCAGCCCCTGGAGTCCCAGCTGTGCCCAGTGCCTACCTTGTCCCCAGCCCAGAGCACTGAGTGCCACCTCCAGCCCTTCCTGGGACACCTCCAGGCATGGGCACTGCAAAGCTCCCTGGGCAGCCCCTGCCAAGGCCTGAGCACCCTTTCCATGCAGAAATTCCTGCTGCTGGCCAAGCTGAGCCTGCCCTGGCCCAGCTTCAGGCCCTTTCCCCTTGTCCTGTCCCTGTTCCCTGGCAGCACAGCCCGACCCCCCCGGCTGTCCCCTCCTGGCAGGGAGTTGTGCAGAGCCACAAGGTCCCCCCTGAGCCTCCTTTTCTCCAGGCTGAGCCCCTTTCCCAGCTCCCTCAGCTGCTTCTCTCAGGACTGACTCTCTAGAACATATCCTACATTCCATAATGTGGAACTCCCCTCCTGCTTTACACAAGGTGCTTTCACATTACAGCAGTTGTGCTTGTGCAGGTCTCATTTTTGTTATGTAGGCCAGGTATAAATTGATGTAAATGTATAGAAAATAAGAGCTAGTAAGTCTGATTCTGTATATTTTATGGACTTGCCAGCATCAACAGATCAAACCAGTGTAAGCAGATTTCTTAGTTTGGTTTTTGTGACTGTAAAAGGTTTAAGTACATCTTCATTTTCCAGCATCTGACAGCAGCACTCTCTGATCATGTGATAACTTCTTTGCATTGGTTTTCTTTGGCCTGGTTAAGTCAGTAATGGATCAGGTGTGCGGGCAGGGCTTTGGAGGCACTCAGTGCCCAGGATCAGTCAGATGTTGCTGCCTGGGATTGAATTCACCACTGTCCTGTTCTCCAGGAGCTCCACTGGGTTCAGGGGGCAGGAGGTGCCGCTTGGTTTGGGAAGAGTGTGGGCAGAGCTGGCTCTTCTGTAACTGCTGTGGGTGAGGCTTTGGACAGGGCTTTGTAGGCAGGGTGGAGTTTGCTGTTACCCTCAGGATGCTCATTTGATGTTATTTGGGCTTATTTTGGGGACTGTGATGTAAAGCCTCAGACAATTACCAGATGTTCTGTTAAAATGGGCACAGATTTCTCACTTTTAATGGCTGTGCACCAGACTTAGACATGAAGAGGTGATCAGAGGGATGGAGCAGCTCTGCTGGGAGGAAAGGCTGGCACAGCTGGGATTGTTCAGCCTGGCAATGAGAAGCTTTGGGGTGACCAAATCATGGCCTTGCAGAACCTGGAGGAACTACAAGAAACATGGAGACAGGCTGTTTCCAAGGGGATGGAGGGACAGGACACAGGGAATGGCTTCCCACTGCCAGAGGGAAGCATATTGGGAATTAGGAATTGTTCCCTGGCAGGGTGGGAAGGCCCTGGCACAGGGTGCCCAGAGCAGCTGTGGCTGCCCCTGGATCCCTGGCAGTGCCCAAGGCCAGGCTGGACTTTGGGGCTTGGAGCAGCCTGGGACAGTGGAAGGTGTCCTTGCCCATGGCAGGGTGAAAGAGGATGAACTTTAAAGATGTTCTCTTCCAGCCCAAACCGCTCTGTGATTCTGTGAAGAGTTGCTCTGTCCATCTAAATTTGAATTTCTGGCATTAAAGCAAAAGTTGTTTTCCTCCTATTTGGAAATAACGTGACAGTGTCCTCTGGTGGCCTGACAGCTGGAGTTCTGCTGCATCTGCTGCTCACTCACTTCATATTTTTTTCTTTTACTTTTCCATTTTAATTAGAAGGAATTGTGGCATAATTGCAAACAGAAGGACTGGACTTGAATCACTAGTAGGAATTTATGGAATAATGTTATAATGTGTGTGTATATCTTCTGCAGTAGCCTAATGACTGATATGAGGGGCAGGGACAACTTTCTTTAGGACATTTCAAACATATCCATGTGTATATATATTTATATACACCTGTGGTTCACCTGCACAAGTAGAAGCTTCAAGGAAATCCCCAAGATTGAAGCCAGGAATTCTTGACAAACTTATTACATAATAAAGCATTAAAGGATCACAGTAAAAACCTTCTGGCACTATTAATAGATTAAGTAGAGTGGAGATTTATTATCTTTCGCCCATATTTGTCTGTGTAGACAGAACTTCAAGCCAGAGTCTGCTTCTCTCCAAGAGCCCTTGACCTGCAGTGCTCAGCTTTAGGTCCCAAAATTTAATGCATTTTAACCCAAGCATGGCTTCACCTGTCAGGATCAAGGACTATGAATTGATTCTCTGCATCAGGGTATAAATGTCTGCTTCCCAAATGGAATACTAGCTGGAATATTAATAGCAGAATTCAGTTACTCCAGAAACCAAGGAAGACAGAAAGTCAGCTTAGAGCTCCTCACCATGCAGATTTTGAGCCTCTCACTGTGACAAGTGCTTTTCATTCCAACTCCAAGGGAAAAGGTTTGTGGGGTTTTGGTTTGCCTTGAGACTGTATTTTTGGAAGCTGAAAAACTGAAGAAAAAGTTCAGCAGGTGTTCCTGATGTTTGAGGTTTCTGCAAATCAGAACAGGTCTTGAATAAACATGCAACAAAAAACCCCCAAAAAACCACAAACAAACAAAGAAAGAAAGAAAAAAAAAAAAAAAGAAAAGAAAAAAAGGTGGGTGAATTCCCATGGAATCCCAGAATGGTTTGGGTTAGAAAGGACCTTAAAAATCATCCAGTTCCACCCCCCTGCCATGGGCAGGGACACCTCCCTACTGTCCCAGGGTGCTCCAAGCCCCAGTGTCCAACGTAGCCTTGGACACTTCACTTTTAACCCCCTGAATGCTCAGCTGGTTTTCAACTTTTAGGGAAAAGCTCCAAGTTGAAGTATTGGAATTGAGGAAGTTTTTGAAGTTCTGGTCTGGGATATTTTCTGACCCTGGCAGTTGTCAGTGACTACCTAAATCCTGTAAGGGAATTTTCAGAAATGGACAGAGAAATGGATTTCTCATGGAGAAATTATTTGAGGGCCTGACTCCCATTTCTACCTTAGAAAACATTGCCTTGAATTTTTGGTTCCAAAGTGAAATTATTGAGGAATATTGTGTTAGTGATGGCATTTTTTATCTGAACACAGTCTGACCCAGACCTGAGTGAATGCAGTTGTAGTTTGGGTACTTGAACAGCTTGATTTTTCTGTCCCAAAACAGAAAGTATCTGCTATGAAAACGTTGCTTACAAACACAGTCTGATTTATGAGCCTTCTGAAGGTCTATTTACTTGGCTAAGGAAATGTGCCAATTAGCTGGGGTGGCACCAAGTAGCTCAAAGCCATAATTAACAAAACAAATCAGACACTCTGGTGGTTCTTATCTGTTATCATATATGCATATATGTAACAGGAATTTTATACTATCATCTCTTTATTACAAAAGTTTTGTACCTTTTTGGTGTTTTCTGGTGAGCAGCTCCTCTGAGCACACCCTTACTCTTTCACCAAGTAAACAACTAACTCCAGTTCCCTTCCCACTTCAGGGCATGTCCTCTTAACAACCCAACCCACTCTTTTATGGCTCCTGTTGTTCTTATTAGTTACAGCTGTGGCCTGTTGAAGTTAGGCCTTCTCCTCATTTTGATAATTAGCTCCAAATTTTGATAATTAGCTCAGCTGCAACTCCTTAGGGGTAAGATTACTTTCTATACCATCTCCATTCTATCCCCCCACACTTATCTTTCTTCTACATAATTAACACACTTTGCCTGTGGTTAGAAAGGTCAGCTCTAGATCCACATTCCCTATTTGGCCATTTAAAATATCGTGAAAATGCTGGAAGGTGATGCCAAGAATCAGGAAACTGAGAATCTTCATGGAATTTTGTTTGCTTCTCAGTTTTCGAGGTAGTGATTCTTCCACCATTTTCTCCTTGATTTTTGTTGTTAGCTCATCCTTTCACCTTGGCAGAGACAAGGAGTGAAACTTTTGCAGGAGCACTGATTTCTCCACACTAATTCACCTCTTTCTCTTCTTGCATCACATCACTTCCTTCTCACCAGTTCCACAATCCTGGATTCCCGTTCAACATCTTGGTTGTGAGTATCCCAATGTGGAGGAAAGGCCTGTGAGGTTTTTTGTCCAGGTGTGGTGCCACCTCCCAGCTCTGGGATATGGGGCAGGTGACAGAGGACAGGATCCCTGTGCCTTGTGTGCCATCTGCTCCTTCCTTTGCCAGCTGGATGAACAACTTCCCACCTTCTCTGTGCCACCAAATTTCACTTTGGAACCGAAAATTCAAGGCAACATTTTCTGTGGTAGAAATGGGAGTCAGGCCCTCTGAGTGAAAATAATTTCTCTGTCCATTTTTGAAAGTGCCATGCAAAACAAGGGGGTGGCAGACAGAGCCTTGCCCTGTCTGGGGGAGTAATTAGGGTTTATTTCAAGAGAAGACACCCCGATATCAGAATTACAGGGAAAGCACAGCAGCATGAATGTATTGGAACCAAAGGAAGGGTTAATCAAAGTAATAAACTTCCCAAATTCCAGGATAAAGGCAACATTGTTCAGATAGCAGATTATGAATATGTAATGATCAAGGAATAATCAGAATCCCAGAAGGATTTGGGTTGGAAACAACCTTTAAGCCCATCCAGGGACACCTTCCACTATCCCAGGCTGCTCCAAGCCCCATCCAGCCTGGCCTTGGGCACTGCCAGGGATCCAGGGGCAGCCACAGCTGCTCTGGGCACCCTGTGCCAGGGCCTGCCCACCCTGCCAGGGAACAATTCCTAATTCCCAATATCCCATCCATCCCTGCTCTCTGGCAGTCTGAATCCATTCCCTGTGTCCTGTCCCTCCATCCTTTGGAAACAAACTGTCTCCATCCTGTAATGCTTGATTTACTGGAAATTCATCTGGGAAAGTTTTCTGGGTCTCAGCACTAATACCGGGAGAAATTTTGCATTTCCTGTGTAAAACCTCCTAAACAGCACAGTAATATTTGCTTATTACTGTGAAGTGGTTCAAAACACAGCCTGCAGGTAACATGGTGAAAATTAATTTGGTGAATAACACTACATTACTGCAGACTCTCCAAAGTTAATCAGGGTTAGCAAAGAACCTAAACATTCATGCTGTCACCTGACTAATTGGCTTTTGACACTGAGATATTTTAGAAGATGAATTGTTCTGTCCAGCCAACATAAAGATTCTGTGCCAAAAATAGCCTGCACTTCAAATGGAAAATAATTAAACAATCTATGTGTGGTCCAGAAATTTCTCATGTTTTATTTTTAGTCTTGCAAATGATTCACAGGAAGAGCAGAAATGCTTCAAGAGACATTTTGTGGTGTGAACTCCACTATTCAAGGCAGTAACTGCAAAAGTGGAGGGAGAAATCCACAGAGAAATCAGCTGCACTTGTTCAGGGGTGTAAAAAGATAAACCTGCAAGATGAATTAATGTACAAAACAAAATCATCCGTGGTTTTGAGGTTGCAGTTACATCAAACCGATTTAAATTCTTTCCTGAGTGTTGGAACTTGGATTGAACACATCTGCATAGCCATTCAAAGGTTTGATTTTTATTAGTGAAAGTTTTGGTATTTAATTAATTAGCACTGTTTTCAAATAGCCTTTTTTTTTTTTTCCTTGGAGTGGTAATAGTTGAACAAAACACATTTTTAGAGTCTTTTATTTATTTAAAATTTGTGAGGAAGACCCCTGAGTTTTCTCAGGACAGTTTTCTACCAATTAGGGAAAACCTTGTAAAGTTTCAGTCCTGCAAGTGTCAGTTTGGGGTTTTTTTTAGTATTTATCTCCCCTGTTTTGGCCGTGTTATTCATTGCTGCTGCTTTTCAAAGGAATGTAGCATTGCTTTCTTCATGGAAAATGTACCATTAAATTGCAGATGTCATGGATGAGAGCACTGTAACGGCAAGAAAAGAGATTTGACATGCAAATATGTCAGGATCTTATTCCATTCTTGCTGAAGTCAATGGGAATTGTAAAATTGACTTCAAATAGGGACAGGAGCAAACACAAGATGCCAAGGTTAAAAATTAAAAGGCTTTGCTGTTTAATTCTTATTGTCCTGGACCCACTGTGATCTGCAAAGCAGCACTGCCTAAAAGTGCCTGGGTTTAATTATTTGTTTAAAGATGTTAATGCAGCCTTGCAGGGGAGTCTGTTCCCAGGCACAGATGTCTGGTCCTGACAAGCTCTGAGTGCTCTCTAGTAATTTCATGGACAACATCAGGCTCGGAATGGGGCTCCCAGTCCTTTGTTTGGCCCCTTGGGACCTTTGATCAGCTCCTGGAGGAGCAGAACATGGGGACGGATCAGTGGATTCCTTGGGAATCTCCAGGTGCTTCCTTAAAATCCTTATGGCTCATGGCTCCATCAAGCAAAGTGGTGACATCTTTTTATATGGTTGATTTTTATTTTCCTTGATGCCTAGTTTTCCAAAAAGTGCTTGGATCACTACAGAGAGTGTGAAGACACGTCACATTCACATTCTCTGATAAAATCCCTTCGCCCAGGATGTTTCTCCTGGGAAGCTGAGAAGCCTCAGAGAAAAATGAAAACAATCCTCATCTCATTTGCTTCTCCTGTGTTGTGCTGACATGTGGAATGTGTTTGGAGGTTGTTTACCCACAGGTGATTGTTTCATTGGACTCTGGTGTGAGTTGTTTTCACTCTCTGGCCAATCAGGGCCAAGCTGTGTTGAGGCTCTGGAAAGAGTCAGGAGTTTTCATTATTAGCTTTTGAGCCTTCTGTAAGTATCCTTTCTGTATTCTTTAGTATAGTATAGTATAGCATTCTTTAATATAATATAATATAATAATATCATCATAAATATTATTATATTCATAATAAAATAATAAATTAGCTTTCTGAGAACATGGAGTCAGATTCATCATTCCTGCCTTCCTCTGGGGGCAACACAAATACAACAAAGACAGGGGGGTTTCTCTCCTGTGTCGTAGCTTGGTTGGTTCATTTTAAAATGGGTTGGTTTCACCTAAGCACATACAAGTTGGAAGCTGGAACATTCTAGATGCAGAATGCCCTGGTCGGGAAAAGGATGCTGTAAAAGCTTAAGGAGCAGCAACAATAAAAAAAAAAATGGAGCTGTTCATTGGAAAGTGGAGGGGTTTAGAGAAGCTCTGTGCAAGTTTAGCACAGTGTTGGGATCGTAGATCTTGGTGATGGTGCAAAGCACCTTCCCTCTTGGAGGGCCCTGGGGTGGAGTGAGGGGAGGATTTGGGGTAAATCCTCCTGCACCATGCAAGTCCCTGCACGTGCAAAGCAATGACACTGCTCCTTTACAGCTGCTCAGGTGTTAGTGAAGCCTTTTATTGCTGAAACCCTCACTTGGACACACCCCCAGGAACAGCCCTAAACCTGCAGTGTATTTACAGCCACTAAACTGCCCTTAAAGCACTGAGAGAAGGAGCAGCTTTTATTTTTGGCAGAGCTGAGATCCACGCTCTGAGACCCAAGATTTACACTCTGCTTTCAACCTCCTTTGCTCCTTAACAGTCTTTTCATTACACTCTCAACAGCCCCATATATCCTTTGCTTTTCTGGGAAGACACAGAGTCTCCTGAAAGTCTCTGCTCTTAAGGATGCACTGTCAGGAACTGCATTTCCCTTGGAATTACATTTGTAAGACACATGGTGTGGTTAAGTTTCTCTAACTTTTGTCTGTAATTCCATTAAGTAAGAAGCATATTCTAATTTGCTTTCAGAAATTATTTCTCTGAGTGTAGGGTTTTTTTACTTCCTCGAAAAATGACTGAGGAGGAGGGAGGAATATTAATATGGGGTTAGTTACAAGCTGAAAAATGAGGATTTGTTGAGTTACACCTTTACCAGACCTTGTTTCAAATGGTTTTGGTAAATTACAGTTGCCTGAAGGGGTAAATAAATAAGATTGCCTTCATAAACTCTGTATGGACACTTGAAATTATCCCCAAAGTGTGTTTGGACTTCCTATTTCACAATGTTTGCTAAAACAGATACAATTTTCAGATTGTTGCCATGACATGTTAAAACATACTCTTGAAAGAATAGAGGAGAAATAAACTTTTGATGGGATCTCAAACAGCATTTTTGAATGTCACTGATGATCAAGAACATGATAACAGTGAGTTTTTCATTTTGACATTATGAGAATTTCTCTGGGTTTTTTTATACCAAAGTGAAAAGAGATTTGACTGAGCCTTGAAAAGTGTCACATGCAATTCAGTGATATTTTTGTACTTGTCCCTTCAAATTGCTTCCCTCCTTTGTTCTTGTCTGAAGGAGGGAGGCATATCTGCAACAGGTTCCCTGTGTGAAGGAACAGCCTCTGTTTGCTCTCCCCAGCCCATGAAGTGGCTGTGGGTTCAGGGTTAGCTCTGTGGCTGCTCTCAAGTGAGTTTTTACAGCACAAATTGTTCAGTTCTTCCCCCAAAAAGTCACTCACAAAAGCTCATTCCTGTCTAATTTTTGACTGTTGCTGTCAATAATAAATGCTTTGGGGGAGAGTGAAGGAAAAGATTAAAATTTATAGCAAACCAACAAGAAGGATTTTTTTTTAACCCTCCACAGCACTTGATTTCCTATCAAAACTCCTCTGTGACACAAGTAAGGAGCTCTGGCTTCTCTATTCCCTGGGCATATCCTCTCAGGGCATCACCTCTTGGTGTTCCTAGGAACATCTTGGCTCCCAGGAGCTGTGCCAGACCCCTGGCTCAGCTGTTCTTTTCCTCACTGGATTCTCAGATCATTCTATGCAGCTCCAACATTCCTAGAGCTCCCTTCCCTCTCCCGTAGTTGAAGTCGGTAAGAAGAAATATTTTGTGGTGATTTTTCTTCTTTTTCCATTTTATTTTTCCCCTTCTTTTGCTATGATAGTAACCTGGCATTCCCAGCTGTTTAGGATCTTCTATTTTAACTTTTCTTGTTGTTGTTTGTTTGTTTTTCGGGTTTTTTTGGGGTTTTTTGGTTTTGCTTAAATATTTGTGAGATTTGGTTTCAATTTTTTTTCCTCCCCATAAAACCTTTCAGTGCCTATGTACGGAAAAATTGGAATTGCAACGGGATACCAAAATACAAAGGGACTCCCAGAATGGTTTGGGTTGGAAGAGACCTCAAAACCCATCCATCCCACCCCTTGCCATGTGCAGGGACACCTTCCACTGTCCCAGGCTGCTCCAAGCCCCAAAGTCCAGCCTGGCCTTGGGCACTGCCAGGGATCCAGGGGGAGCCCCAGCTGCTCTGGGCACCCTGTGCCAGGGCCTACCCACCCTGCCAGGGAACAATTTTTCCCATATATCTCCCCCAAATTTCCCCTCTGGCAGTGGGAAGCCATTCCCTGTGTCCTGTCACTCCATTCTTTGTAAATTGTCCTCTCCATCAGCCAGCCCCTTCGGGTCCTGCAAGGCCATAGTTTGGCCACCCCAAAGCCCCTCCTGTCCAGGCTGAGCAAACAGGAATATTTACAATTCAGGCTGTTTGCTGAGGAGCTGGGGAGCCCACACCAGTTTTTATTTAAAGCCCTGGAAATCATTCCCACCAAGTGGGGAGGATCTGGAGGACGTTGTGGGCTGCTGGCCATGCTGGAGCTGCATATGCAGGGATGTCTCCCAGTATGCTGCTCACAGAAGAAATCAGCCTCATTACTTTCCAAAATGCAGTCAAGGATGTTTGAAGCATCTCCTGGTTTGACATCCATGACGAGTTTTGAAAGACAGGATTGCAGATAATGACAAAGAAACAAAAAACAACCCATGTATTAATTTCTCTCTGCACATCTCTCCATGTGGGGTGCATCCTTCCCCAGAGTCCTGTCACTGATATTTAATTATTGTACAGAGTCTGATGACTCCCTTGCTGTTGTATCCATGGCTGTGGATGACTCCAGGGAGGAGCTCACCTGGGAGAGGTTGTGCTCCCTCAGTTATCACTGACAACACAACACCTGCGGGGTTGTTTTACCTCTTCTCACCTTGTTGGCCACACAAATCTTTAATGTCCATGAGGCTTTGGAGTTTTTTTGGTGTCCTGCTGTGGTTTTTAGGCACTGTTATCATAAAAGAAAAAAATATTATATTAAAATATCCTTTTTAATACAAAAGCCACAGGTCCAGGCACAAAGATGCTCTGAGGGCTGGAGCACTGTCCTACAAAGACAAGGAGAGCTGGGGGTATTCACATGGAGAGGAGAAAGCTTGGGGAGACCACAGAGACCCTGCCAGTGCCTGAAGGGAGCCTGGAGGGACGGGGACTCTTTTTATGGGCACACAGTGACAGGTCAAAGGACAATGGTTTTAAATTGGCAGAGGGTAGGGATGGATGGGATATTGGGAATTAGGAATTGTTCCCTGGCAGGGTGGGCAGGCCCTGGCACAGGGTGCCCAGAGCAGCTGTGGCTGCCCCTGGATCCCTGGCAGTGCCCAAGGCCAGGCTGGACTTTGGGGCTTGGAGCAGCCTGGGACAGTGGATGGTGTCCCTGCCCATTAAGGTCCCTTCCAACCCAAACCAGTCTGGGATTCTATATTTTGAATAAAAGTTTTGTTTCCATTGATCGAGAGGTTGCTGTTGGACTGGCAGAGTAGAGTACTCTGAATCAAATACAGGTAGGAGTTTTCACAAAAATGTCACTTTTAAGTGAATTACTGGGTGCTCACCAAGACACTGGGACAATAAAATTGAATTCAGGTGCCCTTAAAAATTCTTGAGTAAAATTAACTTCATTTTATACTTTTTGCATGTATCTAGCAGTTCCTCCACACATCTTAGAGGTGGTCCTTGTGATTTGAGGGTTGGACTTGGTGATATTAGAGAACTTTTCCAACCTTAAGGTTTCTATTCTGTGATTTGGAGGTGCTCTGTTTCAGTTTTAGCAGGGTCAGTGGTTGGTTTGTTTGTGTGTTTGTTTTGACACCATGGGGCAGCCACAGCTTTTCTGGGCAAGGCCTGTGCCAGGTCTTCCCCAGCCTCACAGGGAACAATTTCATCCTAATATCCAATGTAACCCCACTCCCCATCAGTTTGAGACCATCCTCCCCTGACCTGTCACTCCATTCCTGGTAAATAGTCCCTCTCCATCCTTGTAGGGTCCCTTCCCTCCTCCTGTCCCCACAGTGCTGCCTTTGGAGCTGGTTAAGGCTCCAAAATTCCCATTTCTTACACACATTTGGCTGATGGACACAGATGGACAGGGACAGAGAGCTCTAGGGGGGCTGGTGGTGGCCTGACCTGGTGGCAGCAGGAGCCTGCTCCTTCTGTCCCTGGGCTGAGAGTGCTTTTGTTTGGCCCCAGGGTGACCCAGGGACATCAAACTGAGATGGTTTCAGCTTTTACCTTTTCCTGCAGGTCTCAGTTTCCTCACAGAAAGGGTGCTCAGGCATTGGGAGGGCAGCCCAGGGAGGTGGTGGAGTCACCATCTGCATGTGGCACCGCATGCCATGGTCTGTGTGACAGGGTGGTGCTGGGTGTCAGGTTTGACATGATGCTCTAGAAGTTGATCCTCTGGTTCTGGAGAAGCAGCTGTGCATGGCCATTCCTGATGGATCTCAGGACAGCCTCAGGGCCAGCTTCAGAGGGGTTGTCAAAAGCACAAGTCACCCAGGGAGGGAAAACAACATCATTTCTACCGACCTCTTCCCAAATTCCTGGGGCTGCAGGAAGTGCAGCAGTCCCTCAGGCAGCGATATTGATGTTCAGGGAGCTGTGCTCCCTCCAAAAGCTCCCTGTGTGTTTTGTGTGCCAGACCTTTCAAATAGAGCAAATAGAGCAAGGCTTTTTTTTTATAAAACACATTTGTCTTCCAGTCCTTGACCTGGGCTCAGTAAATGAAAACGTAGCAGAACTGAATCCCCACAGGATCAGGAGAGGGGCAGTGCAAGCAAAAGGGAAAATAAAGAAAAATGTACTGGCACTTGGGCTAAAGGACAAGCAGAGCAGAAGCCACTTTGTGGCTGTAAAAGTCACACTTCTTATCAGTAATTCCTTATCCCTGGTGGACAGAGGGTGCTGCCCATCCCACTGTGCCTGTGTGAGACACCACACTTCCCTGAGTGTTTCCAGCTTTGGGTGTTCACGTGCCCTATGAACAATTTCTGCATAATTTCCTTTGCCGTGAACCCTCCTAAGGTTACGTTTTGCCTCTGCAGAGAGGGAGCAATAATCCTGCTTTCCCTTTCCTTCATGAGAAACCTCCTGTGGTAACAGTTTTAAGGAGAGCTCATAAAAGGCTCCCTTTCCTTCAGTGGTTCCCTCCAGGAATCTTCTATTGATTATTCTGTAGACAATAGAGGGAACTAAAGAGTTGCTGTGCAAGAATGTTGTACAGCATGAGGCAGCTAAAGGCAGATCCTGACTGCAGATTTGTTGGGGTGGGAGCGGAGCTTGGCTCTTCAGATACTTCACATCAGAAAGTGCAGTTGATAAATTCAGGGGTACCCATGCAAAAATAGAAAATCAGCTGCCAATCTGAAACCCAGCGATTATTTCATTGCAGACATTGATGTTGCTTCAAATTTTGTTTGAAGTGGTTTAATAGCAAAAGGTTTTTTCTGGAGTGTAATTCATTAAACACTGACAGAGTTCGATAAAATCGTGTTGGTTTTGCTGGAAAGAACAGTCCAGTGTTTCTGACAGAGAGGAATCTTTTCTGTGCAGGACACCATGTTCAGGCCAGGAATATGGGAAAAGAATGGGAATATTTGAGATCCTTGATGAGCCTGTTTGCTTCTCTGCTTCAAAACAGGCACTGGCTGGTTAAAATGCAGTGATAGCAGAAAGGTTATTGAAAACTTTGGGGTCCTTGTCAGCTGTTGACCATTTGCCACCCTTTTTGCTTGGCTCTCTGTGAAATACATGCATTTATTAGCACCTTTGCTTTTGGAAAGCTGCAATCTCTGAAACACGAACAGTTTGCACCTTGGAGTTTGTCACACCAACTTTAGGATGGAGGGAGTAGTTCAGGATGCAACCAGCCTCTTTCCCTGCCAGGATAAGAAAAATCAGTCTCATTTCCTTCATCATAAGTCATCATTAGTGAATAAATGAAAACCCTTGGCTGTTGGGGAATTTTGAGTCTCCATCTGAAGGACATCTTAACTTTGACTGTTACCTTTGAGTAACTAATTTTTAAAGGTTCTGATTTTTATTAAACAGAACATTTAGGTATTTTCCAAATTTATAATCCACAGCCAAACAGAAGGCCAAATACCTGGCCCCATGAAACCCACCCATGGCCAAACTGAAGGAGGAGGTTTCCTGTATTTGCTTTAAATCCCCTTCCATTCCCTTTTGCTTTCCTGAGCAGATTTTGCTTTATAGTCATAAACACATTGGAGGTGGCTTCCTTGACTGGGAGTTATGCCTTTGAATCCCTTCAAGGAAAACAGGGAACTGAGCCCTTCTTGCACTTTGTGGCTGGGAGCTCTGATATTCTGATATCTCAGGAGCAGCTCTGGCTTAGGAGAAAATATCAAACTCTTGTGCTGCTCCTGGAGAGCCTGACTTGTGCTCCATAGCAAACCTTCTAAAGGAGCATTGATCATCTCAAGGACTCACAGGGGTCTCAGTTTTTGTTTTTTCCAGAGCCTGTGTGTGAGTGCTGAGCTGTTTGTGTGCCCAGGCAGGGGAAGGAGTCAGAATCACATCATGTCCTTATGAAACACAGATGTGAGCTCTGCCTGGCTCTGAAATGGGAATTCAGGTTTTCCTCCCTCCTCCTGCTGCTGCTGGGCATCTGAGCCTTAATAGGGTGTTTTACAAGTGTCCTACAAACAGGAGCATTTTCATTCTTTGCTCCTGGCAAGTTGCAGTGTTTTTCAATTGGGGACATCACTGGGCAAGGCCTTCAGGTGACTTTAAATGTCCCTGGCTGGGGAGAATGAGCACTTTATCAGGTATAACTAAGGCTGGCTCATTGTTATAGTGGGCAGGCAGGGAGGAAATCAGGGCTGCCTGAAGCCTCCCTGTCAGGGTTAAGCACAGAATGCACATATCTTGTTTTTTCATGTAGCTCAGCTTTGACTCTGGCAGCCTTTGAGTGTACCTGAATTGAATATACCTCAATGAACTCATATTTGTTCTTTTTGTTAGAGAAGAAAACATTTGTAAGCACAAGCACTTAAGATATTTTATGCTATTCCTAAATTTAATCACAGGTGTCCTGAGAGTACTTAGTGATCTCCTTGAAAACAGGAATGGTGTAATTGAGGGACTCTCTGTTGAGAATGAAACGAACCATGGAGCACAGACTCTGAAGAAACAGCAATCCCTCCTGTTTTCAGGGTGTGGAGACGCTGCATTAGGTCCCTTCAGTGCAGCAGTGACTGCAGGAGAGTGCTGGCACTTCATTCTCTGAACAGGCTTCCCTGGAAAACTAATGGAGGAGGAGAAGGGCTGCTTGCACCATTTGTTCCTTTCCAGGCAATTTTTCTTTGGCTTGGTTTAGTGTCAGGCTTTAGCAGCTATGGTAAAGGCTGTGTTTAGTTGTACACCGATAATCCGCTCCAGGAAAACTCCTTTCCTGGCCTTAACATTTCTCGTGGCATCAGGACCCTGCATTCCAGCTGCACAACACCTGTATTTCCCCAAGGTGAGCCTTATTCCAACTTATTCCAGTTATTCCAACTTCTGTTTTGCTTGGCTTCAAAATGGAGAGAGGCTTTGAAGAGAGTCCTAAGGATTGATTTATGCCCGGTGTTCCTGCAGCTGGTGCATCCATTTGAAGCTCTTTAAGGCGAATGGACACAGGAGAGGCAGCTTGAAGTGCAGTTGTGACCACAGAATCCCAGAATATTTTGGGTTGGAAGGGACCTTAAAGCCCATCCCATTCCAACCCCTGCCACGGGGTTGAATCCCCTGGATAGCCAGTCAAGCTTTGCTTTAGCTGTTTATGTCTATATTTTTGTTAAGGATAAATCAGCCACAAAATATTTCCCCCAAACAAGCCCGAGTGGGACTTTGTGCACTGGCAGCTTTCCATCCACATTACATTGATGATTTGAAAGCAGGGCTGAAACCAGGTGTTAAATTGACCCTGCCTGAAAAAAACACCTGCACATTATTCTGTTCAAGTGGCCAAACAGTGCTGATGCAACAGATCCCAGCATCGACCACAGGAGCAGCTGGCATTAAGAGCACACTCCCTGCATCCCATATTTGAAAGTTCAGCAGGTCACTGTGGAAATTTGAGATGGTGAAGCTGAGTCACTGTTAAAAAAGGGATCTGTGTAATTCCAGCCATGCTTCAAACAGAAATGACTGCAGCTTTAGAATTAGGTGATTGTTATTTCAACTTAGCTCAACTTGTTTATGGCCACTCTGTTTTTGAGACAGCATTGCTAAAAATTAATTCTGTGAATACATTTTAAAAATTAGACTTGGGGAGTATTGAAGTAAAAATTCTCACCCTGATGACCTTGGGAGTTTGCTGGATGTTGGTGTCTCATGGCCTCTTTCATTATCACTATGTAGGAACATCCAGCCTACAAGCCTGGTTAATACTAAAGAAAGTTTAATTAGTTGAATTTCTTCCTTTTATTTGAAAAAACAGGATTTTCCAGAGTCACAGCTTGCTCTGAAGGTAGTATTCTATCCACCCAGTTCACAAGGGAAATCCAGATGTTTTGATACATTTGTGTGATTCACTGACAAAATCAGAGCAGGCAAAATGAAGATTCAATTATTGCAATTGTCTGCATTTAGGAGGGGTTCTCGCTATCAGCAGGCCTGAGAGACCACAGGGAGATTCCATTATTTGGGAATAATACAAATATAATGGGGGTCAGTTTATCAGCAATCCAGTCAGCTCTTGATGAAATATATCTTTCATGTTAATATTTCACAAGCCGTTGCTTTTATACCCTCTAATTTATGGTAGGAGTTTGTAAGATTGAGATTTCACATAATAGTAATTTTTTTTAAAAAGCAGCATTCAAAGAAAATGTCATTCCTGGAGGCTCTAAAAGCTGCAGAAGGGGTGGGTGCCTCAGTCCTCACTGCCAAGAGCAGAAGAGAACTGTTTGCACTTTGTTCAATTCTGGAAGTGAACATTTTTTGGGAAGTGACCACTTGGATGGGTGGAGGTGACATGGATTCGTGGAGTTTCTCTCACCTGATGATTTTTAGTCCTTTGAGAAGCTGGTGATCCTTAGGTTGACGTTGCATTCTTGAGGGGGAGAAAACTAGCAGAAAATAGGATTTTTCATGATTTTGGATTCTGTTAGGTTATTTCTTGAGGGGTGGTGGCTCAGCCAGAGCTTTACTGGGGTCTCTGATACCATCTCTGCTTCTTTCCTCATGCAGTCATCAACCTTTATTTCAGCCTCCTCTTTACGTATCTTCTTTTACTAATAGCTTGAGTCACAAAAAGAAAAAGAAGAGAGATTTTAGCAGCTTTAACCCTGCTGAGTGTGTCTTGCTCTCAGTTTTGAAGGAGGGTGGCCTTGGTGGGAGGAGAAAAGCAGCAAAGCAAAGAGTCCTTCAGCGGTACTGCCCCCTTGTTTTGTGACCCTGGTTTCAGCTTGTCCAAACTCTCTGGGTGTTGTGCAGTGGAGAGTTAAGTCATATCCCAACTCAAAATTCAGGTGGAGACTGCAGGCATAGCTCCTCCAGAGGAGAAGCCCTGGAGTGGGTGCTTGGAGGGGTAACACACAACTGGGGCTTTGTCCCATGCAAGCAGAAAGATCCAAAGCGAGTGTGTAGTGTGGAGCAAATAAGGCAGGATTTAGCATGATAAAAGGCAGTTGGAGTCATGTTGGAAGTGATTAGAATTCCACGAATAAACCGGTGTGCTGCAAAAAGTGGTAAATAAGTGAAATCTCCAAATGCAAACTGCCGTGCAAACACGGAGAGGCAGCTGTTGTTCCAGATGCCAGGAACAGCTTAACAGGGAACAGCTTTTCACCACCTGATCATTGCTATTGTCTGCAGAGCTCTCAGTAGGACCCAGAGCACTGAATCCAAAGCCAGGGTGCTCTGGGAACAGGTGATTGGCTTTTCAGACCAGCAGCACCCAATCAACAGAGCACTAATTAGAGAATCCAACGAGTTTTCCACTGAAACCTTCAGAAAAAAATTCCAAAACTCTTCAGGGAACAGCCAGGTTTGGAGCACCCTTTTGTGGGACTGATTGAAGGAACCTGGTGAGAGCTGTAGATCTCGAGACTACAGGAAACTTCCCATCTTTTGGGAAGACTTCCCATCTTTTGGGAAGCACAACTAGAAAGAGCTTTTTAGGTTCACTCCTTCCAGTGAGGTCGTTGTACCCCTGGGCACCACCACCCTCTGGGAGGGCTCTGCCCACACCAGATTGGAGCCAATCAGGAAAAAATATGTGGATTTAAGACTGAAAGAAAAATTTTATAGAAGGAAAAGCCATAGGAGGTAAAAAGACGTTGTTCACCCTAGTGGGAGACAGAAGAGATCACATCTGGATTCTTTTTAAAGGTGGTTGCTTGGATCTGCTTCCAAGGTTTTGACTTGAGGTCATCCCAGCAGGGGAAGGTTGGATTACTTCTGGTAGCTTCTATAATCCAGTGCAGAGATGGGTAAAAAATGTAATTTAGCTGTAATATAATTTTCAATTTCCATGTAAGATTTGTTTTTCTTTTCACTGCTTTCAGTTCCAGCTGGGCTGTAGAATTGATACCCTGCATTCCTCCTCTGCTTGCCAGCCCCATACCCAGGTCTGCCTTGCTGAAAAGCTTGCAAAGCAACTCCTGGAGAAAAAAAATATTTTAGAGCATATGTTTTACTAGAATATCCTAAACGCATCATTATGCCAGGGGAACTGTGGGAAAACTAGGATGGAAGAGAAATAATACTGTCATTAATAGAAGAAGAACATAAACCTTATGTTTTCTTGTTAAACAATTTCAGTGTTTGAAAGTTTCTCCCACACATGTTGGTAAAGTGGGAGAATGACAATGAGTGTTACAATAGCACAGTCATTAAGTATTAAAAGTGTGTTTCATTTCATTCTAGATGCCTGAAACCAAGGAGAGAAACTCCAGGTTTCTATCAGAAAATAGCTTCAGTGAAGGAGAAGCTGCATTTGTCACAGTGTGTTTTCCTTCTTTTGTTTTCCTCATAAAGAAGAGATAAAAACATTTTCAATGATCACCTTCGAAAAGGGACAAAAGTAGACTTCAAATTAATGAAGGAGATGTATTATTACAGATCCTTATCAGCAAACATCTCACATATGATTAATCACGTTACACTTGTTTGTGGTTAACGATTGCACTAATTGAGTTTTAATTTAAATGGTGAAATTGAGATTTAACATTTCAGATAGGCAAGTTTGGGAGACTGAGGTTAACGCTAATTTTTGTGTGAATGCAGTCAGGAATTGACCGAGAAGTTTTTATTTCTGCCTTTTGATATTTCATCAATGATTGGGAAAGTCCATAAACACTCCATTTGCATTCCATTTTTTATGCAATAAAGATGCCAAAGTTTGGATGAGTTTTTGAGTCACCTGGTCTAGTGGAGGTGCTTCAAGGCACCATTGTGGCTGACAAAACAGGAATTGTGGTATCCCATCCTAAGGCTTAAGTGCTGTGTGTCATCTGTGTTATTTTTTCATGGAATTTCTGCTGATTTGAGTTCATCAAGTCTGTTTCCTCACAGGATTTTTCATCCCTTGCAGTCAGCACATTCAAACCCTGGGCACTCGGTGCTGTGGCTGGGAGTTGGTGCCTTTCTTTTGGGTCAGCAAACTCTACCCAGGTTCATTTCTTCCCTCTTCTCTCATTTTCTCTGAAAAATTTGGTTCTGCTTGGCATGGGGCTTCCTAAAATTTCTGATATCAAGTATTTGCCCTTAAGCCTTATTTATTTATCCTGTATTTATACTTGGAATCATTATTGATTTGCTTCCTTTTATCTATTTTGCTGCATTGAGAGCATTACATGGAGCAAATTTCCTTGACGCAGTGTGTCCATACTTAATCACTTTGCTTGAATTAAAAGGATACACTGAAAGAGCAAATTCTTTTGAACAGAATTCTCTAAAGCTGCTACTCCCAAATCCCAGCCTCCAGTAGTTCATGTCTGGAACTCCTCAGCTTCTGTTAGAGCAGAGAGAGCAAAGCAGAAAGATGGAAAGCCATGAACAAAGTGCTCACGGGGTCCTTTTTGGTTTTGTTTTGCTTTGCTTTGCTTTCATCTAAAAATAGATGTGTCTTCCTTTTCTGTGGGCTGCATTCACAGCACCCAAGGATAGGAGTGAATTCAGACTTGTGCCAAAGGGAACAAATCAAGCTGGATGTGGAAGGGACAAGAGTTTCTTTAGGTCACAGATGAAAATCTGTTTCTAGCTTGCAGTCTAAGGAGGGGAAGGGAAGTTTCCAGGCATCTGCAAGCACAGGCACCCCAAAAGCCTAGTCAGTGCAAGGAAAGCCTACAGGAAATTGGAGAGGAAATTTATCAGTGGTATTTTTGGGGTGTTGGGAAATGTTGATCTCCAAAGCAAATGAAAAAGAGATTTCAGCCCTGTGCATTCAGAGAGAACAATGGGAGCAGTTCAGGATTCAGGAGTGCATAGAGGTAAATGTGAGTGGAAGTGTCCCAAACACAACACAGTTCATAAACACTTCTGTCCATCCATGCATCTGCTGCAATTCAAAAAGAGTGTTCTCGCGTGGGGAATTATTTATAAAACCACTTGGAGAGGCTCTTCCTCAGGAACGAGAGTGATGGGGCAAGGAGCAGTGGATACAGGCTGAAAGAGGGGAAATTCAGGTGACATATTGGGAAGTAATCCTTCCTGTGATGGTGGGCAGGCCCTGGCACAGGGTGCCCAGAGCAGCTGTGGCTGCCCCTGGATCCCTGGCAGTGGCACAGATGAAGGACACAGATCTGCTGGATGCTCCAAGGGCTGGAGCCCCTCTGCTCTGGAGCCAGGCTGGCAGAGCTGGGGGTGCTCACCTGGAGAGGAGAAGGCTCCAGGGAGAGCTCAGAGCCCCTGCCAGGGCCTAAAGGGGCTCCAGGAGAGCTGGAGAGAGACTGGGGACAAGGCATGGAGGGACAGGACACAGGGAATGGCTTCAGAGTGACAGAGGGCAGGGATGGATGGGATATTGGGAAGGAATTGTCCCCTGGCAGGGTGGGCAGGCCCTGGCACAGGGTGCCCAGAGCAGCTGGGGCTGCCCCTGGATCCCTGGCAGTGCCCAAGGCCAGGCTGGACTTTGGGGCTTGGAGCATCCTGGGACAGTGGAAGGTGTCCCTGCCCATGGCATGGGTGGCACTGGATGGGATTTAAGGCAGCTGCAAAAGGTAATGATTAAATCCAATGTTGTTCAGTCAGCAGGAAAGTGGCTGGAGCAGAGGTGGGAACTGAACTTCCAGAGGTGCAAGAGGTTATTTGCAACTCATAGAGGGACTGGGGAAAGCACAGGCACAGAAAATATTCCTGTGCTTTAAAAAATAGCTTGGGAAATTGAGGAAGTGTTTAAGCAATGATTGGTGAGTGGTGGCTGGGGAAAGCACAGGGAGTCCTGAGAGGTCCATTCCAATCCTTTACTCCCTGCCTGTTCACTTTGGGATGATGCATTTGCTGTTCTTGTTTACAGGCACTTGGCAGTCTTTTATGCTCTGTCATGTCCAGGTGTTTAACAGACTAAACCCTCAAAAAGAGCAGGGAAATGTGCAGGCAATGTCCCTTATCTTTGTGGATAATCAGATGTGGATATTGCAGGAATGAATTCATTACTAAGGCATGGTAGGAGCAAAGCTGATGCTCTTCTTTAGATGAGCTGAAGGTAGATTTAAAAGGTGAAAAATCTTTTGATTTGATAAAAAATAAAATAAGAAAAAAGAGTATTAAATTTAGAATACTCTTTTCCATGTATACAAAAAAGGCTTTTATTCATTTCAGAAACAATTTGAGTCAGAGAACACAGACTCTCCAAAACCAAGAAGGCAACTCAATTTCCATGGAAGTTAATGGAAAAATTTCTGGGAATTTTATGACAGGTCCTAGAAAAGTGAGAATGATAAGTAGGGCAATTCAATAATCCCACAGGGAGAAGATCATCATCTCTGTTAAGATAAAGGTGTTCATTTTCACTTGGATTTGTTTTATAAAGTGCACTGAATACGCCTCTGACTTGATGGCACAAGTGATAGTCAAATATAAGCCTGAGACTGGGCTGCTGGGGAAGAGAGGCAGCTCCTGGAGTTCAGGAAATCCATATGAATTCTGCTTTAAAAGGAATTGTAGATTCTTTTTTCCCCTTTATAAATACCACAGAGAACAGGAAATATTTTGTGTTCATCCTGAACCATTTGGTTATGCTGCAATTAAAGAACAATATGAAGATTTTCCCCTCCCTGTGGGCCCTGTGCAAGGGTCTGTCCCTGTCCACAGGTCATTCTTCACCTCCAGAGGTGGGAGATGGAGCTTAGGGGAGAGAAGATTGAGCAGTTTTTATTGTCCCCCAGCCCAGTGGCCCTGGAGGTGCCTCCTGTCTCTTCCCTGGGCACAGCTTCCTGCTCATCCTGAGGTGCTTTTTGCAGCCATTCCAGTGGAAAATACAGAATTGCTTGTGGGTTGGAGCATTTCAGAACCCAGAACATGACCTCTTTTGCTTTTGCTGAAGGCACTCCCGTGAATGTGGCCTTTCTCCTCCAGGATTTGGCTCATGTCAGTGCCATTCCCACTTGATGGCCTGGGTTTTTATGCCTTGCTAGGAGCCAGTCCTTTGTTATGTGGCTCAGTCTACAGCCCCTGACTACTCATGCTTGTCCTTTGCTGCACCACTAAAGCCTTTGCAATGTTCTTTTTGATCATTGGAGGGTTTAGTAGGCTAAAATATTACATTATTGACACATATTCTCCTGCTGGGAGAAGTCAAATGTGCCAGTTATTTGGGAAAACTAGAGACTCCAATTAGGGATCCACAGAAAGGCACAGTTTTCTCTCCATTTATCTTCTCTACTTGCCACTAAAGTCATAATGGAGATTTTATTCCAGCTTCTCCTATTTAACTGCAGTTAAATTGGAGGATTTTCTCTTGTCTTTCATATGTTAACAGCTCTAAGAGGATTTAAAGGGAACTTTTCCCTCACACAGTTGTTCCTATTCATGCCTATTGCTCTGGTTTTCCACTCTGTACATCTCCTTTGCTCTTTGGTGTGATCTCCATCCCACTCCCTGCAAGGATCCTTGTTTTAACTGCTGGGGGATTCTCATAGGAGTAGGGATGTGTAAGCTGCCTCATTATCACATCCTCATTTCTACATCACGTCTAGTATTCTGGTCAGAAAAGGTTTCATTTTGGTTATATTCTTTTATTTCTTCATTATAGAAGTGATAAGTAAATTATTATTATTATTATTAATAATAATAATAATATATGGATTAGGGTACCTTGCTCCAGGTACTCTGTGAGTTCTGGTTTAAGAATCAAGGAATGGTTTGGGTTGAAAGGGACCTTAAAAGACTGTGAAATCCTACTCCCAAAACTGAGCAGGGATACCTTCCACTGTCCCAGGCTGCTCCAAGCCCCAAAGTCCAACCTGGCCTTGGGCACTGCCAGGGATCCAGAGGCAGCCACAGCTGCTCTGGGCACCCTGTGCCAGGGCCTGCCCACCCTGCCAGGGAACAATTCTGTGGAAACCCAGAGCACTGGGAATATTTCTCTCTCTGCTCTGGGGTGCCCTGGCCCCCAGGGGAGCACTGACTCTGACCCTCATTCATGGAGAAAGTTTCCCAGACTTCAAGATAGACTGGAACCCACAGAAGTGTGAAATGGATTATAGAGAGTAGTGCAGGTGTATCACTTGGGGAGAAATTGAGGTTTTGGGATTTTTTAGTATGTTGTGGATGGCAGCAAGATGGAGGCACAGGGTGTCATCCTGGGTTTCTTCTTCATGCTTCTTCTTCCTCCTTCTTCATGGGTTTGGGTGGCATTTTGTAATTGGGCAGAAAAGTCCCCATTGTGGGCTCTGTGGGATCAGTTGTTGGGTTAAAAGGGAAAATAATCCAGGTGTCAGTTCTTGATTGGATAGTTTAGTCTTAAAAGACCTTGTGACAAGAGACTGTTGCCATTTTGTGCCTTGCTGCAGAACTCATGGTTGTGAGACTGTTTTACTGATAAGGAATAATAAACACCTGAGTCCAAACGTGAACGACTGTCTCAAGTGCCTTCAACCCAGACCCAGAGAAACTGATACAATTCTTTCCCAATATCCCATCCATCCCTGCCCTCTGGCAGTGGGAAGCCATTCCCTGTGTCCTGTCCCTCCATCCCTTGTCCCCAGTCCCTCTTCAGCTCTCCTGGAGCCCCTTTAGGCCCTGGCAGGGGCTCTGAGCTCTCCCTGGAGCCTTCTCCTCTCCAGATGAGCACCCCCAGCTCTGCCAGCCTGGCTCCAGAGCAGAGGGGCTCCAGCCCTTGGAGCACCCAGCAGATCCATGTGCTTCATGTGTGGCAAGCCTTCCACTGATGTCAGAGATCTGATTATCCAACTCTCCGTGCATCCTTCTCTCCCCTGCTCATGTCTCAGTTAATCACATACTTTTGGGGGGTGGCTGTCACTGGAAGGCAGCAGCTGTAAAAACCTCCTCAGCTCGTTCTTGTCAGCCATGGGAGTTACCTTGTCTCCTTCTTGTCTGTTGTCTGCAATTAAATCCTGAACAGGCAGCTGGGATTTGCAGGGCAGACAAATGAGCTGCCTCTCCTGGGGACACTGGTTTTGGTTGGATGATAGCAGCTATGGAGGTTAGTAAAGAGTAGAGCTTTGGTGTGACTGAATTTTGTTGCTTAATGACAACACAAATGCCAGCAGTGGGTTGTGCCTGAGCTGCTGAATTGCAGGCAATTTGTTTAATTCCTTATGTCAGAAGTTTATGAAGGTTGTTATTTAAAACAAAAAAATAATACATACAGACTGGAAAAACAGGAAAAGGAAAATAAACTTGACTGCTGATTAGCTTTTGCCCAGGACCTTTCTCTTGACCATGAGCTTGGCATTTTAGAGCTGGTTAAATAGAAATGTTCCTCTGTACTGCATCCATGTCCTCACTCCATGTGCCTTCTCTGGCTGTTCCCTTGTGGGAAAATGCCAAGGCCAAAGACGTTCTGCCTTTTTCAGAGTGAATGCTTCCATTTCATATAGAAAATGAGGCTGAGATGTGTTTGGTCCTTTATTTTTTGAGAAAAGGTGAGTGCACAGGCAGTTTTCAGTATCACAATTCACTGCTATAGAAGAGAGAAGCCCAAGTGATAAGAGATTTATTACAGAAAGGACATTTGAGCTGGATCATCTGGATAAACCCTAGCTACATGAAAGGCTGTGTTTTACAGCAGTTGGTGCAGAAGCTCCAGAATCCTTTTGAAAGACCCCTGTGAGGAGTATTCATGCAAAGCTCTGTAATAAATCAGAGACAAAAATATTTAGATTGGTTTCACAAAGCTGCTCTTCACAGAAAGCAAGTTCTCTGAAGAAATCTGTTCTATTATGCATTTAAGTAGCTGTGACATTAATCATTATGTCATTAATAATTTGACATCAGTAATTTTTCCCATCGTTTAATCCCTTTTAATCTCTCTGCTACAAGATGCAAGCATTAAAACAATCAGTCAGCCTCAGTGTTTTCCCCTCTGTCCTCAGAGCTGGTTCATTTCTAGGTGATGTGGAGAAGTCAGATCTGTCAATTCATTAATATCAGATCTGTGGACAAGTTCAGCTGTCTTCTGGGTTTCTATTTATCACAGTTCATGTTGGTTCATGTTGCAGTTCTGTTTCATTTAGTCCTTCTGCTCTGCCCAGCATTTTCAGGAGGAAGATTCAATTTGTGATTTTCCTATTGTTGGCTGGACAGGGTGAAATTTTTATTTCTGGGCCCTCCAGCTTTTTTCATTGTGTTGGTTGGGTTGAATTACCCTGGGATTAGCTGTGGTTTCCTTATGGAGCTGCAGCTTTGGAAAGCTCAAGGGGAAGGGTAAAACAACTGCAAACATGGCCTGGATCTTCTCCCAGCTGACAGGAAGGAAGTGGCAGATGAATTTGTCTGTGGGCTTAGAGATGGTTAAATAAAAGCAGAGTGTTAAAAGGGGTGATGTTATCAAGCACAAAGAGTTTATAAAATTTAACAGATGTGGCTTTAATTGTGTGGCAGCTGCTCAGAGCTGCACTGGAGGACATTCCTAGATAATAAATACCAAGGCAAATGAGTGTGTGCATTGCAGGCCTGTGGGGGCAGAGATAAGGCTCCATTTGCATATTGCTTTCTTTGCTTCCCCTGTTTCCAGAAGTTGCAGTTGAGCACAAGCACAACGCTTCTCTTGCATGGGCTGAGTTACTGTTGATTTGTTTTAGAGGATTTTCGTGGAAATATGAAAGCTGTTTGAGGGCTGCAATAACTGCTCAAGCCACTGCCATTGCAGGGATGGCTTCCAGGAGAGATGGGACTGTGGCTGAGGGAAAAATCCCCTCCAAGTCTGGCTGCTTCCTTCTGTAGAGCCCCAATCCTTGAGGCAGGGTGCATTGTCTGCACGTTGCATTCTCCATCCAGTTCCATTCATTTACCCCCAGCTGCATTTGGAATCCTCCTCCTCCTCTTTTGGATGCCCACTTGTCTGCAAATTGGCTACTTCCCACTGTGTCCTTGGCTCCTGGGTGTGTGCCTCACCAAAGCAGTGCCTGGAGAGTGGAGTCACTGCCCTGGGTTGTGGAGTGACCAAGAGTCCAACACTTTCTGTGCCCTCCCCATCAAACCAGAGCATTTCTAGCACAGGCCTCTTCCTTTGCCCTTTTTATTTGCTGTTGCTCCATATTTCTTGTCCTTTTACTTACCTTCACTTTTATCACTTACCTTTTACTTCCCTTTTGCTCACTACTGATCTCTTTACCATCAGCCCTTTTTCTCGGGAGCTTGTGGTTTGCACCTATTTTAGTCTATTTGCTTCCTGACCATCCAGGAGGAAAAGGGATTTATTTTTTTCTGTGGAAATCAGTGCACATCACACCTGGGATAAAGGGACAAGGTGACAGATCAGCCATGTCACAACCCCCGGGGCAGGAAAGATGAAGACCATGCAAAGTAAAGCTGCTGAGGGGTGAAGCTGTCAGGAAGCTCAAGAGATGGACACAGACAGAGCCTCTGGTTCAGAAGGAGTTTTTTAGCAGCTGCAAATAAAAAATGGAGAAGCAAAAAAATACAGGAATGTGCTTCTGGATGGCGTGAAAGGCGTAATTGTCCTTGGCACTGGTGCCATTGAGAGGAGAAAAAAGCAAGATGCTAACAGAGGTGAGCCCCAGGAAGGTGAAGGAAGAGTGTGAAATGAAGCTGTAACTGAGAGCTCCGTCTCTCAGAGACTGACACCCCGTTGCAGGGGAAGAAGCATTTAGGAGTATGTATAAAAAAGGGGAAAAAACTTAAAAATGAAAAGGAATCCATACTGTGTAACTGATGGATACATTGCTGTGCCATTTTTCCTTGCTCTTCTGAGGATCTAAAAAAGCTCCCAGAGTGCACCAGGAAAAGAGAAAGATTTACTACCAATTTCCTATGACATATGGCCACCCATCCCTCCTCTGAAAATGTGGGCATTAGTTAATGGATAAAACTGTCATACTTGGCTTTTAACATTAAAAGCAGGGTCTTTTGGAAAGGAGAATGCTCTCCCAAATTGGAGTCTGAGAACAAGATCTCAAGATTTTATGTGATTTGGCACCCATAGTGAGTTGAGTTGTCTAATAAATGGCAGCAATTCATCATCTACTTTGGGAGTCTGAAGTTTAGTAGGCAGTCACATAGTGTGTCTTTTGGTGCCTACACTACCTCAGGAAAAAAAAATCATGGATTTTGGAGGGGCAAAGGGATTATGGCTTGATTTATTTGGCAACAAAATTGACTATAAAACTACTTTTACTATGCTCAAGGGAGCAAGGCATAGAGATGTCATATTGAGTAATAACGTCAGGATAATATCAAGGTCTTTGGTCATCTCACTGATTTCACACAGGCAAAGCCACAGATATAAAACACTTGATACCAGTGGAATAGGACATTTCATGTGGATAATAAACACCTGGGAAAATTAATGACCTGTCTGGCTAAAGAGATAAACCCTGAGTCACAATAAGTGAGAGCACTGGAGGGAGAGCCAGCGTTTAACTGTTTTAGTGCTGCCTGGAGTAGCACTTACCAGGGGAAACGTGGTTTGTACATCTAATATTCCTACAGAAGAGCCAGTGCAGCATCAAAGGAGCGCCCTGAGGTCGGCTGAGCGCTGCCTAATTGCAGTAGTTGATGAATGAAGTGCATTTGTTGTAAGGTCTCTTTTCCCTGGGACACATTTTAATGGTTTAGAGCTGGCAGTGGCCAGGTGTCCGTAGCCTGTGTCAGTGAGACACTGGGAGCCTCCTCACACGGGGATTGAGCTTCCCTGATTTTTGCCTGGCTCCACAGTGAAGTGCCCAGGATTACACAGCAACGTCCAGGAGGGGCGAGCTCATCTGCAGCTCTGGGCACTCAGAGCCCAGCAGGACCAACCCCTGTCACCCCCTCAGGGGCTGCCTTGGGAATGTGAAGCACATGGAAGCAGCAGCACTCAGGGCCTTGTGGCAGCAGATCCCAGTGCTTTTCCACCTGTGGACATGGCTGGACAGGAGCCCAGGGGTGCCCAGGGGGGCAGGGGCCAATGGGGACCAGCCACGGTCCCTGCTGAGGGACCCTGAGGGCTGTGTCCAGCTCTGGGCCCTCCTGGCCAGAGAGCCCTGGAGGGGCTGGAGCGTGTCCAGGGAAGGGAACGGAGCTGGGGAAGGGGCTGGAGCCCCAGGAGGGGCTGAGGGAGCTGGGAAAGGGGCTCAGCCTGGAGAAAAGGAGGCTCAGGGGGGACCTTGTGGCTCTGCACAACTCCCTGCCAGGAGGGGACAGCCAGGGGGGGTCGGGCTGTGCTGCCAGGGAACAGGGACAGGACAAGGGGAAAGGGCCTGAAGCTGGGCCAGGGCAGGCTCAGCTTGGCCAGCAGCAGGAATTTCTGCATGGAAAGGGTGCTCAGGCCTTGGCAGGGGCTGCCCAGGGAGCTTTGGAGTCACCAACCCTGGAAGTGTTCAAAAAACACATGGATGTGGCACTTGGGGACGTGGTTTCCTGGTGAACAGGGTGGTGGCTCTGTTTGGCAGCTGGACTTGGGGATCTTGGAGGCCTTCTCCAACTTTACTGATTCTGCAGTTCCATGATTCTGCTACCAATACACTGCAAACAGATGAAATAAATCTGTCCTAAAGGACAGGGCAATTCAGGTTGGGGTTTCCCTGTGCTGGGCTTGCTTCTGTTTAATTTTTTGTTGTTGTTGTTTAGCTTTGACCTCCTCTGGTGGTTTTTTATGGGGTCTGTCCCCACATCCAGTGGGATTGATGTCAGCAGAGAGTTCAAATGTGCCCTTCCCTGCAAGCCTTGGATCCTGCTGAAGGCAAAGCTGAATGAACTCCTCAGTGGAGTGAGAAGGACGTGGAGGATGTGCCCTGAGCACTGCTGGGTACCTGCTTAATAATCTGCTCACCTGACAGGATGTTTGATAGGACAAACTGAATTAAGCAGAGGTGAGGAAAGGGCAGTTTGGAACTCTTGCCAGAAAATCTCTCCATTTTTCTCCTGCACAAAGATGATATTCACAGTAAAAGGGGCAGAAAACAGATCAAACTCCTCTGTGGGTACAAAGCACATGCAACAACTGATCTGTTGTAGCAGTGCCATTTTCCCCCGTTTCCTTAAGGTGACCAAAATTGAGACTTTAAATGGCCTTGTAAAAGACATATTTATATCTTCCCCAGTAAATATATTCATTTTAAAAGAGAGAAAAATCTGTGAGCAGTTCAAAAGGACCTCCTGAGCCTTGGGATGAATCAGTGAGCGATGAATCAATCCTAGGGAGGTAGAGAAAAATAGGGACAAAATCTGGCAAAAACTAGGGAAGGCAGAATGGTGTTCTGCATGAAATGAGTCCAGATCCTGCCCTCGTTGGAACTAAAAATGCTTGAACCAAACTTTGATCTTATGTGGGTGGAGGAAATGCCATAAACAGAGAGTTTTCAGATCCAAACGCGATTTTAGCTGAGTAGTTGGGAAGTTTTGGAAGGGAAAAAAGGGAAAGAAGGCAAAAGTTGGTTTAGAAATGCAACCTGGAATCGCTGTCAGTTGTGCTCTAATTTATTCTGTATAGTTTATAAAAAATATGTGAATTTAGATTTTTAGAGACATTTCTGTGAGGTTTGATCATTGTGATTCTCCTGATGCTGAATTCTGCAGCAGGTCAAGTTATAAACTGCTCCAATATTTGCATTTTTAATACCTCATTACATTTTATGAGTTACAGTTGATGCTTTCCCATTTATTATCATTTTATTTGGTCTGTACATGCAGAGCTCTTGCAGCAAAATTGCAATTTACAGCTGTTCTCTCACAAAGAAACTTTTTAAGAATAGCCAGGAACTGTTATCCCAAACCCCTAATTGCAAATTTTATCTCAAATCACTATTCAATATGTGTGCCATATAAATGATAGATCGTGCTGTGGTCTGAATACAAATAAGTGATAAAAAAACCTACACATCTTGTCAATGGATGGGTTAAAAAGGAAATGTTTATAATCAAGCACAAATATACAGGACATTTTTCACAAAATTTAGTGGCACAGAAGTGTCCCTTTCTCCAGGGGCCAGAGGAATTGGAAATCCCCAGAGAAAGCGTGCACTGCTGTGTGTGCACAACCTGAGGATGCATTGCAGTGTTGGATTATAAAAAAGGGGGGAAAAAACCCAAATCTGTTACCTTAACACACGGTTTTGAGGAAGTTTTGGTATATAAAAGCTTGGTCTGAACTCTCAGAGGCTGAGACAGAAAAGACAAGGCCGGGTGAGTCAAGATGTGTAGGAAGCAGGGAGGAAAAGGCAATTTATGATCCAGAGACCTCACTTGGTAGGAGGAAAAAGAAAAACACAGGGAGGGATCTGGCAAATTTCCACGCTGGGGACAGCAAATGAGGTGTCTTTGGGACAAGAGAAGAGAAATAGGATCATCTAACCTGTCAAATCAAGCAATTGCTGTTCTCCCTTGGCTTTAACAAAGCAGCAGACTCAGAACCAAAGAGAGCCAAGGAAAAGTTCAAGGGCTCCCAGTCATCCCATCATGGGTACATCCAGTTCCTGGGCTGACTCTTGAGGCAAATAACCTCATTTAGCAAATTTTAGCAAATTTTTTATAAGTTCCAGATCATGGCAAGTCGTTTTTCACCACTGAGGTTTGCTTGCAAAAAGAGGTGTAAATTGCTAATTGGCCTTTGAGCTTCCTAAAGTACTTGAAGATGGATTATTGGGAATGATTTACCAGATTTGCTTGAGTCATTCAAATTCTAGCCATGTTCTTCAAAAGTTTCCATAGCACTGTTGTTTCATTTATTTGTATTCTTGGAGAAAACCACTGATGCTTTGGAGATCATTTAATTCCTTTGTTTGTTAAGGAGAAAAAAACAGCTTTTGCCATTAGCGTGAGATTAATTTCACAGAGACGTAGAAGGTGAAAGAGAAGAGAAGGACACGATTGTGCAGAGTTCTAATTGGCCATTTCTTCTGTAGCTTTCTGTGGAGCATGGGGAAAGGGTTGAATATTAAAAAAAAAAAAAAAAAACAACAACAACAACAACAACAACCCCAACAAAACCAAAAAAAAAACCAGAAATACATTTTCTTATCTATTGATTTGACTGTGACTCCTGGAAGAGTATTTTCACAAGTGACCTTGTCTCTGTATAGGTTGGGAGATCTAAGATTAAGTGATGGAACCAAGACCTCATTTTCCTGCAATGTTAATTAAATATACTAAAAGTATAGCTCACATTTTGGTCGTGTCCCGAGGCTCTGCTCTTCAGTGCTTTTAATGCCAACAGGATTTTTGTTCTCCCTGTGCTGAGGTGAAATGGCTGAAGGATGAAGCTGGTCCTTGTAATTCTTTCACACTCGGACCTTTCCTAACCAGCACAGAGTTTGTCCTTGCAAACTTCTTGTCCTCACAGTCCCAGTGGGTGGGGAGTAATTGCTTGCAAAAAAAAAAAAAAAAAAAAAAAAAAGATGGTGTGTTGCTCAGGTTGCTTTAAAAGTGAAATGAGATGCATTCATTATGTTATGCTTCACAAATTTAAGAACTAAACCCATATTCTCTTCAAACTCATCCTTTTTATTGTGCTAGGTCTATATTACCTGGTGTATCTATGAACTCAATCTGTACCCAGTTTTCTGCTTTTAAAAAATGGTAAAAAATATTAAGAGTCACTTGAAATTACACGCAGATAAATGAACTGTAAATCTTTGCTATTACAGTTAATTAAGAATATCACCAATTGGTCATCTTAGACATATTTATGCTGCTCTGTTTATGTGGTTGTTGCAGAGACTGGAACTGCCAGGGGAAGAAGGATTTTTTAAATGCTCATTTGTTTCTTTAGACTGGAAGTAATGCTTTGCAGAGGATGGTTGAGCTCTCCAAGAAATTCCTGCAGTTAACAAAGTCGTTGAGATCTCTCCAGGGGAGAAAAGCAGGAATCTTTAGTGTATGTGCAGTACATTCAGAGAATCACAGTGGTTTGGGTTGGAGGGACCTTGAAGCCCATCCAGTGCCACCCCTGCCCTGGGCAGGGACACCTCCCACTGTCCCAGGCTGCTCCAAGCCCAATGTCCCAACCTGGCCTTGGGCACTGCCAGGGATCCAGGGGCAGCCCCAGCTGCTCTGGGCACCCTGTGCCAGGGCCTGCCCACCCTGCCAGGGAACAATTCCTAATTCCCAATATCCCATCAAGCCCTGCCCTCCTTCCCCTTAAAGCCATTGTCCCTTGTGCTGTCACTACATTCCCTTGAGGAATAGTCCCTCTCCAGCCTTCTCGTGAGCCCCCTTAGGTACTGGAAAGGGGGAAATGCAGAAATTTGGGAAAATGCAGATCCTTCTTCTTAAAATCTGATTTCAAAATGCTCTGGGTCTGAAAGGGAGCAGCTACACTTTCAGCAGGTTTTAATCACAGAGCAGGCACATGATTTCAATTAGCTATCCTTTATAATTCCTTCTATTAAAGTGCTTAAGTTCTGGAGGAAAAGCAGATTTTAAACAGACAAGGTAGGGAATAATCAATTCCTCACTAGAGTGCCTTGAACTGACTGTTGAAGGGAGTAGGGATAACCTTCTGGGACATGAAATAGTGGAGGTTATCCAATGTTTTCTGCTGTTTATTTTCCATTGGCAGTAACAGGTTGGGGTCAGGAGTGTACAAACACAGAGCTAAGAAACTCAAAAGAGTTCTCAGAGAGAGAACTCTGTCTTAGGCTGCTGATCAGAAGGGAATTAAAGAAATTCCAGGCTGAATCTTGCTGCTGTGACAGGAGCAGACTCACTGACAATGGAGATTTTTTGGAGGGTTTTGATCTCTCAGAGTCAATATTAAATGTCAGCGTGAAGAAGCTGATGCTGCCAAATTGTTCATGATATATTTACTTTCAAGTGTCTTCAGCTTTTAGGTCTGGCAGAAGCTTTCATGAAAGTTAAGTTAATTTCCAAGACGTTGTTTCTAATTTGGTACCACGGAGTCAGCATTAATCCTTCATGTGTTCCATGATAAAGGCCATGCTTTGAGTGATGGCAGAGATGCAGTGGGAGAATAACTTCCTGCTTCTCAGAGACTCTATTAATTTTCAGGAGGTGGTATTTTCAATATTGATGTCTCTGCAGAAATAAATCAGAGCTTTGTTCAGCAGAACCCTGGAGGGGAGTCAGTCTTGCCAAGAGCAGCAGCCAAACAAACGTGTCCCCCATAGGGACCTGGAGCGGGGGTACAGCAGCAGAACTGCCCAGAATTGGGCAGAACTACCCAGAATTGGGCAGATTTGGGCAAAACTACCCAGATTTGGGCAGAACTACCCAGAACTGGGCAGATTTGTGCAGAACTACCCAGACTTGGGCAGAACCCAGCCTGGCGATGCAGTGGGTTTGTGTCATCTAAATGTTGCCCTGAATATTTCGTAGTCTCAGTGGAGTCCTTGGGAATTTTCTTGCCTCCCATGATTTCCTTAGAAGCTCCTGTTCCAATGGAGGGTATTTTGTTTCCCTCAGGGAGTGTTCCAGCACAGACAGCAGGGGTTGGTTTGGGCGTGGCAGGCTTGCATCCAGGATTCAGGATGGTAAATATGAAAGTGTATCATTGAAGTCTGAAGGCTCCTGTTCCTTTGTACCCTGGGAAAATCCCCTTGTTTGAAGGAACAGCAAGAAGTTGTGTGTGCGATCAAGCACAGCTCCCACTTCAGGTTTATCAAACTGGATTGACAATGCTGTCATCCTGAGGAATGGCTCCTGATCTGGATCCCACCCTCACCACTGCAGAGCGTGTGATCAGAGCTTGCACAGGCCAAGGTTTGCTCTGCTCGCAGACCAACCTGCAGCTGCAAGCTACATGCTCCAGCAGGACATCATCATTTTTAGGGACTGCTGAGGGTTACACTGAGTAAAATTTTCCCTCTTGGTTGGGAAACTGTGGGACTTGCTGTGCATGAGGTGGCCAAGCACATCACTGAGTTTCCCCATAGCTCCCACATCAGGGCTTGAGCACCCCCCCAGGTTTCCCAGGCTTTTCCCAATGGAAATGAGATCCTTCAGAGCTTTTCCCAGTGGGTCTGGCTTACAGCAAGGTGGTCTTGTCCAAAGAGCAGAGGGGCAGGATTGCTTAGATGGAGTGTTGTGTTTTATTGGGTTCTCCAACTTATTTTTATTGTAGGGGTTGGGAGTGGTAATTCCTCTTGCTCTGTTGGGCAGTAAATCTCTGGGATTCCTGAGGTGGGGATTTCCCACTGGAGTTGTGAAATCTGGTTCATCTCAAAAGGACTACTTAGGACTTTCTGGAGTCCCAATCCTTAGGACTGGAATCCCAATCTTAACAATTGCATGAAGTACAGGGAAAAAATACCCAAACCACGTCTGAGTTAGGGAATTACAATTTAAATTTGCAGCACTTAAGGAATCAAGTATGGAAGTGCAAAACTCAGGTAGGAAGTTAAAAGCAGAGCTGAAATTGCAGAAGGTCAGAGACAACACAGCCTTTTCTACACATCATTTACTCCCCTTGATACATCGTCCACGCTTCCAAATGACTGCTCCCCGTGCCAGTTTTTAGGGACAGAAGTTTATTTTCTCATCATGAAATGAAGTTTGAAGCATAATCTCCCTCCTAATGAGGTGAAACTTGTTTTCCCTTTCCCTCCTGGTGAGTGCAGGTAGCCAGAGACCTTGCTAAGTGCTCGTAAATTTGGGTTTAATTTCAGCAAATTCCAAATTCAACAGTTTCCGAACGGGGATATGCTGAGGTTAGAGACTTTGCTAAAATACGAGCAATTTAATTGTGTTAAGTTCTCACCTCATTAGATAAGTTGGAGCATTTGCCAGAAGTAAATGCTGTTGTCGTGGTTTCCCAGTTATTTAGTGGTTAGCTTGGTGTAAGTGTTTTAACATTGCAATTAGAACACAGATACATTTTTATTCCTTTGTAGTAAAATGATTTAGTATGTATAATTAATTTTGTATGTATAATTAATCAGGCCTGCTCTAGGTTTCTCTATGCATTCTTAGCTTTATGGCAGGACTTTGTGAAAAAAAAAAAAAAATACAGGCACTGGCATTAATTTTTATCTGTAATGCATGTTCCTGTTAAAGGAAAGAACATAAACTCTACTTCCAGGGGCAGCTTTTCTCTTTCAGAGAACCTTGGTTTTGTCTGGAGAAAGCAGGGACCAGAGCAAGTAATGCCTCATTCCTTGGACACCTCCAGGGATGGGGGCTCCAGCACTTCCCTGGGCAGCCCCTGAGGCACGGGAGCCGAAGAAGTTAGAGGAATTGCTCAGTTTGATTTCTGTGTGACTCAATGAAGTCACAGCAGCTGAAGCTGGACATTCCTCTGTCATTCCCAGAGCAATGACATCCATCACCTGGCTGAGGGAGGTGTGTCAGACTTCCATAGTGCCACTGTTTTTCTTCCCAGGATATTCCATTCCCATGGGGAGTATTGCTGTCCCTGTGCCTCCATCCCTCTGTGCACACTTCTTACAGCTGTTTGGTTTGTTTAGAGGTGGGGATTAATGCTCGGCTGTAAATACAGGAACATTTTTCAGGTTTCTCTCCCTGCTTTATGTATAAAGAAACAGCTGAAGCTGTGAACACACTCTTCTTGCGTCTACCACTTCAAGGCTGGCTCTTGCTATTGGTTAGGCTCAGAGTCTTTTAGATTCCTGGAATGCTGGATTGGCCAGTGTCTGGCAGCAGCCCTCGCCTTGGAGAGGCATCACCAGAGTAATTTAATTTTTCCTCTCTCTGGTAGAAGCTGAAAATACAAAACCATTTGTTATTTCAAAGAAAAACATGGAATAGAGGCTCTAATGTTTTTTTCTGCTTTCCCCCTGATGTTTTCTGGCTGCATCCTTCTTCCCTTGGGAGACAAATCCAAAGTTCTAAATCCATCCACAGAGTTTTCTGTCTCTCCCTCTCAGAGTGTTCAAGCCTTTGACAGAATTCCTGTTCTTGCTTAGTTGTTTTGGAGTGTTAAGTGATGCATTGGTGGATCAGGGGGTTATTTTCCCTAATGGCTTTCTTGGCTGTTTTCCTGATAGGAGAAGTGAGAAATACGGACATGAGCTTTGTAGTAGGGCATGAGCTGTGGTTGGTTCTTGGCAGATCTGTCAGCCACAAGCAGAAATCCTCTTGCCTTTCCTGAGAGCCCATTCCCTGGAGGCTCATGAATTCCCTGCCTGTTTTCACAGCTTCATTTAATGAGTCTTATCAAAATCAGGATAAAATTCAAGACTTCTTGGAGTGATTGCCCTCTTTCCCCCAGCTGGGAGATTTTGTTTTTTTCTTCTGAAAATCTCCTGTCTGCACTGCTGAACTGAACACTGTGCAGGAAATCCTGGGAAGGGCAGAGGCTTGCATCCTCTGGAATGCAAAAGGTTGGTAGCAAATGGAAATAACACCCAGCTCACAAGACTTCAGCCTGTAATAGACTCTGATATCAAAGTGAATGAAAGGATAATCTGATCCCAGGATTTCCAGGATCCCTATATCCACAAAAGGCTGCTCACTGCCCTGCAGGTGATGTTCTTCTGACATGATTTATGTGTGATATATTTGAAGAAATAGAGGAATATTTCGAGAACCCAGGGCCAGGTTTGGTTTCTTCTACCTGTTCCCTCTGCAGTTCCGTCTGAGGGACAATCTGAGGGACAATCTGAGGGACAACCAGAGTGGATCCCACGGGATGTTTCTGTCGGAAAAGAGGGATGTGCTGTCACATTCTCTGAAGCTGCTGTTGTGTATCGGGAACCAGATCCATCCAGCTAAAGAGGTGTCACTGCTCCCCCAAGGAAGGTCACACATGGAGTTCCTGTTTGAGCCTTGCTTCTTATCTTTATTAGATAGAATTTTCTAACACGAAACATTGTCCCCATTGCTAATAAGGGTGGAAAGGAGGAGCCTGGGAGGCACAGCCCTGTCAGCCTCCCCTGTGTGCTGGGAAGATCCAGGGACAGCCCCTCCTGGAAGCTCTGCTGAGGCTCACAGAGCTCAGGGAGCTGATTTGGGACATCCATCACGGCCTCACCAAGGGAAAACCCTCCTGACCAACCCTGTGGCCTTCTCTGGGGGGAGACTCCATCAGTGCACAAGGGAAGGGCCATGGATCTCATTTAGCTGGAATTCTGTGAAGCCTCTGCCACAGGTCCCCACAACATCCTCCTCTCTGGGCTGGAGACAGCTGGATGTGATGGATGGACTGCTGGGTGGGTAGGGAAGTGGTTGCACAGTCCCAGTTCGTGGTCAATGGTTCACAGTCTTGATGGACTCTGAGAAATTTATCTCCTGTGAGCTGTCACGCCATGGAATAGAAAGGTATATCTTAATTGAGTTAAAGCTCATGGGAGTGTTGGGTGGATGGGTGTCCTGCCTGTACAATTCCTGGCTTTTCCCTATCCCAGACAACCAGAAGGAGCTGTCTGTAAATCAAAGTGTGCTTTGTCAGTGACCAGTGGAGGCCCTCGGGGGTCTGTACTGGGAGCACTGGTGTATAATATCTGCATCTATGACACAGATGAAGGGACTGAGAGAACCCTCGGCAGGTTTGCAGGAGACACCGAGCTGAGGGTGACCTAATGGTGGCCCTCCAGTGTCAGAAGGGGCTGACAGGAAAGATGGAGATGGATTTTAGACAGGGGCCTGGAGTGCCAGGACAAGGGGAATGGCTTCCCACTGCCAGAGGGCAGGGATGGATGGGATATTGGGAATTAGGAATTGTTCCCTGGCAGGGTGGGCAGGCCCTGGCACAGGGTGCCCAGAGCAGCTGTGGCTGCCCCTGGATCCCTGGCAGTGCCCAAGGCCAGGCTGGACAGGGTTTGGAGCAGCCTGGGATAGTGGGAGGTGTCCCTGCCCATGGCATGGGTGGCACTGGATGGGATTTAAGGTCTCTCCCAGCCCAGGCTGTTCTATAATTCTGTGACACTGCCTTAGTCCCAGTGAGCTGAAGGGAGGAGAAATTTGTAGAAGGAAAGAAAGGCAATCCTACTTTCTCTCCTTAATTTTCTTGTCTTCTTTTCTTTCTTGGACACTTGTCCAGAGTTGATGGTGTGGAGTGCTTTATGCAAGCTAAAAGAACATCTTTTCCAATAGCAACCTCCTGCCATGTGCTGTCTGAAAATTCCCTGTCTCATTTAATGGATAATTACATATTTGATTTCAAATAAATGAGAATTGTTTTTTCTTCGGTGGCAAGGAGTGTAAAGGAGGATTTTATGACCTGAAATCCCCATTGGGCCTGTTTAAAATCCCTGCTGTTGTAGTAGCACGGGAGAGAAGTGCTACTTTATAGTGTTTAAAAAGAAAAGCTTTTCTCTAGCAGGAAAGTAGAACCCTCTAAATAAAATCCTTGTCCATGGTGGCAATTCCAGGGAATGCTGGCACGAGTGACAGATCCTGCCAATCTGAGGGACTGTCCAACTTAGTGTCTTCCATGTGAGAAATTAATCTCTTGTGAGCTGTCACACCATGGAATACAAAGTTTTATCTCAATTGAGATTGACTTAAAGATCATGGGAGTGCTGGATGGATGGGTGTCCTGCCTGTACAATTCCTGGCTTTTCCCTGTCCCACACAACCAGAGGGAGCTGTCTGTAAATCAGAGTGTGCTTTGAGAAAGGGAACATTTTTCCAGATTGATAACATGGATAAATAACACTGTGAACTCCTGGCTAAGGTTAAGCCAGGCTTTTTCTCAGAGGGTATTTTCTGTACAAGAACAATTATTACTCAGTCACGTTCCTTTGAGCCACCCTGGATGTTTATTAAGCCTCTTATTTCTTTTCACAGATTCTTGAAACAATAACTTTTCCCTGCTTTATGATGAAGATTTATAGTTTCATAGAAGCCTGGAAGGGTCCCACAAGGATCATTGATCCAGTTCCCAGCCCTGCCCAGACCCCCCAACAACCCCACCCTGGGCAGCCCTGGAGCAGTGTCCAAATGCTCCTGGAGCTCTGGGGAAGAACCTTTCCTGATCTCCAGCCTGACCCTGCCCTGGAACAGCTCCAGCCCTTCCCGGGGCACGTCCCTGTCACAGAGAGCAGAGAATGGTGCCCAAGGGCTGTTGCAGACAGTCTTTTAATACTTTTATGGAAGTAACAAAACCCAGCACTGGATTTTCGGGGATTTTCACAGCAGATTTGTTGAATGGTTATACCATAAAACAGGAGTAGTCCCTGTCTAGGCTGCACCTAATAAATATCTATATATTGGTGTCGTTTGCTATGCTCTGCTTTCTTTGAGGAAGACTTGGCAGTCGTAATTAATTCGGAAACCAACCCAACCCTGAATTCCACATTACATGGCTGAGAGTTTTTCTCATTTTTGTTAGAAGAATCCAATTTAGCTGCGATTGACCTCTGTTCCTTCCTTATAGCAGAAGTTATTTGAGGAGCAGGTTTTATCTGAAGCTAATGTATTTGATGTGTTTAGGGTGAAATTTATAAGGAAGCTCTGAAAAGGCTGCATAAAAGTTATGGATCTGAAAATATTTGAGGAATTTGGTGCATTCTGGTGTGGGTATTTTAAGGCTGTGACAGCACTGGATTCAATCTGTTTTCCTTAGCTGAAATGAACACCCAGATTTAGCACCAAGTCCCACTTGGATTGCTTTAGGTTGTTTATTTTTCCTTGTTTTTCATCTCACCTCATATATAAGAATGACATGCTGGTGCCATGCTGGCAATATTGCCCCATGTTACTTTGTTATTATTATTATTAAAAATAACATTGTGCCACGAGTTTTTTTGGGGCTTTTTTTCACACAAATAAAATATGTTTGTCTCCCTGAAGGGATCAAATAATTGACATATTTGCAATGTGTGCAGGTGTGGTATTTAGTAGGCACGGCACATTCCTGACTGGAATGGAAGTGTGTGAGACTGCTTCTGGAAAGTTCCTGGAGCTTTAGAAACTTCCTTTCATCCTACTGAATGCTTCAAACTTGGCCAGAAATCCAGAACCTAGAGATGCAGATATTTTTCTGTCCATCCCTTTCTTTTCTATTAGTCCCCTAAAGGGTTTTTTAAAACATAACTAAATTTATGATGAGGGTCTTGTTCCAACCTGTGATACATTTCGGGTAGTTAAAGCTGTATTTATACTCGATGGACAGAAATTTGACAAGTGTTCTTTATGCTGTGAAATAGATGCTCAGTCCATGCTTTGTCTAATCTTTGTCTCACAGCAGAAGCAGAGATGCCAAAGACAGGCACAGCTCCTCCCTGGCACAGGAAATTATTTTCCTATGTGGATTTGACATCAGAAATGCTCCTAAAGCACCTGGGGGAATTCCTGTCCTTGAGCCTTCCCATTGGATTTGGGGACCTGGCAGAGCTGGGAACCCACTGGAAACCAGGCTGGGGATGAGCAGCTGGAGCAGCCCTGGAGAAGGCCCTGGGGGTGCTGGGGGTGAGAGCTGGGAGCCAGAACCCCCCCCGTGCCCTGGGCTGAGCCCCAGCGTGGGCAGCAGGGGAGGGGGGGATTCTGCCCCTGTGCCCTGTGCTCAGGTGAGAGCCCACCTGCAGAGCTGCCCCAGCCCTGGGGCCAGCACAGGAGGGACCTGGAGCTGCTACACAGAGCCCAGGGGAGGCACCAGCATGAGCAGAGGCATGGAGCAGCTCTGCTGGGAGGAAAGGCTGGCACAGCTGGGATTGTTCACCTGGAGAGGAGAAGCTTTGGGGTGACCAAATTGTGGCCTTGCAGGGCCTGAAGAGGCTGACAAGAAAGATGGAGAGAGATTTTGGACAGGGGTCTGGAGTGCCAGGACAAAGGGGAATGGCTTCCCAGTGCCAGAGGGCAGGGCTGGATGGGATACTGGGAAGGAATTGCTCCCTGGGAGGGTGGGCAGGCCCTGGCACAGGGTGCCCAGAGCAGCTCTGGCTGCCCCTGGATCCCTGGCAGTGCCCAAGGCCAGGCTGGACAGGGCTTGGAGCAGCCTGGGACAGTGGATGATGTCTCTGTCCATGGCAGGGGCTGGGACTCCATGGGCTTTATGGTCCCTCCCCACCCAAACCCTTCCATGGTTCTGTGATTCTAGGACATCATCTCAAGCTCATATTCTGCCTTCATTTCATGTAGAAATACAGAAAGGGTTGATTCTGATCAAATTTTGAATAGGCTTTGGGACAGGGAACATAAATGAATCATTTCCCTAAATGTTTTATCTTACCTGTGTCTGGAACTTTTATCCAGACATGCTATTTTTGCAACTAACAGCAAGTACTGAGCTTAGGAGATTTTAAACCCACTCATTTTTCTATAAATCATCCTCTTCTACATTCACCTTTTTCTTTTTTTTTTTTTTTTTTAATCCCACTACATCCAGCAGATCAGATGTGAGAATTATTTTGGTGGGGAATGGGATATAGTGTCAGTCCAGTGGCTGCTGAAGATGAATAGTCTCTAAATAAGTAATAAAGCTGAAGTGGCTGTAGCTCGCTCTGAGGAGTTTGTTTATTGATACTTTCTGCCACTTGAACTTAGATTTTGCTGCCATCAAGTTGAAATGGGCACTGCCATTGGTTTTTTATTTTTTTGGTCTTTGTTTCTGGGGGGGGAGATGAGGGTTAATTGTGGGATTTAGGTTTTTTGATTGGTTCTTTAGAAGCTGCATGAGCATTATCCTGACAGGGCAGTTATTTCTTATTACAATGTACTCCAAAGCAAGGGTTGAAATTACAGTTTAAGGGAGGTTATTATACTTTACTGCATCATCTAGAAGTTTGCTAAGCAAAATATTTTTTATGAAGAATTCCATTTGGGTTTCTGTAGAGCTGAACCAATGACAAATCATAATCGGTCTTTTGTGTGCAAAAATATTTTCCATGCCTTCAGTTTTTTTATTAAATTTATTCCTATTTGTCCCCATCTCCAGATACTAATAACAATTAGTTTTAAAGCTTTATATGAAACTGAATAGAGCTATGACTTCCATTTTTGATTCATTTCCCAAACAGTGCCCTCTTTTTCAATGAGTTGAACAAGAATGTGTGAATCTATCTATGAAAACTTCAGAGCAGCTGTGGCTCCCCCTGATCCCTGGAAGTGTCCAAAGCCAGGCTGGATGGGGCTTGGAGCAGCCTGGGACAGTGGGAGGTGTCCCTGCCCATGGTGGGGGATGGCACTGGATGGGCTTTATGGTCCCTTCCAACCCAGTTCTGGGATTCTGGGATTTTGGGATTCTGGGCTGGTGCATTCTCCTCTGTGTGCCCCTGGGAGCTGTGCTGCTGCAGCCAGTCCTGGAGCAGGGGGTCACTCTGAGCTTGGGGCTCCTCTTCACTGTCCCATGGTGGCTGTTCCCTTCTCCAGCACCTGGGAGAGTGGTCAGGCTGATGGTGCTGGGTCAGGTGTGCAGTGGGACACTGGGAGCTGGATCTGGACAGCTCGTGAGATATCTGGGTCCTGGGGTTTATTTAGGGACCTAAGGAGATCAGAGCTTTCACCTGACTTGATTCCCTCACGCATTCACCCCTGTGAGCCCCCTCAGCCCACAGCTTTATTCTCTCCTGCCTTTCCTGCCCTCAGGGCAGATCCCTGCTGGCTGGAAAGGCTGCACAGGAAATCCTGCTTGTTCATGCAATCTCTCCATTACCAGGGTTGAGCATCACCAGCCGAGGTCCCTGGGCACGCCATGACATTTGTCTGCACAGACTGCCCCCATTTCCAGGCTCTCCCTGCACTGCCAGCACCTTTCCTCTAGCCAGGATGATTGCTCCCTCCTTTCCAAGCCCCAAAACCCCTGGGTTCCCCAGCCTGACCAGGCTGTGTGCAAAGCACATCCTTGATTTGTGTTTCCACCTCACCCCTCTTTATTAATAGGAGGATTCAGAATGTGGCAATTTTGTTCAATCCAGCATTATGAAAATTTAGAGATAATGAGTCAGAGGCTTCTGTGGAGAGTTTAAGAGTTCACTTTCACAGCTTCATGCACAATTCTCTGTAACCATCACAAGGACCTCAGGCTGCTGCCTGTCTCCACTGTCCTGAGAGCTGCAGGATCTCATGGCACTGTTTTTTTACTTGTGCTCACTCTACAGAGCCCATTCTGCAGGTGGCCATAGCTGCTTAGCCGGGGATGATCCTTCTCACACCAATGGATTCCCAGCCCTGCAACAAATTGTCCCTTTTAGAGTCACATGATTCCTTTGCATTAGCAGGTCAATTCCAGGCCGATTCCAGCCAGCCTAATAGAGCATGGAAACACCTTTCCAAGTGCTTGGCTGACAAAAGGGGAAGATGGATGGTGTTGGCAGGAGCCACTGTTGCTGCAGGAGAAGCTCAGTGTGTCTCTGCTCTTTCTCTTCCTGCTCTTCTCAGCTGGAACAGCAGGAAGCTGTTCCTCAGTGCTGGAGCACTTGGGTGTGCAATGGGCTGAGCATTAGAATCCATGTGGCTTTTGGCTTTTGTCACTGAACCTGAGAGTTTTGGAGACGCTGCCTTCCCTTTTCAACTCCAGCTTTGTGTATCTGCTGTGGTTTCCAGCTAGTGATGGTTCCAGGCACTGCACGAGCCAGGGCTGACAAGGAGCAGTGCAGGTCAAGGCATGGGAATAGCCTTCTTTCTCCATGGAAAGGGTGCTCAGGCCTTGGCAGGGGCTGCCCAGAGAACTTTGGAGTGCCCATGCCTGGAGGTGTCCCAGGAAGGGCTGGAGGTGGCACTCAGTGCTCTGGGCTGGGGACGAGGTGGGCATCAGGCACAGCTGGGACTCCGTGGGCTGGCAGGGATTTTCCAGCCTTAATCATTCTGGGATTCTGTAATTAAACAGTAATGAGACTCTCCTTGGTGCTCTGGACTTCCAAAGGGAATTAGATTGGGTAGAGAGTTGAATGCAGCTCTGTGCTGGTTGGACCTCAGGAGTGCCTTTGCTTCTTCCTCCTTCCCTCCAGGTTTAGTTTTCGGTAAAAGGAATGTTTTGGAAAGACAGGAGCCTCTGGAGCTGAAACAAACCTCATGTTTCACATGGCACCTGTGGAAAATCTGGAAATCTGAGACTACCAAAAAAACCTGCTATAGGTGAGAATCAGCAGTGGTAGAGGATCAGTCTCTCTGTGCTCCTTAGAGGCTGCTGTGTACTATAAAAAGTTAAATACGGATTCTTGGTTCCTATTCCAGCTGTCCAGGAATTATTTTACCAATGAGCAGGGCAGATTTTGCTTGTGGTCTCACAATGAGCACATACCCAGCTAGGAATGGCACACTGCCCATGGTAATCACACATGATGAGACTGTTTGCTGTGAGTTTTGCTGAAGAGAATAATTTTAGGCACATTTTACAGCAGTCAGGATAGTTGAGATCTAATGGCCATGCGGGAAATGTCAGAATTCGGCAGTCAAACAGTCAAATTCCAAAAGCCTTTTGGCACCACTAAATTCTTATCATGCAGAAAGGACATCATCACCTGGAATGGTCAGTTTAAAGACGCTGCCTCACTTTGCAGGCACTGGTGTTGAAATGCACACAGAAATTCAGAAGGGTCACTATTTGTACCTTCTGTGCTGGGCAAGGCATGTCTGTGCACATCTAGAGCAAGACCAGATGGGCAAAGGGTGCAACTTTGTCTTTTGGGGTTTTCCCACTGTCTCAGAGGTGAGGATGAGCTCCAGCTCCCACCAGACCTCAATAAGTGATTCTCTGATTATTAAACGAGGAGCAACCAACAAAGAATGGAAGAAGAGACCTTAAGGATTTTCCACAGAATAGAGGAAAATTGATGAGGCTCAGTGACTGCAGGCCCTTCAGAGAACAACTCCCAGCTAAGCAGGCCTTAAAAGACAGGATGAAGTAGTCCTTTTATTTAAATGCTTTCACACAGTGTAATATCACTTTCATTAGACTATTCCATAAAACATTCTATGCCATATAATCACAGTAAAATAAAATATGAGGGCTTAAAAGATTCTGCCAGATTGTGTTGGCTGTCAGTTGTCTCTCACCAGATCATTGGTGTTCACCCGTGTCTCAACCCTGAGTTTTGTACATTGTAACAATAAAATCTTGACATATGGCTTCATTTTGGAGAGAATATAATCATTTTGTGAGAATTACTCCAGTGAAAAATATGTTCTGCCATTAAAGATGGATGGTTTACAGAATTAATCCTACTCCCAGAGTATTCACTGGTACATTTACATAGGTGATATGTTCTCCATGTTCAGAATCCCAGGGTGGAAGGATGGAAGAGACCACACTGGGGCATCTGCTCCCACCTCCCTGCTCCAGCAGGACCATCCCAGAGCACAGGGCACAGGAATTGTGTCCCCACAGCTCTGGAATAGCCCCAGGGAGGAGACCCCACAGGCTCTCTGGACAATCTGCTCAGGGCAGAACTTCCTTCAGTCCTCTGCTGAGGTCACTAAGGAAGGTACAGTGCCACAGCAAGGATGGGAATGAAATTTCTACTCTTCTTTTTCCAACCCTAAGGTAAATCTATGTGCTGCTGCAGGGCAAGAGATGGCAGAGGAAGCACTTAGGATGTAGCACTGGGGTCCAGTGGCTCTTTCTAACAGCCAGAAACACAAAAAAATCATGTGATGGCATTGCCTTGACTTGCAGTTCCCCTCCCATCTGCTCCCTCTGGGGTTTTCCTCCAGAATTCCACAAAGGAGAATCCATAAAGGCTCCCTGCAGGCCATGTGCTGAGGCTTTCACCACAGCCACAAGCCAGGCTTCCTGTGTGACCAAGATCACCTGCAGGAGATTTCCAGGCCTGGAAGGTGGGGAAAAGGTTCTGCAGATATGCTCGAACAAACTCAGTCACTTAAATCACCGTGCATTTAACATAATTGTTCCTGAAGGCTGTGAAAACCTGGAATTATTTCACATCAAGTTGCCTCATTATGGAGGTTATTGGTAGTGTCACGTTTAATTTGCTGGAAATGAAGTGCTGTGAGAAGAGATGCAATTTTCACAGTCATGGAATCTTGTTTTGCAGCATGGATATATAAACACACTTTTAAAACTGGGGTGCATTTATTGATTAATAAAATACTCTCAGAAAACTTCCGGATCCAGTGGAAACATCTTGTGGGAACTCACCGGTGGTTTTCAAATGAGAGTGCATGCTTTTAGTTCTAATGAAAGGGATTTTCAATATCTTACCTGAAAATATAGAAATGAAAATAGAACATGGAGCCCTGTGGTTCCTTGGTGATCTGAAAGCTTTTGCAAGCTGCTTGTGACACCCTGGGAGTGTGAGCAGGGTACAAACGTGAAGCTGTAAAGACACCTCCAAATGTGAAATTGTTGAAGGATGGGCCATGGAAAACATGAACTGGTTGGAAACCCCTTCCTTCATACCTTTGAAGTTGTAATAGTTAAATCTATTCAGTGTTTTTGCTGGCTGTAATATATCTGCTGTCCAAGGAGGTTTGTCCTTCACAGAGATCCCACCTGACCTCCATCTGCCTCAAGTTCGGCGGCTCAGTGGGAAAATTTAGGTTGGATATATGGAAGAAATTCTTCCCTTTAAAGATGGAGAGGCCCTCGCACAGGGTGCCCAGAGAAGCTGTGGCTGCTCCTGGATCCCTGGAAGTGCTCAAAGCCAGGTTGGACAGGGCTTGGAGCAGCCTGGGACAGTGGAAGTTGTCCCTGCCCATGGCAGGGGTGGAATGAGGTGAGCTTTGAGGTCCCTTCCAACCCCAACCATTCTGTGTATGATTTTACAGCTGGGACAGGCACAGTTGTGTGGCAGGTGATGAAGTATCCACAGGAAGGTTGCTGAGGGTTCACATGCACCATAATTCCACACTATCTTTCCCATGCAGACGTTTGCCCTGCGAGATACCGACAATTTTATGGCGTTCCTTGCAACCCCTGGGAGTGAGTTATGGGTTCATTTCTGCAGGGGAGAATGAACAACATTAATGGGACTTTGGAGAGCAGTTTGAGTTGCAGAATGATGTATCCTTATCTTTTGAAGTTCTCCTGTACCAATCTTTGGAGCAGATATGAAATCATTCAAATGGTGCTTTATGATCTCCCTTCAGGAAAACAAATGTCCGTAAACATCGCTCTCTTTTGATGCCCTAAGAAGTAGCTCCTACCTTTATATACTGATTATAGCCACTGTACTTATAGATCCTGCTGTCTTCCCCTTTTATCTTCTTATTTTTACCCCAGCTCTTGTACATTATTTTGGTTCAGATTGGTAAAAGCTTTCACATTCAGGGGAAGTCGGGTGTGGAAAAATACCTCCCGAAGGAAACCCAGGGATCTTGTGAGTAGGTAGGTGCTGATAGGACTTATTTCCACTTGTAGGCCACTGATGAGAACTAAATTGAGGTCACTCCTGGGCACAAAGGTTTATTTGAGAGTGTTGGTGTTGAGATGAGGTACAATTAATGTGTGACCTGGGGGCGCTGCAGCCAAGCACATCCTATTGTTCAGCAGTGAAAGCTGCTCCCCTGCTCCAGAGGGAGAGAAAAACAGCTTCAAAGGATTCTGTCAGGGATGCCACCAGGGTGGTGGGACACTGCTGGGGTTTGGCATCCAAAAAATGACTGTGGGGCACTTTAAACTTGTTTGTTTTCTCCTCTAGGTCCCAGTTTTTGGAATCTTTCCCCTGGAACTTGTAAATTTAGCCCTAAGTGGTTCTCTGTCTCATTCCCACCTCAGTGGGTTCATTCCTGTTGGAAAGGAAAAGGAAAAGGAAAAGGAAAAGGAAAAGGAAAGGAAAGGAAAGGAAAGGAAAGGAAAGGAAAGGAAAGGAAAGGAAAGGAAAGGAAAGGAAAGGAAAGGAAAAAGGAAAGGAAAAAGGAAAGGGGTAAGAAAGGGAAAAAGGAATAGGCCCTCCCCTGCAGTGGCGTTTAGTCCAGGGGTATTTCCAGCCAGGAGCTGGATCCCATGCAGACCCATGGTGCTCTCACAGGCCAGGTGCTCTTTGCCCACCTGTGCGCCTCTGGCAGTGCAGGTACAGTGGGTCTGGGTAGATGAGGCCAGAGCAATGATGGAATTTCTCTTCATATCCTCTCCTGATTCCTCCTGGGGCTCTCTGCCTGTCCCCACACCTCACGGTAGGTGTTTGTTCATGGTCATCTGGGATAGACTCATTTACCCAGACTTTCTTCACGTGAAACATCAATCACCACAATAAACACTGAAATTCATTCCTTCTAAACGACATCCTTACACTTAGGGGTTCTTTCACACCCTTTTTTCAGTCATGGACACTTTTGTAGGTGTGTTATTCTTATGGATTGTGAAAGAGGAGGTGCAAAACACTGCACGGGAGCACCTGGCAGGTTTCTGGGTTCCATCATGTGTTTGCCAACTGTGGGTCACTTTTCCACAGAAATTAAAACATGCTCTTTTTGTCTTCATATAGAAAATTTTTTCATGCAAATCACATTATTACTGCTTTTTATTACTGTACTAACAGTGCAGTGTTAACCCTGATGGATGGGTCAAGCTTCTTCCCACACAAACTGTGTTAAATCCATGGAGGAATGACTTGGAATGCCACAGGGTATGCACCCAAATGTTATATTCTCCAAATCCTGGTATTTAATAATCAGTTGGTGTTCCTTGCCTCCCACATATTGCTTGGAAAATGTCCTCATGAATTTAATCTGAAGCAAATCCACTGTTTTGAGCTATTGAGGCCTTAAAAACCGGGCTGGATTTGGGATAGTGGAAGGCTGGTAAGTGTCATCAGGCTCACACTGCTGTAGTAGAGTTTGGGGGTCTTTTTCCCCCAAAATTCACAGTATTTCTCTGTTAGACCTTTTTTAAAAATGCATCTTGCCAGCTGGGATAATTTGCATGGCAGTTTTTCCCATTTCACTGCTCCTGCTGTTTATGCAGAGATGTAATTTCAGTTGTAATTTGACACAGGCTCGTTTTTCTGTCCCTGTGAAGATTTTGGTGAGGGGAGGTTTGCTCTCCATCTCCACTTGATGAACAATACAATATTCAGATGCTGTGTGAACCCTGCATTTCATTTTGGCTCATCACTGGATGAAATATGGAAAATGTTCAGTGCTGTGTGATCAAATGATTCAAACCCTGCCAAGGCCAGGAGGTGAGGGGTGGGAGTGCTGGTTTTAAAAAGCAAACCCTGACTTCTGCACAATCTTTGGAAAGTTCTAAAGTAGTTTTAGGAAAAGACTGAGGAAATACAGGCCTGTCTTGAAGAGGAAACCTGGAGAATTTGGAGAACCAAGATAAATAGAGGAGCCCTTGTTGTGGGGTGCATGGAGAAGCTGGAATGCCACAGGTTGGAATGGTCTCGGGAGGGATTCACGTGGAGAGTTTGCAAGGGTGAGTTGTTGTCCTGATTCCTTCCTGCTGTGTCTGGATGGCAGAGCATGGAAAACTGAGAGCCCTTGACTTGAGGTGAGCAGGACCCAGCACCAACCACAGCATTAGTGCCTTAACAATGGAATTCTCATCCTAAACCCCACAGCTCTGCATCAGCTCCTGGGAGCACAAATAATTCAGTCCCAGCCAAAGCCAGGGCTTCTGGGACAGCAGGAATTTGCTTTGCTTTCTTCAGAGGGGTGGAACAGGATCAGACATGGAGGAGACACAAGGAAAATTCACGGGAGCATGTTGGATTGGGATACTTGGATGTGTCCATCATCAAAGGAACGCAGAAGCTGAGAGGGAACAGTTGAATAACATCATTTGTGGCAAGGAAAGACACTTGTAACAGTCACTTTTTTTTGGGGCCTCCCCATTTTTCTTCAGTGGTTCCCACACCATTCCCTGAGGGCAGCTGGGATTTGTGCCCCTAGCACTTGGCATTCTGATGGCTATCACTTTTTTCCTTCTTGTTCTATAGGGATTCTGGTGTTTCTTCATAATTTCATGGGCTCTACAGAACATTATTGTTATGCAGAGGAGAAAACACCTAAGTTTCATTCAAGGGTTTTTCGCTCATGTTAGGTTTGTGTTAAGAAAAAGAAAAAAAAAAAAGTGGGTTTGGATTTTTTGAGTGTGATTTTCTTATTGCGGCCTCTTCCAATTAAGAATTTCTTGATAAGATTAATGCAAGAGCTCTTATGATATAAGAATGAAATGAGTTGTTTGTTTTAGGCTTGTAATTATTCTCAGCAATAGTTTTAGAATTGTAACTGATTTGTAAGCTTTAATAATCCTAATACCCCATCACACCTTGCAGCATTCCATGGATCAATCCATCTCTGCTTCCAGCCTGGAGTATCAGCACATTTAACATGCTTGTGTTTCCCATGGTTTAATTAAGACTTTTAATTAGCACCATTTCAAATTGCCCATTCTGGCAGCCTGTGGACGGATGGAATGGGGATCAAATCGTTGTCTTGGGAGAACACTGGAATTTACAGCGGAATTTGTGCAGCCACGCACGGCTCAGGTGGTTTTTGGGCATTTGAAAGCCAGTGTGTGCCTTCCTTTTCCATCAGTTACAAGGTTTTTTGTATGATTGCTTCCTCTGGCATGTGGGCAATGAGAATTCTGTGTCCCTGACAAATAAAATGAGTATTTTTCCCTCAGAATTAGTGAGGAGAGGCAGCCGGAATGACTCCCTGTCTATAATGCATTCATTCGGAGCAGAACAAATGGTGTGAGATCCCCGCTGTCTGCTCGGGTTCCAATTTCACTACATGATGACTTAAAAGGGGAAAAAAAATAATCATGGAATGTTATTTTCCTCTATTTGAGATGTGGAAGGAATTTTAAGTTCTTCTATGTCGAGACCACTTTGGCTTAGTAAATACGGAGCTGAATATTCGGCTTCAAGCAGAGACAAGAATAATATATTTTGTCATGTAATATAAAATAATAATATTACCACATAATAATTCTATGATATAACATAGCAACTAATGTAATTCAGCTGAGAGGCTGCAGGGGCTAAGGGTGAAACTGAAATCTTGGAGAGCATTTCAAAACCATCAAGAAAAGATGCCCCTAATTGAAGGAAACAAATATATTTAACTGTAGTCTCGGGAATGGAACACCAAAATCATCCAGAATTTAAAGTCATTTTGGTAATTTTTATTAAAGTGCTTATGACACTCAAATGTCCACAGAAATTAATGCTATTACAAAACCTCAGTAGCTTTAAATTTAATTATTCCTTGCCAGGAGCAAAGGCTTAGAGTCACCTGTGATTTGGTAAAAGAGACACTTGAGAGGAAAATTGTCCTTTTTTTGGCTTTTCTACTTATTGTGGCTTTAGTCAAAGGCATGTCTTTTACATTGTAGTCAAAAGTCTTTAAATCATCACCCCTCAGCTTGCTGAAAGAGGTGGGGTTGTTCATTGGGCAATGCTGTCAAAAGCATTTTAAAAAAAAAAGTTAAGATTGGCCATTTAAATTCTACATTTTTTAACAATTTCCTGTGGGGTTGAACCAGAGCTTCTGGATATTGGAGTTTTCTTCTTTTTTTTCCTTATGGCTGAGGCAGGTGGACGATGTGGAGCTAGCAAAGGGGTGATTTTAATTTTCTCCTGCTTTTTGTCCTGCCGAGACAGTTCCAAGGCTTTACCAATGGGAAATTCCACAGTTAGGTTACCAAGATCTAGTTCCTTTTTTTCTGGGAAGACCCTGCGATTCAGCTGATGAAATACTTTTCTCTGTATTTGATTTCACTGCTTGTTTTGTTCAGTATGAGGGAAAAGGTCTGCACAAGGGTCGTGGAACTCCATTGTTTAATTTAGGGAGGGATGGGATCAGAGGGTCTGGTTTTCAGAGGAGAAATACGAAAAAATTCTGTGTATTATATGCTGGATATAAAATACTGGCTGTAAAATTGAAGATATATTTTACAGATAGTATTTAACTTTTAAGTAGTAAAAGCCTGATGTTTGCCAGCAATAAAGGATTCATTGGAAGGTAATAGGGTACCAACAGCTGGATCATAAAACAGTTTCCCCCAGTGTGGCAGGAGGAGAAATTACACTTCTCATGGATGACAGAGAAATCCTGCTGTACACAGTTAAAGGGGGATGCATGAAAGGAATCAAATTAGGATAGGAATACGCTTTGCTGAACATCTAATTGCTACATTAAAAAAAAGAAACCAAAAATCAAAAAAAAGCCACCCCACAACAACATTTATTCTGAGCATCTTCTGACTCCAGATGCAGCCAGAGCCAAGAAGGGGAAACTGCAGCCTTGGAATTCCTCCTCTGAGATGGCTCTCCCTTGGTTTGTCAGGGAATCCCAAACTGGTTTGGGTTGGAAGGGACCTTAAAGCCTATCCCATTCCACCCCACTGCCATAGGCAGGGACACCTGCCACTGTCCCAGGCAGCTCCAAGCCCCATCCAGCCTGGCCTTGAGCACTGCCAGGGATCCAGGGGCAGCCACAGCTGCTCTGGGCACCCTGTGCCAGGGCCTGCCCACCCTGCCAGGGAACAATTCCTAATTCCCAAAATCCCAACCAGCCCTGCCCTCTGGCTTTCCTGTGTCCTGGCACTCCAGACCCTTGTAAAGAGTCTCTCTCCATAGTTGGTCCATCACACACTGGAAGGTTTAAATGAGGTCACCCTGAAGTTTCTCCTCTCCAGGCTGAAGAATCCAAATTTTCCCAGCCTTTTCTTTTCCACTTTTGACAGGCTTTACTCTTAAATTTCAAGAAAAAATTCAAATTTTCTCATATAGTTTTCTTGTTAAAATTGCCTTTGTTCATCCCTTTGTCTACTGGGACTTGCCATTTCCTCTCCTGTATGGCTTTCTGTCTTTATTACTTAATTATAAAATAAATGGAATTTTGTTTAGAAAGTTTTGGGCATATTAACAATGAAGGGAATCAAAAATCCTGTAATGGAGGTGTCCAAGGAAGGGCTGGAGGTGGCACTCAGTGCTCTGGGCTAGGGACAAGGTGGGCATTGGGGACAGCTGGGACTCCATGGGCTGGCAGGGATTTTCCAATAGATTGCTTATAGATTCCAATTCTATAATGAATTGGCAGAAGGACTGGGAAAATTTATCTAAGTGCTTCTTGTGGACCTTTTTTGTCATATGCCATAGACTGAGGCAAGTTTCTCTTCCTAGGGATGAAGTGCCAGCACCTCTACAAACACATTTGTATTTTTAGGATGTTGTTGGCAGCAGCAAGAACTTCAAAACTGCCTCATCATTACATGATGCCCACCAGACTCAATGGGAAAAGTTGTTTGTTCCCCTGATTAACAGGGGGAAAAAATATTTTTAGCACTCTCCTAAGGGAAGATCTGAGAATTCAACACCTAGGTTGGATACCTAGCAAAATGGTGACATTCCTGAGATTCATCCAGGTATTAGGGATCATTCTGGGATTCTGAATCCTCAAGAGAAGTATCCCTGGAGTGGCGCAGAGGCATTGGGATCTGGCTGGGTGCCTCCATCTGTGCCTCTGGCTCGGGGATAGGTGCACACCAGACCTCTGATGCCAAGTGCTTTGTGTTGCTTCCCTGCTTGCCAGGCAAATGTGGCAAATGGAAAAGGAGCAAAAAAAACCTGCCTGGAAACAAACCCGTTTCCTTGTACAATTTGCTCTGTAGAGCACAAGCAAAGAAGCAGAAAAACACAGTAATTAGAATCCTTGTCTTGTAATGGATATTACAATTACGAACGGATAATTTCCCCGATTTCTCTCTTCCCCACCAGCCTGGAATTCTGTGTGAGCAGACCCAAGTGCTTTGTGTTTCCGTGGATCCCCTCCTGACTCAGTGTCTGAGGCTGGGTTCTCTGTTCAGAGGTGAGGAAAGCACACCCTGTGCCACGAGGGACCTCTGAGAGGGGCAGTGATGGAGACCTGAGTGGAAAAAACTGGCTCTTCTGCTTGGTGGGGATGCAGGAGCTCCACATCCATCTTCCTGCTGTCAGGACCTCCAGGCACACTCCAGCAGTGGTTCTTCCTTTCTGTGCTGTCCTCTGGGTGACACTGGGCTGTCTGTCTGATTTTCAGACTCTCTGCAGATGTGGCAAGATGCTTGTTCAGCCATCAGCAGCGCCGTGAGTGGTTTTCAGTTCATCTGGGTTGGCAAGAGACTGATCTTTGGTCACTTGAACCCCTGGATATGACAGCAAAAGGGGATTGAGAGGTGAACATGCCTGCAGAAGATTTTGTGCAGCAGGACAGGATTTTTTTGCAGGCACTTGATCTTTTCCTGCCTTCTTCCCAGGAGTTTTTGTGGAGGGACTTTTGCCTGCTGTGTGTGTGAGAATTGCTGTGTTTGTTCCTTTAGGATGGCTGGATTTGTGCATTTTATGGATAGATGGGACTGTTGGGAGGCTGCCTTTGCTTTTGTTTAACCAAATGAACCCTGCATTTTTTGGCCAGCTGATATGTAGAATCACAGAACCTTTAAAGTTGGAAAAGTCCTCTAAGGTCACAAAACCCAAACACAAACCCAGTTCACCCCTAAACCATGTCCCCAAGTGCCACATCCACATGGCTTTTGAACACTTCCAGGGATGAGAATTCTACCACTGCTCTGGGCAGCCCCTGCCAAGGCCTGAGCACCCTTTCCATGCAGAAATTCCTGCTGCTGGCCAAGCTGAGCCTGCCCTGGCCCAGCTTCAGGCCCTTTCCCCTTGTCCTGTCCCTGTTCCCTGGCAGCACAGACCGACCCCCCCTGGCTGTCCCCTCCTGGCAGGGAGTTGTGCAGAGCCACAAGGTCCCCCCTGAGCCTCCTTTTCTCCAGGCTGAGCCCCTTCCCCAGCTCCCTCAGCCCCTCCTGGGGTTGCTGGACAGGAAGATAATTTTACAGCTACGACATTACACAACACTGGTTCAGCTCTTTCTCTCTAATTCTCTGCTTTGCATTTCTGCATTGCAGCACGTGTGTAGGCACAGAGTTTGTGGTAATTGGGAGTGGGGCTGGGGCTGAGCCTCATCCCCAATGGGTGCAGCTGTGAGAAGCAGGTGAACAATATTGAAATTAATGAGCCATGGAGTGCCCAGGGGCACTGACCAATCCCACAGGGAGCAGAGGGCACACAGGCGCAGTGCATCAGCATGAGGGGATAAAAGGCTGGGCTGAAGAACAAGAAGGGCAGCTGCTTGCAGTCTTCTGGAGTGGAATGGTGTTACTCTGTATGGGCTGAAGTTTTCTGATATTCTGTGGTGATACTCTGTGTGTTGTGGCCATTTCATGTGTGGCATGTGCTATGATACACATTCTTTAGTCAGGGAACATGGATAGGGAATATCCTTTCCTCCTGGCATGCAGACGTGAATCCACAAGCAAATGAACTTGATGGAAGAGGAGTTTGGGTTGTTTTTAGGGACTTATTTAGTACCACTCTCACTAATTATGTAGTGTTACAACCTTTAAGTCTTCATTTCTCCTTGTCTTTAACTTATATTCAAACTCTTGATGCAGCATTTGCCTTCAGAAACATGTCCCTGAAATCCGTATCCCACTGGTGGGCCCAGGACCTCCCTCCTCCCTCTGGATTTGCTGCCTCTGTGAAGATCAATGCCCCAAAGTTGCCAGCAGCTCTGGATGAGCAATGCCCTGACTTCTGCTTTGTGTCCCTGGGCTTTGAAGGTGTCCCCAGCCTGAGGAGGGGTCACAGAGCCCCAGATAAACCCTTCTCTTCTAAAGAGCTCTGCTTTGTGTGATCCCTGTTCAAACACAGACTCCTGGCCTTTCACTGGCAGGATATTCACTCTCCTGGGATAAAGTGCTGGAGATTTGTCTGAGCCAGGAGAGGATGGGCCATGTGACAGCAAGGGCTTAAATGGTTCTGTTGATGCCAAGGGTATTCCTTGTGGACAGCACCAGAATCAATTGATCCTGAAGCATGGAACGATTCTCAGTTTTATTTTCAAGGCTAAGATTTAAGTCCTTCCAGCTCTGTTCCTTCCCATAAAATACAGTATAAAAAGCATTAATGAGCAGCGTGACACGAAGCAATCGTGATTGTGAACCCAAGGATACCATCAGATTTCAGTTTATCAGTGAACTAAAAGCAGATCTGGTGATGTTAAATACCATTTTGGGGTTGTTTAGCCGCCCCCCCCCCCCCTCCACCCAAGGGCCTGAGGGTCATTAGGAGAAAGAAATGTGATGCTGGATGTGCTGTACTTTTGTTAGTGATGTGAAATTTAAGAGATTAAGCAGAGAAAAGACTTTGTCTCAGCAGGAGGTGCTCCCAAAGGGTGGGATAACAGATAATCCCCTCACACTACAACAGCAATCAAAGCAAAGCCAGGACAGCCTGCAAAAACCTGCCTGAAAGGCTCTCCTGGTGCTACAGAGGCACTTTCAAAGTTGATAGAACAAGATCAATTCCCTCTTTATCTAAACACAGCGTGTTGGATGTTGGGGCTCCTCTGATGCTGCCAGGAGCTCTGTCCCAGGTGGAAATCTGAGATGTCACCTTCTTTAGCAGCTCTGTTTAAACCTAAATGGAGTAATAAAACCCCTCTCTGAATAGGGTTGGTGTGTTTGAGGAATGTGAGGTTTTTTCATTCTTATTTTATTTCTTGCCAGTGGCAGAGTTGTATTTTTTTTATTTTTAGCCAGATGGCAGCTCTGATGGATATTTTGCGGGCCCAAGTATCTGCTGACCTGCTGGGAATGGGGAGAAGAGGGGAAATACAAGTGAATTCTACTTAGAAGTTGCAAAGGAGGGTGCTAGTCTGAGCTGCCTTTTAGCCACTGTCATCAGGCAATCAGTAACATCAGCAAAAATGTCTGTGAGGGGTTTTGATTTTTGATTTTCCTTTCCTCTGGGGCTCCCTGAGAGAGCCCTTGCCTGGGGCTGCAGCTCCATGGAAGCTGCCACTCACTGGAGCCTGGCACTGTTGGACATGAGGGTGTGTGGGAGATTTAGGACTTTTGGATAACTAACTAATGTGATTAGTTAGATTAGCAGAAGCTACTTTATTTTTTACATTATGCTCTATTTATACTTTCTAACACTACTGCTCATGGGATCACACACTTCTTGATTGGTGCCTCTCTCTTGTCCACGTGTTCTGCACACAGTTTTCTGGGTATGGGATTGGTTATAGTCCAGGTGCTTCATCACCCTCCTTTATCTAGTTCTTGTGGTCTTGGTATTTTTTTTCTCAAGCCCTTCTTTCTTAATTTAGCACAATTTATGCCTTAGTAACCTTGATGAATTCCAGAGGGCTCTGATAGGAATAACTAAAAGTGGTTTGGCTGGAGCACACTGTGGCCCAAGCTGTGCAGATACATTGCTACAAGGGTGGGGCAGGATTTCCCACTGGATTCCCACCTGGGAAGGAAGCTCCAGGTGAGGGGCTGTGGCAGCAGTGATGACTTTGGAGCTGGCAGGGCCATTTCCACACTCACAGAGGCGTTTCCCAGACTCTTCCCCCTTTTTCTTTGGTGTAAGGATGCCTTCAGGCAGTTTGGATCTGGTTTTCTGGGATTTCTCCTTGCAATGAAGCCTCTGCCTTGCCAGAGCCTCCTGTCGTGTGCATCGGGGTGTGTGGGTGGCTGTACTCCTGTGATAGCTCTGAGTACTTCAGCACAACGATGCAATTTCAGAAAGGAAAGATTAGGGAAAGATTTTCTCTTGCCTTTCAGTTGTGAGGGCTCCTCCTGACAGCCAGGAGCCCTTGCAGACATTACCCTGTTATCTTCCTTGAGCTGTGACTTTTATTTTTCTGGTGATATGCAGCCGTGATGTGATGAAATGCAGAACCATCATCTCTTTTACAGAGACAGATCTTTGAAGCTCAAAACACTTGCAAGCTCATTTTTAAGATTTGCCTTCACCAGTGAATTGTCACAGCAAAAAAAATGACTAATTTTGTACTAAATAAGGGACAGGAGAGGTACAATTCTATGGGAGTGCTGCTGTACATCCCAAATTTAAATAGCTGGTAGTGATGATGGCAAGTTCTAAAATGTTCCTAAATGATTGCCACGCTGGAGATGAGTGATCCAGCACTGGGTGGCCACATGTGAGGGTAGTGTCAGGTTATTCTTTGGAAACCACCTACTGTGCGGTGCCTTCCTCCCCAGCATCTGCTGTGCTCTTCATATGTCGTGGATTTCTCCTCACCCCCTTGCTGGATTTCCTGGCTTCTCTTTTCCTGTCTCAGCCTTTAAGCCCTGCTACCTCCCTGGAGTCTTTGTTGAGGAGTTTTGGGGTGATGCTGAGAAAGGTGTGGAAGCACCTTGCACCCAGTTCACTGAGCTGTGTGGTTTGGGCACAGCACGGGATGGAGAGCCCTGGGGAGCTCATCAAATCAAACCTTTATAACTGCAGAATAGAAAGGGAATGTTAGAAGAGGACCAGAAGCAAAAAATCTCTTAATGCCCAGGCTATTCCTTGTAACCTTTAAATGCTATAGAACCACCAGGAAAGCACTGAAACATTTCATAACTACCAAGTGAGGACAATGATGCAAACATGGACTTCTAGGATCCCAGACTGGTTTGGGTTGTGAGGGACCTTAGAGCTCATCCCATTCCATGGGCAGGGACATCTACTAGACCAGGTTGCTCCAAGCCTCATCCATCCTGGCCTTGGACACTTCCAGGGATGTGGAAGTGTTCTAACATTGTTTTGTCCAATGAATATGGATGAGAGGACAGCAGTGCTGAGTCTTGGCTGAGCATTACCCGCTGCACAAATAAACTTCCCTAAGAGAGGAAAGATCTTCTTGTAGCAGCCTCACTATTTAATCATTAGTTAAAATATCACACCAGTTTGTGGGCAGTGAACCTTGAGAATGAGCAATTAAAGGGTTTGCTTTGATGCTGAGGGTTTTTAATGGTGGCTCTGTGCTTGAACCCCTGGAAGGTGTCTGTGAGGTCACAGCTGAGCTCCCAAATCCCCATGTGTGTGTTGCCTGAGCACATGAAGCTGCTTGGTGGAGCTTTATTTGAAGAGCTTGTTTTTCTCACCTGGGTGTGCTTGTCTGATTCATGTGGGGAGCTTTTTTTCCACACTGCTGAGTGGCACCATGGAGGTATCTTGGATTCCATTCTGCTGGCTTTGCTGTTCTGCAGCATTAGGCATTCCCCCTCCTCCTCCCCTGCTTCAAAGGCAGTGGAACCCAGCCCAGAGCCCAGCTGTGCTCCTTCCTCTCAATCAGCAGCCACAAGGCACCCTTGGTGACACCGTGCAGTTCCCCAGCAGAGACATTTTACCCGTGGCATGTGGGGCATGCTCTCCATAGAAAATCACCAGCCAGGAAATTAAAGGTTGTTTTTAAGGCTTTGGATGGAAATTTGCCCAAAACAAGGCACAGGTGAATCTTAGACTTTCTCTTCTCTAGGAAAACCCAGTGCACTGTGGTGCCAATTTGATATAATTACATGCCTTGGTGTCCTTTGGTAGCCTTGGTGTCCTTCTTGCCCTCTCACAGAATTATTGAGGCTGAAAAATCCCTGCCAGCCCCTGGAGTCCCAGCTGTGCCCAGTGCCCACCTTGTCCCCAGCCCAGGGCACTGAGGGCCACCTCCAGCCCTTCCTGGGACACCTCCAGGCATGGGCACTGCAAAGCTCCCTGGGCAGCCCCTGCCAAGGCCTGAACACCCTTTCCATGCAGAAATTCCTGCTGCTGGCCAAGCTGAGCCTGCCCTGGCCCAGCTTGAGGCCCTTTCCCCTTGTCCTGTCCCTGTTCCCTGGCAGCACAGCCCGACCCCCCCTGGCTGTCCCCTCCTGGCAGGGAGTTGTGCAGAGCCACAAGGTCCCCCCTGAGCCTCCTGTTCTCCAGGCTGAGCCCCTTTCCCAGCTCCCTCAGCCCCTCCTGGGGCTCCAGCCCCTTCCCCAGCTCCATTCCCTTCCCTGGACACGCTCCAGCCCCTCCAGGGCTCTCTGGCCAGGAGGGCCCAGAACTGGACACAGCCATGGAGGTCCCTCAGCAGGGCCAGAACAATTCTGCTACAAGCCAGAATGCTTATTGCTTTTGAAGCAAAACTTCATTAATTCCTCATTCTACAGAAAACACTATAAACCTCAAAACCAGTAGGTTTAAGAGAAGGAAGAGTCCTGGGGAAAAAAAAAAAAAAGTCAGCACTGTAATTCCTTAAGTATAAAACTCAGTGTAATGGGAGATGTGAAAGGTTGCAATTTAGAGGCCTCCAGTTAAAGCCAGTCTCGACCCTGGTTTTGGTGAGTGATAAGCAACAAAAGGACTCTGAAAAGGCTTTTGCTTTGAAGAATTTGTGTGTTGATTCTCTTAAGGCATCACTGCAGTAAAGCCCTGGGAACTGCACAAGCACATAGCGAGTAAAGGGACAAATTGTACAGTGGTGTTTCTGTTCAGGCATGAAACTTTATCTCTGCAAACACCTGGTGGAGAGGGAAAAATCTGGAATGAGGATCATCACCAAGGTATCACCCTATCACCTCTTAAATGTGGGAGATGTTGCTGGGAAGTCATATCAGCTCAGGCACCTCAAAATCCCTCTATGACCCTTTAGAGCTCAAAAGTTCCTCTTTCCTCCAAGAAACTGTGGCACTCGTGTCTCTCAGTCTGCCAGAACACACACTTATCCTTTTATCATAAAACAATCAGAGTCAGATGAAGCAGCCTTTGGGGCTTTGGAGTGTGAATGTTTCCCCTCTCTGTTTAGTAAAATATTTATCTTCAGGCATTTTTGAAGTTTAGTTTTGCTCCCAGGTAAGTGTAAAATGCAATGCTTTTCCAAAGGATGAAGTGTTGAATAGTAGGATAAATATTTTATTAAATGCTTCCCGTCAGCATGAGGAGCAAACCAGAGCTTCTTCACTAATTTCAGGACAAAATGCAAGGGTCCAAGGAGGAATAGGTAAAGTTAGAAAAATAATTAAAAAATGATTGTTATTCAAGTCACCAGACTCAAGCTGTTCACTCTGAAGCATCTGTAGAAGTGTCCAGGACAGTCTGAACTGTTACCTGTGACCTACCCTGAGAGCAGGAGAAGTCCCAGAGGACTGACAGGGAAAATTCTATTGTATAAATCATTGGTTTAGGAGATTTGTATTTTTTTTTTCCAATTCAGTTGTTCTTGTAAAAATTCAGAAGTGAACATCAGAATTATAATGTGGGGTGGGTCTCTAGAAATGTAATCATGGCTGAGTGTGAGCCCACTGTCTCCCCTGCCTGCTGCCACACAGGGAGGTGTTTTCAAGCCTGTCCCGAGGTTGTGACAAACATTAAACCATAATTGTCATGTTTAATTTTTATTTTTCTTCATTGAATTGTGAGAAGTCATAGATTAGAACCAGAAAGTTGCAGACAGAACAGCTTCAGAAAGGTCTGGGGGCATTTCAACAAGGACAGACTTATGATTCTAAGTGGTGTTGATACAGGAAGAAATGATCTGAAGTAATTAAGATTTATTTTAGTCGCTGTGAGTGCTTGGCAATGCCAAACAGAGAAGGAATGGCTGTGCATAACTAACAGGTCTGGAAAAGGCCTCAGGAGGGGTCACTGGGTGAGTGGCATTGTGCAGGGAGTCATGGGGGGGATGTGGGGGGCTCAACCTGAGACGTGCAGCTGAGGCCTGGGACCTGTGCAGGGACAGAAGCTCCAAAGTGGGGGGAAAGGATTTATGGGCAATCTGTGAATTCTTTCCCCTAACACAGGCAGTAGGGTTGGCATATTGGCAATGAAATGATCCAGGAGCAGATTTCAAGTGAGCCAATGGGTTCTGTCCCATGGCATGGGACGTGCTCAGGGCTCACTGCCTCGGAGGGTGAGGAGATGGGGAGACCTTGGAGCCCTTTCCAGTGCCTAAAGGGGCTCCCAGAGAGCTGGGGACAAGGGATAGAGGGACAGGACAAGAGGAAATGGCTTTAAACTGAAAAAAGAAGGTTTAGATGGGATATTGGGAAGGAATTGTTCCCTGGCAGGGTGGGCAGGCCCTGGCACAGGGTGCCCAGAGCAGCTGTGGCTGCCCCTGGATCCCTGGCAGTGCCCAAGGCCAGGTTGGACACTGGGGCTTGGAGCAGCCTGGGAGATGTTGCTTCAAGGATGAGCTTCAAGGTCCCTTCCAACCCAAACCAGCCTGGGATTCTGTGGGAAAGGCTAAGTTGGGTTCAAGATGCAATTTGGCAGCTCCATGCAGGAAAAGCTTTCCAGTGGCCTCAGCAGACCCGGGCAGGACCTCAGGCTCTGGCAGAAGATTTTGGCTGCTCTCAGGAGCAGCTCCTTCGCTGGGGGAGTTCCCCTGGAGCTGAGGGTGCTGCTCCTCTGCTCCGGCATTGCTTCCCAAACCAGGCTGCTCCAGCACCAAATTTCTGTGACTGCAGCTTTGGAGACAGTTCTGAGCTTTGTGCTGATCTGTAGAAAACTCTGGAAATTAGGAACAGTTTTTCTCTGTAGTTAAAGTAGAAAAAGAATCCCTGTAAAATCTTTTTTAGGCTTCTTGCCATGAAAATAATTTCTCGACTTGCTTTTATCGTGCAATAAATTACCCACAAAAGTGGATAACAGATTAATTTAGCCAATTTAACTTAATCCCAAATAGTGTGTTGTTTTATTAAGCAATGCTGTGGTGTAATTAAGAGTTGTAACTGATAAAACACCTTGTAAAGACAGGGCTGTTAATTAATACTAAATTACAATAAAATCAACAAAGTAACATAAACAAGCCATGTAAATCTTTTTAAATGACAGGGATAATTCATCAGCTAAAAGCTGCTTATGTGAACCATTTCCTAAAGAGTTTGCTCCAATTAATATGTATATAATAATTGGAATAATGGAAATGGGGCAAGAAGAGCTTTCCTTAAGATTTTTCACTTCAAATGACTCCTTTGATAAGAAACATGGGAGTTTTTTAAGCTGAATATTCTCTAATAATGTTGAAGAAAACGCCTTGAACCTCAACTTATAGGATGCAAGGACAAATCTAATATTAAACCTCAATGACACCTTAAAGACCACCTCTGCAGCTGACACTTGTTTGTCTCACTGGAATATGAAGCTGAACAACTGCTGCCTTGCTAAGCTTTAATGTGAGTATTATGTATTAATGCTACAGCTCCAATTCAGATCTCATTTGCAGGAATGTCAGGAAATAGCTGAAACTTCTTTGCATACTTAAAAGGTTTGCTGGATTGGCTGGTTCATAAGCACTGGAAATCCCACAGGTATTCCTTTGTCTTTGTGAATTAAGCAGAGAAACACAAAATCTGGGATCTCAAAGTGCAGGCCTACAGGGACCTGTGGCTGCAGGAGACAGAGAAATAGTCCTGAACTTTTCCAGACTTAGGATCAAGTCTGATTAAGACCAAATAAATTGAAGCAGGCTTTAGCACTGTCTGAGAACCCCCAGCAGCAAGACTGCCAAGGTGTAAAATACCACTCAGGTCTTGGGATTTCATTCTGTGTGACACAATGTACAAACTCCTCAAAATCTCTCTCGGTTTTAATGGAATTTTGGAACTTAGTAAAAAATTAAAATTGACTTTTTCTATTATCTCACAACCAGAAGCCCTAGAAATAGACTGTGGTTTTTCCTCAGGAAGTTATTCAAATTTAAAGACTAAAATTATTATGCTTGTATCATGCTGTTGAATAGTGCTGCGAGTGTTAAAATTATGCAAAACAGACCTGGTGTGGGTACGAACTGAAGCCCCAATGTCTAAAGCAGCAGGCAGCTGACACGGGACTGTGTGCAGCAGGGAGGAGAGCCCCCAGGCTCTGTGGGCAATCTGCTCAGGGCTGGGCAGTGCCCAGGGAAGAAGTTGTGCCTCCTGGGCAGGGCAATTGCTGGGCTCAGGCCCTGCCCGTGGCTCTGGTGCCATTGCTGGGCCCCGGAGCAGAGCCTGGGCCCTGCTCTGCCCCTCCCTGCACCCAGGGACACCCAGGCCTGAGGGCCCCTCTCAGCTGGGGCTCCTCTGCAGCCTGAGCAGCCCCAGCTCCCTCAGCCTTTCCTGGGCACCCAGATGCTCCAGGCCCTTGCTCAGCTCCAGCAGCTCCTGGCCCTGCTGGCCTCAGCATCCAGAGCTGGCCACAGCACTCCAGAGGAGCCTCCAGGGCTGCCCACAGGGCCACCATCCCTCCCTGCCCTGCTGCCAGTGCTCTGCTGCTGCCCCAGGCTCCCATTGGCCTCCTTGGCCCCGGGACACTCTGCTGGCCAGGGACAGCTCGGTGTCCCCCGGGACACTCTGCTGGCCAGGGACAGCTCGGTGTCCCCCGGGACACTCTGCCGGCCCGGGGACAGCTCGGCGTCCCCCGGGACACTCTGCCGGCCCAGGGACAGCTCGGTGTCCCCCGGGACACTCTGCCGGCCCAGGGACAGCTCGGTGTCATCCAGGTCCTTCCCCGCAGAGCTGCTCCAGCAGCTCCCTGCCGTCTGGATCCTGAGACTGTTCCTCCACCACCGTTGATGAACAATTTAAAAAATCCTGGGCCCACCAGAACTAAACCCTGGTGATGCCACTAGTGACAGGCTTGTAGGTAATTTAAGGTGCAGCTCTGGAAAGATTTCAGGGCATTCATACCCATAAAGTCACTTCTTGTGTGTAGTCCTTAACAGGAATGGCCTTGTAGATACCCCGTTGCTTTCAAGTGCCAAAGTTCGTGCAGATGTGGGTGTTGTCTTGAGCATTAAAGGTCATGAATTTCTGAATTTGCCTTTAGTTTTGTTTATCAGTGGATAGAGGGCTGATGGAGGAAAAATAGGTGGGAATGCCTGTGTCTGGAGACATAAATCTGTACATTGCTGAAGGTTTCCTTGAATAGTTCTGTGTAAGTGGGAAAAAATATTAACCAAGCCAAACGCAGCTTAAAATGGGCTTACATAAATATTACACAGAAAACATTACACACACTGGGGGATGAAAGACTGTGGGAGCCTTTACACCTCAATATGCTGTTCAGGCATTCCTGAGCCTTATTATGCTGGAGAGTAGGAGGAAAATTTCAGGAGGACAGGGATGAGTATGAAAAATGTGTATGAGCATCCCTTTGTTTAAAAAGCACGGTGTAATTACATCGTGCAAGTTCATGGCAGTCCTATTTCAAAACTCCTTCTGAGCTGTGGGAGCACCCGGAGTGTAAATGAGGGATTGTGTCTGGTAACATCCATGCTCTGGTTGAGCCCAGCCCGTGGCTGAAACCACAGCATTGTGTTTATGGCCCAGGAGCAGCTGCAGCTCCATGTTTGCACAGATAAATCCCGAATCCTTTCCTGTCCTGTGTGGGTTTTGCATTTGGTGCCTCTTACAGTCAGTTTGTAACTACAGAAATGTGGATCTGATTGAACCCTGCATCCAGTGCAGACCTAAATTCCCCTGAGGACTGAGGTTTGAAATGCACACTGCGGGGTAGGTACCCCATTTTTCCAGAGTGGAAAGGTTGTTCCCAGTTTGTCTGTGCTGAGAAGGGCAACATACAGCTCCTCCCATTGTCCCTGCATTCCCAGCTCCCCAAACCCCACAACTGTGGAGCTCCCAGGGTTTCTTCCCAAATGAACCCATCCCTTCCACTCGTTTGGCTGTGATGGAAGCAGATTTGGAGCACTGCGTGGTCCGTGCTCCCAGCAGGGCTGGGGGCGTGGGAGCCTGGCCAGAACAGAGTGAGGAGCAGCTGGACGTGGGCAGGGACACACATGGGCACTGCCAGCTTGGCACTTGGCAGAGCTGGAGCTGCTGAGGACAGATCCACGAGTTCTGCCTCTCCCTGGGTTTCTCTCCAGCTTCCTGATGAATACAAGATTTCAGAGCAAAGGGCTGGCACCGTGTTGTCTGCCTTTAGAAAGAAGTCAGGATTCAGAGAGCTAAAGCCATCGCAGCCTGAATTAGCCAGAGCAAAGTTACTTGTTACATTTCCCCTCATGTCAAACCATTGGGGTGCTCCTTGTTGGAGGACCCATTTCTTTTGTGCTTTAAGACATCTTCCAAAAGGAATATGATGGGGAGGAACAAGGCAGTGCCCCTGTGCTACCTGCACACCACATTCCAGGGATGGGAGTGCTCATTTGGAGAAGAGAAAGCTCTGGGGACAACTCAGAGGCCCTTCCAGGGCCTAAAGGGACTCCAGGAGAGCTGGAGAAGGACTGGGGACAAGGCATGGAGTGCCAGGACAAGGGGGAATGGCTTCCCACTGCCAGAGGGCAGGTGTGGATGGGATTTTGGGAATTAGGAATTGTTCCCTGGCAGGGTGGGCAGGCCCTGGCACAGGGTGCCCAGAGCAGCTGTGGCTGCCCCTGCATCCCTGGCAGTGCCCAAGGCCAGGATGGGGTGGGAGTGGATGGTCTTTAAGGTCTCTTCCAACCCAAACCACTCTGTGCTTCTACAAAGTAGTTCAAATGCTAACTTCTTGGAGTTCTCAGCTCCTGACCCGGCTGTCACACTCGACATGTTGCAGCAGAGCATCCCTGTCATCTGTTGGGTGGGTTATGAACCTCCCACATGTCAAGTTTTCAAAAATCTGGCAAGTTCAGTGCCTTAGTGAATTCCATTTTCTGCTCTGATTTATCAGAATGCTGCACTGGATGCTGAGGTTCCACCTTGAGCAGCTTGAAATCCCTAAAACCAAACATTTTCCACGATGCTGTGGAATTGTGAACAAACTGCCCTTAGGAAAAGATCCCGAAGTCTTTTTAAAACTACTTTGGAAGTTTAATTTTATCATAAGCAGAAAATTCTTTAAATATACTTCAGATGCAGTTGTGAGTTTGTGTGGCAAAGAGCACAGAAAAGAAAACTCAGATTTTCATTTTGGAATTCAATCACTGCTCCCATGTGCAGCCAAGCAAGCTCCACAAGCTGGGTGAGAGCAGCATTTCCATGCAGTAGAAACAGAGGCAGACATAAATATATATGAAATGTATTCAGAAAACATGAAATAATGCTAAAACAAATCTTACTTTGACTCAAGCTTACTTCCCATTGCCAAGAAAAACATGACTGGGTTGATTTTTCCACAAAAAAGTTGGCAGTAAATCAGATTTTCATGGCTCTGATTTGACAAGAAAACTTTTAATAAAAATGCCAGGGTAGTACCCTTTACATATTTGTAGTGTTTGATGGAGACTTTTTGGAAGATGGTTGTTTTCCAAGATATTCTAGGAACAAAACCTGTAATTTTTTTTACCAGTAAATGAGTATACTTGTAAATCAAACCTGGAGCAGATGAGTTGTATTAGTTCTAGGGGATATAGTTGCGTTTGTATTTTTTCTGCTGAAAACTTTTAACACACTTTTCAGGCAAAACCAAACCCCATTTTTTGCTGCAGATGAGGAGAAAAAATGTTGAAAGCAAAGGAATTCTGCTGCCCCCACCCCAACCAATTTTGGTTCACGAATGTGCCTTGCAAGCAGCAAAAAACGGGAGAGATTTGTCTTGGCAGAAAGCAGCTTCTGTGAATATTTCAAGGCCTGATCAGTATTCTTTAAGTTCAGGATAAAATTTCTAAAATTCTGCATCAAAATGCCAGGTGAGCCACTGAGAGAAATACAGAGATGGAGTTTGCTGGGGGTGATATAGGAGAATGTACACACTGTAAGCATCATTACAGGTAACACTGGCCTAATGAAAATAAAGAGGGTAATTTTCAAAGCTGCAGGAGAGATTTAGGAGTCTTGCTTAATGAAAAATGTGAGTTTGCTTGCTTAGCTGCAGTAATACTGGTCTTCATGCTGGTTTTTAACATTTCTGAGTGCTTGCATGAGTTACTTCTCTGGGTTGAGAAGAGGCTGAGCGGAAATGTCATGCTGGGGAGAAAAAGGTAAACTTCAGGTAGAAACAAATCGGGCAGGGCCAAGACATTAACAAAATTATATTTTTCTAAATTCCCAACTAAAGGTGTTTGTGGAGGTCAGGAGGGTTCAGGTAGGGTCAGACTGGGAGGGAGCTTCAAGGTCCTCTTCGGAGAGGTGTAAGCACCAAAACCCCAGAGCCCTGACTTTAAAATTAAACCATATCCCCACCTCTCACTCCACTCCCACAATCCAATTCCTAACCCTCCTGTTTTAATCATAGAAGCAGGCAATGGTTGAGGTTAGAAGGGACATCAAAACTCATCCAGTTCCATGGGGAGGGACACCTTCCACTGTTCCAGGCTGTTCCAAGCCCCATCCAACCTGACCTTGGGCACTTCCAGCATGGAGCTGCCAAACTGCATCTTGAACCCACCTAAGCTTTTTGCACAGAATACCAGGGTGCTTTGGATTGGAAGGGACCTTAAAGCCCATCCATCCCACCCCTCCCATGGGCAGGGACACCTTCTACTGTCCCAGGATGCTCCAAACCCCATCCAACCTGGCCTTGGACACTGCCAGGGATCCAGGGCAGCTACAGCTGCTCTGGGCACCCTGTGCCAGGGCCTGCCCACCCTGCCAGGGAACAATTCCTTCCCAATATCCCATCCACACCTGCCCTCTGGCAGTGGGAAGCCATTCCCTGTGTCCTGTCCCTCCATCCCTTGTCTCATTTCCCTCTCCAGCTCTCCTGGAGTCCCTTTAGGCCCTGGAATAGACTTAGAGGTCTGTCTGAAGCCTTCTCTTCTCCAGGTGAACACTTCCAGATCTCCCAGCCTTTCCATCCCTTTAATCATCTCCATGGCCCTTAAACAGGAGAAGGCTGCCCTCAAAAATGAGCATCTTAATGTTGTCATATATGCATATATGTAACAGGAATTTTATACTATCATCTCTTTCTTACAAAAGTTTTGTACCTATTTGGAGTTTTCTGGTGAGCAGCTCCTCCGAGCACACCCTTTCTCTCTCACCAGGTAACTGACTGACCCAATTCCCTTCCCACTTCAGGGCATGTCCTCTTAACACACCAACCCACTCTTTTATAGCTCCTGTTGTTCTTATCAGTTACAGCTGTGGCCTGTTGAAGTTAGGCCTTCTCCTCATTTTTTGATCATTGGCCCAGCTGCAACTTTTTTAGGGGCAAGATTACTTTCTAGACCATCTCTATTCTATCCCCCCACATCTTAGGAATGCACCAAAATAATGCTTCAGATGTAATGATGGGAGTTGTTTTTTTCAGGCAGTTGCCAATTGTAGAAATTGAGTTATTCTTTAATTTCAGCCTGGAACATGCAGTTAGTGAGTACAATATCACACAATTATTCTAATGTCATTGGTGCTTATTCTTGTTTATTGAATCTTGAGTTGATTCCATGTGGTTTTGTGCCTGTGAATGAGGAAAGTAAAGCAGATTTGGTGTCCAGTGGGCACCAAATGCTCTTCTCCCAATAACAGGGGTGTGAGAGCCCAAGGGGGTGACTGATCCTTCTCAGGGAGGCTGTAAAATCCAAAGTGAACCCCAAAATTATAGACAGTGTGGATGAAATGGATCCAGCAGCTCTTGCTTCCACCTGCTCCTCTCACATCAAAGCCCAGGCTGATGGAACAGCCACAGCCCAAATTTCTGTCATCACCTTCCAGGGAAACTCAGAATTGAAGACTCTGGCTCTATTTCCAACATTAAAATACAAAACCAATTCCCATCTCAAGAGCCTATTTTTTTTTTTTCTGCAAAACAATCTTCAGAACTCCAAGCCCTTGCTGATTAGAGGAGAAGTGTTCTGCAGTGTGTGAACAACACACAGCATGATGCATCTTCATTACCAAAATTCACAATGACGATCATTTATCATAAAAGCTGCTGACAATGGGCATTAATCTCTGAGTAAAGCAAGGAGGAAACTCTGTTGTCATGGCAGTGGAATTCATTTAGTACCTTTCATCCATGCCTGAGGGGCTGGGAATTCTCTGAGCAAAGCAATTGCAGCCTTAGCAGTGTGGATTTTTGGGGGTGGAATCCAGAGGTGACCACGCTGCTGGCAGAAGGTGCCTGTGTTTCACACAGCCCAGAGCCGCTTCACTCCCATCCTCAATTTTGGAATGGACCTTAAAGACCTCCCATCCCACCCCCTGCCATGGGCAGGGGCATCTTCCACTGTCCCAGGCTGCTCCAAACCCTGAAGTCCAACCTGGCCTTGGGCACTGCCAGGGATCCTTCCTGGCACCCTGTGCCAGGGCCTGCCCACCCTCCTAGGGAGCAATTCCTTCCCAATATCCCATCCATCCCTGCCCTTTGGCAGTGGGAAGCCATTCCTTGTGTCCTGTCCCTCAATCCTTTGTCCCAAGTCCCTCTCCAGCCCTCCTGGAGCCCCTTTAGGGACTGTAATGGACTTGGAGGTTTCTCTGGAGTCTTCTCTTCTCCAGCTCTGTTTATAGCAGGGAATAGGAATTCTTTCAGGCAGAAGTTCCAGCAAAATATTTCTATGCTGGAAACATTTATTTTTCTTTTTAAAAATATATTAGAACTGTTGGATGTCTTCAGAAATACAAGCAAATATCTGCTGTAATGAACTGTGTGTTGTCTATGCCGTATTTTTGTCTGGTTGTACTTCTTTCTTTTTGCATATATATATAAATGTATTTATATATAGGAGAGATAAATGATTTGGTCAAGCAGACCTGGGAAGAGTGATGCACTCCCACACACATCTGGTGTCTTGTTAATGAAGCTTTACCTATTTATACTCAGTTAAATTCTGAAGGCTATGAAAATACCATGTTGTTTCCCCTTACGGAATATTTTGTTGGAAGTCCACACAACATGCACGTATTTCCCCGAACTCCCATCAGCCTTCAAAGCTGGGAGTTACCTCCTGAATCTCACTGCCCAATGTCGTGTGGGTTTATTCCACCTCAGAACAAGGCAGCAGGTTTTGTTGGGTTATTGCAAAGCAAACTATGCGTGCCTAAAACTCCCTGTTTCTGCTTGGAGAGCATGGCAAGCTGGCAAATTCCAATGGAATATGGATTCTGTGCTGAGTAGCCTGGAGAGGAGAAGGCTCCAGGGAGAGCTCAGAGCCCCTTCTAGGGTGTAAAGCGGCTCCAAAAGAGCTGGAGAGGGAATTGTGACATGGGATGGAGGGACAGGACACAGGGAATGGTTTCCACTGCCAGAGGGCAGAGATGGATGGGATACTGGGAAGGAATTATATGTGTTTATAAGGACCTGGATTTTCTCAAAAGCAAAAGGTGAAATGAGCCCAGCATCTGAGCAATTTGATTTTGAAGCCCCCCAATAACAAGTTTCAAAGTGCCTCTCACTATCCTGGTGCTCTCCCTCCCCATTTGGAGCCCTGGGGTCTCTGCCCTGTGTTTCCCTTTGATGCTGAGAGAAAGGGGAAACCTCCGACCCGGTCCATGCCTGGAGGCCCAAATGCTTCCTGGATTTTCCTGAATTCCTCCATGGCACAGTCTCAGTTGGATAAACACTGGGGAAGCAGCCCCAAAATACCCCTGCACCCCCCAATTTTGTTCTCCATCCCTGGGATAACTCACAGGCAGGTGGCAAAGAAGAGCTGGAAAGAGCCAGTCAGAGATTTTCCTGTTCAATATTTCATTTTGGGGAAGGGCAGGGAATATATTTGGTTCAAAACAAATTACAGAGAAGTGCCTGATGTGTTTTAGGGTGGGTATTTTAAAAGGATAAAACTGGTTATGAATTTCTCCCTGGTTTCCAAGTTGACAGCCTTCATGAAAATATGTAAACTACTTTAATGAAAACCTCAGGCATTGTTTTCTTGTTATTTTTCTTATTGAAGCTGCCTTTATCAGGAATAAAACAGCTGATATTGAAAGCTGTGTGTTCTGCTCTTCTCTGTTTGTTTGGGAAGTGAAAACTATTTAAATAAAGGAAAATGTGTCAGATTAGTTGCTCTTCTTAAACAGTAATTAAGATATGAACAATATCATTAATCTTCTATTTTACATTTTTCAGGTGATCAACATATAATCCCCACAGTTATGGCTGAGAAGTGCAGTTAAGGTACTGTGATAATTCCTTTTTAATATGGACATGTTTTTGCTGGAAATCATTCCCAAAATTCTCTCTTGAATAATTTGTAATAATCTGTATTCCTTGAGGCTGAGTTCACCTCTGGATGGTTTTCATTTGCCAGTTTGTCCACTGCACTTCCTGAAAAAGACATTATTTTTTGTTTCATTGTATTCCTTAACTTTTGGCTTCTTGGTGTTAAATTCAGGAATGTTTTAGGATATCTGTACAGGCAAACAATGCTTCCATGATGAAGGTCATGCCTTTGAAACTAGTAACTCTGAAAATATGGTGGGGAAAGGAGGGAAAACATGTCCCTCTGGAATGCTGGCTGCTGCACACTCTGTGGCGCTGAGAATTTTTTGATTGAAATCACAAGATGGAAATCAGCTCAGCAGCTCTGCTGGGCCACAGGGAAAAGAGGCTTGATTTTGTTGGGAATGCACATCTCATGGCCAGGATTATCTCCCCTCAAGTTGTGTTTGAGTTCTGGCTGGGATTTTGAGCACAGAGTGGCAGGAGGGGAGGATTAGGAGGAAGAAATGTGGCAGGTTCTTTTTTCCGGGCACTGAACTCAGGTGCCAAAATAAACATGAATGGGGAAAAAAGTTATTTCTTTCCTAGGAAAAATTCCGATAAAGACTCAAAACTTGATGAGCAATATGAAACAGTTGCTCTCGAATGGCAGGAACTAATTCTTGCCAAAGAAATTGTCAGGGCAGGATTTCCATTCCCCTTCTACATCCACATCAGTTTAATGTTGCTGTCAAGGGAAGAAGCTGGAAAATCATCCTTCAATTCCAATTCTCCTTTTAATTGGGGTTTTTTGTTGCTGAGTCTGTGTGATTTATTTGACTAAGGCATAGCAAAGCTCTTAGCTTTGTTAGTGACTTCCTTTGGAGAAAGCGAATCCATCACTTTTTCAATTGTTATCTCTGCTCCCTAGCAAAAACCTTTAATGTTTATTTCCATCTGGGAATATAATGAACTCTGATGTGAGAATACTGGGCAAAAGGAGATCCTGGAAAGTCCATGCAGATCAGCAGATTTCTTAGGTCAGGTTTGGAACAAAAAATAATCCAGAAGGTCCTGAGTGAAAAGTGGGATAAAAGGGAAAAGTCTGCTCAGCAGGTGATTTGATCTGAGTACCAGGCTGGTTCTTTTTGCTGAGCCAGTGAACATCTCACACTACATCTCCCCCAGAGTTGCAGGGGGCTTAAACTCCCTGGATTTATAGGCACCATTTATTCAGTGCAGTTCCCAGAGGAAATTATTACTGAAAGTGGAGATGGCACAGATTAATACAGGAATTATAAGGAGCTGGCTAAGGCACATAAGGAGCTTGGAAAAGAGGGGACTGGGACAGCATGAGGTGAGCTCCAGGTACAAGGGAGGTATCAGAAGCATTCCTGAGGGACAGGTCTCATGAAGAGCCCTCCCTAATACTCCTTAAGTGACCTTGGCACAGGGTCTTTGATGCAGGTTTTGAAACTCCTGTAATGCTGTGAAGGACACAAGAATTACACGAAAGAATTTTGTTGACTTTGTGGATTAGTAGAACAAATGCAGCATAAGATTTAATAATCATAAGCTGTTGTGTTAGGGACTAAGAGCAAGGGGCTGCTGTAAACAAAACAAGAGTTTCAGCATATGGAAGTTCAACTTTTTTTTTCAGGGAAAAAAAAGTTGGTCGTAGCACATAGCTGAAGCTTTCACAGCTCCAGGATTTGCCAGGACACCTGTTCCTACAAGAGCTACGATTTCCTTTAAATAGTTCAGAGCCTAGGTATGTTATAAAGTCAGAATAAATAAAATGTTAGATCTAAAATATCAAGTTCTGAACCTGATTCCATCAAGTGTGAATCGGTGCAGGTGGGAAGCCAACCTTGCCTGGGGAGTAGGAGGAAGGTGCCAGACTAGCAAGAAGTGGGTTATTGTAGCAGCCTTGGAACTGATTTTCATGGAACCAGCCAAAAATCCCCAAACAAACCAAAAAATGGAACCAAGCCAAGGTGAATCTCGGGCTTGAAGTGAGCAGTCCTGTTCCTCGAGGGAGGAAACCTCCATTAGGATAGGGGAACTGCAGCAGCTCAGCTCAGCCACTGGGACAGAGCTGGAGGCAGAGCCCTCCCAAGGGGATCTCCAGAGGAAGCTCTTCTAGTTCCATGCCCCTGCCATGGGCAGGGACAACTTTGACTGTCCCAGGCTGCTCCAAGTCCTGTCCAACCTGGCCTTGGACACGTCCAGGGATGGGAAATCTTAGCACAACCCCACCTGCAGAGTAGCATCCCCAGACCGGTACCAAGATGATAGTTAAAAGGATTAAATGAGCCCCAAAATGGGTCTTCATCAGTGGAACAGGAGTAGATCATCACGAGTGTGCTGTGCTGTGTCCAACCCTCTAAGGATTTGGGATTAAAGCCAAAAGGATGAGAAAGAAAAGGAATGCTCTACAAATCAGTGAAAAAATTGGTCAAAAGATAGGAAACAGAAGGTTGGAGTAACTGAGCAGTTTCCTGACTGAGAGGATGACAGCAGCACGGTCTCCAAGGAATCTGCACAAACCTGTGATACTCAACTGATAAATGAGCTGCGAAAGACACGGGGTGTGCTGCCAGTGCTTCCTCCAGAGCACTGGAGCTGAGTGCTGACTGTGGAAAACTGCAGCAGGATTGAGGCAGAATTAACTGCTGGGCAAGGCAGTGGCAGGTGAAATCCTCCAGAGGTGGATGCAAAGGGAAGAAGACAAAAATTCCACCCACAGGTGATGTGTGCTGAGCTGGGCATTGCCACTCACCAGCCAAGAGCTGTGTATTTGTAAAATACAAAGGGTGCCTCTCCCAGAATCATCATCAAGGAATCATCCCAGAATGACTTCGGTTGGAAAGGCCCTCTGCCATGGGCTGGGACACCTTTCACTATCCCAGGTTGTTCCAAACCCTGTCCAGCCTGGCCTGGAACCTTTCCATGGATCCAAGGGCAGCCACAGCTACTCTGGGCAACCTGTTCCGTGTTAGCTTTAGTCCTGGAAGTTTTATAGCAGGACCTGAAAAATAGAAATCCTTTTTGTTAAGGAAGCAAGTGAGCTGCAAGTCTTTGGGAAGTTGGAAGTTTAGGGAAATGGTCCCATGGGATGAATATCTCTGCTCTTCCTTAGGGGCTGCTCCTGTCAGGGAGGGATTTCTGGGTTTGATGGACTCCCTTGTGGAGGGGCTGTTTGTAGCTTGTCCTGGGGCTTAAAAGGGGAGGAGCAAGGAACCACTGGTGATGGAGCTCCTAAAAAATCCCACACTGCTGGAAGGGGTTTCAGGCTGGGTCTGGTGAGTAGACAAGTTTGTCCAGTAGTCCAAGGCTCACTCATGTGTGTGTGGTTGGGTTGGTTGTGGTCAGATGAAGGTTTATTTAAACTTGGAGAGTCGAGAGAGGGATGAGGCATGGCCTGGGGTGCCTCCTTCCCTCCTCCCTGATCGGGATCCAATTCCTTTCCTAGCCAAATAGAGATGTTCAATTTTTAACAATACATTGAGGGCTCAAATATCAGCCAGGGAATAGAAGCTGATAACCCAGCTGGAAAGGCTGGTGGGCTAAAGTGTGTCCTGAGTGTGCTTAAACTGGAATTTGGGAAAAGAACTCTTAACCAGGGAGACAAGTGGAACTCCCAAAGGGCTTTCCAAACAGAGCTGGGACACAAACCTATGTTTTTCAAGTAGGATTTTAGGGAAGGGATGAGATTTCTGATTGCAGGCCCACTAGTAGTTCTCAGAAACAGCTCCCAGGAGCGAGAGCTGGGCCCTCAGTTTGTGAGTGCCCCCAAGCTTTGTAGAAAACAACCTGAGGGATGTGTCAGTTGTATTTGCTCTTATCCAGCAATACCATTGGTGGTTATTCCTCTGCCCTGGGACTCCACAAGTTGCCTCAAGAGTCCAGGAAGACTTTTTGATTTGATGATTGCTTGATTTCTGGGATGTTTCCCTTCGTCCATAATTGGATGGGTCTGGTAGGATCATAGGCATGTTTTCATGGGATGTATTCAGCATCAATCATCATACTCTCCCCTCACCTCCTCTACTTCTCCCCTCATATTCTATAATTTTGGAGCGTTTCCAGCTCATCTCCTAAAGATCATAATGTGATAAAGGCAGCACTAGCAGTAGGAGCTTGAGGACAAGTGACTCTCACTTATCCACAACCTGCTGAGGCCTTCCTGCTGCTACGTGGACATCCCCACATGGAGGAATCCTTCTCTCAGAGGGCTGGATGGGGACACTTGGATGCAGCAGGATGGATTTTTGTTTGGGACACTGAGGTTAGATCTGTTAGGATCTAATATATTTGGAGCCATACACAGTACAGATGCTGGGAGTCTCCAAGTCTGTTCTAAAGTGCCATTTTAAAGCATCTTAATCAGGACTTGAAACTAATTTTTTTCTTTTGTTGTTGTTGTTTCACAATGAAAGGAAGCTGTAACATCGTGGGGATTTAAAAAACAAACAGAAATCTGTGTGTATGTAATAAGATAAAAAAATGGTGTCACTGTTACATCTAACAGGGCCCATTAAGGACAGATGTTCCCAGAGAACAGATATCCATTAGAACACGATGGAAAGTGGGAGATTTTGAAAGGGAGCCAGAACCTACAGATGGAAACTTTAAATAAATAAAAATCAACTTGTAAGTAGCCAGTATAAATAATGCAGGGGATGTGTAACATGTTCTGGATTGCTCAGAGCAGCAGACAGACAGCCCCTGCATTCCCAGTGGGCTGGAAGGGATGGAGTGGGATCAGCTGAGAGGAGTCAGATCCTCTGAGACAAAAGAAATGTCAGGAGTCCATGAAAAAGCAAAGACTGTGCAGAACTGGTTGTTTGAACAGTGATTTTTCTCTCCCTGGTACTGTCCAAGAGTTAGTTTGGGGATGCTCCATCCCACAGGAGTTCTTTGGCCTGCGTTGAAGATAAACAAAGGTGAAAGGAGAGGATGTAGAAGGACATTGCATGTTTGAGTGTATGAAGTGATAAAAGACGGGTAAAAAGAGTCCTCCCAGTTGGTGCAACCTTTTCATTTGTTTCTTAACAGAGGAAGTTTTTTGGGCAGAGTAGCGTGAACAAAGAGTCACCTTTAGAGAGTGGCCCCTACGGTGTCCTACCAAGCCCCAGGTGACCTCAGTGGCAACAGAGGGCAAGTGCTTTGCTAACCACACATCAAAAGTGCTTGGGGATTGCTGATTTTGAGAAGCCAGCCACAAGACTCAGAACAATTTTAATGTCCAAGCAACAATGAAGACAGTGTTCCCTTGGAAAGACCCCCCCACACTGACTGTGCTGGCTGGGAAACAGAGGATAACTGTGAGAAGGAAGTGCTGAAGCTCTGTGTGTCCCAACTGGCTATTGTCCTGCTCTGAGGAGAGAAATAATTTCACTTTGGACACAGAGAACCAGGAGCCTTGGGTGAGGAGAGATAAAATTGTGGTTTTCCCAGCAAATTTGGTGACCTCTCTTTTGAATAGGAATGCAACTTCTCAGTCTTTGTGTAGCTTTTACCTCTCTACAAAAAAAGAAAAAAAAATCCCTAATTGTGTTGCTTGCAGAGCTGTCCATATGCTCATTTCAGCCTAAGGGCATGCCTGTTGCCACCACGAGCTGTAAATGCAGTCCTGTAGCCCTTTCCACATGAAATCCATGGGAGATTAAGAGCACCCTCAGCAGCTGAGCAGGAGACACCAAGCTGAGGGTGCAGGGACACAGCTCAAGGACAGGACCATCCAGAGGGGCCTGGACAAGCTCAGGATGTGGCCCATGGGGATCTCATGAGGTTTAATAAGTCCAAGTGATGGTGCTGCCCCTGGGTCTGGACAATCCCAGATAAGAGCACAGTCTGGAGGAATCCTTCCCTGGGAGGGTGGGCAGGCCCTGGCACAGGGTGCCCAGAGCAGCTCTGGCTGCCCCTGGATCCCTGGCAGTGCCCAAACGCCATCCCAAGATGGGGTTTGGAGCAGCCTGAGATAGTGGAAGGTGTCCCTATCCATGGCAGAGGGTGGCTTTATCCATGGCACTGGATGGGCTTAAAGGTCCCTTCCAGCCCAAACCACAAGTGATTTTGTGATTTTTATTTTCTGTTCCCTTAATGCCTCGCTTGTTTTTTTGCATCCCAGCTCTCCAGTTACACATTAGCAAGGAAATATCTGTATATAGCAAGGAAATATCTGTATATGTTGTGTTCCAGCTCTCATACACCATGGGTAAAATACTGTCATTAAAGGAACCAATTTAGAACCCCATGTTATTAAATAAATGCTTCCTGATAAACATCCTGACAGGGGCTTGATGCAAGAGGGAAGTTGCTGGCAAAAGTGTGTCATAAAGCAGAGACTTCACATTAATTAACAGAGCAGGGAGAAGGATTTGCATTTCCTTATGCTAAAAACCAGTGTGAAGAAATTATTTTGAACAATTTCAGCTCATCAGTGAAACCTTGTGTCTGGTGAATTCACCAGGCTTGATTGAAAAAAAAAAGGGTTCTGTGAAATTTCTGATGCATCATTGAAGTGATTTGATTTTATAAGAGGCTGTGCCTTTTTGGTCTCTGTTTTCTGGCAATTTGGGTGATCTGGGAATCAGATATTTGCACTCTCCACAACTCCCTGCCAGGAGGGGACAGCCAGGGGGGTCGGGCTGTGCTGCCAGGGAACAGGGACAGGACAAGGGGAAAGGGCCCCAAGCTGGGCCAGGGCAGGCTCAGCTTGGCCAGCAGCAGGAATTTCTGCATGGAAAGGGTGCTCAGGCCTTGACAGGGCTGCCCAGGGAGCTTTGCGGTGCCCATGCCTGGAGGTGTTAAAAAACGTGTGGATGTGGCACTTGGGGAAATGGTTTAGTGGTAAACATCATGGTGGTTGTGGTTGATGGTTGGACTTGATGATTTTAAAGGTCTTTTCCAACCTTAGTGATTCTAAGATATTCTCTGACCTCCCTTGTGCTGCTGTGCTAGAAGCCAGACCAGTGTGTTCAAGGAAGCTTAAGGGCTTAAGACTGTCCTTTGTTACAACAATAATGGCTTTATTCTTCAGAAATTAGGATTATTTTGATACATTTTGCTGCAGGAGCTGCATTGCTGCTGTGCCTCCCCTCAAAGCAGTGGTTCTGGCACATTTAAAATGGTGTTTTATGTGCAGTGCTGTTTTCTTATTTCATCTGTCTCCCCAACTAACCCTGGAGCTTGATTTCTCCAGACACAAATTTTCCTTATTTTCACCATCCCATCTCAATTCTCTGCACTAAAGCATTGCCATAAGGAACAAAATGTTGGGTTGCACTGTTGATCATGGCAGCGGGAGCCAGCCAGGCAGCAGGATTGCCTTTGCCATAATGTGACTTTGTTATGAAATTAGTGGTTATTGGGGTTTCCAAGAAGAGGAGTGAAACAGAGAAATACAAGTTTGTGTTTTGGTTTAACTCTATGCCAGCCAAAGCCAGGAGAGGATGGCTTTTAAGGGCATTTAAAATTGGTGATAAAGTGTTGCCAGTAAGAGACATTCCCATGTGGAAGTCAGAGTGGATTTGGCAGTTTTGACTCCCTCAAGAGGAGCAGAATCCAAACCTGGGCTTGTGCCTGGTCACTCCTTGGAGGACAATGCTCTTCCATTCCTGATTCTATTCTCTGGATATATTTCTGTCTGTATGTTAAAAATAAATAAATCCTTTTGAAAAATCTTTTTTTTTTGTTTCAGCTGAGGCCAGACTTTCCTTGGTTAAAGCCTTCCTTTATTATTTCTGTGGATAGTATAAAAGCCTTCCCTGACTTAAGAGTAGAATCTTTCCCCAGGAAAAATAAATAGCATGCACACTGACCTTTCAGTCCCAAGGAGAGTGTCTGCTTAAGAACTTCACACCTCCTTGCCTCAGTGCAGGTTGACATTTGCAAGGTTGATAAGTTGGTTATTTGGATGTAAATCGACAGGAAAGGAAAACCACTTTCAATAGTTGTGATAAGAGTCCACTTTTTCTCGGTTTAATTTAAAATAATGGACAGTACGTCACAGAAACTCACCATCAGCACCTAATTTAAATAGTGGCTGCTGTTATGTATCAGTCTGGAGGTCTGAAAAGGAAAAGAATTAAAATTTATTTGAATAAAGAGGACGAAAATTCCTATCAGGGATTTTGCTCACTATGCCTTAGAGCATCTTTGCAAGCAACTCTGTGTGGTGGTAGTATTTTAGGGATTAGAAGGGCCATGGAATATGAGTCATCCTGAATTCTAATCAAGATGTGCAAGCATCTGATACAGAGAAGTGAGAAAAATGAAAGTTTAGGGTTTTTTTCCTTCCTTTCTTCCTTTGAAGAACCTGGATTTCATCCATGGTTCTCAGTGTTTGGCTCTGGCCACAACAGCAACAACTGCCCACACTCCTTGTTTTTGGTTTGGTCAAAGCCTCTTCCAAAATCTTTATGAATTTGGTCTGGGCAGAAGCAGGTTCATGTATTATCATGGAATATCCCGAATTGGAAGGGATCCACAGGGGTCATCTAGTCCAACTCTCCAGACACCCCAACAATCCCATCCCATGTCTGAGAACATTGTCCAAATGCTCCTGGAGCTCTGGCAGCCTCAGGGCTGTGCCCATTCCCTGGGGAGCTTGGGCAGTGCCCAGCACCCTCTGGGGGAAGAACCCAGCCCTGAAACCCAACCTAAACCCTCATGGCCCAGCTCCAGCCCTTCCCTGCTCCCAGAGCAGAGTTGGGAGCTGTCCCTCAGGAGAAGCAGTAGGATGATGATGTGGCCCTACTGAAAAACCTTGTGCTCTATAATTCTCCATTTTCCCATTAGCAGATCTTCTTTTTGGAGATATGGGCAAGGTGTTACTCCCACGCTGCTGTTCTGGGAAAAGGAAAATCTTTGTTTAGAGGCTCCCCAGCTTATTCTGTGCTTCTGATTCTCAATGTGGCTAATTCAATGTGGCTTTAAGCATGACTGTTTATAAAATAGTGCTGACTGGGTAAGACTCTGCTTCTGAATCCTCCATGGTCACTGCAAACTTATTTGGAGAGGGCCCCCAGAAACAGTCCTTGTACTCTCTTGTTCTTAAACACACACAGGCTGCTCTGCACTGGAGCTGTTCCAAATCACTCTGGAGCTGTGGTAGAACATCCTGTTCTCCTGGCATCCCAGCAGACTTTGAATGGGATATTCTGGAATTGTACACTTTGGAAGGCAGAAATGGGAGCATTTCACCTCTCTGGGCAGCGCCTGCACAAGGCTGCAGGTTTGCTGCTCTGTTGGACAGCTCTTCCCCCTGCTCTGCTCTGCTCATGGCTTGTGAGTGTGAGAGTGCTGCCTTTGCTGCCTGTCCCTCTGCAGGATTTACCTGTCATGGCCTGGCCTGGGACACAGACTTTTCTGGGATGAAGCCTTCACACTCAGCTCCCTCTTCAAACCTTTCTGGAGCATTGTCTTGGACTGGTTTTATGTTATTTGGGGTGTGTTCTGAGCTTTGTCCCTTAACCAAGTGAGTGATGCCAGGCCCTGCATCACGCCTGTCATTCTGTAAGACAGGGATTGAGATCATACCCGAAATTAATTCCAAAGGTGGCCTGGAACTCCTGCCAGGACTGATCCACCACCTCCTAGCCCTTGCCTTGAAACTGCTGTTACAGTCAGAAAAGAAGTGCTGTAATGCATAGAACATTTGCTAGATACACATTAGGCCCTCCTGGGACATTCCTACACTTTTATTTATCCAAACTTCCCCCTGCTCTCACCTCAACCCCTGAAACTCATTATTAAATTTGTATAAAAAGAGCCTTACAGAACACATGTTTATTCATCTGGTTCAAAATTATTGGCAAGCCTTCTTCCTGAACATCAAGGCAAAGCCAACCCCATCTCCTGCAGCCTCTGAGAGCTGCAAGTCAGCACAGTGAAACAGCCCAGTGCCTTTTATTAGATGTTGTGTACTTGACAGCCAAGTCAAATGCCAAGCTTGGGAGAGCAGTAATTCAATTCCTGCCTGAGTAATACACTGAATGTGTCATTCCTGTCCTCCAGAGAAACCTGTGACCTCTGCAGCCAGGGCCAGCTGAAAACAAAGAGTTTCCTCCTCGGAGATGAGTTTTTCAGGGTAATACCAGCAGGGTCTGAACCAACCCCTCCACAAATGAGTGTCATCTTCCAGAGGCTTTGGAAGTGGGGAATAAAGGAGAGGCCATATCTGGTCTATCTCCAGAAAGACAGGAGAACTATAGTTGTTATGACAACAGAAAGCAAAGAGAAAATTGAAAAAAGGTCATTTTGGAGCAAATCCAGAGGAGGCACCAAGATGATCAGAAGGATGGAGCTGAGAGATTTGCTTGGGATAATTTCCATGCACACTTTTATTTCACTCCAAGGAAAATTTGCAAACAAAATTACTTTTTTCACATCAGCATTTTCCATTTAATGTGCTTTTCATACCATAATGAGTGGTACTGCATTTAATAAATTAGCTTATTTCTAGCAGGAATGTTTTATAAATTGAATTTTATTATGGTGTAGATGAAGAGTTAGGGCCCAAGCATGTGTCAAGAATTAGGCAATTTATTCCATGAAGATTCCCACTCTGCTTTTTTGGGATCAATGCAAGATTTCTCAAAGGACACTAGAATTTCCTAAGAGTGTGAAGAAAAGAGTTTTACTTCTGTCATCGAAGGAGTAAATGAACACAACCAAATGGCCAAAGGTGGTGATGATTAAACTATTTTAAGGCAAAACTTCTAGGAATGAACTAAATGATTGCCCAAGAGACAAAGAGGTCATGGGAGGAAGTGAGATTAATCCATAGCCATATTTGTGAGTTTATTATTTACTTACTGCATTAAGTAAAATGAAACTGTGATTATTCAGCTTCCATCCATATGGAAATTCCTCATAACCTGCTACTTTGGTTGTTAATAATGTCGTTGGAACGTGATGTTAGACGGGTTTACAGACCCATCAGATTTCAAGTACTGCTCCTATAAAATGAATTTAAAATCAGACAGGGGTTTCTACAGGTTGTAGAATACCAACCCAAAGGGTAACTCCAGTCCTCTAGCTTCCAAGAGGTGAAAAACTGCTCAAGCAACAAATCCAACCAATCCATCCGTGCTCTGTATGTCCAGCTTCAGGAATATCCTACACCATTAGCACTTGATCATGGGAAGGACATTTCACAGCTGAAATGGTGACTGGCAGTGGGTGACATTGATGTGCAGGGCCTTAATTTCACATCTCATTCAACAGGCCCTCTGTCCTTTCCCTTTTCAGAGAAGACCAAAACAAAACATGAGCAGATACCACTTGAAAAATACAATAGGTAAAGACATCATTCCTGATGAAGGTGACAAGGAGCCATTGGAAAAATATCTTTTCCATGCTTCTGCCAGCCCTGTTGGGAGACTGCTGTGATGCCTGGCACTGGTTTTAGGATAAATCTTCATTTTATCTGAAACAGATGTAACTGGTCTGCAGCTATTCCAATTCATGCCTTGCAAGCTTGGGATAAAGGAAGGCAGGATCACTCCTTAGCTGAACAGGATAAAGGCTCTTTGGGATGAGACTGGTCTCACCCATCACATTCTCTGGGATATAGATTGTAGGTTCTTTTTTTTTTTAGAGCCAGCAATGTTTCTGTCATCAGGTTAACCCTTCTTGCCTTTTGCCTCCTTCCCGACTGTCCCTTTTGTCCCTGTCACCACTTCAACAGGACCTCAGAGAAGACTTACACAAGAAAATTTGAATGGTGAAAGGGTGAGACATTAAAAAGGAAAGCAAATTCTCTCTCTTACAATAAGGTTTAAGATAAATTCATTTACTGCTGGATACTGACATTTTCTCAGTTTCATCTAAATCAACAGTTCTTCAAAAAACTGAGTGGACATGTTGGTATTCAGTCAAATATTAGAACTGATAACCTTGGAGGTCTTTTTCATCCTGAATGATTCTATTATTCTATTGAATCCTAATTTCAGTGTGAGTGCAATTTATCCTTCTTGCTCCTTTTTTTTTTTTTTTTTTTTTTTTAATCAATGTCATTGTTTTATTCAGAAAAGTGCAAAACGAGGGTTGGGCTTTCTTGGCCCTCCTAGATTGTGAATATCCTGCTGCTCCTGAAAATGTGGTTGGGCTGCCTCTCTCCCATGCCCGGGAAGGGCAGGAGGAGCTGCTTGTGCTGGAGTCATGGAAAACAACAACTGTGTTGTCTGCACAGTGTTTCTGGTCCAGGCAAAAATCTGCCATTTTAATGCAAAATAAGAACAGAAATCTGAATGTAACTGAGTTAAATTCTTGTAGTTTGAAATTGTGAAATGCCTTCATTTAGGTACAAAGTTTGTTCTCTCTTTTTAAAATTATTTTTCTTGTTGATTTATGGCAATGTTTTCTCTTAATTTTCCTCTGTTTTCTAGTTGATGAAAAATAGACTAAGAATGAGCACTGATTGAAAAAGAAAAAAATCTCTTGAGCAGAATTGATTTAAAGCCACCTTAGCACTGTTAAAGCTCCTAAGAGCCACTTCAGGGCACAGGCAGCTTCTTAGGGACATTGGGCCTGTTTGGAGAGAGAAGGGAAATTCCACTTCTGTCTGAAATCAGGGAAAATTTAGCTGAGCTGAGTCCAAAGTCAGGCAATGATCAAATTCCCTTGCTTTTCTTCTGAAGGAAAAAATAAAACAAAATATGTAGAATATCCCAAAGAGTGGATATACTTAAATATCTCTCCAAAGATTTTAAACAAAAATGGATCAGGAATGAAAGGTCTGGTGGTGTCTTGGAGCAGGAACTGCATGTCATGATGGGACATGGCTGGACAGTGGCCAGGCAGAAAGGGACCTGGTGGCACTGGTCCACAGCCGGCTGAACATGAGCCAGCAGTGTGTCCTGGTGGCCAAGAAGGCCAATGGCTCCTGGCCTGGATCAGGAATGGTGTGGCCAGCAGGAGCAGGGAGGTCACCCTTCCCCTGTACCTGGCCCTGCTGAGGCCACACCTGGAGTGCTGTGTCCAGCTCTGGCCCCTCCGTTTGGGAAGGACCTTGAGACGCTGGAGCACGTCCAGAGGAGGCGACGAGGCTGGAGAGGGGCTGGGAGCACAAACCCTGTGAGGAAGCACTGAGGGAGCTGGGGCTGCTCAGCCTGGAGAAAAGGAGACTCAGGGGTGACCTTGTCACTCTCTACAGCTCCCTGAAAGGTGGCTGTGCTCAGCTGGGGTTGGGCTCTTTCTGCAGGCAACCACTGACAGAACAAGAGGGCACAGTCTCAAGCTGCACCAAGGGAAATATAGGTTGGATATTAGGAAAAAGTTTTTACAGAGAGGGTGATAAAGTTCTGGAATGGTCTGCCCAGGGAGGTGGAGTCACCATTCCTGGATGTGTCAAAGAAAAGCCTGGATGTGGCACTGGGTGCCAGGGTTTAGTTGAAGTGTTGGGGCTGGGTTGGACTCAATGATCTTGAAGGTCTCTTCCAACCCAGTAATTCTGTGAATTCTGTGACCTTGTTGAGGTTCCAAGCACCTGCTGCTTGCCCTGAGCCCCTGATTTTGTCTTCTGTGAGGAAAGGCTGAGGGAGCTGGGGCTGCTCAGGCTGCAGAGGAGCCCCAGCTGAGAGGGGCCCTCAGGCCTGGGTGTCCCTGGGTGCAGGGAGGGGCAGAGCAGGGCCCAGGCTCTGCTCCGGGGCCCAGCAATGGCACCAGAGCCACGGGCAGGGCCTGAGCCCAGCAATTGCCCTGCCCAGGAGGCACAACTTCTTCCCTGGGCACTGCCCAGCCCTGAGCAGATTGCCCACAGAGCCTGGGGGCTCTCCTCCCTGGGGCTGTGGCAGAGCTGGGGGCACACAATGCTGTGCCCTGGGCTCTGGGACGGCCCTGCTGCAGCAGGGAGCTGCCACCAGCTGCCCACTGAGCTCCCATCGTTCCTCAGCCAGTCTGTGGCAAACACACCCAAACCAGCACCAAGGACAGAAGCGAAAATGGGGCTGGGAATTAAATCAGCTGATGCTGCCCAAAAGCACAGCTGAAGCGAGAGGTGGGGGAACACCACCAGGCCTTGTTTGGATAATAATAACTTCTGATGCTTTATCTCTGCAGAGGACTTTGCCACGTACCCAGACAATTTCAAACACAGGGATTTTTCTTTCACCTGTAAATTGTAGTGTAGGAAGACACAAGTTCATTTTTCTCCAATTAAAGTTGGAGAATGGCAGTGCTGATGGTGGGGACGGAAGCTTTCCCCCTGTTCCCATTAAGTTAGCTTGGATATTCCAGGTTTTTTATTTCTATTTTTAATGAGCTATTATAATGAGCTAAAACAAATGGCAATGCTTGCCAGAAGCTTTGCAGTGTACTTGCTAATGGGAGAATGAAAATATATTTGGAATTGTTTGTAGAAGTCTTTGGATTAAATGTGTTTATTTTTGAGTGACTTACCTCCCTGTCTGAATATTAACAGTACATTCACAGAGCCCTGTCTCATTTGCCAGTGGCCTAAGGAGCCAAATGATTTCCTGCTGCTGAGCAATTTTGTTGCTAGAATATTGATTTTACAAAGTTTTCTACATAACCATATGGTCAAGAAATTTTGAGGTGAGAGGCCATAAAATGGAACAAATACCTCTGAGGTTTCGGGTTGTGTTCTTCACAGTTATCAACTCCATCTAATGTAATTTAAAACCATTATTTTTATGAGCACGTAGAAATGATAAATCACAGCAAATACTCACATTTACTAGCAGATTACCTTCCCTTCTCCCCAAACAGTGCTTTCACAAGGTCACATCCAGAGCAGGAGTGTCCAGAAGGGACCGGGCAGGGGAAGCAAAGCCTGAGAGCTTCCAGTTCCCTCAGCTGCAGCACCTCCACTGAGAATTTTTGTGCAGCCATCCCTGCACCTGGATTTGGGGCTCTGAACAAACTGGAGTTTTTGTGTGAGACCTGTCTTTTTATATTGACTCTGAAAGGAATGAGGAACTTGTCTTTACAAACAAACTGTGGGTCTGCTGGTGAATAAAGCTAGATTCTGAGAGATAAAAGAAACAATGGGAAGGATTCCACTGATTGATAAATGGGATGAGAGATGTGTCTTTACAAACTGTAGGTCTGCTGATAAATAAAATTGGATACTGAGAGATGAGAGAAACAATGGGAAGAACCATAAATTCCATAAAGAATCCCACTGAGTGACACAAGGAAAAGACAAAGGCGGGGGGGTTATACATTAGAAGGAGGGTCTTAGATTTTTCAGGGAATTTGTACCTCTCAAGTACCTCAGCCAATGGGGAAAGAGAGAAGGACATGTGGCTGGGAAATTAGGATAAAAAGGAGGCTGTGTCCTCCAAAAATTTGAGTCCCCAGTGGAAATGCCCCATGGCCTCTGCCTTTATTCAAATAAATTACAGGACTCCTCTGTCTCCTTTTTTTTGGACATAAACCTCTGGTGTTTGTGGATTAATTTTCCTGACAAGTCCTTTGGTTGAAATAAAAATCTCTGTCACTGAGTGCTGGAGAGAACTCCAGCACTGCATTTGGATCACTCCCAGAGGAGCAAACCATAAGAAAATGGCTTCTTTAAAGAATCCAGCTTCTCTCCATTTGTATTCAATTCCATCATCATTTTCCTGTGGTAGAGACAGGAAAATTAAGATTATCTCAGCTGCTGGGCTGGCTGCTTGTAGAGCAGGCTTTAATTCTGTCTGGGTTCAGCTGGAGCTTCTCTAACTGGGCCAGGCAGCCACTGGCTCACCCCTGAGCAGGAGATTTGCTCTTTGAGATGATGCACCTGAGGACCCATTTTTAATCACAGAAAGATCCAACCTCTCATTGTGGCTGGGAGAATTTCCCAAGCAGCTGGGCTTGGCTGTGCTCTGGTTGGAGAGCACTTAGGTGTGACTGAGAATCTGGAATAAAGGCTGCATGGAAAGAGAGGAACAACTTCCTGCCAGATGGGAGCACGATGCTGCCAGGCTGGGGGGTACAGTGTGAGCTGGTCTGTGTGAGAGAGAAAAACCCCACTAGCAGTGCTTTACTCCCAAAACCAGGAGTTCCCTCTTTTGTGCTGTGGGCTGGCACTCAGCAGGTTGATGTGGCTGTGGCTGTGGGCACCTTCCATGACTTCCATGAAGTCAGAACAATATTTCTGATCTCCCCAGTGCCGTTTTCCACCCAAAGGTGCCGCTCCAAGACCTTGACACCCATCTGTATTTCGTTGTTGTCACTTTTTGAACCACCATGTCACAGAACCATTAATGTTGGAAAAGACCTCCAGGATCATCCAGTCCAACCTTGGACTGATTCCACCATGCCCATGATCCATTCTAGTGCTCTTTCTTGGTTGCACCTGCCTTTTATTTTCACTTTGAATTTTTCCTTCTCTGGCGAAGGAAGAGTGCCATCACCAAAAATAGATTTCTCCCAGGAGAAAGATCCTCCAGTCTCTGCAAACCCCCTCCAAAATGTGTCCCCAAATTATTGTGACACACAGAGAACTGTATGTCAGATGATAGCAGAGATCTATATAACAGATGATAGTGAAAGGATTTTGTTTCATTCCATTCTGAGCATGAATAGCATTGTCCCAATTTCTCATTCCTACAGGCTCTCACTCTGGGACTCTTCAGCAACTCTGCCAGAGTATGAGGAAGGCTCAGAAGTCCATGTGAGTGTTTACCTGCACAAACGTGCTTTACAGAAGCAGCCATTAGCTCTCCATCCCTTTTTAAATCCGAGGGAACCGATACAATAGGGAACACTGATGGCAAAGAGAGGAAACCGTGGCGGGGGGAGGAAAAAATAAAAACATCAGAAACGAGATGAAAAAGCGCAGCAGGTAAGAGTGAATTGTCAGTGTCTGACTCCTCGGGAGCAGCAGCAATTTATAACGCGGTGACTCAGCCGGAGTCTGGAAGGAGGAGAGCGCAGCGCTGCCTCCCGGCTTTGATCCCTGCCTCTCCGGAGCGCTCGGATGCAGCAGGGACCGCTGACTCACCGCGGGCCGGGCACATCCCACTTCTGCACCCCAGTAGCTCCAGACCGCCGGGCCTTTCCCTAGTAACCCCCTGGCATCACCTAACACACACATTTCCCAGCCCTATGTCGCTGCCTTCTTGGTGGTGTTGGTGCTAATCTGCGTTCCAGAGATAAACGGAGCATTAAGGGAGGTGTGGAGAGCTCTGCCTGTGGTAATTGCAGAGCCACTTTTGGAATTGCACGAGGTTTACAAAGCTGGGAGAAGTTCCTGCAGCTTATGATCTTCCTGATCATAAGCACCCGTGCTGTATTGATTAATGCTCTCATGTGCAAGATAAGGCCAAGGATCCTGTACCTGCTGTACTGCTTTTAGCTGCTGAGCCTAATTGGAGTTTTACCCTGGATTTTACGTATTCCATCAGTAATGAGTTATTGTATATGCCAAATGGATGATGAAGTTATTAGCAGTGTGCCTGAAAACCACAGAGGAGTTAGTTATCCAGGAGGCTGCTTTCTGCTCTGGGTCCTGGCTGGTTTGATATTAAATTGATATTAATTTGAACACTGATGTCACGCTGTTGTATGTTGTGTAAACACTCAGCTTTGCTCAGCTGTATTTTCCCTGTTCCTTGGCTTAATGTGACTTTCTGTTTGCCCATGAGGACCATGGCAGTGGGATGGCCAGCTGCACATTTTAGCTTAGGTGCAAGATTTCTGTTGGGGGAAAAGAAAAAAAAAAAAAAAGGCAAATCCCAAGGGAAGAGCTCTGCTGTAAAGCCTGTCAGTGCAATCTGCCAGAGAGCCTGGGATTTGGGCTTGGAAAAATCCCATTGCAGTAATCCATTAATCCGTGGAATTACCTGTAAGCTTTTCAATATGAGGAAGTCCTTCGATGAGATGCCATTTAAAAAAAAAATTGTATTTAATATTTATGGCTCCTCCTGGTGCTTGATTTTCTTTTATCCACTGCCCTCTACAGGTCTCATGGATGGAGTTAGACTGAGGGAGATGAGGTTGCAGCAGTGGCTGGCTCTGGCTTTGAAAGAACTGCAGAGATGCTCTCAGAGCTTTTTCCATGCTCTCTGGGAAGGGAAAAAAATATTTACAGTGGGAGAAGTTCGGGTTTTAATGAAGTGAGGGAAATTCCAGCTTTTATGGGTACAAAAGCAGGATACAGCATTCCTTCCTAAAAGCCTCCCTGCTTTATTCCAGGTGATAAAAGCTATGCCACAACACAATCAGTGCATCAAATGTCTATCTCTTTATCCCTTCTTAGTGTATTCCTGTTAAAAACCATTTCCAGGGAGAGATCATCCTTGTGGATGAACTGAGAAATGCTGCTGAACCTAAAAGTCTTGCTCTGAGTAAAAAGAGGGGTGAATTACAGGCTCCTTGTTGTTCCCATGTCCTCACTGGGCTCTGGGGGCCTTTCCCTCTCCTGGAGACTGGGAATAACTGGTTTTCCATGGATTCTCCTTCCATTTAGTGCACAGGAAGTGAAACTGCAGCACATTCCCTTATAGGAATGTTTGGGAATCGCTCTCCTCTATCTTGGCTGCAGCTTTCCTGAAGTGATTTGCATCTTAATAGCTTTGATGCTGCTATCAAAGGATTTTGGGGGAAGGACAAAAAGGCAGCAGCGTGGAATGATTATGTGAACCTCTCTTCCCAGAGAAACTAGGCAGAAAATAGAAATATTGGCTTTAAATCATGCCAAAGCTTCAGTTCAGGCTTTGCTGTGCCCGCTGGTGCTTGGCATCACTCTGAGAAATGAATATTAATTCAGATTTAGCTCTTTAGTGGGCACCACTCAGCAGAACTGCTGCAATCCCAGGACTTGGGCAGTCAGGGTAAAGACAACATGTTGGTGTTGAGTTAGGAAACTTCTCTGAGCACCCTTCTGTGAGGTGCTTTTAAGACATTGTGGTTCATATTTGAAGTTAAATCAAAGTTGGCAGGAGCATGGGGGCTTCTCCTGAGCCAACATCCAGCGAGGAGCCCGCTGTGGGAAGTTTTGGATGGACTAAAGTGTGGCGTAGGTGGGAGCAGTTCCTGCTGGGGATCCCACATCTCTCCAATATGTCCAGTTATGCAGAGTGTCTGCAGCCTGGGGCCTGGAGTGGCTGCTGGAACAGCCACACCATTCCTGGATTTCGTGGTACTATCCTCCAGGAACAGTTTCCATGCTCCCAGAGCTCCCTGCAGTGCACAGCAGTGTGCAGGGGACAACGAGGACAGTCCTTCAGAAGTGACCCGAACTGGAGCACTCTCCCATATCAGTATCTCCATCCTCACCAGGAGAACAGGATTAATCCCAGATGACTGCTGCACTAATTAGGTAGCCTCTGTAGATTTCTATATGATCCTTATCTCCGTGATTTGTCTTTCTCATGCACACCCTTTAACTTATTTTCCCTGTGAAAAGATAAAGATAGAGTTATAGATAACTTTAAAGGCTCTGTGGTTGGAGTTTTGGTTGAATTGTATCTCAGCACTGGGGCATTCCTCCCCAAAGTGGATTTGTTCCTAAATCATCCTCCCTAAAGGACTCTCCCTAAAGTTCCTGCAGCTGTGCAGTGATACAAGAAAAGGCCCAGAGGTAACCAGAGCAGGCTCTGCTCACTGTGGCACCCAGAATTTGTCAGCTGGGTTTGAAACTTAGCTGAGCATGATGGAGGGGGAAAAGGAATTTCCATTGATCTGCAGCTTTGCATTCTTCTTAATTTTCCAGTTGATTGGGGATTTGGGGTGTCACAGAAGAATTTGTCAGGTATCAAAATCTTGATGCACAAATAAGCCACTGCAAGGTGTCACTTACAGCAAAATGTTCTATTATGGTGAGGTCTGTGGGATTTAAACAGAAAGGAGTGTTGGCCACTTTGCAGGAGCTGTGAATACAGAAATGAGGGTAAGGAAAGGGTAAAATACCCAGGAAGAATTAATCCAAATAACCACAGGTCCCAGTAGGATGGAAAAGGCTGGGTAGGTACATTTAGGAGGCAGGCGGGTACAGGACAGAGGTCTGTGCTCATGAGTTGCAGAAGAGAGAAAATGGGAAAAGAATGTTCCTTCCTTTGACTTTAGGACGAATTTCTCCATGGAAAAGGTGCTTTGACCTTGGCAGGGGTGTTTGTAGTCCCCATCCCTGGAAGTGTCCAAGGAAGGGCTGGAGGTGGCACTCAGTGCTCTGGGCTGGGGACAAGGTGGGCACAGCTGGGACTCCATGGGCTGGCAGGGATTTTCCAAGATGAAGGATTCTATAATTCTGTGATTCTTTTCTCTAGTATTTTCCCAGACAGCAGCTCTTGTCCTCAGCAGCTGCTGTTGGAAGCTCCTTGACTGGCTTTGTCCTCTCCTTGGCTGCTCCTCTGCCTGTCCCTATGCGCTGGGATGTGCCAGGGATGATCAGCTCTGAAATTCTGGTGGTGCTTTACACTGGCCTCAAGCCCAGTTTGTATTCCTGGGCTTCCCACTGGCCCTTGGGATTGCACTGCCTTCACCCAGATTGTGACCATTCCAATATCTGGGGAGAAATGTCTGGGGGTTTTATTGCTGCTCTGACAGAGCCAAGTTTTCTGAGGGCAGATGTTGAGAGGTTGATAATTTAGGTGTCAGCATCAGCCTGAAAACTCTGCCAAGAACACATCAGTTTTAAGCCAGAGCAGGACAAAATATGTAGAATCTGTTAATTGCAGGCTGTTGGATTTTTGGATCAGAACTGACTTTTACAGGGAAGAGAGTCGGGTCTAATTTTGCTCTCATTTTCCCCAGGTAATTGTGTCAGTCAGGATACACTTCCCACAAATACATTGCTCTTCCCATTAATTCTACCCACAGATGGCTTTGCTGTGTAACTCCCTCCCTGCACGCCTTTATGTGGTGACAGGGTGGTATAAATCCTAATGTTCTCCTTCTAAGATACAACAGAGGTGGATTAAAAGCAGTTCCTCTTGGCTGAGCACTCCGCTCATGGAATTCTTCTGCCTTCACGTGAGTAGAGGGTACCAAAACCTCAGCAAAGGACATTGCTGCCCACCCAGACAGGCACTCACAGATCCCTCAGGATGCTGTCAAGTGTCTACACCTTCATTTATCACTCCCTTGACATACCCTTGAACAGGATTTACAACTGGCAGAGCCCTAGGTTCACATAAATGTATTTTTGAAATAAAATGCAGCAGGGAAATTCAGTTCTCCTTAATTCCTGATCCCTTGGCACTGTGATTCCTTCCTGAGCCTCTGTTCAGGATGAAAACAGAGAGCTGCCCAGCTCCAGCAGTGCCTGGCTCACTTGGCCATTGATGCATAATTTTGTTTGGGTTTGTAATTGCTGCTTAAGGTGGCAATTAATTCAAAAATATGCAATTTGCCACATCTCAGCTGAGGCCGTTCAGGCTGGGGAGCAGAGGATCTGGAGGGGAGGCTGGAGGCCCTGGGATGGGCAAGAATAGCCTGGGCCGGGTGGGAAAGGTGGCTCCAGGGACATTGGCTTGGGCTCTCTGTTCTCAGCAGCACAGCCAGAAATAAAAACCTCCCAGCCTGGAGCTGACCCATAATGGGCTCCGATCTGAATCACCTCTTTCTCTTTCATCACCATTTGAAAGCTCTGTGATCGCTGCTTAAAAAGGCTCCTGGGTTGTTTACCTTGATGGAAACGAAGATAATCCTAAGGCTACTCCAACCACTCTGCTACCGTCAGACCCCAGTGTTGGCTGAATTGATTTGTCTGGAATCAAATAGAGTTTTTAGTTTTGGTTTTCTGGGTTTTTTGAGGTTTTTGTTTGGGTTTGGGGTTTTTTGTTTGTTTGTTTGTTTTTTGGGTTTTTTTTGGTGGGTTTGGTTTGGTTTGGGTTTTGGTTTTTTTGTTTGTTTGTTTTTTATTTGTTTTTGTTTGTTTGTTTGTTTGTTTTTTGTTTTGTTTTTTTTTTTAATCTGATGGGAGCAGAATTCTGGCCAGGTTGATTTTTCCCAAATTAGCTTTTCTGCTCCCTGGTTTAATCTCTCCTTCACATGGCTCCCATGAAGGCAGCACTCCCTGGTGTCTCTTCCCCCCCGATCAGAGCCTGGGCTGTGATTCCCAAAGGAAATTGCCCCTCTGCACTTGCAGCAGTGGAAACTTTTAAGGTCACAAACAATTCAGGGATTTCTAAACTGGAATGGAGTATTTCCTGGAATTTGGGAATCTCAAAATGTTCCCCCCTCTGGGAGCAATTATATTAAAGCCAGCAAAAAGAAACAATTATTAAGTAGGGATTGATGTAACTCAGCCAGACCAATGTTTGTGGGCAGATCTCTTCCTTTTGACCTTGATGTCCCTGGGGGACATCCCCAAAACCCAGGGGAAGAACCTTCACACACTCCAGGGAGAAGAACATGCTGTTTGAAAGGGAGAATGGAATTTAGTACCTTCAAGGGGTTCAGTCCTGCATCTCCAGGTCAGTTTAGCAGCTTCTCTGCCAAGTCCTGGCCTCACTCTCAGGATGTTAAGTCAGGTTTAGTCACCAGACTGGATTTGCCACAATTCACACCAAAACCAGCACATGGCCCCCAGTGACAGCTTGCAAATAGAGCAGTCCCAGTTCCTTGACCACACTCCAAGGGCAGAGTATCCTGCCCCATTGCCCTTGGCTCAGCAGTCTCCAGAGCCCCTGGGAGCTGTTGGACACCTGCACCCAGCAGAGCCCAGGCCAGCACAGCACCCGAGCTGCTTTCTGCAGAGGCCCTGTGCTCATCAGCAAAGTGACATTCCAGCTCCTGTGGAGCTCAGAAATAAATCCAGCTGGATTTTGGCCAGTCTGGGGACTGCACAGAGACTTGTGCCTTGCTCCTATTCCTTGTTCCAGCAGCAGCTCTGGAGGTGCTGGGCAGGGAATGAAGGACAGTGGGATGAAATGGTTGAGGTTGTCTTGCATTATTTCATCTCTAGGATGAAAATTCCACAGATGTTCCCAGATCCATAATTTACTTGGGCAATTCATTCTGCAACCCTTTTTGGGGGGGGGTTCAGGCCAATGTCAGATGGGAAAGTGCTGAAATCCCAGGCTGTGCTGAGCTCAGGAGCTCTGCATTCCAGTTTGGGACTGGATATTTTTTATTTGGCTGTGAGGTGGAGCAGGTAGCTCAGGAGGGATACAGGATCTGCTGCTGAGCTTCTGTCCCTTGATTTGGAAGTGCCAGGGTGTCCTGCCCCAAGAAGATCACCTGGATACACACTGATAACTCCAGCTCATCCCCAGGGGGCAACATAACCATGGAAGTGTGATGTGGCAAAAATTGGTGCTCTCTACTAATAGGATGGGTTTGTTTGTTTGTTTGTTTTTTCTAGAAACAACCCAGAGCATTCAGAAATTCCAGCATGCAGTTTCCAGGTATAAATCAGACATCATAATTTCCTTACATGACCTGAAAGAGATTCTGAGCAACCATTCCTTTTTTAAATGGTATTAAAATGAAAGGTGTTGTCAGTGACACTCTCTGGGTGCTGGAGTAGCAGAGAACTGGGCTGAAAAGGCCAAATGTTTCCCAAGCACTGTTCTGCTGCTGCTGGAAGGGACCTTAAAGCCCATCCCATTCCCACCCCTGCCATGGGCAGGGACACTTTCCATTATTCTGGGCTGCTCCAAGCCCCATCCAAACTGACCTGGAACACTTCCAGGGCTGGGGAGCACTCAGGTCTCTCGGCAAGATTCCCAACCTTCCCCAGTTTGCCAGTAACACAGAGAGAATTCTGCATTCAGCCTTCCAGGCTCTGAGGGAAATTCAGGAAATTGTTCTTAATATTTCAGAAGTGTAGCAGGAAAGTCAAGACTCCCCCAGAGGCTTCTGATTTTGGGGAACCAGGAGCCCTGAGGCCCTGCTGGAAAAGTCCCCAGGGCTGGCCAGGGAGGTGAGCAGGAGGATCTCGCTTGCAGAGGAGCCACAGCAGGAGCAGAGAGTGAAGGCTCACCCAGCTGAGAAGAGGGCAAACAAGAGGACAGCTTGTTGGGATCAGAAGAAGAGTAAAGTGGAATTAAGGCTCTGTCTGAGTGGAAATGAGAGGAGTGCATCTCTGCCTCATTCTGCAGGAACAGATGGCTCGGGGTGTGTGCAGCCCAGGGTGAAGCACTAACAGGGGGCACTGGGATGTCTCCTCTGCCCAGAGTGGGGCTCCCCCAGCACTGCCTCACATCCAGATAATTCCAGAAGTGTGACCAAATGGGCATGGACAGGGTGGACAATGTAACAGGATGGACAATGGACAGGGACTGCAAGTGCAGCGCTTGCAGCCTGATTTCATCCCAGGTCTGGTCCTGCCTGTGGCTCTTCTGCAGCCAAGATCCTCCAGCTCAGCTCCCTGCCCAGCCCTGGGTACACTTCCAGCAGCACATCAGGGCTGGTTTTGCCCCAGAATCTTTCCAGGGCTGTTGTTACCCCAAAATCTTTCCACAGAAGTCTCTCGGGGAGTCCATTTGACTTTCCTGCTACACTTCTGCAATATCAAGAATAATATTCTCCCCAGCCTCCTCAGAGCCTGGAAGGCTGAGTGCAGAATTCTCTTTGTGTTGCTGGGAAACTGGGGGAAATTGAGAACCTCATCCAGAGAGGTGTGAATTCCCCAACCCTGGAAGTGTTCCAGGCCAAGCTGGATGAGGATTGGAGCAGCCTGGGATAGTGGAAGTTGTCCCTGCCCATGGCAGGGGTGGCACTGGATGGCCTTTAAGGTCTCTTCTAACCCAAATCGCTTTGGGATTCTGTCATTCTATGAAGAGAAGATGTTCAGGGAATTGGAATAAAAGCAAAAGGCTTTCCCTGCATTTGATTTTGCTTTCCATGAGGAACGGTGCTGAAATGCACACAGCACTGTTTGCTGCAAATTGAGGGATAGGTACAGGACCAAGGTACAGGACACTTTTTCTCTGTCCCTTGCTGAGTGGTTTGGCAGCTGAGGCACAAAATACTCCTTCACTGTCATATTTTTCCCCCCTTCTGTGTTTTGGAATCTTGAGTTTAAGCAAAGAAATAGCAAAAAGAGGTTTTCAAGGAGAAGCTTGAAAAATGAATGGGCGAAATTCAGAGCTCTGTGGAGGTTATCACCCTTCCCATTTTATTTTGTGGTGCTGCTCAGAGTTTATAAACTCAGTGTGAATAAACAGGAGAGTCCCTGCAGGTGGATGAGCCAGGGAAGATGGGATTAGGGATAAAAGAGCTGAGCCAGCTTGCTGTTCCCTGTGCCTTTTGCCACCTCTTGTTCTCCAGCACTCCTGTGGAGTCCTGTCATTATAGCTATCCCAACTTTTTATTTCTCCAGCAAAGTCAAAAGGAATTTAAACCTGAATATACTTGGGAGTGAATATTAAAGGAGTCTTAAAGCATTCAGATTTTGCAGGCAGAAGGATCTGAAAGAAGTTAAAGTGTCATTGGCTTAGTCTGTCATCAAATCAGAGTCTGGGAAGTTTTCTTTGATGAAGCTGGAAAAGCCATTGCTGTGAGGGGGGATCAAAGGCAGCAGCATGAGCAGGGGAGTTTGGCTGTTGGCTTCATGTTTACTGCTGGGTTTGGGCTGTTGGATGTGTTCAGCTGCTTTAATTACCAGGATAAACAAAGCTATGGGATAATGAACCCATCCTTAGATGCTGATTAAGGAATAATCTTTGTCAGAATTTTCAGTGCAACGAGGCAGTGACATTGTGACATCGTGACATTGTAAGTGGTCTGTTCAGCATTTCAAATACTCTGTCTAGAACAAGCTGGGAGGTGGCATCAGACACCAGCCCTGGGATGGGGACAGCTGCTTGAGCAGAGAATTGATTTTAAACCATGGAATTCTGGAATGGTTTGGGTTGGAAGGGATTTCAAAGCCCATCACATTCCACGCTCTACCATGGGCAGGGACACTTTCCACTGTCCCAGGCTGCTCCAAGCCCCAAAGTCCAACCTGGCCTTGGGCACTGCCAGGGATCCAGGGGCAGCCACAGCTGCTCTGGGCACCCTGTGCCAGGGCCTGCCCACCCTGCCAGGGAAGGATTTCTGCCCCATATCTCACCTAAATGTTCCATCTTTCAGTTGGATCCCATTCCTCCTCGTCCTGTCCCTGCAGTTCCCCACGATGATTTAACTTTAAAAAACTTTGATCCCCACAATTTTTAACTTAAAAAAGTTAAATAACTTAATATTGTGCATGAGCATGGAGGACTTGGCAAAAAAAAAAAAAAAAGAAGAGAGCTTGTAGTTCTGCAAACAAATAGATGCATTCAGAACAGTCCTTGGAGTGAAACTTCTGCCTCCCTCAATTTAATAAAGAACTCAAAAAGCTGTGACTGTGATTCTGTACTGCACAATTCTCTGGCAGGAGAATTTAATATGTATTCAGTCTATTCATTTTTGCACCTGTGAGCCACCAAAGTGTGTGGTTTGTGACGGCTATGAAAGCACCTCTCCATTTCTCCCCAGGAGAACATTTGTCTCAGTAATTATTACAAGGCAGGCAGGAGTTTCAGAGGGCAACTTTCAATTTATTTCTTTTATTCTTAGTTGCTTTTTTGCATTGTTTGCTTTCCTTTAAAACAAGGGGTGATAGGGGGAAACTGCTGAATGCAGCAAAATCAGGTTATGAGAGATGTAGTGAAAGATTTTGTGCCTGTGGAATAATTTTTTCCAAATATTTTTCTCAGGGTTAGATGGGATAGGGGCTATATTTTAACAAATTAAACAACCTTGTCTCCCCCAGCCCTCCCTGCTCTAAAAGCCTGGCTATTTTAATCTGACCAGTGGAAGTTACGTTGGAAAATGTAAATAAAGTAAAATTTAGTGGTTTCTCTTTTAGGTGTAGACATGGGGATTTCTCCCTGATCTCAGCTTTGAAATTGTACCGTGCTGCCAGGAATCTTTCACAGTCCAATACCACTTCACTGCTTCCTTTTCCGTTGTCTGCCTCTTGCTGAGACCTAAGTTTAGGCCCACACCAAGCAAGGTTCTTATTCTGAAGCTCAGTATGAATGAAAGAAGTGCCAAGAGTGAGAGCTACCAAACCCCTCCACTAAGAAAACCCGAGAGTGCTTTCTTTGATATTTGATTTGATAAATAAAACCCAAGGCTTACCCACTGTCATGCTCAATGCAGCTCCAACATTGCTCATAAACTCTTTTCTTTTGGTAAATAAGTCACTGCTGCTGATATTAGTTAATCTTGCCCCTATAAAGTTGGGGTTTGGAGGGTTTTTTGGTTTTTTTGGGTTTTTTTAAGTTATGAAATAAGACATCAAAGAGGCACGAATCAGAGTTTTCCTTCCTTGAAAAATAAATACCAAATTTCTCTTTGAAGTGGAATCAAAGCCAGGGAGTCTGCAGCTGATTTGAGAACCAAGACAGGTATCCTGTGAGAGAGGCAAATCCCAGGTTTGGTGGTGACAGAGACATCTTTTTTTAAATACTTGTGTTTCTTGTGATTTTCCCCTGACTTAAGGCAGTTTTAGTCACCAAGAGTCTGCAGCTCATGGATTTCTGTGTTTACATTGCAAAGGAAATGCAAGCAGAGCAAGGAAAGATTGGATCTGTTCTACCACATCATCTTTAACACACAAAGGAAAAAATAATGTAAATAATCGAACCCAAAGCTTCTAAAAATACCTTGAGAAGTGTTTGAGTAACCCAGAAGCTTCCCTTTGGATTTGAAGGGAAAGGAGGCATCAGGAAAATCCATCTTATTTCACTGCTTGGGGGACTGGCAGCTTGGTGCTGGTTTGGTGAATGGAACTGAGCATTAACGAGTGATCAAAAATACTGTGACACATCTGCTTATAATTCTGAATACTGAAAAGTAGATTCATATTTCCTTGAGGACTTCCCAAATCTTTGCCTCAGCAATGTTGTTTCATAGACTCACAGAGTCCCAGAATTGTTTGAGTTGGGAGGGACCTTAAATCCCATCCATTTCCACCCCTGCCATGGGCAGGGACACCTTCCACTGTCCCAGGCTGCTCCAAGCCCCAATGTCCAACCTGGCCTTGGGCACTGCCAGGGATCCAGGGGCAGCCCCAGCTGCTCTGGGCACCCTGTGCCAGGGCCTGCCCACCCTGCCAGGGAACAATTCCCTCCCAATATGTCACCTGAATTTCTGCCCTTTCACTTTGAAGCCATTCCTCCTTGTCCTGGCCCTCCAGCTCCTGATGAAAAATCCCTCTCTGGCTTCCCCCCTTCGAATACTGGCAGGATTTCTTTCAGGTACTGGAAGGAAATTTAATCCCAAGCTCTCCAGATGCAAAAGAGAAAGATAAACAGCTCTTTTTTCACTGTTAGCTGTCATCTTTGAAACTGCACCAGCTTCCTGCTGCTTTATTGTCCTGGTGGGGTTTATATTTCTTAGGGTTCTGGTGGGTTTTATGCTTCAATTTTTGCCTCAGATTCCCAAGTCCTCCCTCCTTTTAGCCCTAATTTTGGCTGTCAGTCGTTGAATGAAGATAAAATCTAACTGCAGGTTTTCTTGGATAATTCCAGGAAATTTTTGGCTTGTTATGGCCATGTTTTGCCTTTCTTAGGGTTGAGTCATTGTCACCTCTTCTCTATCTCTTCCAAAAACCAGAGATTTGATAAAACCCTTTCAGAAGTGGGATCCAGGCAGGGAGCAGTGCTGTGGGGGATGCAGCTTCCCCTCACCTCTCACTTCCCATCTTCCCATGTGTCCCTGACCTGTGACAACAGATAGAAAGAGGCAGCAATTAATGTGAGTTATGCCAAAAGATGGGTGGATTCATGGCAGAAGAGCAAGTCAAGTTAATCAGGAGCACTCCACAACCTCTATTCCCCCCGAAAGTGTGTGTCTGCCTCTCCTCAACCCCACAGTGGGATCAGGAAACCTGAGAAACCCAGCTTTGAATCCCACAGCTCTTCCCCCCCAGCTTTTTCACAGCTTCCATGTCCATCTTTGGACTGTAACCCACAGAAAGAAAATAGTGCTGAGGTTTGTTTTTCAGATGTTTGGGCTGTCAGACGGAGGGTTCATTTCTGGAATTCTGTTTACATCAGGATTTTATAGTACTGCCACAGTTATGTTCAGGCTAGGATCTACTTCTGTACTCTGCTTCTAGGAAGATACTTAATGGCCAAATGTTGATGCTGATGGATTAAAGAGGGACTGATTTTTGGTTTTTAAGTAGACCTCTCATTTATCCAATGCTGAACTTCAGCTATTTGACAATGACAGAAAAAAAAGAGCAAGAGAAGGGTTTTAAAATCCATTTTTGCCACACACACTCCCAATTTAGCCCTGCTAGTGGGAGTGGGAGCAAAAAGTCCTTGCACAGCTGATCCCTTGGAAGAGTGTGAAATATTGCATATTCTAAAGGAGTGTCCTATAGAGCTTGTAACCCTGGAATGGGCTTTACAAATGTATTCCTCTCCTGAAGCTTTCTCCTTGGAAGTAGATGCATTGATAAGGATTGTTTTGGTTTGAAAAGATGGGTATCTGCTAAGGAAGGCAGGAGCCTCCCTTGAAATGGAAAATGTAACCCATCCCTGCTCTGAATCATTATAATTTTGAAATTAAGGGGCTCTCAGGCAAAGATACGGGAGCAGGAATAACAGTTCTTTATTAGGGAAAAAATTAAAATAAAACAACAATGCTGTAATACAAAACAACACTGTCAGTCAGAACAGGCCCTGGCACCCTGTGGGTCAGGGTGGTGGCAGCAGTGCCATTCCGTGGTGGCTGCAGCCCTCCTGCAGTGCCAGCTGTGCTTCTGCTGGAGCAGGGATCCTGGACAAGGGTAGGAGTTTTCCTCTGAAGCTCCAGGGCTGCTGGAGATGGGCCTGCTCTCCCTCTGGGAATGCAGTGAGAAGAAAGCTGCTCCTCTGGGAATGCAGGGGGCAAAGGCTGCTGTGCTGTTCCCAGGGTCAGATTGTATCCAGGTAGGAATGCTTGGCTCCTCCCCTGGGCAGAGCCTCTCCAGTGGGATGATGGAATTTTATCAGCCATGCAGGGACACTCAGTGGCCATGAGCAGAAGATAATTAATAATTAATGGCCCATGAACAGCAGAGATCTCCTGGAGGGAGGACTGGTTGTGGGAGAGATAAAGAAAACTGCCCAGTGAACAGAAGGTAACTGCCCCATGTCTAACACACCCATAGCCACCTCTTGCATTTCCAACCCAAGACAAGGATGTAGCAAACCACAAAGTTGTCAGGGTTGGGAGAGAGCTCCGGGATCATCGAGTCCAACCATTCCTCCAGCACCACCATAACCCTGTCTCCAGGGGCCACCTCCAGATGGCTCCTGAGCACTACCAGAGAGGGTGACTCCACCATCTCCCCAGGAAACTTATTCCAATGTCTGATCACTCTTCCAGGGGAAAAAACTACATTCTAATATCTAATTAGATCCTCCTCTAGCTAAATACTGAGAACAGAAATAATAGCAAGGGTTACATTTGTTCCAGGGCTGCTTATGGTGGGTAATTTCTATTTTAAGGGAGTCACAATTTTTAAAGCACTTTTTCTATCTTATTTAAGTGCTATTTTTTTATTTGGTGTGAGATTTAAGTTCCTTTCCAACCAATTGATTTCTGATGTATGAATATTAATTTTGGAGAAAAACAAAAATACGAATGAGGCACAGACAGATGTCCCGACAAATGGGGAACGTGTAGGAAAGAAAACAGGAAACAGTGGAAGGAAAAAATACATTTTGAAGCAGTTAATTAAAATCTGGCTCCAAGGCAGTAGCAGGGTGATGGATCACGATGATCAGCAGAGCAGATCCAACCTATGAATATTCATTGCGAGAGCTCTCTCCTGCTGATCTCTTGGCTCCAGAGAAGGTCAGGCCCTCCCTGCTTTTCTCAACGAAACTGAGAAAACAGGTGTGGGTAAAGGAGCTGGAGCAGGATTTGAGATGGAAAACATTTTGTGTTGAAAGATGGCCGAACTCTTTGACCAAGAACAGGCAGATGTTCCAGGGATAATGGGATGCAGCCTGGCACTGGCACAGCATAGGCAGAGTGTCCAGCTGCAGGATTGGAATGTAGCTGCCTTTTAGCTGGGCTTTAATGAACTAAACAGAGCAAAGTTAGGCACGAACAGAAGTTGTTTGCACTGACAAAGGGAAGCCTTGGGAAGCAATGCTCACAACCACTGGAGAAAGGAGCCCAAGATCTGGAAATTTCAGAGCGGTGCCCTGCTGCTGTGACCTGCAGGGAGGGGACACAGGGGACATGCGGCACTTGGGGCCTGCAGGACACAAAGCAGCTTTTAAAAGGCAGAAATGGAGAGCTGGAATAACAGTTCTCAGTTCAGGGGTCCTTGCCTGTGGATTCCCATGGGAGCTCATGCTGCTCAGAAGTTTGTTGTTGATGAGGGTTTGAGTTTCGCTAGGTGATGCCTGCTAGGCTTCAATCCACAAAAAGAAGATTCCCAGACTCTGGGAGTTTAACATCTCCAGGCTGGGAGTAGCAAAAAGATACACAGGAGATTAATGGACCATAACTGAACTAAGACTGGGATTAATCTTTTAGGGTAGGGATTGAAGGAGAAGTTTTTGATCCTGGATGACTCTGTGAGGCAACACTGCATGCTGTGGTGCTCAGTGCAGGTCAAACTGTGAAGCACTGCCAGCCTGAAATAACCTGAGGATTAAGATGGGTATGTTTCTTTTAGCTAAAAATTATGGCTAAATGTCATTTGATAGTCAAGAAAGTAAAATTAAAAATGGGAGCCGTTGGGAACAGCACAGACTTTGAAATGGAAAGTGCAGTGTCAGTCAGAGGTGCACGTGGTGCAGGTGGGTCGCTCAAAAGGGAGTCCTTGGTGACCTGCTGAAGGTGGAGAGCTGGGACAGCAAAGATGATCAGAGGGGTGGAAGGGCTCACAAGGAATGACAGCAGAGGCTGGACAAGGGAAAAATTAACTCTGTATGACAGAAAATAATAAAATCCTGAATACGAGAGGAGAGGAGAGGAGAGGAGAGGAGAGGAGAGGAGAGGAGAGGAGAGGAGAGGAGAGGAGAGGAGAGGAGAGGAGAGGAGAGGAGAGGAGAGGAGAGGAGAGGAGAGGAGAGGAGAGGAGAGGAGAGGTCATCCCTTCTAGGTGTGTGTGTTTACTTTGCAGAGCTCCTTGCCTTTCAATCCACAAGAAGAAGATTCACAGACTCTGAGAGTCTAACATCTCCAGGTTGGGAGTAGCAAGAAGATACAGAGGACATAAATGGACATAAACAGACTTCATCCCTTGGTCTGGGAAAAGATTGATAAGAGAAGCAAAGAATGAGGACCAAATTAGCATTGAAGGCAAAGGGAAGGGATCAATAACCAACAGGAAATCAAATGCTAAGAATTGTGCAATGTAGAACCAATGAATGAGAATTTCTTTGGGGTTTTTTATGTATAAATGTAGAAAAAGTCTGGTAAAGAATGATGTGTGATGGAAGAATTTCTACTGCACACCCTGGCTGTGTGTGGATGGGATGATTTCCATGGCATATCCTGGCCAGGATTAAGTAATGCCTGATTCTCTATACACTTAAAAGATAGTGTGGAGAGTTTCTCTTATTCCTGCAGTTTTGGTGACAGGGTCAAACAGGAGAGAAGCTGCTGGAGTGAGAAATGGATTGATGAGAATTAGCTGCCTGCACTTGACATGTGGAGGTGACAAGGAATGGGCTAAGATGAGGAGCAGAGGCTCTGCCGATGTGTTTTGGGCATGAAAACCAATTAGCAGCGTGGGTGAGGAGATGAGCTGGAGTCAGGGTGTGAAGGAAATACAGATAATCAGCTTGGGAGAGGGATCTTCACGTGTCACACTTGAGTCTGCAGGAGATGGGGATTAATGTGCTGCTCAGGTGGTGATTTGTGCTACTTGACTCCTTAAGGACATGTCTTTATGGAATTTTCTGTGCTTGTCATTTCTCACCCGCCTGGGCCACACTTCTGAACTTTGGCTCTTCCAGCACTCTTATTAAGAAACACCTCTGGTTGCTCTAGGGGCTATAGATGAGAATATGATGAGCAGCTCATTCAGGAAGATTCACTTTTTATCAGCTTTATCACTGGGCTGGTGCATTCCCCTCCACCCCACCCCGTCATTTTTCCATATAGTCTGGAATTTCCTTCATTGGGATACTTGGGTAAAGACCAACTGGCAGAGAACAGGACAAATCTATGCATCAAAATACTCCACCACTTAGTTAGTGGAGTGCATTTAATTAGTCCTAGAGACTAGCAAACAGAATAAAGATTACAAAATATTTTTTAAAAAAGGCTTTTGCTGCTTTGGTAAACTCCACCAGGAATGTGCAGAACAGCAAAATATTATTTTCTTCAAACATCCAATAGTACAGTATTCCCTGTTGATTTTGAATAATTTCACTTTTATGTCTCCAGCAGAACTATCCAGGTTTTCATGGGACCTTAATTTATAAGTACAATGAAAAAACCACAACTTTCTGAATAGTAGTAAAATGTATCCTGGTGCTACAAGTTTTCTAGCTAAATATTATAGTTTCTTACAAAAAGTGGTGTAATCTTGGTTGGAATTTGAAATACCACTACTAGGAATGTTTAAATATGCACAGGACTCCTCACTCCTCTGGCCAGGGTTTCCCACATCTTCTATTGCTTTGGCAACTTTGCCTGGCCAAATCTGAGTTTCAGCTGATAGCAACAGTGGCTGTATCCTTGGCAGCGCTGTTGAGCAGGATTTATAGAGAGCAAGGCATTACTTGGCAGAATGAAGAAGGGAAAAATAAAAGGCAGATTTCTGGGGGAGGATGGCTCTGCTCAGGAGCTGTGTCAGTGACATCCATTGCGAACAAGTAAAAGCAGAAGAATTTTCAGGAGAAACGTCTGTATCAACAGCTACAAAACTATTTCTTATTACTTAGTCCTGGACATTTTGTGGGCTTAGAGATATTGAAAAGGCAGAATTCTTTGCCTTTTTCACATTCCAAGTATTTTAATTAATTTCTGAAGACTTATTTAATGATGCTGAGATTTGGCTCCTGTGGACGGTGCTGATCATTTTGAATAAGGTACAAGATGGTTCTATTTTTCAATATTGTCTTGGACTAATTAATGCCTCATTTAAATTCTCAGGCAATGAAGCCCTGATATTATTTTAGCTATTTCCCTTAATTGCCTTGGTATTGCAATTTGACTTTAATTTTATAATTAAAAAAAAAGAAAGCTGTAAAACCTCTGTATCTAAAAAGTTTGTTAATGTTAATTTTGCTTTATGAAAACAATTGAATGTGGAGTTTCTAAGTTGCTGCTTTCAGTCATGGAGATCTTTTTATCAGTTTCAGGGTGGAAATGAAGGATTGTGGCTGGGTGAGACAGCAAAACACCTTTGCTCAGTGAGTTTGTGCTCATCAACAGCTACAAGGGGTTGTAGGCTCCCAGTTTCAGTAGGGATTTTGTAAATGTCCTGTGGTTGTACCTGTTACCCAATTTCTGTGGATAAACAGAAATGGGAATACACTGGAAATGGGAGATCCCAAGAACAAGAGGATCTTCTATATAAAACCTACCCCTTGGTTGAGATTTTAGATTTGGTTCCTTAAATTTGGTTGTGTGCATCTCAGGCATTGCCAGCAGGGTGAAAAGAGACTTAAAAATCCATGTTTATTTCTTATTTGTGCTCATACACTGTCCATCAAGAAACAGGAATTGATTTCTAAGGCAAAACATCCTGTAAATGCACAAAGGTTTCTTACACTCTGGAATTTAGTGAACTTTGACCTAAATGCAGGGTTTTTATGTTCTCCATGATATTCTGGAATACAAACCTTAGACTGGACAGTAAGAACATGGAAAGGGTTTCCCATTAAAATCCCCTAAAAGCAAGAATGCTGTTTTCCTTCCTGGCTGTCGGGAACTGGAAGGGGCTGCCCAGGGAAGTGGTGGAGTCCCCAGCCCTGGAAATGTTCAAAAGCCCTGTGAATGTGTCACTTGAGGCATGGGTTAGTGGTGACCACGGTGGTGCTGGCTGACAGCTGGACTTGTCGATCTTAGAGGGCCTTTTCCCACCTTAACCTTTATGGGATTCCATGAACTGAATAAAAGGAAACAACATTTTTCTTTAATTGAGTTAGGGACAACTCTCAATTTGAATACTTGCAGATGATACAGTTTGTCCTTTGAGATGTTCTGGACATGCTAAGTATCAAAAGGGAGAGCAGAGAATCCAGAAGGAACCTTCCCTGGCTGGAAGCAGGGAATGGATGGTTGCTAGAAGTACAAGAGGACTGCAGAAAGCTGAAGCTGTGTCCAAGAGAAGAAAATGGAAAAGAACAATATGTGGAAGATTAAACAGTAAGGTACCAGGAGAGGGCTGGGAGAACAATTTGAGCAGGGCAGGAGAATGAAGGAATTCTTTCACAAGCACACCAGGTGCAAAAATCTGGCCACAGAGTTTGGCAGATGGCTAATAGAGACACAATAGCCAGAGTAAATAAGGCTGGAATGGGAGAGCAGGATGAACATTTTGCATCTGTGTCACCATGGAGAAGTTGGAGCAGGATGCCAAGCTCCTGTTTGGAAGGTGAGTCCTTCCTTACAAGCGCACTGAGCTTTCTTGGAGCTGTCACCAAGTCTGAGGGCAAAGAAATGCCTTTCCAAAAGCCCTGGCTCCCAGGGAAACTGAGCTGCCATGGGATGGAAAGTGAGGCATCCCCATGGGGAGATGATGGATAAAGGAGAGGAATTTGGCAGCTGTTGCTTTTGTCAAACACCTTTTGGGAAATCAGCCTGTCTAAGTGAACGTGTATTGTTGGTCGCTCTGCTGAGCACCACAGTTTGCTGCTCTTCACCTTCCAGCTGCCTTGGAGCTGAATCCCTGGGATTCTGCTTTCCAGCTAAGGCTGTTTGGGAATTCCCTCTCCTTTGCACACTTAGCAATGAGTTCCCTGCAAGTCGTTTGTAAATCCAGCAGCACTGGGGGTTTTTACTGCTGACAAAGATGACACAAATTTAGCACTGCACAACCTGCTTGCCAATTGTTCTTATGACTCTGTCACTGAGTCTTAAATACTTAGTGCAAAATGGGAGAAGAAATGTGTGATCTGTTGCATGTAAGGAGAAAAAGCAGGGTTTTTTTTTTTAATTTACTTGCAGTTTAGTGTTTGCTTTGGAATCCCAGGAAGCATTTTGAGAAGTGGAGTGATGGGCAGTGTAGCACAGCTGATATTTTTTAAACATTGGGAAAATTTGGGGGAATTCTTTTATAATAATTCCCATTTTCTGCTAACTCTTGCATAGCTCTTGCCACAGAATTGTGGAATGGTTTGTGTTGAAACATGTCCAGTGGAATCCCCCACCATGAGCAGGGACACCTCCCACTATCCCAGGCTGCTCCAAGCCCTGTCCAACCTGGCTTTGGGCACTTCCAGCAATCCAGGGTCAGCCACAGCTGCTCTGGGCACCCTGTACATTCTGTGCTGTTATACGCACAGATGTGCAAACACAGAGCTTTTTACCTCTCCTTAAACTCTCCGTGTGCCTTGAAACCCTTTGCCAGCTCCAGGGGGAAGCAGCTGAATGTGAAGAGTCAGCCTTTTCCACACCTCCCATAAATCACCATAAACACCTTTTATCATAATAAATGTAAAGCGTAGCATTGGCCTCCCGATCTCCTGCTACAGTAGGAATGGGAATATTTTCACCTGGAGGCCTGGCAGGGTGAGGCTGACTGGGTTTTAGCCTTCCCTGTTAGCACATGATGGAGGAGCCGGCGTCGCGCACCTCCGAGCACGATGCCAATTATTTTCCCTGGCAAGCTGTCACCTGGCAGGCTGGCTCTACTTCTGCAATTTCCCCTGAAGTATCTGAGACTAAACCATGCACAAACAAGGCAGGCCATGATTTATTTGGAGTGATTAGTTTAGGTGCTGATTCTCGAGGGAAGGATGCCATAGGCACTATATATTTAAATATGCAGAAGAAATCCTGGTTTGGGATGGAATAAGTGTTCAAGTCAAATTGTTGTGTTATCTTGGCTTTCCTGTGCTGCCTAATTTCCCAGCTGATGCTTTCTGTATTTCCTTGTCACCTCTGTAGTTTTCTAAATGGCAAAAAAAGCGTGTTACAAAAAAACATTTGGATTTAACCCCATGGCAGCAGATATTCTCCCAGGAATAACTGATACGAGTAATGGAAATGTTTTCTTTCTAACTTGCTTCATTGCAAAGCTCATTCTTCTTTTCTGATCACTCTACAGTGGTATGGAAACCTCCCATTGCATTTGCTTTTATAAATATCTGTAAATACATTTAGGAAAGGCTCCAACATCTGCTGCTTTCAGATGAAGTTTGGATAAAAGGCTGTGGAAAGAACTTGATTTACAAAGAATGCATTCAGTGCTCACACCTTCATGGCAGGCTAATACACAGACATCTCCTGGTTCTCCTGCTGTTTGGAATTTCCCAATAATTTACTCCTGTGCTCTTAATTCCAGCAAGTTTAATTTCCCCCTTTGGAAAACAAGGAATGATCCATGTTTGTGTCTTGTGAAATGGTATTAACTTTGCTCTTGTTGAGGGAGGGAGGGAGGGAGGAAGGAAGGAAGGAAGGAAGGAAGGAAGGAAGGAAGGAAGGAAGGAAGGAAGGAAGGAAGGAAGGAAGGAAGGAAGGAAGGAAGGAAGGAAGGAAGGAAGGAAGGAAGGAAGGAAGGAAGGAAGGAAGGAGGGAAATTCTCTTAAGGTATTTTTCTCTGATCCTGATTTATTCATTTCCTTGCCACACTAATAATTTAGTTATGTGAGGTTATAATTTAGTTTAGTGAGGTTATAATTTGAAGGAGTACTTTATCAGTGTGTGAGACCCATTTTTGCAGTTTGCCTTGTTTTTTTCCAAGATTTTTTTTTTTTGCATTTTGAATTATTTGCAAGGCAGCCTCAGCTGCACAAATCCACCCAACATCCATCTGTTGCAATGGCTGTAGTAAAAAATGAGAACCGAGTTTCTTGTCTTGTAAATATATGTGCAGTTGGTTTAGATAGCAATAAACCATCAGTATTTAAAGTGTGGTATGGGGAAATGTGGCTGCAGCAGGAAAGGAGTGTGGAGACCAATAAGACATCAAAAGCATTGGACACAGATGAGTGTGTTGCTGAATTTGGATACAGACATGAGAAAAGTTGAGACAGCTTGGAAAATGTAATGCTTTTATGCTTGTTCTTATATAAATCCTCCCTTTTGTGGGGTACCAGGGGCTCTTTAGAAATTATTTGTGGGAAAACAGTAATGATCCTTCCCCCTCAGGAGTTTTCAGCAATCTGAACCATATTAAAAACTCAGAAGCAGCAAGATCCAGCCAGCCCTAACCCAGATTCAAAGTTTAATTGTTGATGTTTGTCATTCACAATGTAATCTACCAGCAGCAGGCATTAGTATATTTAGAAAATCTGTTTTTCTGTCAAAAAAAAAAGTATTTTAAATTGAAAAGAATGCCTGCCTGAAAGATTGCTTGTGGACGAGTTCCTTATTTTCTCATTTGCCTTTATTTAATTAAGACAAATATCAAAGTAGGGAATTGGTAACTTCCTGGAAGAGAATTCGAGAAAAAGTAAACCTAAATTAACATTGCATTGTTTTCTTCTCTCTTTAGATCTCAAAAGATCTCAAAAGACCTGCATTCATAGAGATTTCAAAAGGTTTTGTCAATTAGTTGGGACATGAATCACCCTTTCCCTAAATTAGTCAGGCTGCATAATGAATATGGGAGGAAAATCCAGCTGAAATCCCAGGTGTGCATGGAACCAGTTTATCTGAGGGACACAGGCTGAACTTTAAGCACCTAATCCATTTACGTACATATCAATTACCCTGTAATGGTTAATTAGCCATGATCCCGTTAGGGGAGCAATCAAGCAATCGCATCTGTTACCCTTTTCTACAATCATCACACATTGGAGGCCACTTTGTAGGAAATATTTGACCTAAGTTTTCAGTAATTCCTAAAAATATATTCAGATTCTTTGCAGATTTATGAAAACACGGCAGGAAATCGGTGTTCATTTTCAGGGATGGGAGGTCTGGAGTTCGGGAGCATTTCCAGAGTTTGTTTTAGTGATGTTTTAAAGGCAGGGGTTCAAGTCCTCAGGCTTATCTCGGCTTCTTGGGGTGTCTCTGATAAAGTGCAGGAGCCCTCTCTGTGCCCCTGAGGTGGGCACAGCAGCAGAATATGCCTCTGCAGGGATGGACTGCCAGGAAATTCCAAATTCTGGAACATTTGAACTGGACTAAGGTGAGAGCACCCACTGCATCACGTGAAGATGATGGACATCACAAAGGTGCTCCTCCTGCTGCACATCGGTTTTTAAGCTGGTGCCAAAATCCCGCCCTAACTCAATCCAGGGAACCATCCCGGAGCTTCAAAAAAAATTAGAACAATTAACATTCAGTTTTCTGAGATTAAAGATTAAATTATAGCACTTGTGTTTGGTTTATTTTTATTTTTTTAATGTAGATGGGAGGTTGTTCCTCAAGCAGACACTTAAGGGAAGAAATCTCTGGGCATCGCAACATTCTTCCCCCATTGTGAGTTTGTTTTGCATAGGCTGATTCCCTTGCAGAGCCTGTGGAATTAAAGGCTCTGTTTTGTTTTGTTTCCTTTGGACAGGTAGAAAGAGCTAATAATAGCAGTTAAAGTATCCTCCTCCTCTTTCATTAACAGAAGATTGAGGCCAGGCTTAGATCACTTAACAGGGGACATTAGCAGATGACTTGGTGCAGAAGGGCCACGTTAAAGGGTTTTGTGGCTGCCATGTCCCGCAGCAATTTTGGGATTGAACTGGGCAAAGGGAACACAACATCCTAAAAGGCAGATGAAGTTTCTTTGTTCAAGGAGCTCCTCAGTAATCGTGTGTTCCTGGGGGTTTGTGTGTTTAGGAATCATTGCTGAGGCTTCTAAAGCCTTTTATAGCAAACATAAAAGCAAAGGAAGAAATTGGCCCTGCTGGAGTGTGTAACCCCTGAGCCTGGATGGGTTTGGATATGGAGAGAAGTGAGGATCATGAAACGCTGCACTTCCAACCTGCTGAATGCATTCTGCTGATCTTTATTCACTGGCCTCCAAAATGCAGAGCCCTAAATACCTCCACATCCTTCTCATTCTGGTCAGACTTCAGAACAAAGTGTCCCCTGTGTGCTAAGTCACTGAAGAAACACACGTGGGGTGAATCAGGAGCACCCTTGGGTGCTGTCATTAATTGTGAGAGGCCCTGCCGTAGCCTCAGGTGTTGGATCTGCTCTGTGGAATTCTAGGACTGGGGTAGAGGTTGCTGCCCTAAATGTGAGGTTCAAAAAAACCAAAACAAAACCAAAAACAAACAAACAAACAAAAAACAAACGAAAAACCCCAAAAAAACCACTTGGGGTCACCTGTTGCTGAGTTGAGTTTTGGCCAGGGCTGAAGAAGGTGGCAGCATATTCGGCTCTGCATGTGGAAATATCTTGTGTGCTCTTTTTGGCTCTTTGTTCCAAGTACAAGGAATGTCTGATTTTGTAAGTAAAGAGGTGGCATAAACAGCTCCTTCCTGCGTGAGGCTTTGCAAGGTCTTCAAAGCTGTAGCTTTTCAAGAAAGAAGCAGTAATTGTAAATCACAAAAACTTTCTTGTATGCTGATATTTCAGGGTAAAAGGTACCTTGGAGTCTGAGCTCTGCATGAATATTTGTGGCATTGACTGCTCAGCTGTTTGTTCAAAGGGGATTTTCCCTATGATCTAGGCCCTGGAAACCCCCATTTAACCCTTTCTTGGGCAACTATAGCTTGGTGCTGAAGGTGCTCCCAAAAGCTCAAGCACATCTGGTTTTCTGCTGAAGATAGTCCCAAAAGCTGTGGCACACTCAAGTCTCTAATGGCCTCCTGTCAGGTGAAGCTAAACAAGCTCTGAAATGGAGACACTTCAGGACATCTTCAGTGCCATATGGATTTTCTCAAAAAACTGAGCATTCAGTGCCTGAAAGAAAATAAAATGCCCAAGTGAACACAGTGTCCTGGCAAACCTCAGCAGCCATGGAGCCACTCCTGTCCCTTTCTCAAATCCTCAGGAGGGTTATCAGGGTGCCTTGCTCTTGTGGGTGCACCATCTGATTCAAGCTTTCCTTGTCTGTCCTGTTCTTAACCACCTTCATTTCTCATGTTGTATTTAATCCCAGAATAGAGGCTCCACTGTGACTTGCTGGGTGTTTGCCATGGTCTCCTGAAAAGCACCTGCCCCCAAATTCCTTCTCTGCCAGCTGACATGGAACTCCACCCCAGGGCTCATTGCAAGACAAGACAGTGACTCATTCTTCCCTCTCAGAAATAGCATCCAGAAAGCTCAACAGAGAAAGCCAGCAATGAACGCAAGGATTCCAAAAATGCTCCCATTCTCCACGAGTTAATTTTAGAGTAAAATCAACATTTGTTCATGGTTTAGAAAGATCTCCATCCTCATTATTAGCGTTGTTATTGTCACTATGACTATTTTTACACGGCACCTTTGATTTGCAAGGGGGTGTTTTTGACCAAACGGGAAGTCGGGTGTTCATGGTAATGAACAGAGGATTGAGTCAAAATCCCCACACTGGGAGGCTGAATTTCTTTGCAAACACAAAGGATTTCTGGGAGGTCTGGTTTCTTCGCTTTTCTTTTGGAGCAGATGGCAGTGAGAGTGACTTCATCATCCAATTTCTGTTGCTGTTTAGGACCTAAAAAATAGTTCATACATAGAGATACTGGGGATTAAAAGGAGATTTCATTTCTGCAGCCTCTCTGATGTGAGAGTCGTGGTCAGGTCTGAGGGGATTCCCACCACCCCAATCTCACTGTAACTTACTCTTTTCCAAGTTTTTTTGTCCTGGTTTTGGTCTCATTTGACTGACTTTGCTGGACACCATTTCTGCCTGTTTTGATCCACTGGTATTTTGTGTTGTGAAGACAGAAGTTTTGAATCTTCCCAAAGACAACTTGTTATTTTGTAGGGAGAAAAAAAAAAGAAAAAGTTGGCTTTCATCCTTTATTTTGACTGTCTTTGATTTGTGAAATGGAGTATTCCAGGAAACAGCCCTGTGGAGGAAAATCTGCTGGGCTCCACATACTGAACAGCAAAGCTATGAGCAAGTTAAGTGATGACAGGGACTATAAATCATGCACTCAAAACAGCCAGAGGTTTTGGTGGAGGCAGGAAGGCAACAGATCACCACTGGGCAAAGCTGATGGCTCTTGGAAAGGAAAGAAAACACTTCTTTCCTTTTTTTTAATGCGGGTAAAAGTCTTAATGATGGTAATTGTCCAAAGATTCATAGCCCTGTGTGGGAGAGGGAAGTTCCCTGTTGAAAGTGCTGTTCTGACCAAGGTAATGCCCAGGGAGAAGGGGACAGGATGGAAAATCAGTCTTTGCCATGTTGTATTCTAGGGAAGAAATGAGGATTGTCACAGTAAAATCTAAAAGCTCAAAACAACACAAGATTTAATGCAAGTTCGGCTGTAGTAAAAATGAGATGCTGGTCTTTGGTGGAATGTCTTCAGGGCTTATTGTCCTAAAAGCTCCCTTTCCCACTGAAATTTTTTCATTATTCAGCCTAAAAGTAAATTTAGGTGGAGAGGTTGTTGTAGTGTTTATTGAATTACCAGAATACTTTCCAGTATAAACAAATGTCCCTAAGCAAAGCCAGGTGTTGCTTGGCAGAGAAAATGCTCATGTGTAACTTACCACTGTAAGAGTTTCCTGCTGCTTTTAAAGAAATGAAATATTTCTTCCCTCTCCCCAAGAATGTGTGGCTATTTAGAAATAGAGGCTTCTATAACAAATGGATGTATGTTTACACTGCCTTTATATTTCTTATTTCTATCGTGTTCTACTCAGCAGGATGTTCACTTCCTAATATTATTCAGATTTAGAATTAATGTAGTTCAGTTGCACTGAGTATAAATGTATAAATCACAGAATGAAGCGCTGTTCTCCCTTGAAAGTAATAATTGGGTATAGATCTAATGCTCCCACTTCACAACTAGATTTCCCTTGAGGGGTCAAAAAGGTGACGTGAGATTTTAGCCCACAGGTTGAGAGGGAATATTTGGAGTTTAAGATGTAAATTTTGCTTCTGAATGTGGAACAATAGAGGATTTATTATTTATTACTTATTATTCATAGTGCCTTGACAGCTTGGAGAGATGGGCAGAGAAGAACTGTTGGAAACTCAACAAGGGAAATGCAGGTCCTGCACATGGGCAGGAACAACACCGGGCACCAGCACAGACTGGGGGGAGCTGCTGGAGCAGCTCTGTGGGGAAACACCTGGGGGACACCGAGCTGTCCCTGAGCCAGCAGTGTCCCGGGGGACACCGAGCTGTCCCTGGGCCGGCAGAGTGTCCCGGGGGACACCGAGCTGTCCCTGGCCCGGCAGAGTGTCCCGGGGGACACCGAGCTGTCCCTGGCCAGCAGAGTGTCCCGGGGGACACCGAGCTGTCCCTGGGCCGGCAGAGTGTCCCGGGGGACACCGAGCTGTCCCTGGCCGGCAGAGTGTCCCGGGGGACACCGAGCTGTCCCTGGGCCGGCAGTGTCCCGGGGGACACCGAGCTGTCCCTGGCCAGCAGAGTGTCCCGGGGCCAAGGAGGCCAAGGGGAGCCTGGGGCAGCAGCAGAGCACTGGCAGCAGGGCAGGGAGGGATGGTGGCCCTGTGGGCAGCCCTGGAGGCTCCTCTGGAGTGCTGTGGCCAGCTCTGGATGCTGAGGCCAGCAGGGCCAGGAGCTGCTGGAGCTGAGCAAGGGCCTCAGCTCATCTGGGTGCCCAGGAAAGGCTGAGGGAGCTGGGGCTGCTCAGGCTGCAGAGGAGCCCCAGCTGAGAGGGGCCCTCAGGCCTGGGTGTCCCTGGGTGCAGGGAGGGGCAGAGCAGGGCCCAGGCTCTGCTCCGGGGCCCAGCAATGGCACCAGAGCCACGGGCAGGGCCTGAGCCCAGCAATTGCCCTGCCCAGGAGGCACAACTTCTTCCCTGGGCACTGCCCAGCCCTGAGCAGATTGCCCACAGAGCCTGGGGGCTCTCTTCCCTGGGGCTGTGGCAGAGCTGGGGGCACACAATGCTGTGCCCTGGGCTCTGCGATGGCCCTGCTGCAGCAGGGAGCTGCCACCAGCTGCCCACTGAGCTCCTGCAGCCTCACACACCCTGGCATTCTGTAATAAACCACAATAAAACACTAACAAATGCTCAGTATCTGTTCATTAATGAGCTGCTGTATCATTACACAAAGATTTCTACCAACCTGATACTTGAGATCTGTTTCAGTTATCATTGAGAATGAGAAACAGTCCCAGTGATTCCCACATGGAGCCTACTGAACACCATTTATTGTTAATCTGCTGCCAGACAGGACACAGCAGCCCAGGAATGGGCAGGATCATCAGTATTCCTGTGCTGTGGCCTGGTTTTGCTCTTCTGTGTTTGATGTTGGCCTGCTCATGTCATGGCCATTGTAGTTCCTTACTTAGACAAATTCCCTTTGTTTGAGCTGCTTTTTGAGGCATTACAGTGATCACCATTTAGCCCCAGGCTGACTTTACTCCAAGGTTTCTCTTAGGTTTAGCTGGGGCAAATACTCAGGTGTGGTTTTGCATAGCTGCCAGCCTTCCCACCACTATCCCTCAGGATTTCTGCTTTTCAGCCTTGGTTCACCTTGTGCTCAGGGCATGGTCTGCTAGTGGGTTACTCCTTATTCTCCCTGTTATGTTTTTAAATTTGGAGACAAAAGAAGTGGGACAGGAGGAATCCAGAATCAGCCAGGCTGTGAGCATTGCTACTTTTATTCCAGCATCCCATCTGATCCAGGCTGCCTCAGCAGAGGGGAATGAAGTGTGAAGTTAGCTCTTGGAGTAAATTTGGGTCTCCTACCAGCAGACAAAACTCTCTGAGACAAAACACCTGGACTCAGTGCTGGAAAAAGGGATGTGGGATCCTTGATCTCCCTCAGTCAAATACATGGCTGCTTCCAGATGCTGGCACACCTGAGGCAGGAGTTCAGTCTCCGTGGATACTTCTGCCCAGTGGATGTGAATCCCAAGAGGTGGAAGTGCACCAGCAGTGAAATAGGTGAGAACAGCATGCGTGGAAGGATAGGGGATATCTGCCTCTGGAAAAACATGGAAGTAGGAAAGCTAACATCCAGCTGAGGGTTAAGTTTGTAAATTCTGAAAGTTTGGGGAAAGCTGATTATTGCAGATCAAATTGGGGAGTACTGGTGGAGAGGTTAGGGCAAGATATGCCACGGGGTAGAAGTGGATTCCATGGAATTTCGGATGTGGCCACTGTGACCTCAGCAGCTGGACAAATCCCCCAGGAGCCCCTTAAACAGCCACTGAGGGGAGGTGGGGACAGCCAAGAGGATGACAGAGAAAAGAAGGTGGGAGCAGAAGAAGTGAATCATCCAAGTACATGAGGAGGAAACAGCACAGAAGAAAAGGAAGAGGTCCCAAGGGGGTGCTCCAGAGGCAGGTGGAGGAAAAGGGAATGGTAGGAACTGAAGTAGGCACGGAGGGTATAAAGGCAGGAGCTGGGAAGCTGAGGGGATGGCAAGGAAGGATGAACACAGATGCACCATTGAATTTTGGAACTAGCTGAAGAGTTAGTGAAGATATACAAAGAATGGAGAATGAAGAGCTTACAAGATGGGGAAGTACCAGTAGAGTTGGGAAGAAAGGGGAGAATAGGGATAAGAAGGGATTAAGCTTAAAGCAATGGAGCTATTTTGATCAAGGCAATGTACACAGGCATAATTAACATTTAGCAGGGAAAGAGAAAAGGCATTTTGTGATCTGGACCATGTTTTGAGTTATATTTTCACAACAAAATATATGAGTCAAAAGAATGTATTACAAAAATATTCTCTGTGTATCCACTTGGATCTGGCAATTACAGCAGAAGAGTGCAGGAGAGGTTTCAAGAGGGCTCTGTAGTGGTTCTGCAAGTAGAAGTGGCTTCATACGTGTGGTGATAGGAGAGAGAGCAAAAATAAGGGCACAGGGATGATGGAAAGTGCCAGGGGAGCACAGGTTTCTTCCTTGTTTTTGTTGCTCCAGCCAGAAGAGCCTGGCAAGGATAACTCTGAGCTGTTACTCAGTTGGCACAACCTGTGTAAGGATTGCAGACAGAGAGGTTTCAGGTAGAAAATGGCCAAAGTATGAGGAGAAACCACCTTCCTCTTACTCCAGCAGATACATGGAGGCCTGGATACCTGGAGATGGCCTAACTCTTGCTTGGTTCAGCCAAACACTGATGGGGCTTGGAGCTGTGCTTTTCTCTGGGGGCATTTCATTCAGCTCTGGAATGTTCCAGTATAAAAATTAGAAAGGTGGGAGAGAGCAATGGAGATGAAAAAGGGATAAGGGGGGTTATCTGCAAAAGATTTTAAACTGGAATGTTAATGACTTCAGTCTTTTCTGTGCAATTCTCAAAGCCCCCTCAGATCAGTCTGAAGTATTTTATCGTATTTTCTATAAGACCGGAATCAACATAAAGATGAATTTGGGGAATACTTAAAGATATTTTTAATCCACCTTTGTTCTTTTCAATATGCTTTAAACATATTTCCATTAGCTTTCCCAACACTGCGCAGTGTTCCTACTTCTGAAAGCTGCTTGACCCTTGCTCAAAATCTATCACATAATGACATATTAACGTAGAAATGACTCCAGGAGGAGGTGAAGGAGAAGGCATCAAGTGCTTCCAATCTTTCTTCTTCAGCTGGATAAGAAATGCGAGGGAAAATATGTTAAATACACATTGTACATTTTCCCTGCTGCCCCGTGTCCATCCAATCAAGAATTTTCCAACAGTGAATAAGTACGAGCTGTGCAGAGCATTTTAAGAAGCAAAACCTGCCAGCTTTAGGAAAGAGGCAGGGAAGCTGGAAGTTCAGCATTCTGGGACTTGCCATGGGTGCTGTGAAAAAGCAGGTATCCTTCCTGATCTTCCTCACTCCAGGCAATCCGCTCCAGCCACATGTCCAATAAGCTCCTTGGCACTGGAAAGGTAAATATTGGCTCCCTGCTCACCTGTGTGCAAGACTCAGTGTCAGGAAAAACAGCAGCGCTGCCGTCGTGTTGGACTGATGGCAAAGTCTGCGTTGGAATTTAATCCCTAAGCACCTTAGGAGAAGCTCAGAACTGCACAACTGTGAACTCCTGGTCATATTTTAAGACTTTCATCCTAAATATTCCCATTCACTCAGAGAATAAGAATAAAAGGGAGAATAAAAGGGAAATCATGGAGTCACAGGATTATTAAGGTTGGAAAAGCCCTGTAAGGTCTTTAGGCTCAACCATCAACCGCTGTGTTCACCATGTCCTCAAGTGCCACATCCACACGTTCCTTGGACACTTCCAGGGATAGGGAGTTCATCCCGGCCCACGGCAGCCTGTTCCTGTGTTCCAAAGGTCTCCACCTTTGATCCAAAGGAGCTCCAAAAAAGCAGCCTCAGAGCTGTGTCAGTTGGTGCTTTTTTGATGAAAGTGCATTGAAACTCACTTTTATCCAGAACCGAGGAAAAGAGGGTTTGGAGCACAGTGAGGAATTATTCTCTCCTGGAGGTTCTTCTGTGAGTCTGTGGCTGATTCATCCCTGGAAGTGTTCAAGGCCAGGTTGGATGGGGCTTGGAGCAACCTGGAATAGTGGAATGTCTCCCTGCACATAGCAGAAAGTGGCACTGGATGGGCTTTAAGGCCCCTTCCAACCCAAACCATCCTGGGATTCCATGATTCCCAGGCAGCTGTGTCTGCTGGGCTGTTTGCAGATGCTGTGAGGGATTCGAGTTGAACAACAGAACACTTCTATGCCATTGTCTTTAACTTGGAAGCTCTCAGTGATAATTTAAGACTTATCTGTCTCCAGAGGGAGAAAGAGACTTGGAGAGGAGGAAGAACTGGACAATGCACACAGGGTGGGATCGCTGGGGTGTCTGTGCAGGGCCAGGGGTTGGACTAAATGATCCCTGCGGGTCCCTTCTAGCTCAGAATATTCTGTGATTCCACAAACTGGAGAAGGTGTGGAGAAAGTCTAAAAGAGCTTGGTTCAAGTAAGAGAAAGAATCTCCCTGCCAAGTGATACCCACAGCCCTCAACTAGAGGCACCAAGGAATCAGGAGGGCAAATGCTCCTCTGAATCCAGGGAAAGTCTTCATTTTGTGATGAAAGACAACTCAATGAACTCAGTTTTCTGTCTCTGTCTTCCACAGTGATTCAAACCCTCCTATTCAGAGTAACAGTGCACAGCATTCCTCGGAGACCAGATGTCTGAGGACACCGGGGAAGCAGAGGGGAGGGATTTGTGGTTGTGGGGTTGTTACTGACAACAATAACTGCGGGATCATGATGTTATTCGGGGTGAACATAGTGTTGGGAGTGGGTGGTCTGGGAACTGACACGCAGCCAGGGATTGGTGCTCTTGGTTCATCTCCTCTGATACTTTGGGAGCAGATAGCAATGATTCATGGGCTATTTTTTTTTTATTTTTTTTAATCCAAAAAGATGACTTGGGAAGGGAAAAAATTCTCTTCTCTTAGCAATAGGGTTTAGGACCTGGGGAACTGTACGGATTTCCTTCTCTAATCTGTGGGAATTAGCCCTGACTGACAGGGAGCCAGCATGCAGTTGACTTACAGTCCTCAGCTAACTTGCAGCTCTGTAGAATTCCGGGAATAAAACGCTTCTTGTCCAAAGTGGAATTCCTATGAGGATCCAAGCAGAAGGGCCAATGCCAGAACGGAGGCTGCCATTGTGTCCTGGGGGAGAATCCATGCAGGTTGGAGAGCAAAAAGGTCTTTTTGGGGGGTAAATTTTCAGTGTGTGGTAACTCCTGATGGGGGCTGTGGGGTGTGAAAAGAATAATAATATAAACTATAATAATATAATATAAACCATAGGAGTTCTGCTAAAAGGAAATTCAGTGGATTGTTGTACTGTGTAGCTGCATGTGTTATGCTGTGGTACTTTAAAGCAGCATCTCCAAAGAGAGCCTTTTACCTTTCCAAAAATTTAATTGTGAGCAATAAACCATTAAAGAATTGCCATTTGAAGACTAAAATTCCAGGTAGTGAAAAGCAGATAATCAAATGAATGCCTTGAATGTGCTGTTGGAAAGTGAGCAGAGTGTGGGAGAAGGTACCAGAGAGAGAAACAAAAATATTGAAAAGCCCTGGTGCAGTGTTTGCTTTATTGCTAGAGCAGTTAGGGAAATCTCCCAGACAGGATTACAGCTTTTCCAAAATTATTGGATGAGGAGATATCAAATCTCTCATAAGAATATTTGGTTTTAAAATACCCCTTTGCTCCAAAGAGCATTTCATTTTGTGCGGTGCCTTTCTCTGCCCTTTTATTGCTGAAGGATGAGCAAATAATTGAAGTGGGGTTTGTGTATTTCCCCTGCTGCCTCTGCCAGCTCACCTGGGGAGAAGGAGGCGGGATACAACTCCAAACAAGCTGGGTTCAAGCAGGGCAGGAATAAAATGTTCTTTATCCACAGCTCAGCCAGTGACGTCCTCGTTGCTGTAGTAGGGAGTGAAGCCAGGCCATGGCCGTGGAGCTGTTGGGTTCCTGCCTTGCTGAACAGTTCTTCACAGGAAAAAAACCCTCTTTTTAAGGCTGAGTTTTTCACCTGCTTGTGGACAATACCTTCAGGACAGAAGCACCTGAACTCTGTCTCTAGCACCAGGCTGTGGCATTTGGATGTGGCAGTGGGGTGGCACTGCCCTGGTACCCAGGACAGCTCTCACAGCCTCTGCATCCTGAGGGAGAAAGGACAGGGAAAATTCCAATTCCTCTGTTTTGTGTAATTGTGGCTTCACTAGTTTCTTATGCTTGAAGTGCTTGTTTAGGGTTCCAGCCTTGGGTAGGTTTAAAATGGTGGAGAGGGGTTAGGAGCTGCTGAACTTTTACAGCACCAAGTAACATGTACCCATTTACCAGGCACTTTTTAAGTTTTACTTTTTATATATGAGTGTGTATATTTTTAAAAAGTGTATTTTTTATATTAGTATTATATGTGTGCATGCAGTTGCTGCTTTATGTGCTACATTCCCTCTTTCCAAATACTAAGTGAACTTTTACAACCCTGCTGCATCTTTTGGGGTCCCTGGATCCTCACCCAGTGCCTCTCACAGGGACATGCTGGCCCTACAAGAACCAGGAAGCCTCAGTACTCCCACCACACTTCCCTGGACACCCTGCTCAGCTCCAGAGCCTGTGCCACGCCCTGCACTGTAAACACATGTGTCACACACTGTGACCCCGGGCAGGAGGAGCACCAGGTGACATCTTCTCCCTGAAGGCTGCTGAGAGCTCTGTGCCCACCCACGCGAGTGGGGCTTTAGAGATGGATTTTTATCCTCTTTCTTCCAAGGGTTAAGCAGAGCTCATGTTTTCTGTGTCCAGCATGGCAGCAGAAAGGGGATTCTGTCCCAGGACTTTCCCTGCATTTTTTATGGACCAGCCTAGCGAGGAGTTATCTCTTAATCTGGCTTTGCAGCCCAATATAACCTGCTTTGCTGGCAGGGATTCAGCAGCCAGGTGAGGAGTGGCTCTCCCAAAACTGTTGCTGTCCTGATGCTTGAAGGGTTTTCCTGCTGAACAGAAATGCTGTGGGCTCTTTCTGGTCCTGAGGGGCTGGAGCTTGGATTCATTTCCCAGGTGGAAGATGAGAAAATTCTGCTCAATCCTGGAAATCTCCATCCCTGCTCCAGCTGAGTGAGTGTTTGTAGAAAGCTGGAGTAGTAATTCCCTGGAGGGCTTGGGATGTGGGAGTGAGGCCACAGGAGGTGAAGTATGAGGAAGCCTATTTGTACATCTTAGCCTGTGGATTTCACCTGGCTTAAGGTGTGAAATGTGGTTCTCAGCCTCGGTGGCACCAAGTTCTGCACGTGCACGGAGTCAGAGCTGGGAAATGAGGAGGCAAAACTGCAGCAGCACCCGTGGTCTGCCAGCAGCACAGAGCTCTCCTATGAGAGAGGAGCATTTCCAGTCTGGGCTCTGATTTGGGCATTGAAAATTCCATGTATTTCCCTGAAATCTTGGTTCAGCTCAGGGCTGGCTGCCAGGCTGGCCACGCTCTGCAATGTTGCAGTGAGGGCTTTGCCTCCTGCCCTGCCCCAAAGCCTCCCAGCTGGGATAGACTCTTGTCATCCTTGGGAGCACCTTTTCCAAATCCCAGTCTGTGCAAAGCCCCCCCGCCATGCTTGGAGCCCCTGCTCTGCTGGTTTTGTGCAGGTATTTTTAGGACCTGCCCCAAAAGTGCTCCTGGCACATCCAGCATCATTTCCAAGGCAGCAAAGGGCAGGATTGGACCCAAAGTGTTGTGTTTGCAGTGAGAATTCCAGGTTACACCATCATTAGCTGCCCTGTGCTTTAGATGAGAAGTTACTGTGTGGGTTCCATCCACTTAAACCTCCTGGTTCTTTAAATAGGTGTCCTTGGCCAGCTTTTCTCACTCCGTTAATCCCAGCACAGATGAACTGGCATGAATAGAAATGTTTATGGCAGCTGCATATGGAATATATCTGATTGTTGCACATAGGCAGAGCTCTGGGCTTGTCATTTGCTGCTCTATAAAGAGTCTTGGATAATCTTTCTGAAAGGAGCTGTGTAAATGCAGATATAATTAGCTTTTTTTTTCCTCTTTTTTTTTTTTTTTGGAAATAGATATCTCTTAATAAAGCACTGGAGCACAGAATAGCCATTTCCTGTGATTTTCATTCACATAATATTTATAGTGCTGCAGAACAAATGAGCCGTTGGAAAGGCAGAGAAATGAATGCCGTGGATGAACTTGCCTTGAGAGGAGTTTGTGATCAAATTATGAATCTAACAAACTACAGTAAGCCAATTACTGCTCCTCCTGGATTTGTCAGCGTGCAGGCTCAGTGGGATTTGGTGTAATCCCTCCCTGTGAACAGATGGGCAGATTGTAGGGCTCTGTCCAGACTTCCAGAGGGCTGGGATTGTCTTTTCTTACCCTTTTTGCCTCTCAATGACAACAATACTCGGAAAAGGTTGCACAGAATCAGTGAGGATGTTTCTGACCTATCCCTGTGCAAACTGTCTTTAAATTTTTACCATTTTTTCCTCCCCAGAAGGTCTTTTTTTGCCTGCCCCGGGGCACATTGTGACATAGGGCTATAGTTAAGAGGTGGTCAGCATTTTACTATGAGCTCTTGTTTGCAGGGAATTACAGAACACCCCAACCTTCTCCTCCAAGGTCAAACCAACTGAAATGGCAGGAAATAAAACAGGAATCATTATTAGTCCTCCCTGAAATCATTTTCATCACAGTCACTGAGTTGCCAGCTGCATCTCTGGCCTTCTAGAGCTGCAAACTTTCTGCTTTACAGGAAGAAAATAAAAATGTTGCATCATCAGGTGGGAGATGAAAAGATTCTGTATTTTGTCTGCTACAATTCCAAGAGGTTCCCTGTGCACCTTGTGTTGCTTCTTACACAAACCAGACACCCATGCAGCAGAAAGCTGCCAGTACTGTCCTTTGCCTCAACTAAACCACACAAAATATTGACTCCTTTAAGATTTTTTACTTTATTGCACAGCTGTAGTCTCGCTTTTAACTGGAAATACATGCTGGTAACTTCTAGACTCGATCCAATATTTGTTTCCTAAGCAGTAGCTTCAACTCCCCAAATCTATTTAGCAACTACTCAGTAAGGAAAGAAATCGTTGTAAAATGTAATGAAATAAAGTCATTGGTCCCACGAAGGCTGAGCAGGGCCAGTTTTGGGTTCAGATCAGGTTCTCCAGGGCTTTGTCCAGGAAAAAAATGTCAGGATGGAGGCTCCAAAGCCCCTGCAGCACCTCTTACCTGTCCTTGAGAGGAAATGCTATACCTTATTATCGTTATTGATTGCTTCAGCTTATGAATCATGGGGCATCCTGAGCTGGGAGGGACACACAGGGATCATCCAGTCCAGCTCCTGGTTTTGCCCAGGACACCCCAACAATCCCACCCTGTGCATCCCTGGAGCTCTGGCAGCCTTGGGGCTGTTCCCGTTCCCTGGGGAGGCTGTTCAGTGCCTCAGCACTTTTTTCCTAAAGGAAAAGCTCTCCTGTTGTGTCTCCTCCTGCCACATCTGAGCCCTGTCATTCAACCAGGTTTTGAGATCATCCATTTTTCACTTGTCTACTCCTTCAGACCACACTGTCCTCGCTTGGATACAAAAATATCGTGGGAGACAGTGCTGAAAGTCTGGGAAAGTCAAGGGAAATTATAACTGCTGTGTCCTCATCCACATTCCATCCTTTTATTATTTCTGTCACTGTCTCCTAGACAGGTTGGTCAGGCATGATTTAGCTTTGGTAAATCCAGACTGACTGATCCCAGTCACCTTCTTCTCCTCTGCATGCCCAAAGACGTGTTTTGGGAGGACAAGCTCCATAATTACCAAAGATATCACTGTCATCTGAGGTGTTTAAAAGAGTTGGAAGATGAGAAGGAACTTTATGCAAGTTTTAAAAAAGACTGGACTGAAGAACCTGTTGTATTGAGATATAAGAGAATCAGAGCTCTGTAGCAGGTCAGCTCTGTCTGTCTGGGACAGCTGGGTTGCATTCCTAGGACAAGTTGGAATTGGCAGGTGGGGATCAATTCACAGGTTGGTGAAGTACACACAAGGCTCTAACAGAACCTTGGCTCCTGCTTTTTACAAAAACAGAATTTATTTCCCAGGCATCCTCTCCCCGAGTGCAGAGAAATGCACCTGAGCCCGGCAGAAGTGGAATTTGGTCTTCCCCGTGCTGCACTCTGTGCAAATGCATCCCAGAGAGAGTCCAGCTCATCCAGGAAAATCCTCAGTGAGAGGCTGGCCCTGGCTGTGCTTGGGTCAGACTCGTTGGGGAGTGTGGGGTTTCCTGCCCACCCAGGGATGCCAGATGTGGGGTTTCACCCCCGGATTGGGATGACCCCAAAAGATGGAAAAGTACCTCCTCCAACCCGCACCTTCGAAGAAAGACTCAGTAGTCTTCTGTTGTCTGTTCTCAAGGTTGTTTATTGTTGGTTATCTAAAAGATTCTTTCCCTGAACTGCTGTGGCCCGTTCAGCAGCTCAGACAAAGGCACACTGCCCTCCCAGGGGGCTGGTGCCATCTTTTATATCATATATTACGTACTACATGTTTATACTTTTCCCCCAATGCCTACTATCTATATTGAATGGTGACTTTCTACTCTAAACCAATCTGTGAGTGCCAACATCACCAAAGACATGGAGGCTAGGAAGGAGAAAGAAAGAGGACAGAGCACACCCAAATCCCTCCATCTTAGAATCCCTGACCCCCATGTACAAAACTTGGACCCCTGCGTACAAGGCTTAAAACCCCCCTGTACAGCACTCAGAAACCCTTCCTTTCACTTCATGATTATCTCTACCATGCTATCTAAACTTGTGTGTTTGTGGCTTGTAATTCTTCATACAGAGTTGGTAATTTGCTCCATGGGCTAAGATCCAAACCCCACGTGTGTCTTTGGCTGCATGCCAGGGTCTCAGAGCCCCCTGCCAGCGGCTCTGGCCATCCAGGACACCCAGAGGGATGTCCTGGGTTCCGACAGGGAGAGGCAGGATGCTCACAGAGGAGAGGGAACCTTTCCTGAGCACCTTTGCTGCCAAGCACTCCCAGATCGGAGCCCACAAGGTGAATTACTTCCTTTTGATGATGTTCTGAGGGAATGGGAAGCTACCAACAATAACATTCCTGGAGCATATCAAATATTTAATGGACATGTCTGGGAGCAAGAAGCCTTTTCTCTCCTTCACAGGCAGCTTCTCCTGGGTTGTCCTTTCTGCCTGTAGGAATTCTTCATTCCTGGGGGACAAATCCTGCCTCGAAGATCTCGTGCTGTTGATTTCATGGGAGCTGGCTTTAGTGTTTTGGGAACACTTTAGGAATGAACACTATAACAAAAATACAGGTCTGTGTGAGGGACAGGTGGATCTCACAGCACAGATAAACCTTCGTAATAAATGGTAGAAAAAACTAAATATAGCACACAGCTACACCAGGAAAGAGGAGTTACCCTAGGTATTACTGTGGATATTAGATTTTTAATCTTGTTTTCATTGTTTTTGATGCTCAGGTATAAATAATATTTCAGGTCTTGTAACACAAAGATAGTGCTTATTCTGATTTTTTTTAAATTTTATGAGTTTTTTGGAAAGAAATTAAGCTTTTAAGTCATACTGGTAATTTGGGCTCGTGGGTGAGAAGCAGTAGCATTAGATAGGTTTACAACAACCTTGTGTACTTATTTTTTGAAGGACTAAGGAGCAATTTTAGTCCCAGTAGAGGTTTTCAAGAACTGGAGTGCTGTGGTGTTACAGTGGTCACATGACCATATAAACCTTGTGTTATGAGCTCCCCTTTACTCTCATCATGTTACAAACTGACAGAGGGGGGATTTAGGTGGAATATTGGGAAGGAGTTTTACCTGGAGGGTGGGCAGGCCCTGGCACAGGGTGCCCAGAGCAGCTGGGGCTGCCCCTGGATCCCTGGAAGTGTCCAAAGCCAGGTTGGATGGGCTTGGAGCAGCCTGGGACAGTGGAAGGTGTTTTCGGGGGTGGAACTGGCTGGGCTTTAAGGTCCCTTCCAGCCCAAACCACGACTCTCTGATTTAAATAAGCTCCATTACATGTCTGGGTGGTCTCCCATGAGTTGCACGGCGTGAAGTTCCCAGGAATTGTGAAGGGCAGTTTCAGGGAATGCTCTTTCAATTCCTCGAAGGTGAGTCAGAGCCTGAGCTCTTTTCCAAACCCTGCTTTAGGCACCTGTATCCCGGGGGATGAGAGCATCAACCAGCAGCATCGCTGTGCCCAGCCGGCCTCGGGCGGCATTCCTGCTGTCCTGGCAAACGATTTCCCAAAGGCAGCGGGAGCTGCCGCTTCCCCCGACAGACGGACGGACGGACCCCGGAGCGGGGGAGCGGCTCGGGAGCTTCGGGGGTTCGGTACCCAGCGCTGCCCAGCTCCGCCCGCAGCGCTCCGAGCCGGGGGGAGCCGAGAGGGGAAGAGAAAGGGAGAGAGGGGGAGAGAGAGCCAGGGGGGCTGGGAGCGGGGGAGTGCCCGGAGCCAGGGGGGCTGGGAAGCCGGGCTGGGAGCGGGGGAGCGCCCGGAGCCAGGGGGGCTGGGAAGCCGGGCTGGGAGCGGGGGAGTGCCCGGCGCCGGCAAGGGGCAGGCGCATCCCTGCCCATCGCAGCAGCGGGAGCCGGTGGGATGCGGAGCCGCCGGTGGGGAATGGCCGGGCGCCTCCTGCTCTGACATGCCGAGGTATTTCCGTCGGGTTGTTGGATGCCGGGCTCGCTGCTGCTCTGTTGCGGCGCTGGGGTTACTCGGGAAGCGGAGAGGAGGGTGCAGGTGTGCTCTTGCTCCCGGGGGAACTTGCTGCATCACCCAGCGCAGCAAACTTTGAGCTGCCAACTCAGGCTGGGGGGGTCTTGGGTTTGATTTCCCTTGGAATTCAGGTAAAAGTACGCCCAGGACTAATATTTTTATTCACCTCTTTAGAAGAATCATGAGTCTCGTGTTCGATTTGGAATGGGGGGGGAGTCAGTAAAAAGAGCCGGGGTTTAGTTTAATGTCCTTTGTCAAACTGTCTCTCCATCAGTGTGGCTTCCCTGCAGTGAGGCAGGAAAGACCTGAGCACTCGCTTTTCTGTTGTTTGCACTGGAAATTCATGTTGGTGGCACTGTGGAGGTCCCACAGCTCCGCTCCTCTTCCTCAGAGGAATTCCTTCGCAGCACCCCCATGCCCAGCAGCATTCCGCCTGGGTTTTGCAGTTTTTAGAGTTGAGTACTAGGAAACCTAAGGGCTTGTACCTGGCTAATTTCTTGATAAGCCTCTACACTCAGCAGTAAGTGCTCTGTTAGTACTTTCTGTCAGCTTCTCTCCCCTTTTTCTCATACCACAGTTAACCCTAATTTAAAAAAAAAAAACAAACAGCCACTTCTTTTGGTCATACCTTGAATTCCTTCATATTTAACTCTTCTTACTGTATACTTTTGTTTCGTTGTTTTGGGTTTTTGGGGTTTTTTTGTTGTTGTTTTTTTGGTTGGTTGCTTGGTTGTTTTTTGAGTTTTGGGGTTTTTTTTTTTACTTGTTCCTTGTCTGTTAATTCAGTATTACTTTCGTAATTACTGTTCATTGAATCCTGCATTTTCCTTGCCTGCTGTTGATTGCCATGCTGCCGCTACTTATGATTTTTTTTTAAAAAAGGGGAGTTTTAGTGGTTACTGCATCCCATTTAATCTGGAGAACTGTAAACAAGTGCAAACGAGTAAACAAGTAAACTTGATGTCACATTTGAAGGCAGAGGGGAGGTGTTTGTGTTTCTCCACACCAAGGGAGGTGGTGTTTAAGGTGCTGTGTTGTCACAAGAGCATAACATTCCCTGTGGAAGGGTAACCCCAAGTCCACGTTTCCTTCCTTCCTTCCCATAAAGCCAGCTGATTGGTGGAGCTGGCAAGCTGATATTACAGGAGATATGGTAAATAATTAATAATATTAATGGCCTGGACTTTCACGCAGTGTTTTGCTTTGCAGAGTTGGAGGCTTTGCCTGTGAATTCTCAGTTCCTCTTATCAGAATTTCAGGGTGGCTTTGGGGTTTTCTTTGCCAGGGGAGGCTGCAGAATGGTGAGCCAGGGGTTATTTGATGCATTTTATCTGCCCATGGTAGCACTCAGGTTTCAGGAACATGATCCCTGTGGCTTGGCAGGTGCACCCCTAAGAAATAAGAGTGGAATTTAAGGAGAGGACAGCTCTGCTCAAGGATGAAGCCTCCACTCCCAGCTCTTGTCTGGAGCTGCTGAGGCAAGAAAGTTCCTCCCAGGTGCTGTGTTTCACACCTTACCCTTGGAGAGGCAATGTGCAGGCTGTGGAGAAGTTTGGGGCTCGATATCTTCTTTATGGTGTTCTGCTCGTGCTAAATCACTGCTTGGAATAATTGTATTGTCACCTTGTGTCATATTTGCTCAGGTGTAATGGCTCTGCCACAAAGGCAGTCGCCTGGAAAATTGTGCTGCAAAATTTTTTAATGTTCCTTGGAAAGGTGGGGAGGCTTTAGAGCCTTTTTTTCCCCTTCTGGTTTAAAAGCAGAGGTTTAGAATTTTTTCTTTTTCTCTCATTTTTTCTTTTTATGAACATCCTGGTTTCCTAGTGGCTGGGATTGTCTGGTAATTTCTTCTTTTAGGAATAGGAGATGGGTCTTTATACTGAAGAAAATTTTCCTCACAACTACTTTCAAATAAAATGAAATGAACGAAATTTAGGCTCTTTAGATGAAAAATAGAACTAAGTGGCCATGCTGTATTCTGGTCATAGCTTGCTGTACGGCTAAATTGTTGTAAGGGTTAAAGGTATAATGTGTAAATTAATTCCTTTTGTGCTGCAGGCTGTGGTTTGAGAAGTCCAGTTTTAAGTTGCTTTTTAAATTGTGGATTAGTAATTTTTGTGTGTTTCTGAAAGGCTCTTATTCACAATCATCAGTTTTATTAAAAAAAAATTTCATAAAGAGTGGACTTGTGAAGGGCATTGGTGTAGTTTAATAGCACCACTGGACTTTTGGGGCTGAGAGGTGGCAACGCTGGTGTTAGGAGGCAGTTTTAGCACTGGTTCTGAGTTGATAATTTTAAATGTGCATTAGGAGCCTCAGACAGGGAAAGACCATCTGCATCTGCAGCCGTGGGGCTGGTACTGCTGCCTTAATGCCAGATCTCTCCTGGTGTCATCACTGAGCCCTTCCAAAAACAAGGATGGGGTTGGGCTGTTGGTCTTTAGAATCCCAGAATAGTTTGGGTTGGAAGGGACCTTAAAGCCCATCCAGTGCCCCCCCTTGCCATGGGCAGGGACACCTTCCACTGTCCCAGGCTGCTCCAAGCCCTGTCCAACCTGGCCTTGGGCACTGCCAGGGATCCAGGGGCAGCCACAGCTGCTCTGGGCACCCTGTGCCAGGGCCTGCCCACCCTGCCAGGGAACAATGCCTTCCCAATATCCCATCTGATCTTCCCCTCTGGCACTGGTAATCTGTTCCTTCTTGTCACTCCATGGAAAAAAAGAATGGAAGTTTTATCACTCCACTGGAATTAACTCACACTCCCTGCTCCTCCTCTGTGGTTTTCCACTGGGCTCTTCACAGCCCTCCAGGAAATGTCTTGCACTCCCTGAGTACCTGACCCTGAGCTGTGCCTCTCTGAACTTATCCTGCTTCTGTTCCTGCAGCCCTTCAGAGCCTCCAGCTATTTCTGGGTGCTGTCCATGGCCCCTCCTCCACGTCCTGTGTCCCTGCTGTGTCACATAGGATCAACCCGTTCCTGCCATCAGTGAACACAGTTACTGCTGAAAAGTTTAATGAGATCAGTTCCAAGCCTGAATTTTAAGACCCTCTTAATAATCACTTAAGTTTTCAGCACTTCTGCTGTTGTCTCCCCATGAGCCAGATGCTCACCAACCCCTGAATGCCTCTGCCTGTGGCAGCTTAACTCCCGTTTTCCCACGTGACACTACTGAATACTCAGCTAAACCCCAGATTAATGGGATCTCCAGCGTTTAGGGAATGTTATCTGGTGAAGTAATCTCTTAGTTAGTCTTTCATGAGCTACCTTGTGCTGAATAATAAGGAATTTGGTCATGTTTCCCAGTGCTTTCATGTCTTTGGAAAGAAATTTGAAGGGAAGAGCACTTGGGTCTCTGTGCCACTAAAGGAAGTGATGTAGGCTTGGAGAGAATTCTTCTCTTAAGCATGAATTATTAATTCCCTGCTCTTTAATTGTCTGCAGTATCCCAGTTAAAGGAAATGTCGAAGTGGTGTTCAGTTTTTGTGTGCTGTTCATTTCCAAACTCTGGCTTTGACTTTAATGGTCCCTAAAGCTTTTATTCCCTTTATGATGATTTCTTCTTTTATACCCTTGTGTTTCTTATATTTTATTTCATTTCTTTTTTCATTTTCATTTCTTCACCGCTCACCCCCTCCCTCTCCTCCCATGGTAAATATTAACACCCTTACTGAAAATAAGGTCAAAAATTTCCTTTGTACTTAGACTCGCTGGATTTGATGACCTTGGAGGTCTTTTCCAACCTTAATGATTTGGTGATTAGCCTTCCCAAAATACCCATTTTGCTGCAGAGAAACCCACATTGTTCTTTTCCTGACCCCTGCCTTCACAGAGCACCCAAAAATCTTCATAAAGTTCTCAAAACCAGGAAAATACTGCATTCTTGGAGATCTTCCTGAGATTCTGCACACCAATTCTCCCTAGATTTTCTTTTAACTTCTTCATTGTGTCTGATTTTAGGCTTTTTAAAACTCCATAGGTAAAGCCTTCTAATGTTGGAAGTAGTTCCCTGTTAGCTGTGCACCCATACAGAGTCCTTCATCTTGAGAATCTTTCCTTCTCTCTTTTTTCTTTGGAATATTTGGCACCTGTCATTGAAAGATTTCTGGGCCTCCTTCGTTTTCAGGTACCTGAGATTCTCATTTCAGTTGATTTTTCTAGTTACTTTCCTTAATTCCTTCCTTTTTTTTTTCCCCAAATAAATACTGATAACCCTTAATTACAACCCCTTTTTCTTTTGTTTTTCCATCTTGTTTAATCAACTGATTATCATTCAAATCCAGTTTATTTTCTGTCAGCTAATCCTCTCCAAACTGAGAGTGAATTAACCTTATTTCTCCCAGATACAAAGGTTTCCTGCTGGATCAATCCTCTATGAGAGCAAACAAATTAAGCTGCTATTTGTAATTTTTGTTCTTTGTATCTGGAAAATGAAATTCTCCAACAGTGGCCCAATTTCTAAAGAGTTCTTAATTCCCTTAAGGACACCACAGCCACCCATGTGTTGCTTCCAGTTTAAGGAATTACTGCCCCTCAATGCAATTTACCTGGATCAGCCCTTCCCAGAGGGATTTTGATCACCTCCAATATTGAAATTTAACATATGGCTCTTCTCTGGCTCCCTGTCTCTGCCTCCAAAGGAAAATTCTTTGGAGAATCTTCTCTGCTCATGTCTGGAGAAGCAGTAAGATCAAGTTGATTGGTCGCCCCAATGGTTTTGCCTTTCTGGCAGCTCTTGGAGAGAACCAAAATGGAAAAATTTTGCCCCAGATTAGGCCAGACATCGGAACAGCATCGATGCTTCCAACCTGCTGTCAACTATGGCTCCCATGAAACTGATGAATCAGAGTTTGTTTCATCTGGGGAGCACAAGAGATGTGGGATTTGTTTGCTCTGTCCTGATGTAGGACAGGCATTCCTCAGAATACATCCCTTCAAATGCTGCTGCTCTGGTCCCTCTGTAGAGAAGACATTTTAGATTTTATTTACTCCAGTGCAAGGTGGTCCCAAGTTCATGCACACATAGATCCAAACTGTTGGTTTGATGGAAGGAGAGAGAGCTGCAAGGTTCCAGTACAACAATCCAGGCTTTTAAGAAGAAAACTTTTACAAATCACAATATCCAGAAATAATTGTGAGCTCTATTAAAGCACAAAATGTCTACTGAAATTTCATAATGGTTTTTATTATCACACCCACCTTTCATAAAGTGAAATTCTGCTGTGACTTTTCCTCTTGGAACTGTTAAATCTCTGGGATATCACCAGAGCTTTGGATTTGAAATTCTGTAGTGGCTTTTCCTCCTGGAACTGTTCTGTCTCTGGGATATCACCAGAACATTGGATTTGAAATTCTGTTGTGGCTTTTCCTCCTGGAACTGTTCTGTCTCTGGGCTATCACCAGAACTTTGGCTTTGAAGCCATGGCAGCTGAATCTACTTCCTCTGTGACACTCGAGATGCTGCAACACCTTTTGCATTTCCCAAAATCACCATTCCTTGGGAGTGCTCTTTTCCCTCCCAGCACACAAGCACATGCTAGGTTCTGAGTTAAACAAATGTTATAATTTTTAAGCACTTCCAAAATCTTAGCTCAAAACGAGGCCTGAATAAAGCAGGATTGTGACAATCCATGAGCAATTGGAGCTGTAATTTTGGGTGATTCACTGGGACAAAAAGGGTTTGGTACAGACTGAGTGTGCCGAGGCCAAGATGCTTCTGGGATGTGGAGAATTTAGGTTCCCCCAGTGGCAGTTCCTGATCCTGCCGTGGTCTGCAAGTCCCGTGCATTCCCTGATCCCACCTGTGGGATCTGTAGAATCCTTGTTTGTCCTCTGTCAGAAGTGCTTGGCAGGGGAAAGGTTTAGGGAGGAGAGTTGACAGGTTTTGGTGTCCCCTCCTGGTGTCAATGTAAAGTTTTGAGCTGTGAAAGTGAGTGCTGGACCTGCTGCACTGATGGTCCCAGGGAAATGGGCTCTGAATCCATGTCAAAAACTGGAGAAATCCCTGTAATCCCACCTTGGGCACAGCCAGCAGCAGAGCTCTCCCAGCCCAGGGAGCAGCCAAATCAAGCAGCTGCTGTCTGACACAAAGGTTGGGAGCTTGGTTCTCGGTCCAGAAATTTACATCCCTGGTTCTTAAATAACCCACACAATTTTAATTAGGCGAGGTACTCTTACACTGTATCCTTCCTTTAAAAGCTTTATAATGAGTTTACCCCACACTTGGTGCTTTGGTGGCTCTGTTTCAGAAGTTCCCTGAGCGTTTGCTTTACAAATGCTGTGCATTGCAAATAATACCATGTTTAGTATTAGAATACTCTGTGTTCAGCACCACTTATGTGGCTCAGCTTCTGTTTCTCCTTGATTTGAGGCATCCTGGGCAAGGATAAAATCACTGTGAACCAGGTAAGGTCATCACAGCATTATTTGGAAACCAGTTAATGAACTGGTCAGGGCTGTTGTTGCTGAGTGCACACTGTGTCGGAAACCTTATTTAAGGTATTTAAGAATTATCATTAAAATCCACATTCATCACACAACCTTCACTTAAAACAACAAAAACACCCAAACCAAACAAACAAATTCCCAACACTAAATCCAACACAACACAGAACAAAAATGAACAATTTACACAAAATCCGCCTTTCATCACAATTACAACGAAAATTCCCCACCATCATTCTACCCTGTAACACTTAACACTGTTCAGAACTTGATTTTGCAGTCCCAAAAAGAGTAGGATTACAGCATACCTGACCTACCTCTGAGGTTATGGATGTTTTAGGAATCCTCTCAGAATTCTACACAGAATCCTCTCTCTGTTTCTCTACTTCTGGCCTGAACATGCAGTGAAGCTGGTGCTGGTGATGGGACTGACTCTTCCCAGGGTGGGCCTGGAGAAAAACAATAATAATTCATCCTTGCCAGGGTATCAGAGTGTGGATGTAGAAGATTTGTCTTTCTCAGAGCTGCTGCTTGCCCAAATGATGGATATTGTGAGGCCCTGGCAAGAGAGATGCTGTGTGTGATGTACTTCCCAGCAAAGTGACACTCGAGGGGGTGGGGGAAGTTGGAGGGGTACCATGGAATGCTGTGGGGTTGCATCAAGGATGGATGGGGCTCTGAGCTGCTTAGAGCATGGTGCGAATGTCACTGAGGTTGTGGGTTCAATCCCTGTATGGGCCATTCACTTAAGAGCTAGATTTGATCCTTGTGGGTCCCTTGCAGCTAAGAATGTTCTGAGGTGTCCTTGCCTATGGAAGAGGGTTTGGAACTGGATGATCGTTAATGTCCCTCCCAACCCAAACCCCTCCACGATTCTTTGATAGTCAGCCCTCTCTTTGGCAGATCTAGAGGAGTTTGAGCTGGCTGGACACCCAGTGCCGTGCCTGGTGGAAGCAGGATGTGGATGGCCCTGTCTGCTTCTGCTGCACCATTAAAACCTGGTTTAATTTGTGTTGCCGTGACCCTTCAGACCCATGTAGCGTCCAGTTTGTTTTCCAAAGAGCTGAGATGGGCCTTGGTGTTGCTTTTGCAGTCTTTGTGTTCCATGAACTGCTTGAAATGCAGCCAAAAGTCTTGAGCAGACTGTGCTTGTCCCAGGTGTGCCAGGAAACAAGCAGCGAGGACGTGCTTCTCCCTTAACCTTGACTCCTGTCCTCTGCTCCCGGCTGGATCTGATTTACTTGCATGTTGAACACACCACGGGCAATGCTCTCCTTTAATGCAGGGAGCAGGATAAGAAGTTACGGCCCTGTAACTTCCAGTTTAAGAGCTTGGAATTGCCCCAGTTTCCCAGCCTGAGCTGGAGAGCGGAGCCCACATCGCCGCAATTTATGAGCCGTGGGAGAGGGCAGTAATTGCTGCAATTGTCTCAGCTGACACCCGACAAAGCTGAGGGCTGCTCCCACTGCTTTCAGAGCTTCCCAGGGCTTGATCCAAGGCCTAGCACAATCTCGGCCTTAGCTCAGCACCAGGCAATTGAGAAGGCAGCACAGACCGTCGTGTGGAGCCTGTTGCTTCTCTTTAGGGAGAATGTCTTTGTTTTTCCCTACTCACAAGGGTTTAGCTCATGCCAGAGAATTCTGTGAGGGATAGCTTGGAGATGTCTCTGTGAACAGAGATAGGTGAACCCTCCCAGTTCCTGTCCTAATTGCTCTTCTTCCTCTCCTAAAAGTGGGAGAAAAGCCTCATGTTCTTTTCCCTGTGGCCTTTTCTTGGAAAGATTTTGGAGGTGGTCCCTCTCCATCGTGGGTATCAGCAGTGTCTGGCTGCTCTTCCTTGTGCTGAGGGACACATGGAGCTGCTTGTTCTTCCCAGCAAGGCCTCTCCCTGCCTTTCCAAGAGCCATTCTCCCTGGCAGGGATGCTCACCCTCTTTGGAGTGGGATTGCTCCTCATCCCAGCATGTTGGCAGCTCTGCCTGCACCCTCTTAAGCCCAACACTGTCCATTTTAGACCCTGCTCTGGGTCTTCAGAGCTTTGTTGAGGGAAACTGGCTCTTCCTGTTTGGGTTGGGTGTGGCAGCTCTTTGATATCCATGTGGGAACACTGGGAGTTTTGAGTCCTGGCTTGGCCCTACTGCCTGTAGCAGACCCAAAGGGAACTTCATTGCATCCCAGACTGGTTTGGGTTGGATGGGGCTTTTGCCCATTGCATTTCACCTATCCCCTGCCACGGGCAGGGACACCTTCCACTATCCCAGGCTGCTCCAAGCCCCAAAGTCCAACCTGGCCTTGGGCACTGCCAGGGATCCAGGGGCAGCCCCAGCTGCTCTGGGCACCCTGTGCCAGGGCCCGCCCACCCTCCCCGGGAACAATTCCTAATTCCCAATATCCCATCCATCCCTGCCCTCTGGCAGCGGAAACCATTCCCTGTGTTCTGTCCCTCCATGCCTTGTCCCCAGTCCCTCTCCAGCTCTCCTGGAGCCCCTTTAGGCCCTGGCAGGGGCTCTGAGCTCTCCCTGGAGCCTTCTCCTCTCTAGGCTGAGCAATCCCAACTCAGTCTGTCTCCCAAGCAGAGGGGCTTCAGCCCTTTAAGCATCAATGCCAGGCAACTGAACTTCTCTGTGTGGGTGCGAGGTTTGTAGGATTTTTTTTGCCTTCAATGTCCCTGTTCATGACTGCCTTCAATGTGCCTTGCTCCTGGCCTTGTTCTTAATATATATATAAATATTACATCTAATCCCTAAAAAAAAGTGCTTTTCCTTGTGTGAATGTCAACCCAGTGAGCAGTGGCAGTGCAGATCCATCCTTTAGATCCCAATCCGAGAGTCTGGTGAGGGATGAAGAGAGGCTTCTGTGCTCCCCATCTCCGCACCCCACCCACACGACTGGGATGAAATGAACTGATGAGAGGGATGACTTCTCCCCCCATCATTAGGATGCAAGTGTTTGCTGAATGTGCCAGATGTTTGGCTTTCATTATCTGGAGGTTTTTTCCTTTCCAGCTCTAGTGAAAGGGAAGCCTGAGCAGGTCCAGCAGAATTCTAAACAGTTTCCTGTGTGAACAGAGAAAGCAGCATCCTTAATGAACTGCACAGGGTGACAGTGAGTCCAGCTAATGAATGCTGGTCCCTGCTGTTTTAGAGAGATGGCCGAGTGATATTTTTTTTCTGATTTAGGGTCACTGAATCTGTATGGATTATCCAAATCAGAAAGGCTTTCTTCTATTTTCATATTTTATTTTAAATATCTTCTGCTTTACAGTCGTATTTATGAGCTGTTCAGAACATCCTACAGTTCTCTGTGTGCTAACAGTTGAAGGAAGTGTCTTTACAAACAATTCTTGTAATAACTCTGGAGAAATCCAGTGAACACCTCTTCATGGTACTGGAATCTCAAAATCTTTTAGGTTGGAAAATCCCTCTCAGCCCATGGAGTCCCAGCTGTGCCCAGTGCCCACCTTGTCCCCAGCCCAGAGCACTGAGTGCCACCTCCAGCCCTTCCTGGGACACCTCCAGGCATGGGCACTGCAAAGCTCCCTGGGCAGCCCCTGCCAAGGCCTGAGCACCCTTTCCATGCAGAAATTCCTACTGCTGGCCAAGCTGAGCCTGCCCTGGCCCAGCTTCAGGCCCTTTCCCCTTGTCCTGTCCCTGTTCCCTGGCAGCACAGCCCGACCCCCCCTGGCTGTCCCCTCCTGGCAGGGAGTTGTGCAGAGCCACAAGGTCCCCCCTGAGCCTCCTTTTCTCCAGGCTGAGCCCCTTCCCCAGCTCCCTCAGCCCCTCCTGGGGCTCCAGCCCCTTCCCCAGCTCCGTTCCCTTCCCTGGACACGCTCCAGCCCCTCCAGGGCTCTCTGGCCATGAGAACTGGACACAGGACATGGGTGTGATCTCACCAGTGCCCAGTACAGGGGGACAATCACTCCTCTCTGGTAATGTTTTATTAAAAGCATTGGTTTGTGGAGGAGGAGGAGTTGCTGAAGCCAGTAACCATTGAAGTCTTGCATGTCCAGCTGGATTGTGTGAGAAGTGAGTTACTGTGTTACCCATGCCTGGAGCCCAGAACCTACTGGAAGTAGGAATGACCAGAGCTGATTGCTTCTATTCAAATACAAGTTGCGTCTTGCAAGAAATGAACCTTTAGAGCTGTCCTGTTGTTCTTCAGGATTCTGCTCTTCCAGGCTTGAGGTGAGAGCATGGCCAAAGCTTCTTCCTGGTGCTGGAAGCAAGGAGATTATCATTAGTGAGGCTGTGGAATGGTTTTATTTGGAAGGGACCTTAAAGCCTGTCCTGTCCCACCCCCTTCCTCTGTCCCAGGTTGCTCCAAGCCCCATCCAGACTGGCCTTGGACAGTTTCAAGCATCCAGGGACAGCCACAGGTTCTTTGCCACAGCCTCCCCCCATCACAGGGAGGAATTTTTTCCATCCATCTACTTCACACAAGCTTTGTGAAGAGCAAGATCATTTGAGACACCGCGTGTGTTCCTTGAACAGGATCCGGTGCCTTTCCAACAGGAGGAGAGGATGGCCCTTCAAATTCTGTTTGAAAGCATTTTTTCCCCTGTTGTACCAGCATGGCTTTGTCTGTGTGGGTCTTTAGAGAGCTGCTTCTCCCCCAGGAGCAGGGAAAACTGTGATATTTTTGTGTTGGCTGTACAGTACTGCTGTGTGGGGAGGTGCTCTCGCCGCCTGTGATTTCTCCCCATGCGTTCCACAGCGACAAAGGGAACTCAGCGGTGGCAGATTCATCAGATTCATCCCTGGGAAGGCAAACTCCAGGGGATCAGTGTTCCCATTCAGTGCATCCTTTAGGGAGGGCTGGCTGGAATCACTGCAGTGCGGCACCATTTCTCCCCAAATAACTGGAGGAAATTAAGAGTACTTTGAAATATAACTTGTCAGAAAATGATGAGGCCTCCAGCAGTGTGAGTGCAGGAATCTTATCTGTGCCTGTCTCATAAGTCAGAGCTCCTGGAACAGCTCTCTGCAGTGTCCAGCTCAGCTCCTCAGTCTCCCAGACCAGCTTCATTAGGAACATGACATTTTAATGCACTCCAGTGCGTTTCCATAACTCGGATCAGATTGGGTATGAAATAGCAAATCAATGAAGGTCACTCCGGTGTGGAGGTGACATTGCCAGGCCTGGATGTGATCCTGTGTGTCCCATGGCCTCACTGTGCCTGCTCCTCAGAAGCTCCTTAGTTTGGGTTAGTTAGGACCTCCAATCCTTTTTGTCAGGAAGCTGCAACTTCAGGAAAGGTTGGACTCGATAATCTCGGAGGTGTTTCCCAACCTGTGATTCCATGAAGAGAATTCGGTCATTCAGATTTTCTCCAAGACAGGTGTGCAAGTGTTTGGATTGAACAAAAGCAGGAGAACACAAAGGGAAGGGCAATAAATATGAAAAGAATAGAAAGAAAGGTAAATCTTAGAGGATGAGGGGAGAAAGAGAAGTTAAACCTGTGAATAAACACAAAAGCGGGCTGGGCTGCACAGTTGAATTTTATTCCTCCACAGAAGCGTTTTGAGGTGCACAGCATGTGGCTGCTGGAAGCCAGATGGGAATTGCCTGGAACTGGAATGATTTTGTTTCATAATCTGTTCTGGAAATGACAGGAAAGCCATGGAGTTCACCCCATGTTCACAGCAATCCATTAGCCTTTTAATGCCGTGTTTTGGAATGTGTTGACTGGGTCAAGATAAGAAGTGGAAAGAAAATTCAGTGTTTAGTGTCCAATATATGTAATAAATGCTGGAGTATTTACTCTTGTCTGAGGGGAACTGAAAGAGGGTTTATTTAATGCTTTGAAATCCATCTCTGCTATTGACCCAAATAAGCTGACTTGGAGTCCTCAAGTGGTTTTTAAGTATTAGAGTTAAAATATCAGATACAAAAACCTTTCAGAAACAGCTAATGTTTTGTAAAATATGATAATTTTATATATATAATCTTTATTGCCATGTGATGTGCTTCTTACTTTGAGCAGCTTCTTCAGGTGGTGCTCACCCCTCTCTCAAAAATAATTTGGGAACTGGAGGGTTCTTTTTGTTTGGTGGAAGGAGAACTTTATTACTGATATTGGTTTCATTTCCCAGCTGCACACCGCAGGAAGTCGGGGTTCATGTGTTCTCACAGGAATGTGGAAAAAAGGAGAATGGGATTCTGCTTTTTGGAACTAATTAGTCCTATAAAATTCATGGAAAACTGTGTTTCTTGAAAAATGTGTATTATAGGAAGCACCATAACATCTGTTGCTCTCCATAAGAGGATTTTGGAGCAATTACTGCCATTTCTTTAAAAAATTATTCCCCTTCTGCTCAATTACTAACAGTGAAGTATCATTAAATAGACAAATTTCTTGAAATACAACTCAATGATTTTTAGTGATATTGAGGGTTTGAGAATATATAAGACTAAGGATGAGCTTAAAGGAAAGGAAAAGCCAATAAAACTGCAGTTTATTCTTATATGCCGCACACTTGCAATAAATTTCTGGCTTGCAGTTAATTCATCATATTCAGTGATCAATATTTTATAAAATAAACGGACAAAAGCTGGAGCTCTGGCAAGTTTTGGAGAGGCCAACTAAATTTAAGGACAGAACCTGAGTGTTTATTGCAGGAATAGTTGCAGTATTTCAGAGCTCACTGTCGAGAAGCGACGTAGAGCGTTTTTTTCCTGAGATGTTTTACATTAATACAAGCCATGAGTATATTGAAATTATTGATTTAATATTACGTCTTATGTACCTTGAAATGGAGTCACTTCTGCCATGAGCACTCTTGATTCTTGCTGCACGGATTGTTCCCAAGGTGTTGGTGGGTTTTGGGCAGGGAGGGAAGGGCTGGGGGCTCCTGTTGTTGTTCAAAGGGTAGGTCTGGGGTAAGTGCTGGCCCAGGGAGCATTTCAGAGCTCTTCCCCTGCTGTGAACCATCCCACTTACTGCTCTCCAAGGCTTTGCTTTGCTCCCAAAGGTTTTGTTATTGCAGCTGTTGGTGTCTTGTGTCATCTCCTGCAGAAGAACTGCAGGGTAACCCTCCTCCAGGGCAGGTGGGAGTGCAGGTGGCTCCATGTTCCATGCAATTATTTTCAATGGCAATACATTAAAAATTCCCAGAGAAATGAGGAGCTCCGGGCTGCTGGGCCTGGGGTTTTGTAGAGCCTCTGCCCTCCTTATAGGAGTAGCAGTCCTTCACCCTGAAAACATTTCTCTTCTCAGCCTTTAAAGGCATTAGGCACTGATGGATTCTGTGCCCCAGCATTCCTATTGCCTCATCTAAACCCGGAGTAGTGCTGATGGAGCTCCTGGTGTGATTCTTCCTCTTGCATCTCAGTATTTTTTATCCATTACTTCTATTTCTTTTGTGACTATTTAAGAATTTTAAAACAAAAGTAAATACTGCATCCTCCAGAGGAATGGGAATATTTCCGTGCTGCTTCCCTGCTTTTTGTTAGCTCCCAGCCAGAGAGCCCTGGAGGGACTGGAGTGTGTTCAGGGAAGGGAATGGAGCTGTGGAAGGGGCTGGAGCCCCAGGAGGGGCTGAGGGAGCTGGGGAAGGGGCTCAGCCTGGAGAAAAGGAGGCTCAGGGGGGACCTTGTGGCTCTGCACAACTCCCTGCCAGGAGGGGACAGCCAGGGGGGGTCGGGCTGTGCTGCCAGGGAACAGGGACAGGACAAGGGGAAAGGGCCTCAAGCTGGGCCAGGGCAGGCTCAGCTTGGCCAGCAGCAGGAATTTCTGCATGGAAAGGGTGCTCAGGCCTTGGCAGGGGCTGCCCAGGGAGCTTTGCAGTGCCCGTGCCTGGAGGTGTCCCAGGATGGGCTGGATGTGTGGCACTGTAGGCACAGAGTTTGAGGTAATTGGGAGTGGGGCTGAGCCTCATCCCCAATGAGCTACAGCTGTGAGAAGCAGGTGAACAATATTGAAATTAATGAGCCACGGAGTGCCCAGGGGCACTGACCAATCCCACAGGGAGCAGAGGGCACACAGGTGCAGTGCATCAACATGAGGGGATAAAAGGCTGGGCTGAAGAACAAAGGGTATTTGCTGGCAGCTTTCTGAAGTGGAATGGTGTTACTCTGTGTGAGCAGACACTTGAAGCCCTCTGACCTGGTAAGGTGTTACTGTGTATGGGCTGATGCGTTTTAAAATTGTTTGGTGATACTCTGTGAATTGTGGCTTCCCTTAACTGTGATGTGTGCTGTAACAGGCACTCAGGGCTCTGGGGACAAGGTGGGCATTGGGCACAGGTTGAACTCAATGGGCTGGGAGGGCTTTTCCAGCCTAAAAGATTCTGTGATTCTGGGGTTGGTGTGTGATGTTTCAACAGGCAGGATGATTGTAGACATCTGCAGAGTCTGTGGTGATCTCAGAGAACTTAGTCTGAGTTCATCCAAAATTCCTATCCCCTGCCATGGGCAGGGACACCTTCCACTGTCCCAGGCTGCTCCAAGCCCTGTCCAGCCTGGCCTTGGGCACTGCCAGGGATCCAGGGGCAGCCACAGCTACTCTGGGCACCCTGTGCCAGGGCCTGCCCACCCTGCCAGGGAACAATTCCTTCCCAATATCCCATTCATCCCTGCCCTCTGGTAGGAAGAGTTTTTTTTTTTAATCTAAGGACAATAAATCATTGCTTTGCACAAACACCTTTTCAGGCCCATTTCAAGGACTTTATTTCAGCCTTCTGTTAAAAGTGCACCTCCTGTTGGTTTCTTTGCTTTGATTTGTGGAGCTTTCCCACTGGAAGAATGTTGCAATGGAGCATTCTTGTTACAAGCAAGAGGAATGTGGACTCTTGCTGTAAATGACAAGCTTCATCAATCTGAGTATGCAATTTATGTAATTACAACTAGAGCTTATTAGGTTTTTTAGGTAATCCCTTAAATTAGATCCAAAATAATTTTGATGATGCCTTTGAAAAGGAATTTTGTTTCCTTCCATGGAAAAATGAGAGGTTCAGTAGTCCCACAAGCTGGTCTCAGTTCTTCCTGTTGCATTTCCATGTGTTGAAGCTCCTGAGAAAATGATGCATTTATTTTTAAGGCAGGATGTGTTGTTTCAAGCACTATGCCCTGTATTTACATGAAGTTATGGAGCAAATCTTCTATCTGGATGCTGCCAGGTGGCTTTGTGGCTCACAGTGGAAGCAGGTGGTTAAATCCTTGTTCTATATCTGTGCACAGCAATCTGAGAAGCTCATTTGGTAATCCTTCTGTTCCTAAATTCTTCCATTTGTTATTTTTCCTTCCAAGGGGTTTCTAATTTTGCAGGATAATTATTTGGATGAATTTAATAGGGTTTCCTCCAAGGGGGGAGTGAGGAGGGCACAGCAAGGATGGCAGCAGGCATGGTGCCTCCCCCTTCACCTTGTGCTCTCCTCTCTTCCCTTTGCTCTGCATGCCCAAATTCTCTCTCTGAGGTGGTTTTAGGCTCAAACAACAGCTTTTGCTTCCTTCCAGGATCTCAGTACAGTTCATGCAATTTACAGCAGACTCCTATTTATAGCCATGCTATTTTTCCTGGCTGGATCTGTGTGCAGATTTCCCATTTCAGCACTTTGGATCTCCTGTATCCCCTGCTCCCCTTCTGCCTCTCTAGGAGCTGATTTTGGTGTTCCTGGGTCCTGTCTTGGGCTCCCACCTTGGAGCTGGCTGCAGTCATGGGGATACAACATTTAAACCCCACCACAGAGGCTCCTTTTGCTTGCTTTCAGTCATATTTGTGTTTAACCCAATTTATTTGGGTTTTTTCCCCACCAAAGTGAGTCTGCAGATGCTAATCACAGCATCCTGCAGTAGTGAATCCTCCCTTGGGCTACAGACACTCTCATCCTCCCCCTAATTGGTTCTGGGATTCAGACAGTGCTGCAAGAAGCCATGGCTGGGGTTACCAAAGCTCACTTTTCCCTGAGTGTCACTCAGACAGTGGGGCTTGCATTTAAAGGAGAGAAAAGAAAGGAAAATGAAATAAACTCCATGGATGCTGCTGCTACAGCATCTTGTCTGTGAAATGATGATGGTTGCACATCTTTTGGCTCTTATCCAACCTGTTGTTAAGAAATGAAACATTTTTATCTCCCCTGTCACTTGTTTAATTTAGGAATTCTGGCTTTTTTTTTGGTCAGGTGTTGATGTCACATAGGAAGAAGGTGTTTCAGTAAATCCTGTTTTGCATTTCAGTAAATCCTGTTTTGGCAGGAATTTCTCTTGAAGATCCAGCCACGTGGAATCATGTTTATTTTGGTGTTTCTGAAACTACTGAGCACCTAAGTACCGACTGATTTTGGGCTGGCTGCTCAAAGATCTCTTATCAGAGAGATGGCTGCACATTCCCTGGAGTTTTTGCTGTAGGTGGTCTATAAATTCTTGCATTTCCTTGTCATTTTATAGCCTGGGATTAGCACAAGACCTGAAAAACTAGGTGAGGAAGATGAGCTTCTTCCTCTTCCCCTCTCTGCAGCACCTGAGGGTGACATGCAGTGCCCTGAGTTGCCTCCCTGAGGTCACTCTGCTTCCTCTGCTGGGGCTGTTTTTGTTTGGAGTTCTATATATTCTTTGTGAAATCCAGTTTGCAAAGGTAGGGGTAGGGTATTCATTCCCCAGGGGTATTAATTGCAGCCTGAGCCTCAGGTGCTGCCCAGCTCTCCCCAGTTTGATGATTGGAGTTCTTGCTGGGAGAAGCTCTGGAGCTGGGAGTGAACCAAACATTGGTGGTGCCATTCATATCAAAATATCAGGGTTTTTGGACTGCCTGCCTCATCAGGACTAATACAAATTACACTTTGCAACCATTGGTTTAGGGACTGTCAGAGTCTTCCTCACAGAACACCACCTGCCATTTTTGCAGCCCTCATCTCCTGTGGACCACTGCCCAGTAGGTGGGGATGTAGTTGCACATTGGGTTAATACTAAATTTTTCAAAGGTTCCCACTTTGGAAGGGTATTTTTTAGATGAGAGTTATTTAACAGCCTGTTAAATGTTAGTTTTAGTCTGCAGAGCAGCAATATTGCTTAATCAGTTGCTCTATAAATTAATGAAGGCTTGATCTTTTCCCATTCTTGATACTTTGCTTTTAGTAATCCCATTAATTCCCAAAGTCCGGGAAGAAACAAATTACAGCTTTTCAGGATTTATGGGTTTGGCATTTTGCAAATCCTCCTTTGTGTTCTTGTATTTTTGGACAGAAGTTTTGACTTCTGGGAAACTCAATGATTCACTGACAAATCCAGATAAACCCCAAGTTGCCCTGGGTTTGTGGTGAGGACTCCTTTGGTGCTTTTCTCTGGTTTCTGAGCTCTTCAGGTGCTCAGCAGCTTCTAATAATTGGTTAGTGAGAATAAAGCAAATATCAGCATTTTCATTGAAGTCCAGATTTCCAGAACTCCTTGCTTTTAGGGACTGGGCCTGACCCCCATGCAGGCAGCTAAGAAAATGAGAAGCTGCTGCACGGATATTACGAAGGAAAATCCAGGTTAAATTGCTTTGTGCACGTTCTCCACTGGAGCAAATATGAGGCTTGCTGGGAGAATTCACCTGCTGAACTCTAGGAATGTTTTGCAGCATGAATTAGGTCAGGAATACGCCACAGAGTCAAGCAGGGAATGCTTGGGGGGTTTTATGGGGGAAATGTGGCAGAGAAAATTGTTCCTTCAGCCTTTTGCCAGGGTGAGGCAGGAGCTGAATATAAAGGTTTAACAAGGCTGGGCTTAAATCCCGGCTCTTTAGGGCCTCAGACTCGGTTGTGGGAGTGAAGTGGCAGACAGGTGATGTGCTCAGAAGTGAGTTAATGTCCCAAATGTAAATGTTGCCATTTGTCAGAGTGATTATCTTGTCTTCTCCTTGTAAAACTAACAAGATGCTTTAAAAGGCTTTGGGGACAAGCCCAGAGGGGGAATCTAAAGGCAAACTTTCTATCTATGCTTTTCAGGGCTGTCAAAGCAACATTTGAGCTTCACAGCCACCCTTCTGTTTTTTTGGGGCAGCTGATTCCTCTGGTTTTACCTGCTGAGAGTTGATTCTTCTGGCTCCTAATTTTCTTGGTCAATTCCTGCAGGTTTTAAAATTTATTTCAAAGGAAAGGACTGAGCAGGGGATAAAATGAGTGACTGTGAAGGGCAGGTTTGTGTCCTTGGAGAGAAACCTGCTGGGCCAGGTGAGAATGGTGTGACAGAAACCTGTGGCAGCTTCACTCTCCTCCTCTCCCCCAAAACCCCCAACCAGCTGGGACGTGCTGGAAAGTTTGGATGGGCTCTGTCTGTTCAGCTGTAGGAGGAGGGAGGAGAAAGTCTGATGTCTTAATAGTAAAACAAAGATGCTTAAAGCATGAGTTGGAAACCTGAATTACTTCTGCTGGGAGGAATTTTTAAAAACTCTGGAAGCTTGGGTTCCTGCTGAAGTGTGGGGTTTGCTCTAATGGGCAAGAGAAAGAAGTGGTAGCCTTTTAAAAGAGATTTTGCCTCTTGATTTTATTGTGCGTGAGAAAATTGGGGAATGTGAAGTGTTTGAGTGAAGTTTGAAACACTGCTGTGCTTACCTGAGTTGAAATTTCAAGGAAAGAGTAAAATTTCTACTTGGAGTAGTTCCTACTCCAAGGAACAGTGGCAGGTTACCAGTTTCTGTATTCAAACCTTCTTGGGGCTTTTAAATTTTGTGTCTGTGATGGTGTGAACAGAATCTAATTTAAGTCTCAGAAATGTGGGTCTGTGTGATCTGCTCTCTTTCTAAGATCTCCTGTGTTATTTGTTACTCTAGCATGTGGCAATCAGCCTTTGGAATACAAATGCAGAATTAAGCCCAGCTTAATTTGCATTTAGAATTGATAAACATTGCTCAAGAGCTGGTTAAAAAATAAAAAGGAAACAGCAAACCCTTTTTAGTCTTTCCCCTCCCAACCTGGAATTGTAGAGCTCAGACTTCAAAGCAGTTTGGACTCAGCTTCTAATGAGCAAAGGGAGATTGTTTCCATACTTGTTTTTCCCTTCAGTTGCAAGCATGTGTTTGTTTGTTTTTTGTTTTTTTTTTTTAATTGGAGAATTGCAGAAGCAATTAAACAGTACCTTTTCTCTGTTTTTTGATGTTCCTATCTCATGCAGCTGAAATTTGGGTATCAGAGCAGGTTTGTTGCGGATGTAACTTAACAGAGAGCTTGCACAAACTGTTCAGAAAAAATAAGAAATAAACTGAAGTGAGTCTCCTAGCTAGTGCTTTTTCTGCTTGCAGTTTAATTAATTAAAAAAATTGGTTTAAAGCCAAATCACTGTGTCCTGTGAAAAGTATTTTCTCCAGTCTTAGTGGATTTTAAAATAGTTTTCTACCACACACACACATTTGAGGGGACAGATGTGGCTTTGATAGGTTTTTAATGACATTAACTGAAATGTTTGTATTTGGTATGGGTGAAATTTCCCTCTTGCTGGGCTGGAGCAGCCCTGGTCCTTTAGCTGCACTTGTGTGGATGTGAGGAGTGTGGAGACAGGTGTTGATGAAAACATCAGTGTGTAGGTGAGTTTCAGTGGCATTTCATGTGGATCTGAAATATTGGGGAAGCCCAGCCATGATTTGGGTCACTGTGATTGCAGATGGAATCAACAGCAGTGACTTGGAGATTTTCAGGGGTTGCAGTGGCACCATGGTTGCTTCAGGTCTTTAAGAAGAAGAGCAACTTGAGCTGGCCATGGTGGGAATATGGGGGTGCAGAGGAAGAGAAAGTGTGGGTTTCTCTGGGTCTGGACTGAAGGCACTTTAGACAGTTGCTCATGTTCGGACTCAGGTGTTTATTATTCCTTATCAGTGAAACAGTCTCACTGCTGTGAGCTCTGCAGCTTTTCATTAGAAGGCACAAAATGGCAACAGTATCTTGTCACAAGGTCTTTTAAGACTAAACTATCCAATTAAGAACTGACACCTGGATTATTTTTCCTTTTAACCCAATACCTGGTCCCACAGAGCCCACAATGGGGACTTTTCTGCCCAATTACAAAATGCCACCCAAACCCATGAAGAAGGAGGAAGAAGAAGCATGAAGAAGAAACCCAGGATGACACCCTGTGCCCTCCATCCTGCTTCCATCCACAACATACTAAAAATCCAAAACCTCAATTTCTCCCCAAGTGATACACCTGCACTACTCTCTATAATCCATTTCACACTTTTGTGGGTTCCAGTCTATCTTGAAGTCTGGGAAACTTTCTCCATGAATGAGTCAGAGTCAGTGCTCCCCTGGGGGCCAGGGCACCCCAGAGCAGACAGAGAAATATTCCCAGTGCTCTGGGTTTCCACGTGAAAGCTTCCAGCACTTCCCTGGGACTGCTGGAGTCTGCAGAAGCTGAATAGCAGCATGTGGAGCTCTGTGCAACCCCCATGTGTTGCGGTGGTCTTCAGGACAGTCAGGACTTGGTGAAGCGAAGGAGAGATCTTGACTCCATTTTAGAAGGCTGGTTTATTATATTATGATATATATTACATTTAAAAAAAAAACATACTATAACTATACTACAAAGAATAGAGAGAAAGAATTATTAGAAGACAAGATAGGAATAGAAAGGAATTAATAATAAAGTTCTGTGACTCCTAGAGAGTACGAGAGCTACTGCTTTCTTGATTGGTCACCAAATAGAAACATCTCACTACGACTAATCAAGAAAGCACCTGCTGCATTCTACAGTAACAAATAACAAATTGTTTATACTTGAAGCTGAGGCCCTCTCAGCTTCTCAGGAGAAGAAAATCCTAACAAAGGGATTTTCATAAAACATTACAATTACACCCATGTGTATAAATCACCCCAAAGCACAGCAGGGCAATTCAGCAGCATGGAGTTTGCTCAGAGAACACCACGAGACTGTTAGAAATGTGTGTTCATGAGAGGAGAGAGCTGCAGAAATGTCTGTAGGTAATTAGGTGAGTCTCAGACAATACACACATGAACCGGCACCAAAATGTGTTCTTATGAGTGCTTTTCAGACCTGCAGCTCTCAGACAACAGCACCAGATGTTGAGGTAATCGGGGAAAATCTGGCCTTGTATTCCTTGTGTGCCTGGAAGCCTGGATTGTGTCCTGAAGGAAATGCAGCCTGCTCAGTGCAGCATATGTGTGTTTATAAACATCACCCAGGCTGTGCCTGATGGCAGGGCTCATTCCCAGCTCCAGCCCAAGTGCTTCCTCTGGGAAGGGTTCAGGCAGCTGAAGGTTTGCTTTAAAAATGAGAAAAAAAATCCTTGGTTACTTTGGCATACTGCTGTCTGCTGGCTTATCATTTACCAAAGGGTTAATTTGTGCTCTAAGTTTGAGTGTTTGATGCACCTGCTTGCCTCCTCAAGTGTCATAAATATGAGCCTAAATCTGTTGAGCACATTAAGAGAAACAGCAATGAATTAATCCAGAATTAATATTCTTGTTGTGAGCAGAGCTTTATTTTGCTCTTGTGGGCTTCTTAAGTGTGTGCACCCTGATTTCTCTAAACAATAACTGTGTTTATACTCCCCATTTTTCATGCACGGGTTATTGCTTTGTTGCAGCCAAACTTTATTAGTCATATTAATAAGAGAACAGTTTTGAAAAGGACATGAAACTTATTGAACCGATTTGTTTGTTCTTTTTTTTATTGTATTTTCAGGTATTGACTTGCAGTTATAGTGTATTTTTATTTGTTTGCCCTTTACTTAATAGTTTGGCATTAGCATCAGCATTGCCAAAGTCAGCAGCTGGGTGGATTTAACCCTTGGCTTCAGGCTTTTAGGGTTTTCACCTCGTTGGCCTCCTGTTTGATTTTTATTCTTTAAAAATAAAACCCCGAACCCCTGGTGGTCCCTTCCTTCTGCGCCTGCTTTCAACAGCTGGGTTGTGATCTTCATTACAACATGTTCTTAGCTGACCTCAGAAGGTTTTCTCATCCCTTTCTGGAGACAAGGCACAGGTCTGGGACCTTTTCAGAGAGGTGAGGAGGCTGCTCTGCTGATCCACACCACCAGAGGTGTGTGCTTGGCTCCTGGATCTCAGTGATTCCCTCAGGTTTTTCCAGGTGTCTGGGGTGTGTTTTTTTTTTCCCCCCTCCTCACTTTCTGTTCCTCCATTACTTCCTGTAAGTAGATTTGAGCTTTCCTGCTCTTCTGTCAAATTTGTCTGAAGCCAAAACTCACCTTAAGGCCCTGCAGGTGCTGCTCTCAAGCCAAATTTTTGCAGGATTCTTTTTCTTTTTTTCAGTTTTGAGGACTTGGCCAGTCCTTGCTCTTCTCAGGTTCAGTCTGTGGACTGGACACGTTGGTCTGAAATGTGGAAATTCAGGAACATAAGATTGCTGAGCAGACTCAGGAAATCTACCCCACACATCCGTGATTTTTTTGGGGGAAGATGGTTAGAGTTTGTCCTGGTCTTGCAGAGTTTTCCACGCTAGTTCAGGCTTGGAGCAGCAACACAGGCTCAGCCACCAATGCTTCAGCTGGGGTGGCTTCTGCCTGTTGCTTTGCTTACAGTAATTGTCACCCTGGGATATCCCTGCCACTGAAGGGTTCCCCGTTTTCCTCACAAATTCCCACCACTGGTTTGGAGCTGGCACTTCCAGTGTGCTTGCTTTGGTTTATGGCTAAAAAAGAGAGATTGAAATATTGTTCTCTAATGAGATAAATTGGGATTTGGCTGAGGTTGGAAATTAACTGTGAAATCCATGTGGATTGGATGGGTTCATCTGTCCCCCTCCAGAATTCCACAGCAACCTAATTAGTGCCTTTAAAAAGGAACATAATTTCCTCTGTTACTTTAATCAGGGGGTTGGGTTTTTTTGCTTTTACTGGGAATAACAGGTTGTGAAAAGGAAATACCCATATGAGCGTTGTCTTGGATTTTATTTTGCACAAACCTAATTGAATCTGCTAATTTAAATTTCATGCAAGGGGCTGAGGTAATAATAGTCCTCCTGCAAACTGTGTGGCAGAGCCAGCTAGGATTTGTGGATTTGTTGTTTGGATCTTCATCCTTGTGGAAATAAGGTGCTGTTCCAGGAAAGGCAGAACCAAAAAAACAACTTTCTTTTTTTTTTTTTTTCCAGCTCCCATCTGTTGGTTTTTAACATGGTTTTATTGATGCACTTCTTCAAATAGCATCTTGTGTTTGCGGTATGAAGTTGAGTCACCATCCCTGCAGGGGTTTAAAAGCAGTGTGGATGTGGCCTTGGCAGTGCTGAGGGAAAGGTTGGAGTTGATGGTCTTTGAGGTCTTCTTCAAACTGAGCCGTTCTGGGATGTGATGCTGTAAGAATGCTGAAAACTTATGGTTATTTGAAAGAAAATGTCATTTCAGGGGAAACCTTTGGAGTGCCTGTTCCTCCCACCAGTAGAAATGTATCCCATACTTCCTTCTAATCCTGCTTTTCAGGAGTTTTGTTACAGTTATTCAGGTTGTTGTTACTTTCTTATTACTATTTTGAAATTCTCAGACCCAGCTGCTGTTTCCTTGCAGTATTTTTCCCATCTACCTTAATTTTCTTATAAATATTGGTTCTTCAAGTTGCATCTCTTCTTGAATTCTGGTACTTTTTTTGTGGAGAGTGTCTGCCTTATGCACATTTGGGTTCTTGCACTTCTGGATATGTCCTTGTGCCTCTGACAGCTTTCAGCCGTGAGGACATTTCTTGATTCAGATTTTGGGTTGATGTGGTTTTGGGTCTGTCTGCCCTGATTGGAAAGTTTCTCTTGTTTTAAGGCTTCTGGCTTTTGTAACTTTCCTAGTAAGATAACTTTTAATAAAGGGGAGAGGAGGAAAATACAGAGATTATTTTTAGAAATCTCTTGGAAAAGCAGCTGTCCACTAATGTACAATCACGTGCATTAACCTCAGATTCATCCTGATTTCTTTCCCATGGACTCACCGCCCCTAGCAGTGGCCAAGGCCAGGCTGGACGGGGCTTGGAGCAACCTGGGATAGTGGAAGGTGTCCCTGGGGTGGAACTGGATGAGTCTCAAGGTCCCTCCAACCCAAACCAATCTGTTTTTCCATAATATCATGTGTGTGAGATAAGAGGAATAACTGCATTTTTGAGTGGAACTACTGTCCCCTGCACAAAGAGCAGAGGCAGATGGCAAGTCCAAACTTTTCAGGATTTTCAGGAAAGGGAATGCAAATGCCACACTCTGAGCTGTCTCTGAGGGCTCGTTTGCTGTTCCTGTAGATAATGCTCAAATTATCTACAGAAATCTAATGATCATTCTTGACACAAGCAAACACATACCCCAGCCACTGCAGTGCAGGAGAATTTGGCAGGAGGGGATTTTTGTGTTCATCAAAAGCACATCTCTTCCAGAAGGACAACAGTTTGTGGATGAATTGGGTTGGTGCTTGTGGAGGGGTGTAAGATCTGTTCCTCTCTTCTATGTCTGTTTGTGGCTTGGTGTGAGTACACAGAGCAGATCCAGAGCATGTACCTTGCATTTAATCAGAAAACCCAACCATCAGCTGCTTTATAGCTCTCATTTCCAGTTAATGTTTTGGGATAGATGTATCACCTGGTAAATCTGCAAATAAAGCTAAGCTGCTCTTTGGGCAGATGGGGAAAGCTCAACTAAACCTAAACACAATGTTTCAGATTATTGTGTTAAAAGAACCTTTTGGGTGATAATCCACATCCCCCAAATCCACAAACATTTGCTGCCAAGAGCTAGCTTTTTCTTTGGGATTTTGCTGTTGAAAATGCTGCATCTCCTCTTCCAATAATTCTTGTGATTGGAAGACTGATAAATACAGTAGGTGCATATTAGAGGAGAAATGGGTGAAACTAGAGATGAAATGGAAGGGATTGTCCTTTAACAGGGTCTGTATGTAATATATACATGTAACTCTTTTGGGGAGGGAGAGACAGATTCCCAGCAACAAAGACATTTATTAATTTCAGTGGTTGTTTTTTTTTCCTTGCAGCCTTTGGAGGTTTGATTTGGTGCAGTGGTGACACTGTTGTGTTGTTCATATTCATGAGCTGCCTCACTGGGAACACGTTCAGACAGCCTGAATTATCTTGTCCCTGAGCATTGTGTTGTGGTGGGGCTTTCTCTAAAGCCCTTACTCCTTAATGCTCACCAGGAGAGTCGTGTTCCTTTCTCACAGGATCCCAGGGTGTGTGAGGCTGCAGGAGCTCAGTGGGCAGCTGGTGGCACCTCCCTGCTGCAGCAGGGCCATCCCAGAGCCCAGGGCACAGCATTGTGTGCCCCCAGCTCTGCCACAGCCCCAGGGAGGAGAGCCCCCAGGCTCTGTGGGCAATCTGCTCAGGGCTGGGCAGTGCCCAGGGAAGAAGTTGTGCCTCCTGGGCAGGGCAATTGCTGGGCTCAGGCCCTGCCCGTGGCTCTGGTGCCATTGCTGGGCCCCGGAGCAGAGCCTGGGCCCTGCTCTGCCCCTCCCTGCACCCAGGGACACCCAGGCCTGAGGGCCCCTCTCAGCTGGGGCTCCTCTGCAGCCTGAGCAGCCCCAGCTCCCTCAGCCTTTCCTGGGCACCCAGATGCTCCAGGCCCTTGCTCAGCTCCAGCAGCTCCTGGCCCTGCTGGCCTCAGCATCCAGAGCTGGCCACAGCACTCCAGAGGAGCCTCCAGGGCTGCCCACAGGGCCACCATCCCTCCCTGCCCTGCTGCCAGTGCTCTGCTGCTGCCCCAGGCTGCCATTGGCCTCCTTGGCCCCGGGACACTCTGCTGGCCCGGGGACAGCTCGGCGTCCCCCGGGACACTCTGCCGGCCCGGGGACAGCTCGGCGTCCCCCGGGACACTCTGCCGGCCCAGGGACAGCTCGGTGTCGCTCAGGTCTTTCCCCGCAGAGCTGCTCCAGCAGCTCCTCCCCAGCCTGTGCTGCTTCCTGGGGTTATTCCTGCCCAGGTGCAGGGCTTTTCCTTCTGCTCTTTCTCTTCCTCAAGCCTCCTGCACCCTGATGGGAATAACCCCAAGCTGGGAATGCAGGCTGCAGGATCCACAGCTTTGATTGATGACAAAGTGACAACAAACCAATGGAGAAAACACAGCCTTATGATACACCTCACCTTCATCTCTGTTGTCCTGTACCTACATTTTGGATTTCTTAGTGTCATATATCTGTGGAAACCCAGAAAATAGCTCACTTTCCCTGCATTCTCAGAATATTCCCTTTTTCTGAACAAGCTCTTTTGGTTCTTTTTTCCTTCACACATCCAGCATTGGGATTTATACTGAATCTGAATGTGCTGAGTTTTCTTTTTCGTTTTAGGGGTTTTTTTCCCCTTTAGTGTTTTGCTTTGAGATGCAGAACTAAAAGCACCTGGGAGTTTTTCCCTCTCTGAGGCTTTTTTTTTTTTTTCCCAGTGTGTTTTGCTGTTCTGTGTATATTTGGGAAAAACTGGATCATAGTAGTAGAAACCTGTAGTTCATACAACTTTGGCTGGGACAGTTTCAGTGAAAATACTTCTGGGCACAAATGTTTACTGCTTCAAGAGTTCTAGCTGTAGCCTGATGGGGGTTTATGAAGCAAAATTCTGTGTGCCAGTAGTTAGTAAATAAAGAGTAACTGTGTACTGGGTGGAATACATAAAGAAAAGCAGGAATTTTGGCCACTGGGTTACAGCTGCTGAGTGGATTTCCCCCTTTCTTTTCTCTTTAGCTGTGTTGAAAGTTTGTGGGATTTTAGGGTTTTTTTGGTGTTTGGTTTTTTTTTTTTTGCTCCCTTCCTGCTGGTTTGTTGTTTATCATTCCTTTTTATGATTAGATTGGTAACTTTGCCAGAGGAAATAGCAAAATCTTTCCAAGGCTTCCCTGTAGAAGCCTGTATTAATGCATAACAGAGGCAGCAATTTATTGGTAGTTTTTATTACCAGCAGACAGGTTCTGCTCAAAACTGGGCCTTGCTTTTCTACCCTTTACCCCTCCTAGAGATGAACCTTCAGCATGTTATTCCCTTACTGTAATTAAGGAAGAGCAGAATCTTGATGGCTGTTCCAGGCTTCCTCCTGCCTTCCTTTAGAGCTAACCAGGCTTTTATTCCTGGTTGGAATCACTCATTGCCTGTCATCTATCTGCCTCCAGCAACTCTGGTGGCAATTCTTTGCTATTTCAGGATTCCCTAAATGTTCTTCAGGTCAGGTGTACTGCAAGCTTCAAATAATTGGGAAGATGGAGTGGGTTTGCTGCAGTCCTTGTTTGCCAGGCTCATCTGGGCTGTTGAGGTCAGGAGGAACTGGAAATTGGGCTGCCTAAATTAGAGGGTTGGTGGATATGAAAAGGGTGAAGAACCAGGTGGAACAGGCAAATGGGAGTGTTGGAAGCTCCTTGTGAATACCTGGGTGTTTCACAGCATTGTTGCTCTTTTTCAGCGCTAAAATGATATTTTAATAATAAAGCTTTAACAAGAAGAGTTGTGGATTTACACAAGCAGAGAAAGTAGTTAGCAGGGTGATCTTTTTGGTGCAGGGTTTTTTTTTTGTTTTTTTTTTTTTTTGTTTTGTTTTGTTTTGTGGGGTTTTTTTTGTGCTTGAGGGCCTCATTCTTGCAGTCAAATGTGGAACAAAATAAAATGCCTGCAAGTCAAAACTGTTGACATTGAAATTGTAAACAAGCTGTAAATATTTGACTGAAGGTAATCAACTGTTGACAAAAATTAACAAGGGACGTTATCAATTTTCCCTTGCTTTAAAGCTATTTTTAACTATAAATCTTTGTCAAACATCTTGTGCTTGGGCCACAGGAGTTACTGTGGGCATTGCTTCAGCAATAGGTTTGGGATTTGTATTTTTAAAATTGTTTTGTGGTGGTTTTTTTGTTGGTTTGTTGGTGGGGTTCTTTTTGTGTTGATGGGTGGATCATATTTTGATGAGATGAGGAAAACAAAGATTTAGATGAGATATTAAATTATCAGGGTGCTGTGAGGGCTGAGAAGCTAGAGGGTAAATAAGGTTTGTAGGGCTGTGCATGATAAATCAAATATGATAATGAATTCTAGATTCAGAAGGGAAAAATAATACACAGTTTGCATGATAATGCAGGTCACAAGCAGTACTTTTACTTTCAAATGTTGATTAGTTAAGCAGTTTTTAAAAATGATGTTGCATCCGTGTTTGGGAACAGCTTGTCAGCATCTGTTTAGGGTTTGTTTCATAATTTCTCCACAGGGATGTCAAATGGAGGAATTCTGTTGACTAAATTACTGCAGGCTATTAGTTATGCTCTTGAAATATATTATTACAAATGTAAATAATAGTCATCAGCTACAAGTGGATTGCTCCTCTTACAGGCTGGCTTATGAAAAAAAATAAAAGACTGTGGAACTGCTCTGAATTTTCAGCAGAAAAATTGGCCTGGTTTTGTGTTTTCTGTGGGGAGCTGGGACATGGTCAGTCATTGTGGTGGAGGGCAGATGAGGGACCTGCATTTTTGCCTTCATGGTTCTAATTCCTCCTTCCTTTTCCTCCACTGGAGCAGCATTCCCCTCATGAAACCTTCCAACCTTCTCCAATCCCTGAGTTCAGCCACTTTTCCTGCTGTTTTCTGGCAGGCTGAGGGGGAGGCTGTTCTGGTGGCTGAAGTTTGAGGAGTGAACAGGGAATAAGATGGGGCTTGTCCTGCCTAGGGCAGCTGGAAATGTCCTGACATGGACCAGTCTGGCTTAGGAACTCACCTGAGCCTTGCTGGGCTTCATCTTCACTCACAGCTGGTCTGGAAAGGGTGAGGTCCCCATGAGCAGACCCAGGTGGCACTGGGTTAACTGGGTGGAGTGGTCCCTGCTGCTGGCAGGCACAGGACAGTTCTCTCCAGCTGAGGAGAGAGCTCAGGGAGCAGATGTGCCTCAAGTGAAACCACTCAGTTTGTCCCCTCTGGCCACGCTTTGTTTTGGGCTGAGCTTTCCTTGGCTTTTTCCTTCCTGAAGCATGGCCAGGAGAAGGGATGGGTTTGGCTGCCTTGTGACACCCTGTCCTGCATTTTCCCTCACCACTGGACACCTTGGTGTATATGGGATGTGCAGAGCAGGGCCGGGGGGGTGGGGATGAGATCCATTGTTGGGAAAGGAGCTGGTCCTGCTGTTACAGCTGTGATTGCCACCAATCTCCTTGATGAAAATAAGCCCAGCCACATTTGCTGACTCTCCAGCCAGTTCTTTCTGAATCATCAGCTTTTGAAAAGAGCAATGGAAATTGTGCAAAGTTTTTGCTTTCACAAATAATCATCTTCAAGTGGGACAGTTGTCATCTCTGTTCCCTCACAGAATCACAAAGCAGCTTGCAGTGGAAGGGACTTTAAAGTCCATCCCATCCCACCCTGTGCCATGGGCAGGGACACCTTCCACTATCCAGGTGTCTCCAAGAACCTTTATCTTTGAGGATAGCTAAAGATGTGTCTGCATTGTTGGCTTTTCCACTGCTCTTGAAAGGATTTCTGGCCAGAATTGGAAGCAGATTATTTAATTTTGTGAATTGTTTGTTTTGGAAATTGTACATTACAACTTCTTGGCCCGCAGGTTGTTCTGTGGGAAGATGTCAGAGCAGCCTGGACCATGGAATTGGACCCAACTTCTTGGGAGTCAGATGTGTAAAGGATCATCTCAGTGTGGTTCTTTCACACACTCTTGTGGCCACTGTGAGAGGAAAGCCTCCTGGTTTTTCACTTCCTACTGCTCAGTGGAGCCTGTTCTGCAGAGAAAATCTTCCTTATGGTGCCTGTTAAAAAAATCAGGCAATGTATTCCATGTCTGCTCAAAAGAAACTGGTGTGCCTCATCTCTCTGCCTCTCTCCAAGGTTTTCAAAGAATCATGACTCACAAGGATCATCCAAGTCCAGCTCCTGGCCCTTAGTGCCTATGATAAGTTTGTAGGGGTTTTTTTTGTAAATATCCAGTGTGAAACTGAATGCAGAATGCAGAAACTGAAAACTGAATGCAGAAAATAGATTTTTTTGGTTTGTTTCTTTCTTTCAGATCTGTCATTCAATGCCTGCTCACCTCCAAGACATTTAAAACTAAAGAAATCCAGAGGGGTGTTCACCTTCAGGTTGCTTTGGGAACACCTGAATGGTTTTTACTTAAGCCTGAAAATCCCCTTTTGAGTTCCTAGCAATTGCAAACACTAAAAATGTGTTTCCAACTTAGAGTAATATTACTTTGAATTGTTTTATTACTGGACTCAAAAAAGATTGTGGAACTCATCTGAATCTCCAGTAGAAGAATTGTGCTGATTTTGTGGTTTTTTTTGTGTGAGGGCAAGCTTGAGGTGGTACCTGCTCAGTGATTCTGATGGAGGACAGAGCACGGACCTGCATTTTTCTCTTCATGGCTCTCATTCTTTATTCCTTTTCCCCCACTGAAGCAACATTCCCCTCTTGAAACCTTCTGGATTTTTCTTCATAACCATGAACTGCAAAATACAGTGAACTCCGTTGTCTCTCTGCCCTCACTTGGTGGAACAAGGTGATTCCACTCCTTTAAGCTCTCAGCATTTTACCAACCCATGACATTGGGGAGATTGTTGGGTTTGGGGAGACAAAGGAGGAGCCACTCATTTTTGGAGCACTGAATACTTCTCTTGTCCTTCTCAGTGTCTGCAGAGACTCAGAGCAAGATCTTTGCATCAGGTGGTGGGTGGTACTTCAGACAAAGTCAGGGAGTTACATTTTCTTAATTGCTTCTGATGATTCAGCCTGGAACATGAATCACTCTGGACAGAGAGCTGGATGTTTCCAGGGTAGTAAGAGCCAAGTAATTTTAGTTTGCCCCAGAGGCTAAATTGATGTACAGATCAAGTTCAATTTTTTAATATTTTTTTTTTCACACTCCCAGCTGTTCATTTTTCTTGTTCTGACAGTTTTATTTACTGAGAGCCTAAAAGGTCTGTCATCATGGACTGCCTGGGCATCCTGTCATAGCCTGGAGGCAGCACCTCCTCAACACGTGCTGTGTGTGAAAATGTCTGCCTGGGTCACTGGCTTTTTTAATTTACTTAAATTAGAAGATGTTTCTGGTGTCCCCAGGAAGCTGCTTGGTCCCAAACATGACATCTGAACCTAGTGACTTTTCAGGGAGAGACTTCTCACCCTGTCACAGCTTCTGCCTGCATTGGTTTGTGTCCATTGGGGCAAGGTGCCTCAGAAATAAAACTATTTTTGATCATTTCGAGAGTTAAAATTTTCAGGAGGAATTTCTGCATGGAAAGGGTGCTCAGGCCTTGGCAGGGGCTGCCCAGGGAGCTTTGCAGTGCCCATGCCTGGAGGTGTCCCAGGAAGGGCTGGAGGTGGCACTCAGTGCTCTGGGCTGGGCACAAGTGGGCACTGGGCACAGCTGGGGCTCCATGGGCTGATAGGGATTTTCCGACCTTAATAATTCTGTGATTGAAAACTTCTTTTTTTTTCTTTTTTTTTAGTTTTCTGACATTCATTTCAGTAGGAAAGCTTGCTTTGTGTTGGACACACATGGAATTCTCGCTGTCAGAGCTTTTGTTTCGTGTTTATCCTGCTGATGGTTGAGCTGTGTGGGAAGGTCTGCTGTAGCTTTTCTTGTTTTGTTTTGCACATCTGAAATTTCTGCCGGGGTGGAGATGTTCACTTGATCCTATGTAGCTCTGAGGGTGGGCAGGCCCTGGCACAGATTCCCAGAGAAGCTGTGGCTGCCCCTGGATCCCTGGGAGAGTCCAAGGCCAGGCTGGGATGGGGCTTGGTGCAACCTGGGGTAGTGGAAGGTGTCTCCTTCTCCATAATTAACTGTTTGGGGGTTTTGTAATTTCTGATGTTGTTTCACATGATTTTTATTTTTTTTTTTTAATGAAGTGTCTTTGAAGTGAGGCAGAGTTTGGGGATTTTCCCTCAGTTCTCACTATTCAAAGCTTTGTTTGACCTGTTGTTCTTGTATTAATTAAAATTCAGGGGCTGGTTTTTTTTTCAAGTGAGGTGGAGAGTTTAGTTGAGCCTTGCATTGCGCCCTTCCAGATGTGAGTGCGTGCTCTGGAGATTAAAATACTCTATTAGGGACTGATTAAAACATAAAATTAAATTGTGTATCATAATTTTAGCTCCAAGTTTAGATTAATTAAAAACTAAATTGCCTATAACGCCTTCCACTTTGATACTTCGGTGCCTTCCCATATGATCAGATGGAACTGGGAAGTTTAAACAGTCAGCTGAACACACTTTTACATGAACAATGAGAATTAAATAGTCAGGTTTGACTACTGCACCATTAGGATTACAAGAGACACTGCTTATGAGAAATATTGTTGTGTTTTAAAAGTTAAATTAACTGAAAGTGAATTTAAAGGGGAAAGAAGCATCCAGAATCAAGAATTTTAAGAAATTGTGATGTCTTAACCAGTAAAACTGTGTGTAGAAAACTCTTTTAGAAGTGGTTCTATGTAGTTTTAGAGACTAAAAATCAGAATGCCATTTTAACATTTCATTGTCTTCCTTACTTTCAAGTAAGATTAAAATTCTAGTCCAAATTTTAAAATTTCAGATACTAGAGATCATTAGAGGGATTATTAAATAGTTTTCAAGGTGCTGAGTGCTGTTGAAAAGGAGCACTGAGGGATTGTACAGCTAATTTTGCTGGGGCCAAAGTGTGTCTGTAGATAAAAGGTGCTGCATATGCAGCCAAAGACAGAGTGAACATGTTTTCCTGATTTGTGCTTTATTCTTATTTATTTGGTGTTTCATTTCACATCATTAAAGACTTTGGGTAAAATCTGGATGGATCTGGAGCTTCATGTGTCAGGTGGTTTTTCCAATGCTGGCCTTTATTGTAATAATTCAGTCTGCAGGGAGGAGGACACTGTCCCTTGTGGCTCTTGCTTCAGATCTATTAATTTTAACATAATTAATCTGTTTACTGAAATTTGGCCCTCTCATGCCCTGATTTTCTTCCTTCTCAGAATATGCACCTGGCAAGCTGTTCTCCAGATTTATCACATGTGCTTGAAATGGGCTGAGGAACAAAATGAAGACATTTTTCCTTAAATGCCTGACTGTCCTTGAAGCCTGGGGCTTTGCAGCAGACAGCCCTGAGTGGAAATGGATGAGGAGTTTTTCCTCTGCTCTGGCTCTCAGCAAACTTCCATTTTCTTGCCCTTCAGGTAGGAAATGGGGTGTATCCTACTATGAGGTGGAAAAGAGTAGCAGAACCAGAGCAGAGAGTGCTGAAAAGCATTTCAGGAGGATTTTTTTTTTTTTTTTTTAGCTACTCAAGTATTCCAAATACTGTATTTTGTTTTCTGGTTTTTTTGGAAACAAGCTGCTCACATAAATGCTGGAATTCTGAAATGCTGCTACTTCTCTTTGTCCCTAGGGAAGAAACTGCTTTTGTATTGCAAACTAGGTGGAGCAGAAATTTATGAGCAGCCCTTCTGTTGGGGAGGAGGGGTTCAAATAATTGGGAACCTCTGGATCTAGAAACACTCATTTTGTTTCTTCTGTACATTGTGTGAGATGACTGTGAAATGATCCCCCAAACACCCAGGGGGACCTGGACAAGCTCCAGAAGAGGCCCATGGGAAGAATTTCATGGGTTCAACCAGGCCAGGTGCTGGTGCTGCCCCTGGCTCAGGGCAACCCTGGGATGGATCCAGGCTGGGCATGAGCAGCTGGAGCAGCCCTGGAGAAGGCCCTGGGGGTGCTGGGGGTGAGAGCTGGGAGCCAGAACCCCCCCCAGTGCCCTGGGCTGAGCCCCAGCGTGGGCAGCAGGGGAGGGGGGGATTCTGCCCCTGTGCCCCTGAGCTCAGGTGAGAGCCCACCTGCAGAGCTGCCCCAGCCCTGGGGCCAGCACAGGAGGGACCTGGAGCTGCTGCACAGAGCCCAGGGGAGGCACCAGCATGAGCAGAGGCATGGAGCAGCTCTGCTGGGAGGAAAGGCTGGCACAGCTGGGATTGTTCAGCTGGAGAGGAGAAGGCTCCAGGGAGACTTCAGAGCCCCTTGGTGTGCCGAAAGGGGCTCCAGGAGAGCTGGAGAGAGACTGGGGACAAGGGATGGAGGGACAGGACACAGGGAATGGCTTCCCACTACTGGAGGAAATGGGAAGGAATTGTTCCCTGTGAGGAAGGTGAGGCCCTGGCACAGGGTGCCCAGAGAAGCTGTGGCTGCCCCTGGGTTCCTGGCAATGTCCAAGGCCAGGTTGAATTAGAAACCAGTTTGTAACAAACAATAATGATTCTTACTCCTGACGTAACAGACATTTCCTTTACTAGTGCCATAAATTCCCTTCTGCTGTTCCTTTAGGAAGTGTGGCCTGACAGTAATTAAGCAGTAATTGGTGTATGAAGGCAGGAGCTGTTCCCAGTAGCTAAGTATTGTTAGAAAATAATTTCATTTATCCAATGGTATTTCAGCAGTTCTAACCAATTTCGGGTTTATTATGTGCCATATGTCTGCCCAGCAGGACTTGGGATTGGGTTTAGCAAATGCAGTTGTTGTGCTTTATTGAATGCTGGTTTTAAAAGCACCTTTTTTTTTTGCTGCTTGCCAGGCAATATAAATATTCTTCTTTCCCTCCCATGTATGTTGCTGTCTCCCAGATTTCTGCATAGCTTTTGGTTCATCATCTCCTGTGAAAGCACAGGATTTTTGAGGAAGGGGAGGGCTGAGGCCACTGGTTTTTTGTAATTGAAGGGTGAGTTTTGGTCAGAACTCAGACCTGAGGAGTAACAGTGATGCCAGAGCTTAGCTGAGCCTGGTTTTAGAGATGTCTTCACTCCCTGCCACCAACTTGGCTCACGAATGAGTTGCGACCAGCAGCTGCTGCTGCAGATCCATGGACCAATCTGACACAATATTTTGGTTTTCCTTTATTTTTTTGTGCTTTCTGCCTCTTTTCCTGTGGTTTAATTTATGCAAGGCAGTCTTGATGATGTTTGCACACAACCCTGATCATTAACTTCACCTAAGTGGGGAATCCAGGGGTTCTGCTCTTGTTTGGGAGCACAGGTATGGAAATGACTCCTCTGTGGGAAGACAAATGATTTGTGTTTGTAGAGGAATATCCTGATAGCCTTTAACTGGTAAAAGCTGACTTAAAAAATCTCTTTCTACCCAAGACACTCTTGCTCTTGTTGCATCCCAGTGATGAATGAGGCTGATAGAGAGATTTAGCTCTTGGGACAACTAGACAGGGACATAACCCATTGTGGTTGGTTTGTCCTCAGCATTCCTGCTGGGATCCATGTCCTCTCCTGGTGGGTGGTGAGAAGTGCTTTTCCCATCTCTGAAAGGTGTAGGGCACTGCCTGTGCTGTTGCAAGATGAGAGGAAATGCAGGAATGATTGCCCAGGGAAAGCTCCCAGAGCTGAATCCATGGAAGAGATGAACCTGAAGCAGAGATGAAGTGTTGAGAGTTTCTCTTTTTCTTAAACATTTGGACTGCATTGAAAGACTTTTCAATTTCTCCACAGAAACACAGGAGGTGGAAAAACATTTTGTTCATTTTCCCTGGGAATTAGTCTCACACTTTGCCCCATTGTTCAGATTTCACAAAATCCAGGGGAAATTCAGCAGATCTTTAATTACAGGACTGTAAATAATTCCTCTCTGAAGAATAACTAAGTGATTTCAGGACTCTCAGCATGGAAAAGGAAGGACAGAAGGATGCCATGGAGCTGTGTAGTGACTGAAGGGAAAGGGGGAGCAAGGATAAATAATTCCCACCTTTTCCAATGCAAGCACTGGGCTATCAACACGTGAAATAAGTTGTTACTGGGGGTTTTTTTTGTAATTTTTTTTTTCTACTTGGTTTTGCAGTCCTAATGATCTCTTTGTTTGGATGCCTGATCAGCCATAGCTTTGTCCTGACTGATAGACACCTTTTGTCTTTGTAAGAGTGAAGAAAGATTTCATGGGTAATTTAATTCTTCAAAGCTGGCTTTTTTTTCTTTTTTCCTTTTCATACAGCTGGTATGAAAACTTCTTACAGATTTTAGAACAAGCCTATTGTTTCCTGTCCTATTGTAGGATCAGTAGTGGGGTGTGGAAACTAAAATCTGAGAGTTTTCTGCCTCTGTTCCTATTCTTATTTCCAACACAGGTGAAGTCAACAATTTCTTGGAAATAAAGCCAAAATTGTACTGCATTATAATTCTTTTTACAAATACAAGAGGCTTGTATTTGTAGAAGGAAGTGGATAGTAGCCAGCTGATTCTAGAATCTTTATTTTTCTTTGCCTCCTCTGAAGTAGGAATTAAGTTTCAGTTGTTTTTCCCACCTTCTGTTTTGCAATTCATCCGTTTGTTAGGCTTTTTAAAATAGTGAAGAGAATTTAGTTTAAATACCAGATTTATGGTCAGATTGGCCATTTAATTAACTCTAGACAAAACTTTCATATGAAATAGGAATGGGTTTGGTGTCCTGCCACAAACCAAAATTACTCTGTGTTTTGGGACGCTCTGAATTGGATTTTAGCAATGTTGTGCTGAATTATGCCATGGAATGAGGGGAAGTGGCAGTGTAAGATGATTTTTAAACAGCAGTGGCACGAGTGATTGGAATGATGAGTGTTGAGGTATTTATGTGAAGTTTTTTTGCATAATGAGAAGGGAGTGAGTTATTGGGGGAGAGATAGCAATGATCCAGCTCATAAAAGCTGTGCTCAGGAGAATAATTTCATTAAATACTCCAGCAGATCAGTAAATCCTTCAGCTGCCTTTTGCAGAACAGTCAGAGAGTTGATGTTCTTCTGGGAGGAATTCGCCTCCTGTTTCTTGCCTCCTCCCTCCACACTGCCATTTTGCTAAATCAATTTATTGCCTGGCAAAGCCTTCAAACAAAGCCTTCCGAGGCAGTAAAGATCCCATCCACTTACAGGCCTTTTCTGTTAATATCCTAAAAACCCTGTCTGATCCTTGGGTCAGAGTACAACCTGTCTTCCTCAGTTTCCTGTGGCCAGCCCAGCTCCCTGGGCTTCCCTGTCCTGCTGTTCCCTTGACCTTAACAAGGATTTTTTGTGCCCTGCTTCCTGTTTTTCCCATCAATCCACTGACCTGGCTTGGCTTTGACTTTGGGTTCTTTGGTATCAGAAGCCTTCTGTGTCATCTCCAAGAAGGGGGGGGGGAAATCCTTTAATAAATACCCATTTCTGTGGAATTCAGCTTGAGGAAAAGGAGGAACAAATATTAATTGATTGCAGTTGATACAAGTAGGACAAGGATTTGGTGTTCTGGCGAAAAATAGAGGGAAGATGTGATGAATTCAGCAGCGTTGAAAACTTTGATGCTCCTCAGCTCCTTTGGATTTTCCAGGAAAGCTTTAATTCTCAGAATTTTGTACCCCATAAATATTCTTGGAGAGTGATTCTGGTCATTCCTTACATGAGCCCAAATTCTGAATTTGAAGTGGCTGAAAACCTGGTGTTGAAATTAGATGATTTCAGATTTTTCCCAACCCATTGTATGATTTTATAATTCCTGTTAAGAAAGCAAGATATCAACCCTGAGATCTTTGAGCACTGCTTCCTCCTTTCAAGAATATAGAAGGAGAAATTATTAATTTAGAGGGATAATTATTAGAGTTGGAAAGAAATCTAGGGCAGACAGTAAGAAATCGAGTAGTTGGGTCATTTTGTGTTCCTAATGAATTTGAAAATTCCATATCTTATAAAACTTCCAGTTTGGAGCAGAGATGGTAAAATATCCTGAGCAGAATACTTTTATTCAAGTGTTGATTAACATTTTTGGCTGATATTTTCCATACTGGGCAGCCTGCTCTTCAGGAGACTTTGGGGAATATTTATGTTTGGGACAAAAAAAGACAAACATTTCAATGTGTCTTGTAAAAATTGGTTGAATCTCAAAATCTTTTTTAAGCAATTCCAATGCTGCTGAAAGGGGAGCACAGTTCCAAAGAGCAGCTGTGTGACATTGATAGATTTCCTGGTTTTTTGATATAAAATTGTGGGGTTTAAGATGAACTTTACTCTACCTGTAAAAGACTTAAGATGTCTTGTGATTAAAAGCCATAAATGTGATAAAAATTGCAGTGCTCAGCTTTCCCTGTGAGAATCTGTTTAAAAACAAGACTTATATTGAAGGGCATGAAACAGAAACACCAGGATTTTATTCCTAAAAGGGGATTTGAGCACAGAAACCCAACATCCACTTCCATAACTTCCCGGTGCCCTGAGGGTTTCCTGGTGGGACATCTGCTGAGCCAGATTTTGCAATCTGCCTGCATCAGCTGTGTTTGCAGCCACGTGGGGTGTTCATGATTGCACACTAAGTGATAACTAAAGATTTAGGCTTGTGGTTTTGCCTCTCTGCATTTGTTCTGTAAAGGTGTAAATGATGATTAAAGCATCAGGAAAATGGTTCATGCATAAAAGATTTGAGGAGAAACTCAACAGAAGTTGGAAAACACTTCAATTCCAAGAGTGGAGAAGGCTCCTGTGAGGATGTATCTAGAGATTGATTTCAATATAGGGATAATGCCCTTTAGAGCCATGATTGAGGTCTCCTGTGCTGAGGTGATTTATGGCCACCTAGTTAACAGGAGGTAGAAGTTGTTCCAGGGTAAATCCAGGTCTTGTTCCAGGGTAAATCTGCCTCTTGAGGGGGATTTGGAAGAGCTGCTGCCCTCCCATCCCAGGAGGTGTCCAGTCTAAGTGGCCTCTGAGGAGGTTTATCCAAAGCTGGGCTCTCATTAACTTTTTTTCACAGCCTTGCTCTCATTCTCATTTTGATTTCTTCCTTTCCCCCTCGACTTCTCAAAGTGGTATAACAGATCCAAACTCCTGGCACGTGGTGCTGTAGGTCTTAAAGAAATCTGCTCCTACCAAGTTTGAAACCATCTGATTCCCCCAAGATGCAATTAAAGAGAAAGCACTGAAAATTTAAACTTCAGAATCAGGGTAAAGCGTTGATGTCATTACTGTGATGTTCTCTGCTTCTCTGTGTCTCCTCAGACTGTATCCTCGGGTCAAGTGGCACTGCTTCTGTCTGGATCCTATTTTGGATAATATCCCAAAGGCCTCTTTACAGATTTTGCCTTGATTTTCATGGCTTCCCTCCAAGGCTAAACATCTGATTGTTATCAGGATATTTTGTCTTGAAAGATTATTCTCCCCAGTTTTTCCCCCCTGGGGAGGAATGCCTCACATCAGTTCTGTGAATCAGGAGCCAGCTCCAGGAAAAAACTCTTTTCACTTCTGTAACAGATCCCAGGATCCCTGAGGCTGGAAATTCTCTGCCAGCCCATGGAGTCCCAGCTGTGCCCAGTGCCCACCTTGTCCCCAGCCCAGAGCACTGAGTGCCACCTCCAGCCCTTCCTGGGACACCTCCAGGCATGGGCACTGCAAAGCTCCCTGGGCAGCCCCTGCCAAGGCCTGAGCACCCTTTTCATGCAGAAATTCCTGCTGCTGGCCAAGCTGAGCCTGCCCTGGCCCAGCTTCAGGCCCTTTCCCCTTGTCCTGTCCCTGTTCCCTGGCAGCACAGCCCGACTCCCCTGGCTGTCCCCTCCTGGCAGGGAGTTGTGCAGAGCCACAAGGTCCCTCCTGGGATGTGTCACTTTTGGAATCAGGACATTGTTGAAATAGCTGGATTTAAGCCCAAATTTCCCCAAATCTGACTGCCTTTTACTCAGGGGTAGAACTTTCCCTCTCTTCAGTTGTGTGCTGAGGACCAAAGTGATGGCAAAGGAGTAAAATTCGATTAGGTGAATTTCTTACTCCAGACAGCTTCTTTAGCTTGAAACAAGTGTATAGAACTGTGAGGGAACTCACACTTCATTTATGGGTTTTCATGTGTTTTATTCAATTTACATCACACAGCTGGGGGGCAAAATAGAACATATCAATTAGCAACTGAATTAAGCCATTAATCTGTTCTGTTCAGTAGCTATTCCTGATTCACTTCATGTTTTGGAGAGAGGAAATGTGTCCCTGAACCCTGTACCTGAGGTGAGGTGCACAGCACTACCTGGGGGTTCCCCCGCAGCTCCTGCCGGCAGTTTGCAAAAGCCCTGAAGGATGGGATGTCCTTGTTTTAATCTGCATAATTAAATCTATTGTTGTTTGGAGAGGAAACAACTGGGAGTAGAGTGTTTTCTCTGTTCTGATGACTTCCTGAACAAGCCCGAGTGTTTAGCTGGCATGAGAGAGATTTCTTTGTGTGTGTTCTTGCTTTTATTCCTGTCTGTACTCCTCTAGGACAGAAATATTAGTGTCATGGGAAAACTTTGTTGCTACAGCAGCTTTGCTGATCAAGATTTCACTTGATGTCTGTAATGTCTCTTTCTTGCAGCGGGGAATCTTAAAAATTTTCCTTTTCCATGTTTTAAACTGCCAGAGGGCAGGGCTGGATGGGATATTGGGAATTAGGAATTGTTCCCTGGCAGGGTGGGCAGGCCCTGGCACAGGGTGCCCAGAGCAGCTGTGGCTGCCCCTGGATCCCTGGCAGTGCCCAAGATGAGGGTAGACAGGGCTTGAGCAACCTGGGATAGTAAAAGGTGGAACTGGATGGGTTTTGACATCCCTTCCAGTCCAAACCAGTCTGATTTCTGAGGTAGGGTTGGATTTTTTTTGCATTTCTTGTGTTTGACAGAGGAGTGCAAGGTCACCCAGTGTCCTTCCTGAGCCCTTGTCCTTCTCTGGTGTCTCTTCTTTGAAATGATGGCAGCAAGCCCTTTGTTTAATGCTCCAGGGGTTTCCTATTGTCCTATATAATGTCATTCCAATTTAGTCCCTCTTCCTCTCCCTCCTAATGCTCCCCAGCATTTTGTTTACTTCAGCTGGGTACCCACAGCCGCTCCCTGTGCCGCCTCCTCGGAGGGGAAAATAGCTGAAAAGCTGACAAATTCCCAATCCCTCTCTGCATACATGAATACCTTATTTTTCCCAGCGTGCCTTTTTAGCCAAGTGAAGATTCCTTTCCCAAGCTGCCCAGGTATTCAGTGCATTTAGATCCTCACAGAGCTGCTGACAGCCCTCTGTTTGTAGCCAGGGCTGAACTCTGGAGCTGGCAGACTTTCACCTGGCACTTAATTCCACACTCTGACACCTTCCCCTCCTCACCCAGCAGTAGTCAAGTGCGTGGGCCAGCTCATCTGGCCTCTTAGCTCGTAGTCTTCTCTTGTTTTTACAACTGAATTGCACTAAAATGGTGTTTCCTGCAGTTCAGCTTTTTATTTTGGACAGCCAACCTCATACCCCACAGGGCTTTCCTTTCTCTCCCATCTCACTTTACACATTTCAGGAGAAAAGCCACAAAAATTGAGGGAACAGATTCAAAGTACACCTAATCTCAGGCCTGCTGCCAATCCCATGGAATACATGCCTGGCTTGAAAGGCATCTCTTCTGACACTGAATGAAAACTAAATTAATCTTCACATTTTATCTTTAGAATGAATGTTTCTTTTAATTCTGTTGTTATGGTCTCACTGCCAGGGCCTTTTTTCTCCCTCCCCATCCTGGCAGCCTCAGGACACTGTGGACACAGCCCCAGGAGGGGACGCACCACTGAGCACTGCTTACCTGTAAATAGCTTTCTGCTGCAAACCACAGGAAAGCCTCTCCCCCTTTCTTCAAAGGACCTTAAATCCCATCCAGTGCCACCCCTGCCAAGGGCAGGGACACCTTTCACTGTCTCAGGCTGCTCCAAGCCCCAAAGTCCAACCTGGTCTTGGGCACTGCCAGGGATCCATGGGCAGCCACAGCTGCTCTGGGCACCCTGTGCCAGGGCCTGCCCACCCTCACAGGGGAAAATTCCTTCCCAATATCCCATCTAGCCCTACCTTATTTCAGTTTAAAGCCATTCTGCCTCATCCTGGCATTCCAGGCCCTTATCCAAACTCCTTCTCCAGCCTCAGAGGTTGAGATCTGATGCCTGAACTTGTGATAATGCCCTGGCAGGAATGTGGTGCCTCACTGATGTGCCATGGGGAGGTCACTGAGTGTCCACGCTGTGCTGGCTGTTTCCAGCCTGTTCAACTTCACCAGCTCCACCTAATGTCTTCTAACACCATGTTTTTTTAATGGAATTCATGGAAATGTCACCTCAGTACCAACTAAAATCAAGCAGGGTGATGATAAGTGAGTGGAAGAGGGGGAAAATGTTATCAGGAGCTTGTGGATTTGTGCAGGCTGTCCAACCCTGGAGTGATTTCTGCATCTTTGAGTGCATTTCCTTGTTTGCTTTTGTCCATTCTCCCACAGCTGGCCTCAGTCAGAGACAAGCTTGTGACCTTGTGTGAGTGTAAGGGGGCTGTTCATTCAAGGACTGTCAGAAAGGAACATTGTTTTTTTCCTTTATGAGATGTTACAGGAAATTGGTGAAACAATCTTATTTACTTTGACAGCTTTTGAAATTTGAGAATAGCCCACTTTTGAAACATTCCTTTGAGTGATGTGTTATTGCTGGGTTGTTAAGCTCTGGTTTTGGTGGTATTCCTGGATTTCCTTCAAGGATCTAACTGTTACTTGGTTATCTTAATAGTTTCCTAAATACAAATATTTGTAAACCCATTTTGGCTGATCTTTTAGAAATAACCACCAGCACAGACCCTATGAGTAAAGTATTTAAATAAACAATGAAATGTTTCATGTCCAAGAAAACTACATAATCGATTCCAAGGGACGTGCTGCATTTACACTCAGGAAAATTGCTGGAGTCATTTGAACTGTAGGATTGAGGTTCTTGTGCATCACTTCGCCTGTGGCTGTTCCCTCCAGCTCAAAGTTTGCTGGTGCTGGTGTGGAATTGTCTCTGTTGCACAGCAGTGGCGTGAGATGCAGTGCTTTTCCCTCAATTTCCCTGTTTCTTAACCCGATCCTGGGCTGAGCCCCAGCGTGGGCAGCAGGGGAGGGGGAGATTCTGCCCCTGTGCCCCTGTGCTCAGGTGAGAGCCCACCTGCAGAGCTGCCCCAGCCCTGGGGCCAGCACAGGAGGGACCTGGAGCTGCTGCACAGAGCCCAGGGGAGGCACCAGCATGAGCAGAGGCATGGAGCAGCTCTGCTGGGAGGAAAGGCTGGCACAGCTGGGATTGTTCACCTGGAGAGGAGAAGCTTTGGGGTGACCAAATTGTGGCCTTGCAGAGCCTGAAGGAGCTACAGAAAACATGGAGAGAGATTTTGGATAAGTGCCTGGAGTGGCAGGACAAGGGGGAATGGCTTCCCACTGCTGGAGGGGAAATCTAGGTGAAATATATGCAAGAAATTCCTCCCTAGGAGGGTGGGCAGGCCCTGGCACAGGGTGCCCAGAGCAGCCGTGGCTGCCCCTGGATCCCTGGCAGTGCCCAAGGCCAGGTTGGACAGGGCTTGGAGCCACCTGGGACAGTGGAAGGTGTCCCTGCCTATGGCAGGGGTGGCACTGGATGAGTTTCAAGCTTCCTTCTGACCCAAACCATTCTGGGATTAACACCCATGGCTGAGTTGAACAAGAAGTGAATTTTGTGGGCTGAGTTTTGGTTCAGCTCATCAGGGCCTGAGCAGGGAGGAACAGTCGTCCCTGCCCATGGATTGGGGGATGGATGAGAGGATCTACTCAAGGTCTCTGCCAACCCAAACCACTCCTATACCAGTAATCCCTGGCATGTGTACCCTACCTCCAGCCTGAAAACCCTCCCTGTAGCAACCAGGAACCATCTGAAAATCCCTGTGTTTGCATGTCTCCCAAAGTCATCTCCATGATTTTTCTGTCTCCAAAATGTCTTACAAGATCCTATCTTTACCTCTCTTCTGTTCCTCAGAAGCTATTTCTTGCTCGATATTTGGCCAAGGAGATACTTGAGCAGATCAGAACCCACCTGTGGGTGTGTAAATCCATCCCTAGCACCTCTGGTGGGCACTCAGTGCCAGCTGTCCCTGGATGAGTGCCCTGTGCCCATCCCAGTGTCCCAGCATGTGGGCACACCCCAGCTCTGTACACCTGAATCAGCCACAGATCCAGCAGAACAAAAAAAGCTGGAAATGCCACATCAGTTCCCATGTTCAGCAGTGGGCAGGAGCATTTCTGAGAGTCTGGAAGGGTGGAAGAGAAGGATTTGGGAGATGTGGAGGCCAAGTGTCTTGAAATAGCCAGCCTGGGTGGGTGAGAGCTCTGGGTGCTCTGTGTTTTAAGGAAAGCAGGGATCCAGAAAACCCAGGAGGTGGAATGCTGAGTGTTGGGGGTTGGTGATCAGCAGTGAGGTGTGTGAGGGTATCTGGAGAAACAGAGGTTCAGGAGATGGGTTTATGTGATTGCCAGAGGACTGAAAAGCAGCTGGAGGGATGAGGAGATTCAAAAGGTGGAATATTTAAATGGATCTGGATAAATCATGGAATGACAGAATGGTTTGGGCTGGTTAAAGCCCATCTTATCCCACCCCCTTCCACCATCCCAGGCTGCTCCAAACTGGCCTTGGACACTTCCAAAAATCCAGAGAGAACCACAGCTTCTCTGGGGCAGTGAAGAGAGGGAAGTGATTCCAGCTTTGTGAAGCCTTTTGAAAACATCAAAAGACAAGTACAGATTTAAGGACCTCCTTTCCTTCCCAGCCAACCAGCTCAGAAATCAATCCAAGCATAATCAAAACACGTAATCATCTCAGTTATGCTCAGTGCCTATCAAGAAGTGACAAGAGGGATTTTTAAGGGTAAGGCTCCCCCCAAAAATACTGGGAAGGAAAATCCTGGAGCAGAGGAGTGAAAGTGCGCTTGATGCTTGAGAGATGTGGTGTCAGATGAGGGAAAGCCTGGAGAGCAGAAGAGCATGAGAGGGCTTGGAGAGACTGTTCAGCAATGACGGAGACAAGTGGGTTTGATGTGCAGAACTGACAGGGAAGGAGGAGATGGGGGGAAGGCAAGATCCCCTTTGGGGCTGGGGTACTGTTAGGATGGGAGCAGGAAGCAACTGAAAGTCAGACTTAAGGGGCAGAGGAAAAAGGAGGTGCACAACAGCAGGGATGTGCTTAAAATAATGAAAATCTGGGCTGGTGCTCCATTAATAGACTCCAATCCAGCTGAGGAGTCTTCCCAAGAAAATGGGGTGAGGTCTAAATGTACCAGGTTGGATATCTGAGGGTGTTTGTGTTGAAGCCTCCTTGAGCACGTGGCTCAGGGGCTAAATCAATCTGTGATCAAGTGCAGAATGTGGTCACTGATAAGGTACCAAGGAGTTGATAAGGATGAAACTTCTGATTTCCTGCCCTTTTTCTAGAAGAGAAACCTGAATTGCTGTGGAAGGGCTTAATTCAGGCTGGGCTCTGCTGAGGAGGCTGGTTCCTGGAGGGTGAAAGCCACAAGGGGAGTGTCTCTGGATTCCTGGGGGTCAGTAGCAGGTGGCACTGGTGGCAGAAGGAATGTGTGGGATTTATTGGGAGTGTCCCAGCAAGGCAGGCTGGCTCCTGTACAATAATGGGATTTGCTTTTGTTTTCCAGAGGACTTTTAAACCCTGGTGCAGACTTGTGGCAGCTCTCTGGTTTAACCAGCCTTACTAATTGGCATCTGGCCTGACTTCCAAAGCCAGGCCTAATTTCTGGCTCAGTCATCTCCAGTACCAAAGTCTTCAGCTGGTTTTGGGAGTGGCTGGATGAAATCTCTGCTCAGGGGGTGTGCGTGTGTTAATTCTGACACGTTGTGCACTGAGCTGCTCAAGCATGGCTCCTGCTACTCCTCCAGGGTGTATTTAACACTAGTCCTGCTGTAGCAACTACAGGCAGGTAGAAACACTCAATTCTAGAAAACTGACAAGTTTAGTGTGTTTATTTTTACAAAATTTAAATAAAAATCCTCTCAGAGATGGGAGGAGGCAGCATATAAATTTTACTTGGGAAAATGCCGTTTTCTTCGATAAAATGAACGCACTTAACTTAAATCCAATTAACTTAAACTTAATTAATCTGCATCGCGTTTGTTGTCCCAGTTTAGTTTGAGATGTTTCCATTTTTATAACACCAGTCAGTTTTTCAGCCATAAATGTGGAGACAGTTCCCGGTGTCCTGCAAGGAGCACTCTCAGGGGCTCTGGACAAAACATTTCCTGGTGTCAGACACATTTTACCCCTTGGATTCTCTGCTTTGTGCTATGTGATTCCAGAGAGGGATCCTTGGAGAGAAAATGATCTGGCAAGGGAGAGATGGAGAAGTTTTTGGGATGGAATCCAATACCTGTCCTGCAGTAAAAGCAATGAAACTAATCTTTGGACTTTCCTATCGAATTATATTTTCATTATTAGCACTTTAATGTGTAATTTTAGCTGTGTGTGCATATTTTGTGAAGGCAAAGGTTATTGAAGAATGAACTGAGCTGCTCCTGCCTAATATGGGTTGTATTTCTTGTAATCTTTTTATGTTAATGTCATTTTTCAGCTGAAGTCTCCTGGCTCTGATATCAAGTTTAGGATATCTTTGCTCTCTCTTCTTTCTGGAGTTACTATCAGCACAGCAGGAATCTCAAATGAACAGTGTCACAGCCAAACAGCTTTTGTGAACTCAAAACCTTCTGTGAAAACAGTATTTTCTAGGTGAAAGCCATACAGAGAGGCTGGAAACATGAATAAATAAATTCACAATGCATGAAAAAAAGGTTTTGTGGACAGGAATGAATGATGAAGAGCTGTAATCCTGTTAATCCATCGAATAGCTGCATTGCTTGTTAAAAAGACAGGAAATAAATCACTGCTAGTGATGGAAGCAGGAAACAAAAGTGCTTCTCTCTCCCTTCCTCAGTTATCCCATAAAGCTTTTTTAAATTTCTCTGAGTTTAGTTGAGTTTTCTCTGTGCAAACTTTCCATCTATTTATCAATCCTCTTTGTTCAGTGGGAATCAGCAGCATGAAATAGTTTTAATCCTTTTAAATCAGCATCTGTAGGATGTTCTGCTGGCAGGAGGGTGGAAAAGTGCCCTCGGAGGGTCTGGAAGGTTTCCCTGCCCACAGCAGTGGTTGGAATGAGATGAGATTGAAGGTCCCTTCCAGCCCAAACCATTCTGGGATTCTCTGGCTACCACTGATACACAGAGATGGAAATTAAAGAACTTTATAATTCATGCAATGTAGGAAAATAGCTGGTTTGGGGGTTTGGGGGTGCAAAATTGAAATAAACTTAGATTTCCACATTGAAGTAAAAATGGCTTGATAATCAACTTTTCCTTGCATCTTTCCCAGCCAGGCCCAGGGACAGCTGTGGTATTCTCACTGAAGTTTGAAATTACTTTTTTGAGGCTTTACTTTGGCCTTGCAGTGGCATCTCGTCAACTCTTAGAGAGTCATTTCTGCCAGAAAGGCACAGAAAATAACAGGCTGAAAGAGCGGGGCAAGGAAAGGAACAAAACTTCTTCCTTAGAAGAATGAGGGCAAGCAGAAATATTTGAAGATGAATTATTTGAATGTAGATACAGAGAAAATGCAGAGAAATTTCAAGTTGCTGGTGAAATTTTATTTCAGATCCTCATATAAATTATCATTTTTTTCTTGTGCTTGTGTCTTTGCTTTCTAAAAATGCTGCCTCCAAGTGAGGGTAAAATAATCAAGAGCTTGGTAACACAAGGAAAAGGGACAGATGCAGCATCAATATTGCACTTTTTTAATGTGTTTATTTATGTGGAACAGACCCAGCAGCTGGGAGGAGGGAATTGAGGTGGGAGCAGATTTGATCTTGAAATTTCATCTCAAAAATCTTCACGTTCCTGAAAGGTCTTATCTAAGGAGAGGAGGATGAGAAAATCCAACTCAACTGTGCCAGTCCCAGAGCATGAGAGCACTTTAACAGGATTGAGTAAATCCAAGAGTCCATAGGCTGAAATACTCATGTGTTAATTGCTCAAGAAGTGTCAGTGAAATAAAACCTTGGAGTAGTGTTTGGATTTTTGGAACCTCCAAAGCTGGAGAAAAGGGCTGGGTTTGCGCTGTAAATTATTCACTGTAGCACCAGCACAGCCAAATATTTGCTTATGCTTGAATAATTCTTCAGGAAAGCATTTAAGCAGATATTTGACTTCAGCAAACAGAGTTAGTCACACTTGCAGCTGAATCAGAGCCAGAACTGGTTTTAACTTGAAGGTGAAGTCTTCCTTCCCTGGCTTTTCTCCTGGTTGGGAAGGGCTGTGAGATGGGATCTGGGACTGGGCATGGCAGGGAGGCTGTGGGCTGACATTCACCCTTCCAGGATGCTCCAAGCTACCAGAGGTGATTGCTGAGCTCCTGAGCTGGAATTAGGGTTTATTTTTGTGGCTAAGCCCAGCTGAAGCTGTTCTCCAGCCTGGCAGATGTGCTCTGGATGTGCCCCACCAGTGAGAGGGGCTCAGGGCTTGGGCATGGGAGGGGGGCTGTGAGCTGATCTTCAGCCTTCCAGGCTGTCCCGAGCTGCCAGAGGTGATCTCTGAGCTGGAATGCTGGAATTAAAGTTACTTTTTCTGCTTAAGCCCCAGGTGAGGTGTTTCCCAGCAGAGGGGCTCAGGCCCTGGGTGTGGGAGGGACCTTGTGGGATGAGATTCACCTTTCCAGGATGTCCTGAGCTGGAATTAGGGTTTGGTTTGGTAGTTAAGCCTCAGGTGAGGGTGTTTTCCAGCCCCAGTGAGAGGGGCTCAGGACCTGCTCATCAGAAGGAAACCCCCTTGAGATATTCCCTGGAATTCATGGAGATGAATTCCATCCCAGATGAGGTGACTTGAGTGTTGAGCAGCACTGTGAGGCTAAACAGATTTAGGGGTTTTTTTGGTGTGTGTCTGTTCTGTGGTGAAACAATCTTCTAGAAGCTTTTTGCTTGTGCTGACTCTTAACAGAATTGTTTGGGTGGCAAAAATCAAGCATTTGGGACATGGAGTTTTTCATGAAGGAGCACTGTCAGACTCTAAAGCAAGTTCCTCTCCTTTCTGGCTTCTGTAAGAGACTTCTTCCTGCTGTTTTACTGGCATTTCTGATTTATTATGGCACCAGTTCTCCAGAATAAGCATTTGCACTCCCTATTTTATGTCTACAAACTTTAAGACAGTTCAGCTGATCACTAATAATGATGAACCTTATAAAAAAACCCAGTCCACTGTAATTATTTTGCTGTGTTAAAGCAATTCATTCTCATCAACCTTTAAAAAATAAATACTTTTAAAGATTTCTCACAATTGTAGGGTGCAAAGAGCATCCCCACTAAGCAAAATGGGTCACTCCTGATGCTTGCAGGAGTTCAGGCTTGTTGAGTAAATAATAGGACAGATATAAATGGGTGTTTAATTCCTTTTTAAATGCTGAGTTACTCGTCCAGCCACAGCAGTGTCTCAGGAACCACTGTTTTTGTCAAATACATTACATAGCAAATATTTGTTGACGTGTCTAATGAATTAATAATGCTCACTTAGTGATTTCTGTTAAAGTTTGCCAGGGTTTTGAATCCACTGTAGGAGCAAGAACTGCAAAGTGTTTGCTTCCAAAATTGTTTTCAGATTTGCTGCTCGTGGAGAACACTCAGAAATTCTGGCTGGTGGCAGTTTGAGTGGTGTGGGCACTCCCATAGATGTTTCCTATGGAATTGGGTGGGGATGTGGCAGTTCTGGTGTGAGGGCTCTGGCTTGTGGCAAACCTGGCCCAAAATTTAGATTTTCTTTTTTCCCCCCACTTGAATTATTTCAAGTAGTCAAGAAACATGTGGAGCTGTTGGAATGAGCCCAGAGGAGATCATGGAGCTGCTCCAGGGATGGAGCCAGGCTGGGAGAGCTGGGGGTGCTCACCTGGAGAGGAGAAGGCTCCAGGGAGAGCTCAGAGCCCCTGCCAGGGCCTAAAGGGGCTCCAGGAGAGCTGGAGAGGGACTGGGGACAAGGGATGGAGGGACAGGACACAGGGAATGGCTTCCCACTGCCAGAGGGCAGGGATGGATGGGATATTGGGAATTGGGAATTGTTGCCTGGGAGGGTGGGCAGGCCCTGGCACAGGGTGCCCAGAAAATTGTTATTTATTTTGACCAAGGCCATGTTCCCCCCTGCTCCAGTTTCTAATGAATGCAAAGTTCTAAAGCCTGTAATAACACCAGATCTAAAAGGAAATAATTATTGGAAGTTGCTGTCATGTTATTGTTCCTCTAAATATGTTTCAAGTGCTTGCATGTCATAACTCAGATTAATTTACCTTCATCTCTTAGAACTTAAAATTAGAATATTTTTTCAGAAAAATCCTGAGTCTTGTAAACATTTTGTGTGTCTTTACTTTACAAATCTTCCTTCTCTCATCAATTCATAGTTTTCCCTTGCCCTGTCTGGAGTTCAACCTTATTTCTTACAGGTTTTCAACCCTTGGCACTTTGTGGTAAATTGTGATTTGTTCTAAGCTATTTCCAAGTTAACAGATTCGTTTGAACCTAATAGTGTAATTTTCTGTACTTTATACTCCTGGCTTTTGGGAGTTTTATTTGTTTTGTATTTTTTTAATTTTTTTTTCTTGGTATCAATTGAAGGAAAAACCAGGATTTTTCTTCTCTTGTAGTCCAGTTGCATACAGAGTTGCTTATTCTGGGAGCAGCAGTGTTGCTATCCTTGTGGTTTATCTTGACATTTCATCACAATCAAAAATAAATCTGTCAAGATTCCATCCTAAAAATCTCTCAGGAGCAGACTCCACTCAAGGGTGTCAGCTGAGCTCTGAATAACTTTCTAAAATAGAACATCGTGATTGGAGATCTGGATTTATTTTGTTTTTCAAGGTTGTCAAATCAAGTATCAGAACCCTCAGAAATGACTTTGTGCACTCCCTTTTAAGTGTGATAACACCTAAAATCTCTATTTGGATGGGATTTTTTTCCTTAGACTGACCTGAAGACACCAAGAGTCTCCTGGACTTCTGTGTTCTGGGATTTGAGGTGTAAAAGGCTGGAGGCAAATACCACCTAATGGAATAACACTGCTTCAAGTGGAAAAGCAGCTGAGCCCAGTTCCTTCAGGAAATTTTGTTAACAGGGGAGGAAACAGTGATGAAATACTGAGAAATTCCCATCCCCAAAATTCCCAGGAGGTTTCATAATGATGATTAACTGGAATCTATTTGGGTAATGTGGAAACAGCCTTGATTTCCAAGTAGTCAGCAGTAATATATCACAAAAAAAAAAGTAATTTTGGGGTTTTTTTTTGAAGGGGCTCTTGCAAATTCCAGAATGACTTTGGAATGGGTGAAGTGGAAGTTTGCATGACAGTAACCAAATGAGCATTTTGGGAAGGAGAAGGGAGGGAAAAGGCCCTTTTGAGCAGTTCTTGTCTCCTCTCACATGGGAATAATAGTTCCTTTGGAAAGAGTCTGGAATTCTCCTTTGAGCTGTCTCTAACTACCCATTTTGCCACAAATTCCCATTTGAGCTGTCAGGGTTGCTGTCTCCTCTCTGAGGTTGTTCCCTACAATTCCCTGAGAGAAGCTGATAGTGAGGAGAGGGGAGCTGGGTCTCTTCTCCCAGGGAACAGGTGAGAGGATGAGAGGAAATGGCCTCAAGTCGTGCTGGGGGAAAGGTTCTTTGTGGAAAAGGTTGTAAAGCACTTCTTGGAAGGGTTCTTCATGGAAAGAGTTGTAAAGCACTTCTTGGAAAGGTTCTTCATGGAAAGGGCTGCCCTGGGGCAGTGGTGGAGTCTCTGTCCTTGGAGTTGTTCAAGGCACGTGTGGATGTGGCATTTGAGGACATGGGTTAGTGGTGATCATGGTGGTGGTGCTGCTTGGACTTCATGACCTGAATGGTCTTTTCCAATCTGAAGAATTCTGTGACTCCACGATTCCCTGCTGGAATTTGGTCAGAAAGAGGTGTAGAAGGGCAAGGGAAGAGAAGGAGGAAGGAGGGTGCTTTGCATGGCTTGAATTCCTGCGTTCAGTGACCTGGAGCTGCTCTGTCAAGACAAACATCGGTCTGAAATGGAAACCAATTCCCATGAGATCTGTGCTGGAGCTTCACTTGTTTCATGGGCAATATTGAAGTTCTTCTTGGAATTGCTGCCTGCTGCAGCCTGCACCAACCTCCTGCTGCTGGACAGGTTGGGAAGAGTCCTACCTGAGGGGAAGTGGAGCTTGGAAAGGCCTCTCGCCACCCTTAACCCCTTGATGAGGAGTGGAGCAATGTGTTCAGTGTAGAATTCAGAATGGTTTTGCTGCTGCCCTTTATTCCTCCAGCATGTTGGTATTAAAATCCAATAAATAAAATCCAATAAAATCCAACCTGCAATCCGTGGCTTTGACAAAGGGAAAAGGGGCTGTGCTTCTTGCTGTGAGGGAGCCTCACAAATCACAGGATACAATCACTGGATTTGGGAAAAACCTCTGATGTCCTGGTGATCCCCACCCATGTGAGCTGTCCTGCAAGCAAAATCAAGATATATATATATATATGTATGTATATATTCAACCACCTAGGAACTTTAAATACTTTAGTAAATATAGGCCACTCCATCTGGCTTATTATATTTCCCTACTTCCTCCCTTTCTCCTGTGGAAAAAACCCACAGGTTTTCCTCAAAAACTCCTGGCACACAATTGTTTTGCGCATTTGTTTGATTTTTAATAAAAGCAGCTATTTTTTTATACAATAACTTGGCTTGTATTGCTAAAAATCTCTCTTCATTCCATGTTCCTGTCATTGCATTTATCCTAAGGTTTTTAAATTTGAAGGAATATTTTTAATAACTCAGTTCTGGGCTGCAGAACTGTGCTAATTCTTTTTATTGGAACCATGAACCAGAGCTTTTTTTAACTATCTAATGTTCTGCACTCCAGGTACACTCTGGAGTTCAGCCAGACCTGTGCTGGGGATTCTGGTGGGGGATTTTTTTAATTGGGTGGTTTTTGTTTGTTTTGGGGCCCTGGTGGGGAGGAAGGGAGAGAATTGTGGGGTTTTGTTTTGGGATTTTACTTTTCTTGGAGGGTTTCTTTGTTTTGTGGGTTTATTATTTGTGGGTTTATTATTTTCTTGTTTCCTTGCTTTTTGGTTTTTTGTTTCTTTTGTGGGGGTTTGTCTTTGTTTGTTTTTCTTTGTTTGTTTTAAATTTTACTTTGTTGATTGTTTTTTCCGGTGTGATGTTGGTGGTGTTTTTTTTCATTTTCCTGGACACAACCCAACAGCCTGTGTCCTTAAAGAAGGCCACCCTGAGGGGTCATTCCCATTTTTCCTGGGCAATGCCTTTGAATCCTGGGTCCCTCTGGCCTTTTGCAGTGAACCCTCATTTGAATCAGTGCAATTTCTCTGCTACAGTTGCTTCTCCAAGGTGCTTGAAAGCAGGAAGGATACCATAAATACTTTATTGCAGGGAAATTATGGAAATAAGAGCTGATTTAAGCCAGAACTTTGCATTTTCTTGACTTGGAGGGCTGTGCATGCACAGTTGTGGAGTTAATGAGTAGACACATCTTGATTAATGCTAATTAGGGGTTCTTCTTCCTTATTTTATTTTTTTATGACTGAAACAATACCATGCTCTTAAGAGTCTGCGTATCCCCTGTAAAAAAGTTTGTAGTGGCTCAGCTTTGTGCAGGTTGAGTAATAAATGTGTCAAATCCCTCTCTTCCAGCTCTGCCTTGAGTGAAGTTTGACAGAAAATGGTCCAGCAGCTTTGTCTCTGGAAATGGTTCACAGTGGGGACGGCACTCGCTGCTGTCCTGGCATGGGCTCTGGCCCAGAATGATGAAGGTAAGGGTTTGGCTGAGGGGTGGAGCTGTGGGAGGGCTGGGATGCCTCTGGAATTTCATTGGAATGGTTGTTTTCCCCTCCCCAGAATTATTATTTGATGACATAGTTTAGTAGGAAAAGAGGTTCCAAGAAAGAAGGGTCTGGGTGTGTTGTGTTTCATGGCATCAATTGATGATTGCATTTCCTGAAGATGTTGATTTACCAAGCAAGATGAAACCTTTAGTTATGGTTGTTCAGTGTTGGACTCGAGCATCAAAATCGGTTTTGTCTTATTCATTGTGCAAGCTTTAGCAGTAAATTTTACTTTGTTCATAAATAGCAGTTGTGGTTGGAACAGGAGATGGAGAGAATGGTTAATGACCAAAAGCTTGGGAAAAAAATCCACAGTGAGGGTCTTCTAGAGAAACAATGCTTCAGGAACCCTGAAACATGGCACCAGTAGCTCGTGTTCCTCCTCAGAGCATCTTGGTTGAATTTAATTAAAAGACAGCAGAAATGTGTCCTGCCAGTGATCTCTGGTAATTAAAAATTACAGCCCTGGGTAACTGATTGGGGTTATTCTTTTGAACAATTCAACAGCATTGAAGGGCACATTCTGTCAGAGTTGTTCCTGAATACTCCTGGGAATAATGAGTAGGATAAGTGAAAACTGAGTGTGGTTTCAGCATGTCTGTAATGAAGTTGCTCATTATCCATGGCACTCCATGTGGGTAGAGCTGTAATTGTACAAATTTATGACTTGGCATCTGGGTTTTGGTTTAAAAACCTCTATTTTGTCAGTTAGGAAGTAAAGTAATTTTGCTTTCATGGGAAGTCTTCAGTCCTGCTTAAATTATGCTTTGTTTTTTGCTATCGAGTCGAAAGTCTCTGTTTCTTGTTCTACTAATTGCTCTCCAAATGTCCTTTTATTCCCTTCCATCCCCCAGCCCAACCCTGCCCATAATGTACAAGAAAGCTAATTTAATTTTCTCCATTTTTACACCCTGTCATAATCACTGTCACTCCTGACACTGAAGTGGACGAGCTGCTCATATTTCACATATTTGCTCTGTGCTGGGCTACAATTAACTGGATTTTAATCATTTATTGCAGTGGAGGAGTGGGGCCATCAGGTTGGTAAAGGTTGACCTTGGTGGTGGTTTGAGGAGGAAAATGCTGGTTTGGGTGGAGGAGAAGCAGCACGGTGGCCTCTGGCATGTCCAACAGCACAGGAGGAATGTGGGAGAGCAGCGGGAATAATGGTGGGAAGCAAAGCAGGATCATGGGGCTGTGGAGAGTCCTCAGGGGAGGCTGAAAAAAAACCCCAAAACCAGCACTTTTTAGTTGGATTTTTATTTGTGCTCACGCTGGCAGCATCACATCTCTCCAAAAAGGCATCTTTAAGGAGAATGAAATGGGGATTTTTGGTTGAGGAGCCATTTCTAGTTAGGCTTGAGTGATGGTGAAGTGTGCAAAACACAGCTGGCCCAGACAGGACAGGAACAATTTCATCTCCTGGAGGGGAAAAAGGGATCCCTCAGGTTTCCATTTCTGTTTCTTTATACTCATATAACAAATTCTCATCTCTGTGTCCTTATCCCAAGATTGTTGAGAATCCTTTTGCTTCCAGGTGATTTAGAGGAAGGGAAGGGCCACCACTCTTTAATGGCAGTGTCCTGTGACTGAGTAAATACAGCATCTCCCTTACTTCAGAGGGGTCTGAACATAATTTTTGGGTGCATTATTTTAGCCTAGCATGTGCCAATTTATTTATCACAGAACCCATGCTTGATTTTATCCTTGGTAATGCTCTCTTACATGACCTGAACAGGGCAGCTTTGTCGTAATGAGTATAAAATTTGCTGGCTGTAGCCAAAATTCTTGCTGCTTTTTCAGGGGCACAGTTCAGAAATGCTGTTTCTTGAGGAACATTCAGCACCCTGATACAAACTGAACTATTTCCTCCCTCATACTGTGTTGAGGAAAGGGTAAATGTAGCTAAAAGCACTTTGGATAAATTTCACAGGGGTATAATAGAGGAAAAAATGAGCTGGAAATGGATTGAAGCCAAGGTGGGGGACTGGTGACTCAGCAAATGGCACCCAGCTAATGAGGCAATGCTTACAGGCATAATTACTTGGAAATATATTTCTTACAGCTAAATAGAAAACTGTTTAGGGCTGGGCCTGGAGGAGTTCTGATGTGAAGCAACAGAATTTGTAACCTGAAATGTAGCGTAGAAAAGATGTGTTCTTCTGGCAAGTGCCATTTCCAACCAGCATAGTTCTCTTAACAGCAGAATAATAAAGATAAAAAAATAAAAAATCAGCTCTGGCAGAAATTATGGGCTATTTCTTTGCAGCCAGCATGCCACTCCTCTATTATCCTGACGGGAGCTGTGGATGTTGACTAAGTTTCTTGTCCCTCTTGCTGCATTTTGCTTCATTAGCTCACAATTTCTCTGTTTCCCATGTTTTACTTGACCTCCCGTGTCACCAAATCCTCCCCAGCCACAGCAATTAATGATGTCCCAAAGTAACTTCATCCAGGAGTGCCGTGGTCAGGCTGCTTTTTTCCTAGACTTCAGTAGGAAGTTTCCCTGGGATCCCATCTGCTCCTGGTGAAATTCAAGTACCTTCCATCTACTGTAGTCCCTTTGTATTGAAACCCACCCCCCTAATTATTAAAAAACCCCAAGACTTTTGTTACAGAGCCATGCCATCAGTCCTAATTTACTGTTGATGAGCCCATTCCGTGTTTAATTTCAATTCTTGCATCCTGTAATCCTTTTGTTTAATCCTGTGGTGCACCAGAATAAATGTTAGGCTTGAGTGTGGATGGGGAATATTGTGAGTATTTTTGGCTTCGGAAAGGAAGAGATCTGGTTTTACAATTCCTGCTGCTGTCTCTCTTCCAAGCAGCAGAAATACTGCAAAGGTTGGATTTTTTTCCTAATATTTTAACTTAAGTAAAAGTAGAAATGTCACTTGTAGCTGTGCAATATGTGAAATTAGGTCAGCTGAAATCTCTTTTATTTTTCTAGTGCTGCTTTATTGAATTCAGAGGCAAACTCTGAGGCTAAAGGAATCAGGGAGGAGGAAGGTGGAAACACAGGATCAAATTTCTCCTTTTTTTTTCCTCTCTAATTCAATGTCTATGGCTCAAAGAAAAAAATTTAGCAGCAATTTTTGGCCACCAAAGAAGGCTTCTGAATTCAAAACTTTCTGCCCTTTTATGCCACACCAAACAAATCCAGCAACAATTATTTGCCAATTAACATATTTAATTATTTTGAGTTCATACCTTTCATGAAAATACAAGTGATAGCTGGGGGGCCACCAATAATTTATTATTTACTCCTAAAAGATGAATAGAAGGCAAAAATCATTCTGGTCCCTTTTAAAAACCAAAAGCAAACGTGGAGATCCACCCACAAAATTTGCAATGGATCTGTTCTTGGGGTTTTCAGAAGTACTGGAATGGGGCTGTGACTTGTGGGGATCTGTTTCATACCATAGAATCTTTAAAGGGTTTTTGAAGTTTTTTAGGGGGCTGCTTTTAACCTAAAGTGCTTTTGCACTTTTTTAATACATGAATGAAAAGAACACTTGAAGGTCCTTATATTTCTCCTGAAGATTTATAGCTTTAAAAGAAGAATAGTAACAAAAATCCTGAATTTATCTGCTCAGAGATGAGCCCATCCTGGTCCTTTTGTTATCCTGTAAATTTGGATTGTGTTTGAGGGGGTTCTCCAGGGGCAGGAGGGGGAGGGGCTGGGCTTGATGTCACTTGTCCCCCCCACATTCCCCTCACCCAGGGGCCTGTCACACACCAAAAATGTCAAGTCAGTACTCAAGTCCTGCCTGTGTTTGGTGTGGAGCCAATGGAACCACAGGATCATTTTGGTTGGAAGATAGCTTGAAGAGCAGCAAGTCCAACCATAATGCTGGAAATGAGGATTTCTAGAAGAGCCTCCATTCCAGAAATCTCCTGGAGCTGTTCCATGAAATCATCCCTTCTGACTCACTTGAGGAATAATACTTGCTTATCCCAGAGGAGATGCAAACAGGATGTTGGACGTATTTCTCTTGGCATGTAAGGCTAAGAAGGAATGCTCTCTTGATTATTTAATGTTGGTTTTTTCAACTCTCTTTGGACTTATCACTGTAGTTCTTCCCATCTTCTGGTTTCAGACTCATTTCCTTTTCCTTCCTTTCTGCTTGACTGTGGAACAAGAGATGAGCCATGGACACCTGCACTGTGGGGTATGGATCTCACTGCTGGCTCAGTGGTTTTGTTTCATTCTGAAACAAAATCTCACAAAATAAAATTGAGGCTAATGAGAAGATTTGCTCATCCAAATATGGATTTCCTTTCCTAAGTGTTCAGCAGATGGGTATTTTTTATCATAAAGTAACAAAAAACATTTAAATAGTCTTTGTCACTATGCTGAGTGGGGGTGACTTTTTAAGTCAGTTTTTTCTTTCTGTGAAAAACACAACTGTTCACTTTTGCCACCAGGACTGCTCAGCCCCAAACCCCTTCACCTGTTTTTCAAGGCCCCCTCGATTAGTTAATGTCTTTATTCAGTCTAACAGTCTTCTGCTACAAAAATTGAATCACTGAGGGGCCTAACAAATCACCTGAAGAGGCTTTTTTAGAAAGAAAATAGTTTCAGATCTTGATCTATTACTGTTGGGCAGGAAATTACCTGGGGAAAATGCATATCTGAGTACCTGGAGCTCATTGATCATTCCCTGAGCCCTGCACTGTACAGATGCTGGGAGAGGAGAGAAATGCCACCAGGTTCTTGCCTGAGGGAACATGTCTGTTCTTGGGAACAGGAGTCATCTGTGTGTTTTATGGGCACTTGTTGCATTTGGTTGGGAACTGTGCCGTTGTTCCTACAGGGAAAAGAGCTCTTCTTGATGTTGGTGAGTTGTAGTGGAGCCATTAAGTTCCTCTGAAGGGTTTAGTTCTTCAAAGAGTCTTTGAGTGCCACCAGCAGCACTTTGAGGCGACAGAAGATGAATTTCCCTGTGGTGAGGAGTGATTTATTCACAAAATAGGGGCACTGAAACAAGGTTCATCTCAGTTAATGTACAGATCTTCGCCCCGGTGGAAGGGACTGAGTAACCTGGGATCTCCCTGTGGCTGTGCTGGGAGGGATGAGGCAGGAAGCTGCTTCTGGAGAAGGAGGAAATCCCAGATCCCAACAGCCCTGGAACCACCAGACTGTGGGATCTGGCTAGGAATGAGCCTCTTCCAAGCACTGGACACCCAAGTTTTTTCTCTGCTACCAAGCTGAGCAAGGGCCTGGAGCATCTGGGTGCCCAGGAAAGGCTGAGGGAGCTGGGGCTGCTCAGGCTGCAGAGGAGCCCCAGCTGAGAGGGGCCCTCAGGCCTGGGTGTCCCTGGGTGCAGGGAGGGGCAGAGCAGGGCCCAGGCTCTGCTCCGGGGCCCAGCAATGGCACCAGAGCCACGGGCAGGGCCTGAGCCCAGCAATTGCCCTGCCCAGGAGGCACAACTTCTGCCCTGGGCACTGCCCAGCCCTGAGCAGATTGCCCACAGAGCCTGGGGGCTCTCCTGCCTGGGGCTGTGGCAGAGCTGGGGGCACACAATGCTGTGCCCTGGGCTCTGGGATGGCCCTGCTGCAGCAGGGAGCTGCCACCAGCTGCCCACTGAGCTCCTGCAGCCTCACACACCCTGGCATCCTGTGATAATCCCACCTATGTGTGGGATTGTTTGGATTTCAGGCTATCAAACATCGATGCTCTTTGATTCCTTTAGGATTTACCTGTCCTGAGCCATCCCTTGGTGAGGGAAGGCTGTGAGAACATGTTTGGGGCTGGTTCTTTTCCTCTAAGGGCTGGGTTCCTCAAGGTGCTGCTCCCACCTGGGAAGGGAACTCCTGATGCAGGAAAAGCAGAGATCCCCCCCATAAAAGTGCCCTGGAACACCTTGTGTCCCCTCCAGGAGAGCTGCTCACACTTTGGGACTTGCAGCTCTAACTCCAGTGATACTTTTAGGGCTGAACTGCTAAAAAGCATCAGCCACTGCGTCTGTGCTCTCATATGTTGGTTTATAGCCCTGTGTGTGAGCAGAGCAGCTGCACCTCCTCTGTCATGAACTTTCTGGTTTATTCTTCACTCATGAAGACATTTTGTGTCTGTTCCAAGCAGTATGAAGACTTGGAAAGCCACAACCTTTCTTTCTGGTTTTCTCTTCAGCAGAAACACATTTGCAGCTTAGTTGGGCCACTAGATTTTAGTAATAAGGCCCCTCATATAAATAGAATCTGTTTCTTTACTAGGAAGCCCTGAAATGTAAATATTTTCACTTGGGAGGAAATCAGGATTTGAACTTCTCTTTGAGGGGCAATAATTTAACTAGTTTGACTTTCAAAGAACTAAGTGAGACACTACAACTGGCAGGATTTAAAAATCTGCCTCAGTGTCATGTCTTTCATCTCATACTCCACCAGTAATTTATATTGCCTGTTCAATTTTATTTTTTACTGGCAATATTGTATTTGTAACAACAGTTTGGAAGCAGAGAATTCCTGTCTCTTGGTGACATGGAAGGTCAGGAATCCTTTCTCTACCTGCTGCCTCTGTCATGTTACTTTCCAAACCTTCTCATTTTTCCTTCTCTCTACCAGTAAGAATTATTTTCTGAATCCTTATATGAGACTGTCACATATGGACAGATAAACTGTGATAGAAATTACAGAAACTGTAATTTCTGTAAACTCTGTAAAAAAAAAAAAACAAAAAAACCAAACCTGTAAACTCTTACTGCGGTTTAATCTCGCCTTTTTCTTTTTCTTTTTTTTTTCTTTTTTTTTATGAGAAGTAGCTGTTTAAAACACGGCACGAGAACTTCAGTTTGATCAAAACTTGTTTTTGTAGGATTTGATTTTCACATAACAAGAGAAGACTCAGGGCTGCATCCCTCAGGGCACGGGGTTTGTGTGTTCTGAATCACTTCAAGTGCCCAGAAACTTGCTTGTGGATGGTGATGATGGACTCTTCCTTCAGAGGGCTTTAAACAGGGATATGGGTTCTCCAGAGCCTCTGGAAAGTCTGGATTTCTGCAGGGGCTGAGTTGTTGCCCAGGCCAGCAGGATCTGTGTCCAGAGAGCCCTGGAGGGGCTGGAGCGTGGCCAGGGAAGGGAACGGAGCTGGGGAAGGGGCTGGAGCGCCAGGAGGGGCTGAGGGAGCTGGGGAAGGGGCTCAGCCTGGAGAAAAGGAGGCTCAGGGGGGACCTTGTGGCTCTGCACAACTCCCTGCCAGGAGGGGACAGCCAGGGGGGGTCGGGCTGTGCTGCCAGGGAACAGGGACAGGACAAGGGGAAAGGGCCTGAAGCTGGGCCAGGGCAGGCTCAGCTTGGCCAGCAGCAGGAATTTCTGCATGGAAAGGGTGCTCAGGCCTTGGCAGGGGCTGCCCAGGGAGCTTTGCAGTGCCCGTGCCTGGAGGTGTCCCAGGAAGGGCTGGAGGTGGCACTCAGTGCTCTGGGCCGGGGAAAAGGTGGGGATTCAAGTTGGGCTCAGAGATCCTGGAGGGCTTTTCCAGGTTCAGGGATTCCATGATCTCTGCTGTTGTGTGCACTGGGAGCCACCTCCTGTGGCTGGGCAGTAACCATGAGATCTGAGCTCTCCCAACTCACCTGAAGGTGTCCATTTTGCAGTGATCATTTTCACATTAGGGCATCATTACTGCTCAGCTGTTGTCTCAGCTGTTACCAACAGGCAGGGCTTTTTCTGACTGAAGCTCATGGAAACTCTGGGATTTTACACGGAATGCTCATGGTGAAGAAATATCTGGGAATTTTTACGAAAAACCCTCAAATACCCTCCAAAAACCACAAACCAAAGTGTCTCCCCCACGCCTTTTCCACAGACATTGCTGTAATTTTTGGATGCCCGGGTGTGATCACTCCCAGCCAAACACTTTCATCTCTTCTGGAGAATCTCTGTTGGAAGACAATTTTCCTTTTTCTTTTTTTTTTTTCCTCCTTTTTTTAACGTGCTGAAAAGACAACTTTTGGGTTACGTTGGAAAAAAAACAGTAAGAACAAAAAAACCCTCTGTGCTTTGCAGTATTTATTAGACAGTGTATTGAGGCATAGTGAGTTTTAAATTGGCAGGGAGATGAAGAGCTGATATATGTAGGCAGAAATCAAATGTTTAAATAATGCCAAATTATCCTGCTGCACATTGTTTAACATGACTGCAATGGGAAGGGCCAGGGAGGTGGAGAAGGAAGCAATGAGAGAAAATGTTTTTTTTCAATTGGATTAGAGAGAAATGGAATTTCTCTGCAATTGAAGGCTCAGTTCTAATCTGAATTATCCTGGAAAGCTGATTTGCACAGGAAGGGGATTGTGATGTGAGTTTGTGTTTGCCTTCTATATTGTTTCAGTTCCTTTTTGTGGATTTAATGGTGCTCCATGAGCCCGTCTCATTTCAGAAACATTTTAACGGGGTTTAAGTTCAAGGAATTGCAAACTCTTGGGCATCTTTAAATGTTCAGAGCAGGAGACCATAGAATTGTAGAATTATTTAGGCTGGAAAGGACCTCTAAACCTGGGCATGATTCCCACCTTGGCACTGAGTGCCACATCCAGCCCTTCCAGGGATGGGCACTCCAAAGCTCCCTGGGCAGCCCCTGCCATGTCAGATATTTCTTGGTTCTGTACCCAAATATCTTAATTTTAGTCTCTGATTTATAAGCTGCTGATTTTGCCAGCAATATTGATGCAAAATGAGATATTTGATATATTTGTCCCTTTTAATAGGATATCTAAAGGGACAGGAGTTAATAATTTGACCTGCTGGGCAAGTCTGCCATGGGATAATTTCACACCTTATTTCTAAGCAGAGTTGTTTGAAGGGAATTGTTTGGTCCTAGAGGGGGAAGACAGTGTTAAAGATCTTGGGGCTCCCTCATTTAAACATTTAATTTGATCTCCCAGCTTGTCTTAACTTAAACCAAGGTTTCTGGTGTTGCCTGGTGTCGTTTTTCTTTATGACCAGTTGGCCAATGCAGCCTAATTGTGTTTCTTGAGAAGTGGCCAGGCTTTTGATTCAATTCTAAATAACACAGCACAAAAATTGATTACTGCAAAATCATAGGAAATTTTGAAAAACTTACAGGAAAAAAAAACCAAAATCAAAGAAAACACAGTGGAGTAGTTTTTTTATTCCACATAATGGTGCTGGATGAAAGTTTCTGGTGTTGAAATTCTATTTTCCCATCTTCTAACATAAAAACCACTGGGTTTTATTATTGTTTTATTTTACTACTGTTAAGAGATTTTACTCTTTGCAAAAATTTCTTGACTCCTCAGACTTTTTGTTTGATAAAATGGTTGGGATCTTGCCACCTGAACTATTGTAAAGCTCAGTGTGCTGCTGTTTTGTTTAGAAGGTGAAGTTTCACATCCACAAGTCAGAAACTTCTGCTTTGCTCCTTCTTCAGTGTTTTTTTTAAGCCTTCCAAGTTTTCTTTTAGTATTTTTTATTGCAAAACTAATTGCACAAATCTGGGCAGTGTTCTTTGTGACCTTCTGACAATTTGAAGGGTTTTGTGCTAAATATAAAAGAAAAGCATTTTGTGGAGAGGGACTTTTCATGAGGATGTAGAGTGGCAGGACAAGGGGGAAGGGCTTTAAGCTGGATGAGGGCAGGTATGGATGGGATATTGGGAAGGAATTGTTCCCTGGCAGGGTGGGCAGGCCCTGACACAGGGTGCCCAGAGCAGCTGTGGCTGCCCCTGGATCCTTGGAAGCATCCAAGGCCAGGCTGGATGGGGCTTGGAGCATCCTGGGACAGTGGAAGGTGTCCCTGCCCATGGCAGGAGGTGGAACTAAAAATAGACCTTAAAAAGTCCCTTTTCACTCAAATTATTCTATGTTTCTGCGCAGTCACTCTGCTGTTACACACAGAAACACAAAGGAAGTAGGTTCTTCAATGCTTTGGAGTGTTTTTTAAATTTACTTTGGATTTTTTTTATTGTTGTTGTTATATTCATAGAAAATACACAGAGAGCTCCAAGTTAATGCTCCTAATCCATATATCATACAAAAGCCTCTTCTTCTCACTCTGCAGTGCTGTGCTCCACAGGATTCACTGCTGCCCCATTTAACTGGGATAAATTTCCTACCAGGACAAAGGTACTTAGTGAGTTTATCCTAAGAATCAGATCTTACAGAATATGGTGTTTCAGTGAAGGGGGAACTATAAACAAAATCTCTATCAACAAAGCCAGCAAAATAACATCTCTGAGTGATTGATGGCTGCTGTGGAAATAAATTCAAGGCTGTGAAAATTTCCTACAGTTGCATATGTTAGAAAAGATAAAATATATGGGATGTTCAAATACAAATGATGTGCAAGTGCATTTTTTGTATTATTTACAAAAGGAAAGGAAAAAAAATAAAAGCCAGAAAATGATGAACCTGTAACTCACAGAAGGAGCCACATCCATCCTGGCCTTGAGCACTGTCAGGGATTCAGGGGCAGCCACAGCTGCCCTGGGCACCCTGTGCCAGCTCCTGCCCACCCTCCCAGGAAACAATTCCATCCCAATATCCCATCTAGAATATTCAGGGAATCTTCCTCCTCTGTTTTCATTTAATGATCTTAGGCACATGAGCAATGAAGAAGTTGTAATCAAATGGAGCTAATCAGGATGACACAGCCTTGTGCCTCTGGGATGCTGCTCCAGCCAACTGCTCCTCATATCTCCAGTTTGATCTGTTTAGATAAGAAAATCGGTGGGGAGAGTGGCACAGGCAGTGCTTTTCCAGCTCCAGGGGCTGAGCACTTAGGTTTCTAAGGCTTGGTGTTTTTATTCTGCTTAGGAGATGGTGATTAACAGGTGAGGAGAGGCTCTGCTTGTGCAAGAAGCCTGATAGTACCAGAGTATTTTAAATATCATTGAACTGCTCAGTATCCAAACTCACTCCACGTAATCACTGACCCCACTCTTGTCTGCTAATTAAAATAGTGATGAACAAACTGCCAGGGAAAGGCAAACTCTGAATGGCTTTAGATAAACAACTTGTTTCTTCTTTATCCAGAACTAAACCCATCATGAACCAGAATCTTGCCCCCAACCAACAACAGCACTTAATTTTAAACTTAAAGAACATGAACAATCACACATAGAAAATAATAAAGAGCTCCCATAGCTGTGCTCAGTTGTTTTCTCTCCAACCCTGTGGATAGAACCTTTGTATAATTAAGTACTGGAGGGCTGCAAAGAAAATACCTTATCTGCTTGTTCTTCCCTTGTAATCAATGGCTTGGGATTTATTGTGCAGCTGGCTAATACAAAATTAATCAAGCTCTCCCTTTCAGCCAGCCTGGAGCTGGAGCAGAGGCTGAGAAGCTCCATGTCAGGTGTGCTGCCTCTTTATCAGTGTCTGTAGGTGAGATAAAATCAAAAAAACAGGGCTTCAAAAACTGAAGGGAATTAGGAGGGGAAGAATTTGGGCATTACTGAACGCTAAGAAGACTTTAAATCCTACAGAAATACCCATGCAATTGCTGTCTCATCTGCAGGATTATTTCCTGTGCTATCTCTGAGGGGAAAACCTTACAGGAAGGATTTTAAAGCTGCCCTGAATCCCTTTATTTCCAGCTATTAGAAATTAAACTGAGTCCAGCTTTAGGCATCACTTTGTCCTCCTGCTGGTGGCCTCTGTGTAGCCGGTGGGTCCAAATTACTCGTGTATTTTTTATGAATTATACTTTGTACAACTAAGAAAAAAAGCATTATTTTTGCTGCCCATCCTTCCTGATGGAAAACTTCTCTGGATGTACACCTGGATTGGGCTGACCTAAGAAGGACAGCTCCTAATCCTGTCCTTTCCAGGCAGGTGCTGCTTGGAGAAGGGTTTTATGTGTCCTTAGGTCTTTGGAAGGAGCACTGATAGGCAGAGGCTGAGATTCCTTTGGCATTTCCCATTTTCCATAGGAGCCCCAACACTGAGCAGAGTTGTATCCTTACAAGGAGAGATGATCAGTCTTAATTTCTGCCAGCAAATATCCTCCTTATTTAATGTTATTATTTTTATTTAATTTATTGTCTTTGCAACAAGGAGCTGAGTTGCATTTTACGCTACTTTACATGTGTAAATTAAAATAAAATTAATGTACAGAGATAAACAGAAAATGCAAGTTCAGCTTCTTTCCAGCACCAGGAGCAGAATTTATGATTTTTTTTTCTACCATTTCATAAAGTCATTGAGGTTAGAAAAGCCCTCCAAGAAAGGGGAGTCAAACCTGTGCCCGATGCCCACCTTGTCTCCAGCCCAGAGCAGTGAGTGCCACTTCCAGCCCTTCCTGGGACACCTCCAGGGACGGGGACTCTACTGCTGCCTTTTAAGGAATGATATTTTCTCCATGCCTTCAACTCTCCTGAGAGTGGAGCCAGACAGAGAGATTTTGATGGTAATCAGGATGTCCTGTAAGGTGTTGATTTTTGAAAGTGCTTTCTAAGGAGGTGGAAAAGGAGAAGTAAATATTTTCAGGCTGTGGAGTCAATATTGCAAGGGATATGAAATGTCTTTTCCAATGTAGCAGAAACCCAGCGACTCTCTCCTTGCAATTTATCAGCTGGTTGATGATAAAGATTTCAGACAGCAGGTGAACCGTGCTTACATTTTATTTTCACCACATTATTAAAGAAAAAATAAGCCACAAAAAAATCATCCTGACTAAAAGTTTCTGGAAAGAGTCTTTCAGTGTTCAGAGGCTGGAGAGTCCACACAGCAGCAGCTGTGATAGGACAAGGGGGAATGGCTTCCCACTGCCAGAGGGCAGGGATGGATGGGATATTGGGAATTAGGAATTGTTCCCTGGCAGGGTGCGCAGGCCCTGGCACAGGGTGCCCAGAGCAGCTGTGGCTGCCCCTGGATCCCTGGCAGTGCCCAAGGCCAGGTTGGACTTTGGGGCTTGGAGCAGCCTGGGATGGTGGGAGGTGTCCCTGCCCTGGATGGGCTTTAAGGTCCCTTTCAACCCAAACCAGTCTGGGATTTTATAATCAGCCTCTCTGATTTTAACATCACTTTTTGGGAATCCTTTCCAGATGGATGCTTGGGAGCACTGTGAGCTGACAGGTGCTGAGTCCAACAGTCCTTTGTCCCATCCCTTAATTCCTCCCTCACAGAGTTGCTTTACAGAGGAGATACCTGTAAACCTTCTACTCATTAAAAGAAATCCTAAATTGGTTCAAAGGCAATTAAGGGCTCTCACCATTTTGCAGTTTCCAGACAGCTTTGGATTAATAGGGCCCAAACTTTCCAAAGATGAGGATAAGGAGATTGTGGCAGGAGTAAGAGAAGATGCCGGAGATCTGTCATTCCATCTCAGGGTGTGGTTTGCTTATTAAACAGGCACTTAAGGGAAAAAAAAAAAGAAGGTGTTTAAGTTCCCCCTCCTGCTTTTCACGAAAAGGTTTTTCTAACATAAAATTTGAAAAAAGCGCTGACTTTGTATTCCCCCTTTCTCCTCCTGCTGTTTTTTTGAGTTGGGTTGGGCTTTTTTTTTTTTTTTTTACAAATTTGGAGATATTTTGTGAATTTACCTGAAAACGTGAATGGTAAACTGTGGGACAGGAAGCCAAAGCACACCTCCTGTAACACACTGTGGACTGGGAACAATTTTAATTATAAAACTAAGATAACCTTGGTTTTTACTCAACAAATCAGATCTTCAAAGTGTGCAGCTCACCAGGAGAGCCACAAATAACTCTCTGTAGCTCTCCAGCAATGCAGTCTCCTCGTTGCTTTCCTAATTAACTCAGGCTGTTTGAACACAGGCTGGCTCTAGGATGGCCAGAAAACAGCTCAGGCTTCAATTACTGAACCCATTGGACCATAATTCATTAACAGACACTTCCAAGGGTGACACTTCCTGGGAAATCTCCTTATTCCATGTTAGTCTTGGATGGGGGACATGCCAATGGCTGGGACTCAGGAGCTGGACAATGTCTTAGGTGCCTTCACCTTTTTTTGAGGGAGAGAAGCCTGTTTTCCTCTCACACCCATGGAGGGCAGCACTTTCCATGTCCTTGGCTGGGCAGTTTTTCCATCCCTGACTTTGTGTCAGCATCCTCTGTGCAAAGTGAGGTAACTTTATGAAGCCTCCATTGTAAATAGGAAGTTCATTCCCTGCCATTCCCTGGATTCTGCCATTTCATGTCTGCCTGGAAATGGGCTTAAAACCAATATTTTGGCCCTGCTAGGGCTTTTTTTGGTTGCTAATTTTGGATCCTTAAAATCTATAAGCCTTTCCAAAGCTCATGATGGTGTTCAGTGGGAATTAAATAATGGTTTAGTTGAGCCACAGTACCAAGGTCCAGCCTTTGAACATGCAGGTGAGTCCTCAGTGGTGCAGATGGTTGTTCCTGCAGGGATAAAATGAAGAAATTCTAGAATTCCCTGCTTTCAGGTGGATAGGTCAGGGCAGTCCCATGACTGTAGGATGTGTTCCTCCAGAACGGGGTTGCATTTTTGGGGAAAGATGGAGAAAATTGTGATGCTGTAATTAAGATGCACTTGTGGCAATCTCTTTGTCTGGGTATTTTTAGCAGTGTCTAAGGGAGAGTCTGAGGAGCTGAGGGAATTGGGTGTCTTAAGACAAGGGGATGTCTTGGGATAGCAAAGCCATGTCCTCACCTTCTGCCACTGCTGCTGATGAAATTCCAGGAAGATGTTGATCAACACTGCCTTCATTAGAGATGTCAGGAGAGAGCTATTTATAGGCACAATATGTAAATCTCCCCAAATAGGTGGTTAATTAATAGGTGGAACACAAACAATCCTAGGAGTGGCAGCTCAATTAGCACCTGTTTTCCTGGTTACCTGCTGGAGACAGGCACCAAGGGGAAGGCTCTGGAATTATTGGAATATTTATAGGGGACCTCAGTGGAGCAAAATTGTTCTACCAGACACTGACAACTTGATTCATTTTTGAAATAACATGTGGATGTTGCTAATTTTTTTAGGTTGAGGGGAGGGGTTTAGAATCTTAAAACCTCAAAGTTGGAGGTTTCATTCCCATTCTTAAAACCTCAAAGTTGGAGGTCTGTGTAATTATTTTTTGCCCCAATTTATAAAGTGCTGCTTTTTAAAGGAAGCCACTGAAATCACAGCCTCAAAAATACATTCAGTGGTATTCATGTGGTATTGAAATATTCTAAAATTTGACATCTCTTTTTACAGAGAATCATATTCCTGTGTACATACCAAAATTCCATGGAGGTTTTTTTTCCCCTAAAATTAGTTTAAAAATTACTTTTAATGCTTCTTTCTCTCACCTTGGCCCATTGCCATCAGTTCTGTGGAACACAAACTGAGGTGTTTCTGTGCCTGTTTTAGACATATAAAAGTCTGGACTGAAATAGGAGAAATTCTTCAGACAAGAGAAGCCTGATTATTAAATATGATTTTCAACCTCAATATTTAACCTAAGATGTAAAACTGACAAATTTACCCTTTAGGAATGTGGCAAGGATGAATGTTATTGGCTCATCTCATGTTTCAGTTAATAAATGCCAATTTATTTGATTTTAAAGAAATTCCAACAATATGAAATGTTAGGAGTATCTCCAACTGCTTTTCCCAAGTTGTTTTTATTACTGGTACTACAGCAGTCAAAATTTACTTTAAAAGTTGCTTATTGTACCAAGAATGAGTTGAAGTTCCAATATTAGAAATTTTTCATCCTCCTCTATGAGAGCTCTGTCTTAAATGCATCACAGGCATAATAGGGAAAGTGCAATCTCAACAAATACTGAGAATAAGATGACATTTGAATGCTGGGGGCATAGGAATGGTTAAAAGCAGGTTTAATCAACTTTTGAAAGCACTTCTGAAGATATTGCAGCTTCTCTCGACTCATCCAGTGCTTTTTAATGGTCTTAAAAATGACTTCTGGTAATGGTAATTTTAGCTGCTGCTTGGCATAGTATCATGTTTTTATGTGCTTTACAGTGTTTTCAGGCACAAGTATGATTTTAAAGACTCCTGTCAGTTCCAAAACTGCTTGTAAAATGGGGAGTTATCTCAATCTAAAAGCACAATGTCTGAAAGAGGGATGGCTCTGCATTCATCTCAAGCTGTAAAAATAAAATAGCAAAGCACAGCACTGGCAGGGCAATTTGCAGGTCTCAAACCCTTTAGAGATACTTTATCTGTAAATAAAATAAAGAAAAAAAAAAAGGTAGAAGAATGGCAGAATAAAGCCATAAGATAAATTGGCTGATCAGGTTGTGTGTCCTGAAATGGAACAGGAGCTTTTTATAATGGTCTTTATTTGCTTTTTGTCCTTTTTTTTTTCCCACTGGATTGTCCCACAGCCTCACTTTTTGTCCAGCTCAAACCAAACCCAACCCCAAATTCACCTCTCCCTCGAGCCTTGGAATGCCTGAGCTCCAGATTTTAGAGCAGGGCTTAACTCTGCTCAAAGCACACAAACTCTGGAGGTTTAAGCAGGATCTCAAATGGGTCTGAATCAAGCTCAGGTTTGCCTTCCCAGACTCTCCAATTAGGGATTTCTCTCAGGAAGAGCTGAAAATAGCCCGTGAAAGCCCTTCTTATGCCATTTTCAATGCAGAGCCATGGCAGCACAAGCCAGCTAATGTAAAAGGTTATGCCAAGCTCCTCCAAAACCGCCCAGCTGTGGAGCTGAATGGCCACACAGGAAACAAGGCGGGGCATTTTCCCCTGCCGTGGGGTTGCTTGGTTACTCCCTTTAAATGTATGGCTCTATGTGGCTCTTTATGAGGACCCTCAGTTTGTAAATGGAGTTTTAGAGACTCTTTCATGGCTGTGTTTCCCCCCCCTGAGTGTTCCCCGCTGAATGGAAGTGGAGGTAAGGACAAAGCACTGCTTCCTTCAGGAGCAGCTGGGGTATTTTTGGAGAATCTAGTGCAGCTGGGAACAGAAATACCTGTTCAGGCAGAGAGAGAAATGTGAGGTGCTTTGACTCAGCCTGCAAGAATTTCACTCCTGGCCTCTCCAGTTTGGAGAAGCCACTCTCGCTTTCCCAGGCATCGCCCAGGAGCTTTGCTGGGGGTTTCAATCCATAAAAGATCCCCAGGCTGGGGTTGTGAAAGATAAAGATTTCTTGAATTGGGTTCTCTCAGCAGCTTGTCTCATCACCAGCCACCTCAGCGGTGCAACTGCCCTCATGGCACTCGTTGTGCTGGCAGTGTTTTAGTGGATCAGTGCAGGTGTTCTGGCTTTGTTCCATCCTGGATCTTGTGTGCTACCCACGCAAACTCGTAATTTCCAACTGGTGGTCAGGCAGAAATCAAGTGTCTGTTTCCTCATTAATAACTTAATTCCTTATTTAAAATGGCCACAGTAATATTGGTGACTCGGGCTTGAGGATGGGACTTGGTGATTCTCACTTTGTATCTCCAGGACTTCTCCAAGTGTTCGATAGGCTTAACCATGTAGAGGAAATGGGGAGAAAAGCCTTTAAATGCTTTAAAATTGGAGAATAGTTGGGTTGGAAGGGACATTAAAGATCCAAAATTCCAGCCCCTGCAATGTCAGGGACACCTCCCATTGTCCCAGGCTGCTCCAAGCCCCAAAGTCCAGCCTGGACTTGGGCACTGCCAGGGATCCAGGGGCAGCCACAGCTGCTCTGGGCACCCTGTGCCAGGGCCTCTCCACTCTCCAGGGAACAATTCCTTCCTGATATCCATCTAAATTTCCCTTGTGTCAGTCTGAACCCGTTCCCCTTGTCCTGTCACACCAGTTCCTTTTGCAGGGTCCCGCTCCAGCTTCCCTGTGTCCCTTCAGACCCTGAAAGGAGCTGCGAGGTCTCCACACACCCTTCCCTTCTCCAGGCTGAACAGCTCCAGTGTTCTCAGCCTCTCTTCATCTCTGTTTCTTCAAACTCTCACAAGCTCTTTTCTTCCTCTCTGTAAGATGGAAAGGGTCATGGTTGAAGAAAAGCATGCCCATGAAACTAAAAGTGGTGAATGTTGAGAGGTGCCTTTGTTTAATTCTCTGTAGAGCTAAATTAAAATGCTTCTAAACGCAGAGGGAAAGAAAACAACATAACAAATCCAGACTTTTTGCTCCCCTCTAGGTCCTAGAAAAGTCCCCTCTGCTTTTTTTGAACTCTGTTCCCACTCTGTGGGAGATAATTTGAACTTGCTTGCTGGGTCAGGCTTTTTGTAGTATCAAAGTTGTCATTGCCTCCTTCCCACAGAGGTTTTCTCTGTATTGGATGTTGTGCTATCCAAGGTGTTTTCTTTCACATGCATATCAAAGAAAGTGGCTTTAGTGGCTCCTTGAAGAATTTTCCATTTTGCCATTTGTCTTATTGACAGCACACAGTCACTGAAGCGGATCAGAGCCCTGAACTCACCATAAATTCTTGTTTGCTGCAGTGTTTGGGGATGATAAAGTGGTTTATTGGAACCACGGAGGGAATAGAAGGTCGGTAGGGAGTGGTTGGATGCTGCTTCTTCCTGCACTGTGATGGGGTGGTACCATGTGAACAAGCCATGACTTGTTCAAATTAAGCTTCCTCCAGGATGTTCTGGATGCTGCACACTCTCATGGATTCAGGAAGAATTTGGGAAGATTAACAAAAAGACAAATTTTAGTGTTAATATTTTGTTCTTTCCTGTCTTGGGGGCAGCCCTAGGAAGTAAGGGATTGGTGCTGAAGAGCCTTCCACAATTACTGACAAGGTTTAGAGTCTGATCCTCATTTCAGTTAAAAATAAAAAATAAACTTTTTTTCTGCCAGCAAATAAAATAATTTCCTTCAACAGCTAGTGGGTAGAACTTTATTAAATGGAAAATCTTTTCAATTGGGCTGAGTATCTGCTAGGAACTGAGTCAGGGGTTTGAAATTGCCCATTGCACTCCCGGTGACTGTTTAAATAAAAACAAATGGAACAATTTGTCTGACTAAATAAAAGCAAACTTGAATATAAGACAAATAATGAAATAACTCAGAGTAATGATTGAGTGTTTCTGCAGCAGCTGGAAGAAGAGTTGGTGATTAGCATATGGAAGTGGATTTTTTTCCCAGTTTTATTTCAGGAGTGCTCAGGAGGAGATTGCAGTTACTTCCCAGAATCGTGTCCCAGGAAGGTTCAGGCTGGCTGTTTGTTTTCCAGATGATGCTGTTCTCCCTGAAGAGCTCCTCACTTATTTTTTGTGTCAAGGTGAAACTCCTTTTGTCTTTGGAGAGGTAGGACTAAGTTAGGGAACTTTTTCCTCACAGCTGTGCCCTGTTAATGTGAATACAAATCCCCTCTCGAGTCTTGTGGGAGACTTTGTGCCTGAAGTCACTTAAATTTTTAGGGCTTTGTGGGCCAAGCTATTTTTCTTAATAAACTTTGAAGCCATGTGACACGAAGAGCAGAATAACCCTTTCCTGACACTGCTCCCACCTCATTCAAATGTTTTATTGGGCTGGAATTTAGAAATATAGGAAATATGGGTGGTTCTTTGGGGTTTCCAAGTGATCGTGTTTGGTAGGGGGAGTATAAATGCAATTCTGGATGGCTGTGACTCCTCTACCTTCATGCCTGCATTGTCAGTCTCTGTGTGTGAGGTTCAGCTGTCCCTGTGAGGGTGACTATGTGGCCTCTCAGAAATGTGAGTGTGGGGCTTCTCACAAAAGTTTCTGAGGTGAGATTTGCAAAAGCTGCTGGAGCCTGGTAACCTCCACACACAGACAGTGGTGTAGGAATTCAGGTGTCTCCAGCTACCCCTTAACCTGTTGTTCATAGAGGAAGGTGTCCCTGCCCATGGCAGGGGATGGAGCTGGAGGATCCCAAAGGTTCTTTCCAGCCCAAACCATCCTGTGAGTCTGAGGGTCCCTCCAGTGACTGGGAGCAGGAAACCAGTGTGGAAAATCCTGTGAAAGCCTTTTCTGGAGGAACTGGTGCTTTTGGCAGAGGGGCTGTGAGGATGCAGATGGCCTTTGGGATGGTGGGAATGAAGAGAAGAGCTCAGGAGGAGAAAGGGAGCTGCTGGAAACTGCAAACCCCCATAGTTTGTGGGGCAGGGGTGGTTGGGGAGGACATTTGGCTATCAGGCAAACCTCAGCTTGTGTGACCACAGAGTCACAGGGTGGTCTGGGCTGGAAGGGACCTCCAAGGCCATCCAGTTTTTTCCACCTCCCACTGGTGACTCTCCCCTCTCAGGTGTCTGCAGACCTCTGGGTGTTGCCTTTTGGTTCCCCACAGTGGGAGTTTGTTATTAGCTGGTTTATTATCCATTGTTTTAATTTCTAGAGATTATTTTTTGTGTTTTTAGCTGTAAAACAGAGAGAAGTCCACCAGTGAATAGAAACGCTGAATGGGAAGGGGATTTGAAGGGGTTTCAAAGGTGGAAGGAAGATGATCCAGCAGGTCTCTGCGGGGAAAATACCTGATTATTCAAGTTGTTGTGTTTGTCTGTGCTCAGGCTGTTTGACCTTGCTGAGTGTCTCACCTAGGACAGTGATTGAGGGTTTCCTCTGAGCCATCTCATTAAAAATAATTAGAAATTAAAATAATGAAAATTAGCCAGCAGAAACCAAATAGAGCTGAGCCTTGACACTGTTACATGGAGAGTTTGCTAAAGAGGTTCTCACTTTGCTCCCAAGGAGAGAGGCCCTTTGTTTATCCCCTTCTCTTGATTAAAGAAGGGGAAAGCAGAAGCACTGTTAGGAAAAACAGTGAAGTTAACAACAGGAACAGAAATGATTTGCTGCAAGGTCTTAGGACAGCCTTCAGAGCTTGTTGTTTTATTTAGTAAGTTCTATTTGCCTTTTCTGTAAGGAGTTTGGGGCAGGGGCACTGCTGCCTCAGGATCCCATTTACCAGCATTGCTGCCTAAACATAAAATGCATCGTGAAAACTGTAGGGAGGGAAGCTCATTTATGGAATGCTTTTCCTTTTTAAAGTGTGTTTGATTTATCATGATTTGACTTCAAAAACTACTCCATTATGCCCAGGAATTTCAAGGACAATTTGTTTTTTTGTTGAGAAAATTGGAACAGAGGCATGTTCTGGTAATACATTCTGGTAATAAACTGCAGTGTAAAATTGGAAGAGGTAAAATAATGGCTAAAAGAGTTCTACCAAGGCCCATACACTGACACAGGGCACCTTTCTGCTCTTTGGGTTTAAAGCCTTGTGGAAATATTTCGTTCCTAAGTCACCTTTGGGGCTGCAGCTATTCTGTGCTTTTTTGGGTTGAATAAAGTAGTTGCAGTGCTGAAATAATTTCTGTTGAGGATCATTTAAACAAAATACTGGAGAAAAAAAATTGAGAGAAGTGAAGCGAGTCCAGAGGAGGCCTTCAAGATGCCCTGAGGGCTGGACCCCTCTGCTCTGGAGCCAGGCTGGGAGAGCTGGGGGTGCTCACCTGGAGAGGAGAAGGCTCCAGGGAGAGCTCAGAGCCCCTGCCAGGGCCTAAAGGGGCTCCAGGAGAGTTGGAGAGGGACTGGGGACAAGGAATGGAGGGACAGGACACAGGGAATGGCTTCCACTGCCAGAGGGCAGGGATGGATGGGATACTGGGAATTAGGAATTGTTCCCTGGGAGGGTGGGCAGGCCCTGGCACAGGGTGCCCAGAGCAGCTGTGGCTGCCCCTGGATCCCTGGCAGTGCCCAAGGCCAGGCTGGACAGGGCTTGGAGCAGCCTGGGACAGTGGAAGGTGTCCCTGCCCATGGCAGGGGTGGCACTGGGGGGCTTTAAGGTCCCTTCCAGCCCAGACATTCTGGGATTCTCCAAAAAAATGGAGCCTCTTTCACGTAACAGCACTGAGGACAATTTCCTAAGGGATACTGCTCATGGGTGTTGCTCTTTAGCTTAAGGAACTTATTTTTCCTCCTTGCTAATTTACCCAAGTGTATTTTCCAGAGAGTTTCCATTTTCCTTGATTAAATAAATTCCAACTTCTGTTATCTTTATAAGACAGACTCTCCATCCTCCTGATGACGGCAATAACTTTTCTCTGCACTTGGCTCAGTCCAAAGATGTTTTATCGTGTCCCCAGGAATTCCCACCATCTCTGGCTGGTGCCTGCTCAAGCACCTTGCTTGAGCTTAGGGTTTTTTGAACCCATATCGTTGCTTATTGATTATATTTTGTGAGAGAAGAAAAAAGGACCCCCATATATTTACAACATACCGCTTGTCTTCAAGGTTTTTCGTTAAAATTATTGTCTCTGAATTGGAGATTTGTGCCAGACTGCAGTTCTACATTTATCTGTTCAGTGCCTGGTGATGGATGTGGAACTGACTCAGTGGCTTTGTTAGGTTTGTTCCTGCAGAAGGGATGGGTGAGGTGGCAACGGCTGAAAAAGGAGGTTTGGGTATCGCTGGCGTGGTGAAATGATGTGAAATAATTTGTAAAGTTTTATCTATGCAATAAAACTTGTTTTCTTGACAAATTTCTTACTGGTTCCATGGGGTAATCCAGAAGCTTCCTCCTCCCATCCTGCTTGTTTGTTTTTTCCCCTCCCATACTTCTGGCTCTTCCTCTAGTCTCTTCTCTTCGCTGAAATTTATCTCATGATAAATTTTCTTGCTTCACCTGCTCACACCTGCAATAAATCCTCTGCAAATTGCTGTATTTCAGTGGGCAGCCCTGCCTTTTCTCTGAGACTCCCAAGATCCACATTGGATTAGTGGTCATTCCTTTTAAATGCTAAACATTCCTTTTAAATACACTGTACAATGTTTTGTTTATTATTCTGGAAATTCAGGTGTGTCTGATGGGAAACCAGCTTTGGGAAAAGTTAATGTGAGAATGTGATTTGGCTTGTAATTTTGATATTTTTTAAATTGAATATAAACTAGAAGTTTGCCTGATTTGGCTGAAACTTTCACTGGTGCACCCAGCAGGGAGAAAATACCATGGAAACAGAGAAGATGGGGGAAAAGCTCATGGAGTGTTTTTTTTTTAAAAAAAGTTGATAATTCTTTTATTAAGATATGTGCAATTTTTAGACTTAAAAATTGTCCCTGCTTTGGATTTTTATTTGGATATTTAGTTTGGTTTTTACTTTAATTTTTCTAGTTGCTGTTGTATGGAGTATAGCAGGGCTATTCCTGAGAACAAAGTTGCAGTAAAAGTTTTTATTGTTGAGCTTCTTTGCCCTAATTAAGAGTTTGTTGAAGGGTCCTTCAGTTCCCCAAATCCTGAACCTCTAGAAAATGAGAACATACATCTCTGGAAAAAAGTTGTAGTTGGTTTTGTTATGGCCCTGGAAGGTTTATTTTATCCAGTGAAAAAAAAATGAGAGCAGGGAAAAAAAAAAAGGCCATATTTCATATAGATAATGCAAACATTTCTTATCTGCCCACACAGTGTGCTCGTAGGAAACTACAGTGGTATGAAAGATGTGGTTTTCCAGGTGATTTATTTGCTCTGTTAATGCCTGCAAAACAAAAAAGCTTTAAAATAATAGTTAATTTAATTCTTAAAACCCAAACAAACTGGAAATTTTCAGTTGTTATGTATCAAAGTAGACCACATAAAAATGATGTCACTGTCATATTTTCTGGAAAATCTCTTTGCCCAGGATTTTCTCCTGGGAAGCTGAGAAGCCTCAGAGAAAAAGGAAAACAAAATATTATCTTGTTTGCTTCTCCTGCGTTTTTGCTTCTCCTGTGTTTTGCTGCTTTGGAATGTGGTTTGGAGATGGTTTGTCCAACAGGTGGTTTTTTCATTGGTTTCATGTGAATTGTTTTAACTTAATGACCAATCTCTGTCAAGCTGTGTCGGGACTCTGGAAGGAGTCACGAGTTTTTCATTAGTATCTTTCTAGCCTTCTGTCTGTCTCCTTTCTGTATTCTTTAGTATAGTACAGTATTCTTTAATATAATATAGTATCATAAAGTGATAAATTAGCCTTCTGAGAACATGGAGTCAGATTCATCATTCCTTCCTGCTACGGGGCACCTTATAAATACAACAGAATGAATGGAATAGGGAGGCAGAGTTCATGCATTAATAATTTTATTTAGATTGCCTAAGGTGCTTTGAAGTGGTGAAATGGGCATGGGAATATTTGGTCACAGGTTGGGCTCGGTGGTCTTGGAGGTCTTTTCCAGCCTGAAGGATTCTGTGATAACAAACCCAGTGTAGTGGTGGGCACCCAGAGCAGCTCCCTGTATTCCTCAAATCTGTACAGGGGAAAGGATGGTGGCCCTGTGGGCAGCCCTGGAGGCTCCTCTGGAGTGCTGTGGCCAGCTCTGGATGCTGAGGCCAGCAGGGCCAGGAGCTGCTGGAGCTGAGCAAGGGCCTGGAGCATCTGGGTGCCCAGGAAAGGCTGAGGGAGCTGGGGCTGCTCAGGCTGCAGAGGAGCCCCAGCTGAGAGGGGCCCTCAGGCCTGGGTGTCCCTGGGTGCAGGGAGGGGCAGAGCAGGGCCCAGGCTCTGCTCCGGAGCCCAGCAATGGCACCAGAGCCACGGGCAGGGCCTGAGCCCAGCAATTGCCCTGCCCAGGAGGCACAACTTCTTCCCTGGGCACTGCCCAGCCCTGAGCAGATTGCCCACAGAGCCTGGGGGCTCTCCTCCCTGGGGCTGTGGCAGAGCTGGGGGCACACAATGCTGTGCCCTGGGCTCTGGGAATTCCATCATTGTCCATATGGATGGACAGGCTCAGGGAATGCCATGCTCAGTCCTTTCCCTGTGGTGATGAGATGCTTGAACTCATCAGGGGCAATACAAAGCTGCTGCTGCTGGAGGAAAACCCTTGGTTGTAGAGGTGTCCTGTAGGGGCTTCACCTAAATGGAGATTGGAGCAAATGCTTTGCTGTTCTCACCTCCCTTTGTCTCCCTTTGGGAATTTAGAGGCTGTAACGAGCTATAGTTTGTGTCCTTTGAAGTCCACAAATGTGTAATTTTTACCATAAGATGAGAAACAGAATTTACCTTAGTTTGTTCTTCTGTTTAATTTACAGATGATTTTCTGTTGGGATTTGTGTGTAAAAAATACACCCCAAAAAACCAAAACAAACCAGTAATGCCTGAGTATTTCTTTCCTATTTTGAGCCCAGCACTTTATTGAAAGTATCATTTCACACAAATATAGTTGGGTTGAGCTGTGCATCAGAGCAGTCTCTAAGTCTATAAAATCATAGGCAATCTCACATAGTCTTGTGTGGTGAATTGAGAAGGAGAATGGTTGTCTCTTTTCTTACTGAGTCAATGATGCTCTTGGAAAATTAAAAGCTCTTCCTAATGAACTTTTATTTCCATGTGCTTTAAAAGGGATAGTGGTTTTCTGCTGTTTAATATAGAAAACCTGATTGGTCCTAAAACAGTCATCACATGTGGTGATCATGCTTTTATGTATTTTAAGGCTACACTTATGCGTTTGCTAGCTCTGCATGTACTGCTTGATATCTTTGAACCTCTCTTTTGAGTAAACCAACAAACTCTTACTTATTTTCTTTCGTTATTCTGCTCTGCTTCCATTGATGACTCTAAACTTTTGACTCCAGACTGGCAATATGAGGGTAAGATGCCAAAATATGACTTCCTGAACATTGCTCGTCTGCTTTTCATTTGTGTTTTCCTTAGAGTTATTAAAATCCATTCACTAAGTAGATCCTTTTTGTTGCAATTAAATACAAATTATGTTTGTTTCTGTTTTGAAGCTTTAATTATGATTTATACCTTTTAATCATTCCTCTGTTATTTCTTTGGGTCAAATTGCCATTGTATTCCCTGTGTCCTGACACACATTGAGATTCCTGATGGGATCTCTAGAGCAAAACACAAACAGATTCATTAGTGTAGCCATCCAACTGGCTCATGGTGGAATGGGACAACAGTCCTTCCCTGGGAGGGTGGGCAGGCCCTGGCACAGGGTGCCCAGAGCAGCTGTGGCTGCCCCTGGATCCCTGACAGTGTCCAAGGCCAGGCTGGGTACGGTTTGGAGCTACCTGGGATGGTGGAAGGTGTCCCTATCCATGGCAGGGGTGAGTTTTGAGGCCCTTTCAAGCCAAACCATTCCATGATTCTGTGTATGCATTCATGATATGCAAAGGAAGAGGAAAAACCATATAACAGTTTTGCAGTTCAGGTGTTTTCAATATGGATCATACCTGAGATCTTTTGTCATCACATCCTCCCTTGCTTTACAAAGTTTCTCTGAGTTAAGGGATAAGTAAAGAACTCTGTTTTGAACCTTTGTGAGTGTAACTTTACAATCAGTTCTAGCTCATACCTGCATCACATTTAAGGGAATACTTGCCTTCAGCATGCCAAATATGCTGACTTTTAAAAAAAAGCCCCAGCGACAAAACCCCGGAGATCCTACTTTCGGTGAGAAATAACTCTTTTTTTCATCTTTATAGATTGCAAGTTGGCCAGAACAGGTCCTCCAGCCACAATAGTTCCCATTGACGAGGAGAGTCGAAACGGTGAGTGCCCCACAGCTATTTATAACACAAATTGCTTATAACCAGTCTTAAAGGCCCTTGCGGCAAACAGACCTTAATTTTTCTTAAGACACTGGGATGGTACCAGAGGACAAAGTTCTGGTCATTATTTGGTTTTGTTTTGGTAAAGCTGGAATTTTACTCTGCAACATGAAAGGAGTGTTAACAATGTGGTCTTCTGGGTTTCCCGCGTGGCTTTTGGGAAGTTGTTTGTTGGTTCCCTCTAAGTTTAAGAACATGAGTTTATGGACACCTCTGAAATGGAAGAACCTGGTTGTAGTCATGGAAATTTCAAAAGAAAATGAATGTCCCTTTTTTTCACTATTTTAATTCTCCTGACAAATCAGAGAATTTTCAGATTGTTAGTCTGTGGTCTGAGCATTGCATTTATGCAGTGTACTTTGATGGGATGAAGTGCTTTACCCTGTTACAATCCGCTGTTACTCCTGCGAGTAAGTTACTACTACTCTTTCCTCTTTATATTCTGTCTGTTTAGGTTGGTTTGTTCTTTTTGGTTTTTTTTTAACCTTGCAAGCCAGGTCTCTTTTTGTGCTGTGTGTGGTTGTGGTTTATCAGATATGGGTGCTTGAGATGCTGAATAAAGCCTGGTGATGCTGGTGGAACCTCTGCTGTTATTCTGGGAGGATTTCCTTGTTGGAATTGCTCAAGGTCAGATGGATAAATGCACTTATGGGTAAAACTCCTCAATAAACCAATTTTTAATACACCTGTGTGTGCTGAAAAGCTGTGGTACTGGGGGGGCTGTTAAAACCAGGCTCTTTTCCCTCCTCCTGGGGTGGTTTTCCCTGCAGTCGGGAGTGTCCAAAGGAGGGCTATGAAGATGGATGTGCTCTTTGAATTGGATGTATTGGTTCTTGGCAAGCTGCTGTTGAATCCTGATGTGTTCCAGCTGTGGGCTGCTCAGTTTTGGTGGACTGACCCCTTCAGCCGAAATGGTTTGGCTGCCATAGCTCATCTGTTGTAGCCTTTCATCCTTCCTACTCATTAGAAGTAAATCTGTGCTAACAGCAAAGGGGTTATAAATAAATCCAAACCAACTTTGCCATCAAAAAAACTTTGTGAAAGCCTTTAGAGAGGTTGAAATTGTGGACTCCCCATCCCTGCAAGTGTCCAAGGCCAGGCTTGGCAGGGCTTTGAGCCACCTGATTTAGTGGGAGATGTCCCTGCCCACAGCAAGGGAGTGGGAATGAGATGTTCTTTGAGGCATCTTCCAACTCATTTCAAAGGAATGCATAGTGTTTAACATTTCCAGTGACCAAACTTTATGTTGGGATTTCCAAGAGATGCAGGAATAAAAATCCACCTAATTTTGTTCATGCCTATACAAACAAGTCTCTAGTTCCCTTAGAGTGTGAAATGTCATCCTTATTTTAGTTCTTCCATGGCACTGTTACTTCCAAGGGTCTGTTGTTGAGGTTGGAATGGCTTTTCTAAGGGTTTGGGATAAAGATCTCAAAACAATGGCTGGGACATTTTATTCCATCAGTGCATGTGGTCATTGTCTTCTGGCAATAAACAGAAAATCCTGCTCTTTAGAAATAGACATTTAGTTCCATTGTGCCGTGGCACATTGAGCTCAATCATTCCTAATTCACAGGAAGTCAGAGAGCAGCAAATCTCACAGAATAAAAAACATTTTCCCAAATAACTCTTGCTTGTTTTCACAGTCAGGCTCACAGGTACCGTGCCTGACCTTTAAAGATCCTCTTGAGATCAGCAGAGTTGTTAAGATTTGACAGTTTCCTGCCATGGGATGGATATCTCTTTATATTAAGTAATTTAGGTACAATAGTAAATTACATTATAATTGTGCTCATGTGAGCAGTCCTGGAAGGAGTGAACTTGACCTTTCTTAAGGAATAAATGGATTATTTTATGATTTTCCCTGTGTTGAACTGAATTGGGTGATAGTATTTCAGATCATATTAACAGCCAAACTGAATTTTTCTGGATGATTTTTATAGGCAGAGAGTTATTTTCGCCCATGGATTTCTTTTTATTTAATTACTGGATTTGAGGCTTGGTTTTAACTGTTTTAAAGTCTGAATGAGCCCTATTCCTCGGTCAGACTTTCTCATTGTCAGTGTACCCCAAGTTTTTGGAGGCCTCCATATGGAGCAGCCCTTCAGATGAACAGCCTGAAATTCCCAAGGGCTTTGGATCGTTGGGCAGGGTTTTTGATGGAAAGTATACTCTTGGGAAAAGACTTCTACAAGGCAAGATTTAAAGATTGAGAGATTCAATTAGAATTTGGAAGAGAAAGCAGAAGTTGGGGTAGAGGAAACAAGCAGACCAAAGTGAATTCCCTAATGTGAGGACAAATAGGAGCTGGCATCTTGGTGCTCCATCCAGAACAAAAATTTCCACAGTTAGGAATGCTTTGTGTTCTTTCCCATCCTAGAAAAATCAGTCAGTGTTGGTGTGATTTGGTTTTATTTTGGTGGGTTTTTTTTCTCTCCCTGCTTCCCTTATGATGGTGTGAGTGCTCTAATGAATAATGGGAGCAAATCCCAAAACCTCCTGCTCTCTTCCATGTTCCTTAGGGATGTCTGACACAAGGAAGTGCTGCTTTCATGGCTGTAGGTGGGTCAAGTATTATTTTTCCACCTTTTCATCTTCCTGCTCTCTCAGCAGCAACCTTTCTTCAGCCTGACTTCCTGGGGAGGCAGAGGATGTGTGATCCTGCTACAATTTCCCTTCCACAACCCCTTTTGGGGAGGCTCTCATGGAAAATAGGGCACAAAAATGCAGGAAACAAAGCTGTGGGGTTTCTTCCCCCTAATTCTGTTGCACCAATTCATTTTCAGTTTTATTAATGTAGTGCTGGAAGAATGGATGTGATTACATTGATGTTTTCCATGCTGGTCCAAACTGGTTTAACTTAGTTTTCAGGGACAATCCACAGGGATTGAAGAAAATGTCCCCAGAGGCACAAAATCTGTAGCCTCCCTCCAGAGGTGGGTTTAGGTGTGCTGATGAGGACTGGGAGTGATGCCTCTGAATATTCATTTCTCAATTAAATGTTCAGTGACCACCAGGGCTGGAATTGAACTGATTAACCCTAAAGAAGGAAGAGTCCTGCTATCCCAAGCATTTTGGTTAAGGGGAAGTAATTTAGTAAAATCAATTTGGAAGGTTGCTGTGCCTGAGCACAGCTCTGTCAAGAAATGCATTCCTTAAGAGCTGTGGCTGGATGTTTATTTCCTACTTTTCCCTCCTGTTTCAGGAAGAAAGATGAATTAATGACTTGAAGGTGCTTCAGCCTTGGAGGGCTTTTCCAGCCTAAATGATTCCATTATGTTCTTGTATTGCCTTCATGAGCATCTCACAGTTTAATTTTAAATAAAAATACTTTCACTTATTGCTCCCTATCATTCAAAAATCAGCTTTATGAAGGAAAATCATCTTAGTTTTACCATTTCAAGGGATTCTGAGAACAGCATTTCCCAAGTTTGCAGTGTATGTGTAGGTGTGGAAAGACGCCAAACTGTGATTTTATCTTGATTTTTCTTATTTTTCCCATAAAGGCACTTGGAGAACCCTTTGCATTTTGCTTTTACTTGGTGCACTATTTTTTGTGGTGTTTCTATAATGGAAAAAATTCAAGTTATTGGTTTACATGTTGTTATTATTCCTGTGAAATGTTTTCAGGGAGAAAGTGCTTCAGTTGATTTTTAATCTAGCTCATGCCATTGTCTTTATGCCTCCCTGCCCACACATAGATTTTCCCCACATCTTTAGACAATCTAATGGCTCCCTAATGTGTTTATGAATGTTTTTGACCAGCTTTTGACCATCCTTTTCAAAATTTATCTTCACCAACCTGGAATCTGGTTTGTCTGGCAATGGAGATGTGGTGTGCAGATCTAAGTTAAGGTGCTGCAGCAAATAAATAAACCTTGGAATGAAATCTGACCACTTTTAGGCTGAGTGTCTAGGCCCAGTCTGGCCATTGCAGCTCAGGGTGCAGTCGAGGTAGATGATGAGATTTTGGTGATGATTCTCAGCAGTGTTTTGCTGAATCTCTGGGTGCTGATGCTGTTCTGTGGTCATTATTCCCAAGTCTAAGACATTAGATTAGCCAGCAGTACAAATCTGAGCTGAATCAGGCCCAGGTGTGTAATAACATCTGCTCAAATTAGGCCTCGCTCTGTGCAGTTTATTCCGGCTTTGTGTTTTTATATAGGAAGAGAGGTGATCCATTAGATCCAATAGCTGCCGGATTGAGTAACTTCTGTCAGAAGTTGTTACCCTTGTGCAATGTGCGGGACAAATTCTAACAGGAGGAGTGGATTTGTATTGATTCGTGTGGCCCACGTGGCTGAACACTGACTGTGCCACGGCACAGGGCTGGGCAGCTCTGCTCCGTCTGTCATCCCTGGGCTCATCTGGAGCCTGGGGGTTTCCTATGGGTGCTACTCTAAAAGGAGAAGGCCCTGGGGGTGCTGGGGGTGAGAGCTGGGAGCCAGAACCCCCCCGTGCCCTGGGCTGAGCCCCAGCGTGGGCAGCAGGGGAGGGGGGGATTCTGCCCCTGTGCCCCTGTGCTCAGGTGAGAGCCCACCTGCAGAGCTGCCCCAGCCCTGGGGCCAGCACAGGAGGCACCTGGAGCTGCTGCACAGAGCCCAGGGGAGGCACCAGCATGAGCAGAGGCATGGAGCAGCTCTGCTGGGAGGAAAGGCTGGCACAGCTGGCATTGCTCACCTGGAGAGGAGAAGCTTTGGGGTGACCAATTTGTGGCCTTGCAGGGCCTGAAGGAAACATGGAGAGAGACTCTGTAGAAAGGATAGAGGGACAGGACAAGGGGGAATGGCTTCCCACTGCCAGAGGGCAGGGATGGATGGGATATTGGGAAGGAATTGTTCCCTGGCAGGGTGGGCAGGCCCTGGCACAGGGTGCCCAGAGCAGCTGTGGCTGCCCCTGGATCCCTGGCAGTGCCCAAGGCCAGGCTGGATGGGGCTTGGAGCATCCTGGGACAGTGAAGGTGTCCCTTCCCACGGGATGGGGTGGCACTGGATGGGCTTTTGGGTGCCTTCCAATGCAGAGTCTGTGGAGCTGTGAGTAGTACTGGCTCTAGTTCTGGGTTGTTCAGAGCATTCCTGGGCTGTTTGGGAGTGTGCAGATTAGCCTTGGAGAAAGGGGTTAAATTAAGCCATAGAAATCCCCTGGCAACAATGAAGATTCCAGGAGAACTTTTGCAAAAGGACTTCCTGCTGCTGCCTCCCTGTCTGGGGGTGGGAAGGCTGTGACAGGGCCAGGGAATCAAGAGACCCAACTGTAGCTAACTTTGTTTATTTTTCTAAATGCTCTGGTCCAAGAAGTGTCCACAATTTCCTCCATAATATATATTAAGCTAATAAATTACTTCAATGAGATGAAATATGGAATATTTTAAATTTTTTTCTAGCTTCTATTTATGTTTTTCCCCCATTTTTCATGTCAGCAGTTGGCTCTTAGGTGTTGCTTCTCAACTCTGCCTGCAGGTGCTTCAATCAAAATGTTCACCAGGAAGTATCACTTCTTTCCTGACAATTTGATTTCATTTATAAATTCATGAGATGGGAAAAGAGGATGAAATTTATGGAAATTATTTTTGTTTCATTCCATCCTGTTTGTTCGTTTGTGTTCCGAAATGATGTGCTCTCCAGATTTGGGTATTAAGGATTTCATTGGGAAGTAATGAATCAATTTGGTGTCTGATGCTGGTTTTATGCCATGGATTTAAATTCTCATGTTTTTCGTGTAGGACTAATGTGTAAAGGCTGAGGAAGCTGTAAAATGGATTGGTTTATTTTTCTACTTCTATTTATCAGCACATCAGCAGTGGTTGGGACTTAAGCAGAGGTGTTGTTAAAGGTCTCTCCAATTCTCCCTTTTCATTTACTTTTTTAAAAATTATGTATTTAAAGGAATGTTTCAAAAAGCAGGAGATAATTCAGGGTGGAAGTAGTAGAGAAAAGTTCTTATTTTAGAAACTGATTAATTCTTAAGGGTAGAAAATAGGGATACAGCTAGAAATATTTATTTATTTTTGTGCTGTCAGCTGTCTGGACAAATTTCCTAACCTGGTATTGGTGTGCTTGGTAGAGGTGGAACAGAGGTCCTTGAATTACCTTCAGGGGTGAGAGAGAGAGATGTTTCAATGGCAAAAAATAGAAATTTAACTCCATGTTGAGGTAGGAGTCATTGTTGTGGATCACGATTCTGCTCTGTAATGCCAAGGCCTTTTCAAAATGTGTTTGGGATTTCCTTTTTTACTGGAAATTCTCCTCAGGGTGACTGGAATTTTTCTGAACAGCTCATCTATGACAGTTTGAGTAGTCAGAATAAATTATTCAAATTATGGTACGTGATCCATTCATATTCCCAGCATGTCTATTTACCTTTGCCAATGAAGAACTGCATATTTCCCCTGATCATTTCTTCCATATAGTTTTGCAACAGCAAATGTTGTTTCAGTAGCAATGCTCTTTGATTGTCTTCTCCTGATTGATTGTCACAGTCCCAGTAAAGCAGTGCAAGAATCAGAGGATTTGGTACATTTTGAGGCTTTTTAAAATCAGTTTTGCTTCAGGGAGTGGGAGGTGATGGTTGGGATTGATGTCCAGAACTGCAATGTGCTTTCCAAGTGTTTTGGTATGGCTTTAATTATAGAGTGTAAAGCAGAGCCCAAAGCAGGGGAAATTCAATTCAATTCATGGTAAATCTAGGGGAAGCTGCTCCAACCAGCTCCCAGGGAAGGTCAGCCTGGCTCTGTTGTCCCATGGCAGTGAGTCTCACAGAGCTGTCCCAGTCCTGAGAGCTTAGCTTTCCTCTCCTGCCACCTGCAAAGGTGGACACTGATGTCAGAGAAAATGGATCCTCTGCTTTCTGAGGAGTGGGCTTTTATATGAGTTCTTTGTCAAACGATGGAGTTCCTGCCCTGCAGCTCACAATCAATTTGTCCTTCTGCTCTCAGCTCTGGTGAGCTCTCTGGACAGGTGCTCCCTTTCCAAAATTCCCAGCTGTACTGGTTCTTGGGTGTGCTGGAGCTGTTCAATCTGGAATCAGCCTTTTGGACCTGCTGGGGCTCTGCTGAGCCAGCTCAGCTCTCAAAATTCACCTTTGCCCAGCTGGGTCCTGTGTAGGAATCCCAGACTGGTTTGGGTTTGAAGGGACCTTAAAGCCCATCTATTCCCACCCACTGCCATGGGCAGGGACACCTTCCACTATTCCAGGTGGCTCCAAGCCCCATTCAGCCTGGCCTTGGGCACTGTCAGGGATCCAGGGGCAGCCACAGCTGCTCTGGGCACCCTGTGCCAGAGCCAGCTCACTCTCACAGAGAAGATTTTCATTCCAATATCCCACCTGAATGGTTGGAGCCATGTCAGTTCTTTTCCAAGTCCAGTTAACACCAGGAGAAGATGTTCAGCAGTGTGACGGGCCCCCAGACTGGTCTCCTTGTGTCTCTTCTGTGGCAAAAGAATTCCCCACCTTACCTTGTTGGGAAATGAAGTGTTTGATTAAAATGGACAAAACTACACTAAAGATGAGAGCTCACAGTGCCAAAGGGATGTGGAAGTGCTGGAGGAGGGAAGCTTTGCACACAAATCCCCTTGCAGTATCCAGAGAGCAGGATGCAAAGGATGGTGTCCAGGCACAGGTGTCCAGCCCCTCCCGGCTTCCCTCTGGAGCACACAAGGGATATAAGGAATTGACAGAAGATCCAGAAAGTGAGCAGCTGAGTCATTGTGGCACCTGCACAGGGAAGAAGTTCATCCTCATGTCCAGGTGGAACTTCCTGGGCATCAGTTCCTGCCTGTTCCTTTGGTGCCATTGCTGGGCAGAGCAGAGCCTGGTCCATGCCCAGAGAAGCTATGGGGTCTCCTCCCTGAGCATATTCCAGACCCATCTGGACACAACGCTGTGCCCTGTGCTCTGGGATGGCCCTGCTGGAGCAGGGAGGTGCCACCAGATGCCCACTGTGCTCCTTTCAGCTTGACCCATCCTGGGATTCTGTGTCCCTTCAGGAGGCACCTGAGAATCTTGGGAAGTCTGTCCCCCAGGACAAAATTCCCATTACTTTTCTGAGATGCTTTCTGTAAGCCAGGCATGCTTTTGAAAAAGAATTACTTCCTTCCAAGGAAACCTCACCTGAATTTCCATTTAAAGTGATGATATAACCCCAGTCCCTTTTCACACCTGGCTGAGCAGGTATGGCTTTGCATTTCCCATTCTTCAAGGTGTGCCTGGATGTGGCACTGGGAGCATGGATCTGGACCAGGTGAGTAATGAGCTGTCCTTGATGTTTTCATAACCCTTCAAACCCTTTCCCCCACAAAAAGGGGGAGGGGAAGCAGAAAACATGGGGGGAAAATTACTTTCTAGTGGTCATGTCCCAGCTTCCTTTCATTGCACGAATTTTATTTTGATCTTAAAATGGTGGATAACTGCTTAGTAATTCATGGATCATATGTTTCTCCCTCATATTCCCTGTGTATTTAAGCAGATTGCTCCAAAACATCAGAATTTTTCCCTTTATTCCAACTTTGACTCACTAATAAGGATCACACTTAAGTTATTGCTTGTTTTGAGCAGCAGAGTGCTTGGAACACTAAATGTTTCAATAAATGATGGATTTCAAAGCCCTGTTTGACTCAAACATAAATTTCATTTGTTGGTTTATTTTGTTACACAGTCTCATGTGAAAGCTCCTTGTATCCTTTCAGATTTTCAAAGTCATGCTAATCAAGCCAAATGTTCTGCTCCATGGCTCTGAGAGATTTTTCCTCCTTTATTCAAGCATCATTTTTCATCATTACTCTGCTATTCCACATTTTTATCCTATTGACACAATTGTTTAGGAACATACAGCCTGATTAAAATAAATCATTAAGTCTGGACCTCCTGGCAATCTCTAAGTTATACCATTACCCCAATCCAAGGGATCATTTTCTCCTTCAGATAAACCCATTTTTTTTTTCTTGAGCTGTTTGGGGGAGTTGTTAGAGGGGCAAGAATCTCAGGAGGTTTAACCAAGCCAGGTGCTGGTGCTACACTGGGATCAGTGCAAATCCTGGGATGGATCCAGGCTGGGGATGAGCACCTGAGCAGCCCTGGAGAAGGATCTGGGGATGCTGGGGGTGAGAGCTGGGAGCCAGAGCCCCCCCGTGCCCTGGGCTGAGCCCCAGCGTGGGCAGCAGGGGAGGGGGGGATTCTGCCCCTGTGCCCCTGTGCTCAGGTGAGAGCCCACCTGCAGAGCTGCCCCAGCCCTGGGGCCAGCACAGGAGGGACCTGGAGCTGCTGCACAGAGCCCAGGGGAGGCACCAGCATGAGCAGAGGCATGGAGCAGCTCTGCTGGGAGGAAAGGCTGGCACAGCTGGGATTGTTCAGCTGGAGAGGAGAAGGCTCCAGGGAGAGCTCAGTGCCCCTTCATGTGCCCAAAGGGGCTCCAGGAGAGCTGGAAAGGGGTGGAGGGGAATGGTTTCCCACTGCTGGAGGGCAGGGATGGATGAGATATTGGGAAGGAATTGTTCCCTGGCAGGTTGGGCAGGCCCTGGCACAGGGTGCCCAGAGCAGCTGTGGCTGCCCCTGGATCCCTGGCAGTGCCCAAGGCCAGGCTGGACACTGGGGCTTGGAGCAGCCTGGGACAGTGGAAGGTGTCCCTGCCCAAGGCAGGGGGATGGAAGTACAAAATCTTTGAGTTCCTTTCCAACCCAAACCATTCCATGATCTGTGAATACTTTACTAAGTTTTTGCCCAAATATATATCAGTTCCGTTCAGAAGAATAATTATGCATTGCTGCTACCAGGCATAAAATTTTATTTCTCAGGATGGTTTATGAACCCAATGAAAAGCCTGGCACATGTTGCTTCTGAAATGCACTGCTGAGCATTCGTGTTGGGCCTATTATTTTGTTGCTTTCACAACAGGGTGAAGTTTAAAAGAGCAGTTCTGTGACAAATCATCTTCCATGCAAGAAATTAATAGTTTTTAGAAAGGCCATCCCTGAGGAAAGCAGCAGCAGGGAGAGCCACCTCACTTTTCAAGTATGTCTGTGTGTTTTGATAGTTGTTGTTTCTTTTCCTTTTATTTTTCTTTTTTTTTTTTTTTTTTTTTTTTTGGTTACTAATCCTGTTTCCCCTCATATGCAGCTCCACACCCTCTGTTTGATGCATCCAAGTCTTTCCAATAGTTCCTCCCAGCATACAAAGGGCTGGGAGAGAGGACGCAGTGCTGGCCTGAGATGTGGCCCATGGGCTGATTCTTCCCCTCTCTGGGGTTTCTGGTGGATAATCCTCAAGTCTGATGAGGAGAAGAAAGCCCACGGGGGCCCTTCTGGCTCTCCTCAACTCCCTTACATGAGGAGGCAGCCAGCTGCGAGGACAGGACATGGAGAAACGGCCTCAGTCTGTACCAGTGTTTAGATTGGATATTGGGAAAATTCCTTCCCTGAAAGGGTTTTCCAGTCCTGGAACAGCTGCCCAGGGCAGTGACAAATCCACCCATCCCTGGAGGAATGTCACAGCCACGTGGATGTGACACTTGGGGACATGGGCTAGTGGTGGCCTTGGCAGTGCTGAGTTGACAGTTGAACTCAATGGTCCCAGAGGTCTCATCCAGCATTAATGATCTGTGATTTGTTGTTGCTCCCTCTGTTGACCCCTTTGTCTCATTCCTTTTACAAACAAAAGTCTTACTGAGTCCCTTTGGGGACTCTTTTGGGAATGATGGTCCCTCACTGCAATTAACTGTTGAATGTCCTAATTTCTTTCTGAGTTTTGTTGCCTGTGAGTTTCTCTTCCTACCTGTCAAAGGTCACTTCTTATCTATTTCCCTTTCACAAATTAGCTCGGCTTGCCCCAGAGACCAGAGATCCCTGGAGAATTCCTTTCTGGCTTTGTCTGGGTCTCCGGGGTGGCTCTCCAGCCCTGGAAGTTTCCAAGGCCAGGTTGGATGGGGCTTGGAGCAACCTGGGATAGTGGAAGGTGTCCATGGCAGGGGGTGGAACAAGAGGGGGGGTCCTTTCCAACCCAAACCACTCCATGATGTGGTTGCTGTATCAGAACAAGAGGCATATCCCTTCTTCCATATTCTTTAGGAACTAATTGGAGGCAAAATTTGAATTTTCTGTCTTTTAGGTTTAGATTTTTTTGTAAACTATATCTCATCAGATAGTAAGGAGGGAATCAGATAGAAGGAAGGAAAGGGGGTCACCAAATGGTTGATGTTTATGGTGTAATTTTCTACACATTCATGTTCTCCCCCTTGGCTTTCTGTGGGAAAGAAAAGGTTTGGTTTTTTGTTTGGTTTTCTAAATCAGGTAAGTGAAAGCCCATTTGTTGTTATTTATTTACTAAAGGAATTTTCTGGTGTTTGTTTTTCACCCTTGACCTTTTTAGAATATACATTAAGCCTATTCTATATATATAGACCTTTTAAGAATATACATTAAGCCTGTTCTATATACATAGACCTTTCTAGAATATACATTAAGCCCATTTCCTGTGGGACCTCACACCCCCAATGGGCTGCCAGAATCCGTCTCTCTAAGGGGAATGTCCTCGGAACCATTCCTCCCCTTCCCTTGTCCTTGCCTTCCCGTGGCCATGAAGGATTTCAGTTCATTTCTCCCACTCCTCTTGTAAAAGCAAAGCTCTGGTCAAAAAAAATCTTGTGGTTTCAGGTGTGTTCCACTGGATTTTTCCAGCCCGGGCATACCAGGATCTGCATTTCCCTCTAAGCTGTGTGTGCAGCAGGGCAGGGGAGTTCTTTGCTGGGGATCCACAGGCTGGGCTCATCCCTCCAGGCTTTTGGGAGAGATTCCCTGCGTCTCCTCCGCCTGCCATGAGATGCTGAGGGGCTGCCGTGGGTTGTTGGAACCCTTTCAAATCCCATCAGTATCAACTTAAAATGTTTTGAGGTGTTACATTTGTCAAGTGACCACACGGAGTTGGTTACATGCTTTTGTTCAGCATTAATGCTCCTGCTGAAGCTCCTCCAGGCACTTAATTAATCTCAGCAGTGAGAAACCATTTCTGCTGAAGGTGAGTTGTCACCATGGGTGTTCACTCCTCCCACCTTTCCCACAGGGGGCTCTGGTTTTTTAAGGATCTCTGGCTGAGAGGAGCTGAAAGGGAAGGATTTGCTGCTTTTCTTTGGTAGTATAGCTTGAGGGTGGGCCTGAAGGATGATGCTGTCTATTAAAAAAAAAAAAAAAAAAAAAAAAAAGAGGAAAAAAAAAAAAAAAAGAAAGGACAAAAAATTAAATAAAAAAGCTCGGTAACAGTGGAATGAAATATGTATTTCCACAGGAAGAATTCCTAGAACCATAGAGCTCATAGAATCATTAAGATGGAAGAATACCTCCTTGTTTAATCAGTGTTCTCACAGAGCTCTCAGGTTATTGAGATGTTATTTTTCCCCCTTGGAATGTCATATGATACCAGTTCAAACAGCTTCCTGCTATTCCATTTATTTTATTAACAACATCTCAGGCAAACCACAGGTTTTGATCTGTGGAACTCTGTAAAAGGCACTTGTAAAGCACCTTTCTTTGCCCAGGCTCTGCCCCTGGAGCACAGGCTTTTTATTCAGGTCCCTGGGGACCAGGGCTGGTTGGATATTAAGTGTTAAAGATCTGGCAGTGCTATTTCTTGCCTGTTGTTAAGCCCTCTCATGCATTATTTATCAAACAGCAGGTGAAGACTTCAACCTTTTTATGATAATTGATAGTGGTTAGAATACAAGATTACAAACAGCTCCTGAGCACCAGTAAATGCCAGCACGGGAGGTGGATTGGCAGGACGTGTTTTTCATCGTTAATTCAAAATATATGAACTTTGTTGGGCCTCACTGGGTCAACGCGGAGGGGGAGAGGAGAAATAGGTGATAAAATTGGATAGAAATAGCTTTGAGTGGGGTTCTGCCTGCTTGGGTTGTGCAAGCTTCAGTGTGGGGTGAGAGGATTACAGACACCTCCTGTGGGCTCACAGCCTGTTCTGGATGATTGCTGTGCTTCCCTGGAGCCCAGGGTCCTCAGGGAACTGTTCCCTCCATCACCTGGGGGGTTTAGGTTGTTTTAACTTGGGGTGCAATTAGAATTATCCCTATTACTAGAATCATTTCTAATAAGCCAGCTGCTCCAGGCACTTCCTTTGCTTGTGCCAGGTTTTGCCCAAGTCCTTGACATGGTTGATGCCTGCTTGGAGTTCAGGTGTCAAAAAAAGGTGCTGGAAAGTTCTACTCCTGGTTTAGTAATGTTAAGCCACAATTAAGTTAGTAAATTTTACCTGTTATAACCAGACAAGGAATTGGGTGGTTGGTAAGCTTGAAATTTAGGATTTTTGCCTTTTAGGATCAACTGGATTAAAAAAAAAAAGAGAGGAGACAGAGGCAAGAAAAAAAAAATAAACCATGAGTTGTTAATTCAGTTTGATAGAGCTGAAGCAGCTCCATATTGATGGCTCATTATTTTTAAATTGACTAAGGGTTTCCTTTCATTAATTCTTTATTCTGCAGACAGATGGGAAACGGTGGCTGCTTTTTTTCAAGGGCAATTTCACCCAACTGACAGCACATTGGAGCTTTGGGTTGGGATTTTTTTACTGTTGAAATATGACACGGCATAGATTAAAAAAAACAACAAAAGGGAAGATTCTTTAATTAAAATGTGCTGCCTCAGTTTTGTTTAATTGTTTTTATAATTAGTGCCATGATCTCTGTTAATTTTCAGCTATCTGAAAACATGCCTGGTGGGTGTCAGATGTCTCTGCTGGGTTAGTAAACATTAAAATACATTAAAACCACACATTTGCTCTCCCTTCAGTACTGATTTGCAGCATCCTTCTCATTCAGCAGCCAGGCAGAGCCCTGAACATTTTGATACTATTTTTATTAGCTCTAATTAGCCTTTAAGCATAACGAGCATCCGTGGAGTAGCTCTGTGTATTCCGAGTTTTAGATGTAGGGTTAATTTTGGGTTGTGAGTGCTGTCTGTGAGGTTAAACCCAGAAATGGAGAAGAAGGAAAAAGCTGTGAGTCGAGCTAAGCCTCTCACCCTTCCCTGCCTCATCCCATCAAAGCCATCAGGGACTCAGGGAAGCAGAACACACTTCCAGCTCCAGCCAAAATACAAACCTAGCTGTTAGGTGGGTGCAGGGATGAGCCTGAGAAGTGCAGAAGGAAAAGTGCTGAATAAATGATCAAGTTGCTGAAACCTCACAGTGTTCATTTTTCCAGTCATCACCATCATAATCAATGAACAGTCCCATCCCATTGTTGATACAGCACTTGAAAAGTTAAATATCCCACTTCTAAAAGAATATATTTTATGGGGATTTGAGAAAGAATTCAAGGCGGGACCTCTGAATTATTTTTGATGATGCGATTTATTTTTCTTCTACACAGGCAGGAAGGGTGAGTTCAGCTCACATCTTCACCACATGGTTCAGAAGGTCACAAGACTCCTAGTTACAAGACCTTTTAAGGATTTATTGACCAATAAAACACTGCCAACAAGGATATTTATGTTTTTGACCCAATCCTTCAATATTTCATCTTATGGACCCATGCTATAGTGTAAGCTTTCTTAGCCAATCATGTTATGAAACACAAACCTACAGCACTGCATTCTAAGCTCCTTGTTTACCTCTGAAACTACTTTTTTTTTCTATAGATTAAACTCTAAAACTCTAAACTTTCCTCTACTTAGCTTAACATGTCTCTGCTTTAAACTACAAATCCACATTCTCGCTTCTAGCAACTAAGTTTGGAAGCCTTTTCTAAGGTCTCAGATCAAGCCCTGTGTTTGATTCTCAGCTTTGGCTTACAGGCCCAAAGTTCTGAGAGCTCCCTGCACTTTGGATTCCAACAATATTTGACTTGTAAAGGAAGTATCCCCCTTTTAAAGGAAAAATATTCCCCTTCTGAAAGAAAACTCGCCTTCCTTCTCCCCGTGGTGGGAATCCAGGCTTGCAGGGCTGCTGTTCTCCACAGTGAAAGCAGTTTTTGCCCTGGGACCTCAAGGCAGCACAAGTCTGGACATCTCATTCCTCAGCCTCTGCTTGATGAAACAGAAAAAGGGAGTTGTAGGGGATTTCGGATGAAATCAAAGTTGTAGGATATAGTCATTGGGCTGTACTCCTCTCTAAGACTTGGATCAATTTGACTTTCTGAGTTTTGGCCCACAGGACCACCCAGTGTTCCCCCAATTCTCTGCTAATACCAGGCACACCCTTGTTATCCCATGGTTACATACCTACACCCTGTGTCAGTGCTCCTGGACAATGTCCCACCTCCAACAGGGATGCAGAGAGGTACTGGAGGAAACTTGGGCCTGCCGTGAGCCTCTGTATTTGCCCTGAGGACACTCAAAGCCTGCAAGGCTTTTCATCTCTAAAGGAAAGAGGGGCTCTGCAGAATCCAGGTGGTGTCCAGACCCTTTCCAGTCAGGACACTGATTTCCAAACCATTCCCAGGCCTGGATCTGTGTGTTTACACGTGGCTGATGCAGGGATTTCTTCCTGGCTGCATTTTGAGACCTCAGCTCACTCGCTCTTAATCCATTTAATGTTCATCCAGCTTATTTTTATAGTTTCATAATCAGCTTATGTGATACGAGGCCATGGATATTTAAACTTAGGAAGTTTCATTCCCTCTGCTCTCCAGGCTTGTAATTTCATTACAAATAACCAATTTCATGTACTTTTTTCCCCCATTGTCCCATGTTAATAGGTGTATTATACTCCTGTAGCAAGCATTTGGTCTCCTATGTCTGTTGGCATTGTTTTGCCTGGGATCAGCCTCCAACTGCTGTGTGTATTTACTGGGATTAAAGAATGGCACAGTGTTTGCTTTCCCTGTTACAGGACTGTTGCCAAGCAATCTGAGCACTCTTGGCTCTTCCAGGAGACATCCACGTGTTGGGACCAGAGGCACAGAACTGTCAACACTGGTTTGGCATGTCCTCTGTTTCAGTGCCAGTAACCAGGGTTTCAGCAGCATCTTGTGGCTTAAATCACCTTTTCCTGCTGGAAAATGGATGTTTTTATAATCAGTGCTTCTGACCTTTCTGTCCTTTGGACAGAGATGTTCTGCTACACCCCCTCTGATTTTTGGCTGTCTATGAAACATAACAATGGAGGATCTTAGAGCTGCTTCCAGGGGCTTGACTTGGTCAGTCACAGGTTTCTCCTCAGGTCTTTTGTTTCTCTGGTATTATCAACTTTCCCTCTGTCTCACATTTGGGAGACCCCACCTGCAGAGCTGCCCCAGCCCTGGGGCCAGCACAGGAGGGACCTGGAGCTGCTGCACAGAGCCCAGGGGAGGCACCAGCATGAGCAGAGGCATGGAGCAGCTCTGCTGGGAGGAAAGGCTGGCACAGCTGGGATTGTTCACCTGGAGAGGAGAAGCTTTGGGGTGACCAAATTGTGGCCTTGCAGGGCCTGAAGGGGCTGACAAGAAAGATGGAGAGGGACTTGGGACAACGGATGGAGGGACAGGACAAGGGGGAATGGGTTCCCACTGCCAGAGGACAGGGCTAGGAGGGATACTGGAAAGGAATTGCTCCCTGTGATGAGGATGGTGGGGCACTGGCACAGATTTCCCAGAGCAGCTGTGGCTGCCCCTGGATCCCTGGCAGTGTCCAAGACCAGGACAGAGCTTGGAGCAGTGTGGGACAGTGGAAGGTGTCCCTGCCCATTGCAGGGATTGGCACTGGGTGGGCTTTAAGGTTCTTTCCAACAAAAAGCTATGATTTCTATCTCTGGTTGTGTTCAGTTGCTTCTCCTTTCTGGAACATTTGCTTTGCTTTGCCTGATCAAATTATTTTGTTTTGTTTTGTTTTTTGGGGTTTTTTTGGTTGATATCTCCCTTGAGAGTTACGTGCCTGTGTAACCTTAAAATCAATGGAAAATATATCATAGTCTTTTGATGAGGCAAACCTAATTTACCCCCCTATAACACTTTATTTCTTTTTTTTTTTTTTTTTTTTTTTTTCTGTGAAGAACATCATGACAACCTTAGCAGGTGTCATCATTCCCCTGTGGTGAGGCCTTGCTTCATCTCATTTATCCCCAGAAACCACTAATTGCTGCCAGTGTGTTACAGTGGTGTTACAGCTGATGGGAAAGAGGAACCAAACAGCCCCAGGGTCTGATCCAGGGGCTGTGTGCCAGGTATCCTGGCCACGAGTGGGCATATCCTGAGGTAGCGGGCAGGACAGTCCATGGGTGTGATGGATGGAGCTGCAAACAGTGGCACAGAATGTGTACCAGGGGAAAAAATTTGAGGTTTGAGGTGTGGGATTGTTTTTTCTTGATGGTTTTCACTGGGGCTCTTGTTTGGTTTGTTTTGCTTTTGGGTTTTTTGTAAAAATGCTAAATGCTGAACTGGTGCTTTCATAGAATCTGATGGCAGTCCCAAGTGGGAATGGCTTTCTTGGAGCCCAGCATATTTCCATGATGGTTGAGTTGTCCACCCCAGGACGTGTCTGTATTTTATGTGCTGACCCTGCAGAAGACTCTTCTCCCTTTTCTTCCACTAGCTGGGAGGTGGCATCCCTTGGCACTACTTCAGCCAGAGTGACAGAGGTTTGGGGTTCTCTCAGATTTAGGGTTCTTCTGAAGGCAGTGGTGGATTTCCCTCTTGCTGACATGGGAGTCTTTCAAACACGTTCTAGAGCATTAATGCTTTTGTGATCTCCATGTTAGGAGTCTTCAATAGGGTTTATTTTGAGCAGAGGTGGACTTCCAGCTATTAGGAAACAGCAAAGTGAAGGATTGCTGGAGCTTCTTCTGCTCAGGAAGCAGCATGGGGTGGTGCTCCTTTCCAAGCATTTACAGCACAGATGTTGTCTCATTCCTTTATCCTTTGGGCCATTCTCAAAGCCTCAATTTGAGAGGTTCCTTTGAGGTGCTGTTCCTCACCCTGAGGAGCAATCCAGGCTGTGCTGAAGGTCAGATGAGGTTAGAGGGTGCATCTTCTGTGGGTGCTTAAGGAATACCTTCCCAGTCATCAGGGAAGGGACAACCATGTAGTGAAGTGTGTTGATTCCTAACAAAACACTGCCCCATCTCCAGCCATGTTCTTGCAGGTAATCTCCAACTGGAGACAAGGAAAAACTCCTGGTTTTGGTCAGCAAGCCCTCAGTTTTGGTCATTCAATTAACACCTTAATTAATTAATACCCAAAAGAGGGAAAACAAAAAGGAAGAAAAATTAAAAGGAAAAAAAGGATGTGGTACATTTTTTGATGTTAAAATAATATTCATGATGGGGGAAACAAAAAAAAAGAGAACTTGGACTTTGAATTTGAAGCAAGAGCATGAATACAGAAATGGACATTCTGCAGCTGAAATCAAGAGCTGTGTCTGGAACGCAAAGTTGACAGGTCATTAGTATGGCAGTAGGAAGTTGTTGGTGTTGCAGCCTTTAAATCCCTGCTGTGCTAAGTGGGTCTTTCTGCCCTCTTGGAAAAACTCCTCTTCCTTTCTGATTTGTACATACCTGAAGGCTGAGAGACCTTTGGTGTTGTTTCATGCTTGCAAGGACAAAGTTAATTTCCAGCTGCTTGTAATACAGTTCACTCTCTCTCTATTAATCTAAATCAATCAATTATACTAACTTCCTTTATGAGAAATATTTATGCCTACTCAGAGCAGAATCAGTTAAAATTGATTGCATCGTAATTGGATCCAGCATGAAATATTTTGTTTCTTCCTGGTAAGAGCATGGGGGAAAATGTTGTCTATGGCAGTGTTTAAATATCATTTCAGGTGAAGAAGAACAATTTTGGAGCTGCTGCCTGTACTGGTTGTCTGAGCCCCTGTTCTTAGAGAAATGGGATGGTTTGGCACTAAGGACTTGGGTTCAAGCCTCAAAATGCTGCCTTTTTTCAACCTACCCACTATTCCAGCAGACATCTGGGAATTACTGCTTGACCTACCCACTATTCCAGCAGAGAACTGGAAATTACTTCTTGGAAACTGTTAGCTCAAGATTTGTCTGATGGAAATATTCTCCTGGTAAATTGTGAGAGGTGTTGGGTGTGGGACACACTGGAATGAGAGTTACCTGTGAGATCTTTAAAACTGCTGCTAATGAGCTCCCAAAAATCAATGAGGCTGCTAAAGGAGACAGCCACCTTGTCATCTGAGGAGACACTTTATTGCTCTTTAACTCTCTGAAAGGAAGGTGGAACCAGATGGGGTTGATCTCTTCCCTTAAGAAACTGGAGATAGGATGAGAGGAAATGGCCTCAACTTGTGCCACGCGAGGCTCAGATTGGATATAAAGGAAAATTTGTACATGGAGAGAATGGTCAAGCATTGCAATGGGCAGTTCAGGGAGGTGGTGGAGTCCCCGTGGAAGTGTTCAAAAAACTTGTGGATGTGGCACTTGTGGACATGGACTAGTGGTGACAGTGGTGGTGCTGGTTCTTGGTTGGATTTCAGTTTATTAAAAGTCTTTTCCAATCCTATTTTTTTTTCTTTTTTCAGCTCTGTAAAGTTGCCAGGCAAATTACTGGCCAGCTTGATATAGCTTAAAGATTACATGTGGTATGTTCCCCCTGAAGTCTGTTTTCCCAAATAAAACAGGGTGAGAAGCAGAAGGTGAATAACCAGCTTAGCAGTGCCTCCAAGGTTTTTATGGAGTTTCATGTCTCCTTTAAATAGCTGCTGTTTCAGATGAATTTCACTTCAGCCAAAATGGCATTTATGGTTAGAAGTCTGGAGGGAACCTGAGGAATGAATGGTTTCAACAAATGAACAATTTGAGGGAATTCATCTTCTGTGGAGGAAACACAGGGATAGGGTAGAATTTGATTAACTTCAGGTAGAAAACAAGGAAGAAGTGCCGTGGGATGTAAGATTTTATTCCCATTAGACCAGCCAAGCAACCAGACCAAGACCAAATATGCACATTTTTGTACTAATGCTTGAAGTCTTGAAAACTACGGCAGCGTGGTGAGATCCGTGTGCTCTGGACATCTGGAGTTCTTGTTGGAACAGATGCATCACAGATGTGCTGGAAGGCAGGGAACCGGTGGGAACTGTACAGCAGCAGCAAATGAGAGTAACGAGGGCTGTTTGTACTAAAGCCCTAAAGGAAGCACAGATTTATAAAAGGAAAAGAATCACAGAAAACCAGACTGGTTTGGGTTGGAAGAGATCTTTAAAGCCATCTTGTTCCCCCCCCCTGCCATGGGCAGGGACACCTTCCACTGTCCCAGGCTGCTCCAAGCCTTGTCCAGCCCAGGCTTGGACACTTCCAGGGATGGGGCAAAGAGGACAACATGGTCTCTGGCAGAAGGGAGGGAGGGAAGGGAGAAGTTGGATATTTGAGCCCTCCCTGCCAGCTGGGCAGCCAAGGCCTGGTGTCTAGTTCAAGTGTAAATTATCAATATGCCATGTTTTAGTACTGATTTTACTGAACTCTTTCATGGTGTCCTTGCAGAAGCAAATGCTCCATGAGGTCTGTATGGTAATAAGTGGTAGGAAAAGCTCTGGGTTTTGGGGTGACCTTGTTGTAGCCATCCAGGACTTGAAGTAGCCAACAAGAAACATGAAGAGGGACTATTTCCAAGGGCCTGGAGTGCCAGGACAACAGGGAATGGCTTCCCACTGCTAGAGGGCAGGGATGGATGGGATATTGGGAAGGAGTTGTTCCCTGGCAGGGTGGGCAGGCCCTGGCACAGGGTGCCCAGAGCAGCTGTGGCTGCCCCTGGATCCCTGGAAGTGTCCAAAGTCAGGTTGGATGGGATTGGAACCTCCCGGTAAAGGGGAAAGCTTGAGTTGATGGGAAGGTGATGGCTCCCTTTTAGCTGGTGAATGCACCACACAAAAAAATATCTGCAGCCTCCTTGGAAAGAGTTAGAGAAGGAAGAAAGCTGGAAGGAATAGAGGGAGAATCTACTCAGCTTGGAAAACAAAACCAACCCATGTTTGAGTTCGCTGCTGCTGGGATGGATTTTAAAAGTATTTTTCAAGAAGAAAGCTCCAAACTCTCAGAGGATGCAAATGTACTGAAATAAAACCATAAGCAGGAGCAGTTGTAGTGCATGGATGTATGGGAAATTTCTGCTGGGATTGAGCAGAGTGTCACAGCAAGTTTGTACCAATAACAAGATGAAGCCAAATAATCATAGGTGCCATAGCCAGGACTGAGGATTACACCAGATAAATGTATAAATCCAGGATAATTGTGCCCCAGAACCACCTGCCAGTCACTTCCTTACGGTGAAATCCATGCTTCTGGCAAGCTTCCTTCTTCCTTTCTGCCTGCCATGAAAATGAACTGGTTGTTGGATCAAAACAACCACCCTGCTGTCTTTGGGGACAATGTGGGAAACTGCCACAGCTGGTGCTCAGTTTTTAGCTCTGAATAAACAACGAGTAGTTGGCTGTTAAATACATAAAATATCTAAGTGTCTACAGTGTCTTTTAACTTCGAGTGTGGAGTTGGAATCATTAGCTGAGCCTCTCTGGTGGAATAATGGAATTTGTGTTAGAGTTTGATATTCTTTATTGTTTGGACATTGTACAGTGGGTAAAATAACTGCATTTATGGGGCATTGGTGCATGCATTAATAGGAGAGCAAAGGTGCTCTGCACACCTACAGCTGCTTGTTTCCAGGGATTTCCCTGCAGTGAGCCCTGGCCACAGTGTTCTGGGTGGATTCAAGACCCGAGGTGATTCCTGCCAGGGCATATTTTGTGTTTTCCAAGAGGAGCACCCCTGTACTTGAGCAAAAAATATAGTAGTGGGAATCCAAGGCCAGGTTGGATGGGGCTTGGGGCAAGCTTGGATAGTGGAAGGTGCCCTTGATCATGGCAGGGGGTGGAGCTGGATGGAATTTAGTGTTCCTTCCAATCCAAACCCCTCTGGGATTAAAGTAAAATGTATAAATAATACTAATAATGGAAAATAAAAAGTGAGAGAAGAATAAATCCCAAGTCTTGTTATTATTTCTTAATTCCCATGTTCTCTTAATGATTGCAAAACCCAAGTTGCTCTTTAGAGATGTAATCTTCCAGGAAGCCTGGTAGAATTCCCCTGGATAACAGAGCTGGCCACTTCATCAGACTCCAGAGTGCCACTGCCACCAAATCCCCTCCTTTGCTGTGCCTTTCTTTTCATTATTTGTAATAAATGGCCTGGAGTTGGAGTAGCTCTGCTTCAGCCCAGCTTTCAGGAGCACAGTTTCTGTGGTATTTCAGCAGTTCATTATTTCAATTAACATATTCAGGCATTCCTTCCTTCATTTTACTCTAGCAGAGGTCTCAGATCATGAGATTACCAGTCATAAACTGTATTATAACTTCCTCACGTGCCATTCAGTCAAACCATGGAACTTTATTTGCCTAAACGCTGATTATTCTCCTCATTCCTGAATGTGTTTTTCAGGTCACTTCTAAATTGAGCAAATCCTTTCAGCTTTGCAGAGCTGATTGAGAGTTTTTCTGTCCAACATCTGCATGTGGAAGCAACTTTGTTGCCCAAATCCCCAAATGTCCATTAGGAAAATAGCTTTTCATGGCACATTACGAGTGCTGCTCAACCACCAGGCTGTTTTCATTATTCGATATTTATACGAATTTGTGTTTGAAGTGTTGTATCCAGTGCACTGAAAAGTCAGCTTGGGAGTTTTTGGCCACTTCTTATCACGTCCCATCACTCTTTTCTGAAAATCAAGCTGACTGTGTTGTTCTAAATGGTGATGTCTTCCCAAGCTAGAGGCATGATTGCCTTCCATTACTAGGAAAATGTTTGGGAGTGAAGACACTGATTTATCTTAGAAGGAATAAAGCTTGTTCCTAGCTCCATTTGGGATATGACAGGTATCTGTCACCAGCAGCAGGGCTTGTGAAGGCTTCAGCTGAAACCCATTTTTTATTTGCACTTCCCACCATTCAGTTGTTCCCTTGTGCCCGGAGCTGGAATTGCTGTCGTTAAGGCTTCATTAAAGGCTTGCAGCTGAATTGTTTGGCGGTGTGCAAAGATCGGTTTGACTGCTGCGGTTCACTTCCATTAAATCAGACTTCAGGAGGAAAAATGCCGAGGTCAGAAGGAAAGTGAGGGTTGGGATGCTGTAAGAACAGCAGTGATGGGAGAGGATGAGGTTGGAGAGCAGCAGAGCATCAGCAGGAGTTGGCACCAAGAGGTCCAGGGTTGATGGCCACAGTGGGAGCCCATGAAGAGGCCAGGAGCAGTCAGGGACACCCTGGGAAGCCTAGGCAGGGGCCTCAGTGATGTTTCCATTGCAGACTCACCCCTGCTGGCCTCTCCCTCAAAGTGAGCTGTGTTTAATGTCCCAAATCCCACAGATTGAACCATCCAGGAATGACAAACACGAAAACTTCAAGTTAGGTAAGAGAGATCCACAATATCTGAGGAAGGAATGTAAAGAAGGAAATTTGATGTGCTGGCATAGGGGGAGCAGCAGCAAGACCAGGAATGACTCAACCAAATTGATTTTTTACCCTCAGTACAGAGACAGAAGATGCAAAATCTTGAGCCTAAGAAAATTTTCTGTTCCTAAATCCTTTTGCAAATTATGTGTGTAGAGAAGAATTGATTTCCACTGCCAGGTCCAACATGGCCCAGCCTTGGTGGATTGTGTAGGAATTAGCCTGGAGAAAAGGAGGCTCAGGGGGGACCTTGTGGCTCTGCACAACTCCCTGTCAGGAGGGGACAGCCGGGGGGGTCGGGCTGTGCTGCCAGGGAACAGGGACAGGACAAGGGGAAAGGGCCTGAAGCTGGGCCAGGGCAGGCTCAGCTTGGCCAGCAGCAGGAATTTCTGCATGGAAAGGGTGCTCAGGCCTTGGCAGGGGCTGCCCAGGGAGCTTTGCAGTGCCCATGCCTGGAGGTGTCCCAGGAAGGGCTGGAGGTGGCACTCAGTGCTCTGGGCTGGGGACAAGGTGGGCACTGGGCACAGCTGGGACTCCATGGGCTGGCAGGGATTTTCCAGCCTCAGGGGTTCTGGGAATTTGTGTTAACAGCCCCTTCTTCTCTCTGTCCATGCAGACCTCCAGTGCCTGGAGCAGAAACTGAAATGGAACAGGATCAAACCAGATTTTAATGTATAATTTGTCTCACAAGCTAAACAAGAGGGATGGAACAAAGTTAACACTCGATATTGACTGTGGCTCATGTCTGGTCCCTGAGGTCAGCTCTTAATTTCCAGTAATGGAGTGGGTTTTTCCACAGTCAGATGCATCTCAACAAATCACCAGTTAGTTTTTCAGCCTTTCTATTTTATTGCAAGAATGTACTGGAAATGACAGGACTCTTTATAACGGAAAGATAAAATGAGAAGGGAAAGGGTTTGAATGTCCAAGAGGAATTGCTTCCAACGTTGTTTATTGGCCTGTGTAATGGGCTGTTATTGTGCCTCTCAAATGACGCCAGATTTCCCTTGGGATGCTCTGACCTCTTCAAGGAGAGTCTTATGCAAACTGAGAAAAAAAAGGAAACGCTGTGTTTGGCAGCAACCTGTCAAAATGGAAACCACCTCTGAATGTTCAGCTGTGACTGCCAGGGGTCGGCAAATTCATTTAGATGATGTGGCAGTGATGCTGCAGGAAGGAAGAACTGGGGAGCAGGGCAGCTTTGGGGCTGCCTCAGAAGATTCAAATTTTTGGCTGAGTACTTTTCCCTTCTCACAGAATCCTGGAATGGTTTGGTTTGGAAGGGACCTTAAAGCCCATCCATTCCACCCCTGCCATGGGCAGGGATATCTTCCACTGTCCCAGGCTGCTCCAAGCTCCATCCAGCCTGGCCTTGGGCGCTCCCAGGGATCCAGGGGCAGCCACAGCTGCTCTGGGCACCCTGTGCCAGGGCCTGCCCACCCTGCCAGGGAACAATTCCTAATTCCCAATATCCCATCCATCCCTGCCCTCTGGCAGTGGGAAGCCATTCCCTGTTGTCCTGGCACTCCAAGCCCTTCTAAAGAATCTCTCTTCATGTTTCTTGTAGACGCTTCAGGTCCTGGAAGGTCACAATCAGGTCAGCCTCAGCTCAGCATCACCTGCAACTCTCCTGAGGGTGCCCTCCATCCTTTTGTCTGTGTCATTAATGAAGATATTAATCAACACCTCTGACGCAAAGGACACCACTGTCACCCTGAGCCACTGGCCACTATTTTCCTCTCAGAAAAAGAAATCGACTTCATTTTGTAAATTAGTTTCTTTTCTTGGTGTTTATTTTGTGTGCTTGGGAGGCAGGCAAGAGGGAAGGAGTGCAGTTTATTAAGAGCCAGTTTAATACACTGTACACCAGTGGAGTTTATGGAGAGGAACATCATGGATTTATGATACTGTTCCTGCAGTAAAGCCATCACAGAGGTGCTCCATCAGTGCATCTTTCTTAGCAGAGAAACTGTTCTGGCCTGGTGCCAGCTCCTTCCCAGGGTTTCCTTTAGATTCCCCAGGTTCCTTCATTTCCCAAGGCTGGTTTTGGGAACTGTCACTACCCCCCCCCCCCCCCCCAAAAAAAAAACAAAACATAAACAATGAGGTGAATTTATCAGGCTACTTAGAAATTTTAGGTCTTCTTTTGACACTGTAACAACATTTAAAAAGAAAATTATTAATGGACTTTTACGAGGCAAACAAACAGGTCCTGTGATATTAAATCTTACAAGAAAATATTTCCTATTTAATGTTATACCTCTGCTCATCTTGAAATATAAACCATCTGATTTTATTTCCAACTCCAACCTATTAAGCCCCACACATTCCAATACACATTTTTGGTGCTTCCTCACCATGGGATGGAGAACTGGTAATAGATTAGATTAGAGAGGTGTTTTTAAACAGTAAATTCTCTGAGCAGCTCCTAATTCATGTCTGGAAGAATCCAAATATTAACCTTGCAAATTTTTCACAGGAAGCAGCCCCAGAGGACTCAAAGGCTTCTTGATACAAGTGGAAATTATCTCAAACAACGGGAGATGGAGGCTGAAGTTACAACAGGAGATGTTCTTTGGAGGGTGTCACTTCTGAAATATATTCACAAATCACTGTGGACAAGCTCCTCTGCCTGTCCTCTCCAACAGTAAATCAAAACTCCCTATCCTTAGGCACTTTGCCAGGAGCAAAGACTGGAGGAACAGGGATGTCACACCCACGTGGCACTGCTCCACCTGAGAGTGCAAAATGGAGGGTGGTTCTCACCTCTGCATGCTGAAAAACGGGGAAATGGGAAAGGATCCAGTGAAGGAAAAAGAAAATGTTGGTATAAAACTAACACTGCACAGGATTGTGGTGAGTGATCTGAATTGGGCTCAGTATGGAAAAGCCCAGCAGGAACTCACCTGATCCCTCTGGCTGAGCACTTCCAGCAGGGCTGAGTAGGGGATGTGGAAGGCAGAGTTAGAATCACAAGGTATGAAGGGACCTTAAAACCATCCGGTCCCACCCCCTGTCATGTCAGGGACATCTTCCACTATCCCAGAGTGCTCCGAGCCCTGTCCAGCCTGGCCTTGGACACTTCCAGGGATCCAGGGGCAGCCACAGCTGCTCTGGGCACCCTGTGCCAGGGCCCCACCATCCTCACAGGGAAGAATACAATCCAGCCTGCACTTCATTTAAAACCTTAAACCATCCTGGTCCCATGGAGAAAATGGGGAAGATTCCAGCAGGTGATTCCAGATACTGACCTCAGCCACCAGTGACACCACAGAGTGATGAGGCCTGGGAGTAATTTGGCTGCCGAAGCCAAAGTTTTAATTGTAGAACCCCAGAAATGTTTGGGCTGGAGGGGATCAAGATCATCTCATTCCAACCCGTATGCCATAGGCAGGAAATTCCCGGTTTCCTCTGGACTGTTGTTAGCTCTGGGCCCTCATGGACAGATCTGTACTGGTGAATTAAGCAGCACCAGGGTCTTCTGTGTCTCTGAAGCCAACTGGTGTGGGCTGAGCGTGTCTGTTCAATTAACACCCTTGGCCTCTATTAAGATCTGATTAGTGAGAGATGCCTCTAAGGTGCAAACGAGTCCATGTGCTGAAGTCAATAATATGGGATTTATGTAGCAATGAATGTGAGGTAGAGAGATAGGAAGGAATAGAAAAGAGAGGAGAGAGAGAGACAGATCCAGAAGAAGACTGTCACCATCCCTGCTTCCAGCAGTGTCCTGCTGGTGTTTCTTCATCCTGGGTTTCTCAGTGGTAGAGGGTCCCGAAGTCCTCTGGAACTTTTCCCTATTTATGTACTTCAGCAAGTAAGGAATTAATGCTCATGGGCACCACAGGTCTCTTACACTATTGGTTAAATGATTCCCTTGTTTCTAATTCTAATTAGCACCAGCTCAGAGTTTCCTTTCTTTTGAGTTGGTGATTTCTGGAATCAGTGGTCACAAACTGTCCCTGCTAGAATTCCCTTTGTCCCATTTGGAATTCCCTTTGTCCCAGTCGGAACTGCTGCATTGGCTTTCCTTGTGTCTCATAAATTCTGGGGTTTTTTTGTGTTCATCCTCAGCAATCCCTTCTCTCCAGCTTTGTTAACCTCCCCCTAAGCCTGGGATAACCTCCAGACAATTGTTTCACCTTGATCTTACCTCGGGTTCCTGCTGCAGGGGTTCTCTGCAGTTCAGGTTCCAGGTGTCCACAGGGGAATATTCTGAGGGGCTTTGGTGGTCACTGGTGGTGGCAGCTGCCATCTGTCCCTAACCTGGGGTGGGCTTTGGGTGATGCGTGTATGGCAGTTGTTTCTCTACACATTTTGCCACAGTGGGAATTTCTCCGAGGATGAATTTCCCAGGATGTGCTGACTGGATCCCACCTTCACCGGGCCTGGAGTTAACTCCATCCTCTTGCTCTCTTCTGTCCTTCTCTCAGGGATTTAACAGTGCTTCAAACAGGCAACTGTTCTCTTTAATCCTCTAAAACCAGTACTGGCACCCAAACCTAGGTGGTGGCACCTCCCAAGCTGTTCCCAGCTGTCATTTGGGCAAGAACCAATTTTCCAGGACCAAAAGTGTCCTGAAGTCTGGAAAGCAGGGCAGGTCTTCCTGCCTTTCCTCCCTTTTGCTATTGTCAAAAGTAAATTGCCTTCCAGTAATTTGCTTGGAAAATAAACACGATGCTTCATTAGCATTTGAGATACTTATTTTCATCCTTATTAGATACCAGACACTTACAAAGCAACTTGACATGTATTTTAGTTTTTTTCTATGCAAACAGGGAACTTGTACAACAAAATAAAGGAGATGCAAATGATCTGTTGCTAAATTTGACAGGGTTTTCCATTTAATATCGTTAAGCTCCATGTTCCTATTTACAATTAGCTCTGAAATCTGTTTACACACTCTGCTGTTTACTACTCCTGTAGAAAGCAAGGGAGTGCAGGATGTGTTCAGGAGAGACACAACCAGGAAACTGTTGGATTTGCAGGGGTCCCAGGATGAGGGAAGAGACAAGAATTTTGACTCCATGTTTCAGAAGGCTGATTTATTATATTATGATATATATTATATTAAAAATGCTATATTAAAACTACACTAAACGAATAGAGAGAAAGGATTCATCAGAAGGCTGGAAAGGAATAGAATGGAATGAATAACAAAGGCTGGTGACTGACCAGAGAGTCTGACCCAGCTGCATCCTTGATTGGTTATTAAGTAGAAGCACCTAACGTGGACCTATCAAAGAAGCACCTGTTGCATTCCACAGCAGCAGATAGTTATCGTTTACATTTCTGTCCTGAGGCTCCTCAGCTTCACAGGAGAAGAAAATCCTAGCAAAGGATTTTCATAAAATATGTCTGTGACAGGAAACACTGAGAGAAAGAATCAACAGCACAAATAATTTGCTGTTTGCAGTGTCATGATGGAGTTGCTCAGTGTAAAGATAAAAGCCTTGGGCCTGAGAGAACCCCTGAAAACTTCATTCAGTTCCTGACATTCTTTTGGTCTTCTATTGGAAGGTCTTGTTTTGGATGGTGGTATGTTTGTGTAAGAAATTTTAAAACCAACATGGATTATTTGTTTTGGATGTGGCCCTGTGGGCAGCCCTGGAGGCTCCTCTGGAGTGCTGTGGCCAGCTCTGGATGCTGAGGCCAGCAGGGCCAGGAGCTGCTGGAGCTGAGCAAGGGCCTGGAGCATCTGGGTGCCCAGGAAAGGCTGAGGGAGCTGGGGCTGCTCAGGCTGCAGAGGAGCCCCAGCTGAGAGGGGCCCTCAGGCCTGGGTGTCCCTGGGTGCAGGGAGGGGCAGAGCAGGGCCCAGGCTCTGCTCCGGGGCCCAGCAATGGCACCAGAGCCACGGGCAGGGCCTGAGCCCAGCAATTGCCCTGCCCAGGAGGCACAACTTCTTCCCTGGGCACTGCCCAGCCCTGAGCAGATTGCCCACAGGGGCTCTCCCTCCTGTGAAAGATTATAACTCAATTGAATGCAGAAGAAAGCGTTCACTAGAAATAATGGTGGCCAGTTACTCCCAGTTTTCTGTGTGACTCTTCAGGTTGGTTCTATTTTTAAGAATTGTTAATTCTCTTTTTCTTGTCTTTCTTTTGTAGGTTTTTGTGAAAAGTCATATTAAATGTACGTCCCTCTCCAAGAGAGCTGGAGAAGGGCTTTGGACAAGGGATGGAGGGACAGGACACAGGGAATGGCTTCCCACTGCCAGAGGGCAGGGATGGATGGGATATTGGGAATTAGGAATTGTTCCCTGGGAGGGTGGGCAGGCCCTGGCACAGGGTGCCCAGAGCAGCTTTTTTAAAAGTAATTAAGACATCAGCCCAGCACCACCATGTTCACCACTTATTCAGGTCCTCAAGTTTTTCGAATGCTTCCAGAGATGGTGAATTCCCTGGGCAGCCTATTCCAGTGCTTGAGAACCCTTTCTCTCTAGGAATTTTCCCTTATATCCAATCTAAACCTCCTCTGGTGCAAGCTGAGGTCGTTTCCTTCCACCCTGTCCTTTGTTACCTGGGAAAACAGACTGCCATCACTTCCATGTCCATTTTCATTTCCACAGGGCAAGAGAACAGCACACATTTAGTTCATAACATCTAATATTCTTTCTAATTCAGATTTTAGTTTTTAGCAGAGCTTTCAGATCACAGGTGTAGTGAAATGTGAGTTCTTAGCAACCTCCTCCAAATGTTTGGTTTCAGTTCCCTCAACTTTGTCTTTATGCTGAGAAGTGTTCAGAGAACTTTTGGTGAGGGTGTTTTCCCTGTAGAAAAGGAGCAGGTCTGGCTGAAGGGGAAAATAAAATCAATCACAGTTTGCAAGTCAGGTGATGAAAAGTTTAAAAGCCTGATGCTCAGGTAACACTTTGAAGCTGGTTGTGTCCTGCTGCCTCCCTGACAGCCAGGTCAGGGAAGGGTGAAATAATTGACTGGCTCTGGGGAACAGTGTGGCTTTTACAGTTTGCTTTTTCCCCTGATAACTGCAAAAATGCTGCTTAAAATTGGTTTTTGATGATAGCACTTTAGTGGCATTAGGGACTTGGGATTTGAGTTAGGAGGAATCACATAATCATGGAGTGGTTTGGGTAGGAAGGGACCTTACAGCTCGTCCTTGTTCCACCCCCTGACATGGGCAGAGACACCTTCCACTGGACCAGGTTGTCCCAACCTGTTCTTGAACACTTCCAGAGGAAGGAAAGTGTGGAGAAGAATGCAGTGCTTGATTGCAAAAGCAACAAAACTGCTTAGGAAAAGCTTTTCTTAATGGAAAAGAAAATTATTCCAGGCAGGATGCAGTGCCAAATATTCCTAGTTCTCCCATGTTTCTATTGGGATGTGTGCAGACACGGCCAGGAGCTGCACTGTTGACAATAAATCTGCCCCACCTTGTGTGCTTTAGTGGAATGGGGGGAAAATAGGATAGAAGGATGTCAGACTGGTGTTTGTACCAGCTCTGGCCACTGTAATCCAAGCCTCTGTTTGCTCCCAAAATCTCCTAATCCGGGATTCCGCTCCTAAAGCTGGTATGATCCTCACTCAGCTGCTCTCTTGCCAGCTGTTTGGAATTCTGACTCCTTGACAGCAGTGTGATCAGAGGCCGATGCACAGCTGCAGGTTACAAAGGGTGCTGTAGAATTCATGGATAACAAAGGCCTTTTTTTCACTTTTTAGTTCTGTGATAAAGCAATTTTCAGGAAAAGAAAGGATTTGCTCTCTGCCATGAATGAGGATGCTTCCCTGTTCTCATAGAAGGTGAAATATATTAGAAATTGTGCCTTTTCCTCAATCTGTTATAAAATCCAGTGTGCTCTTCCTCTGTAGTGCTCCACTCCTCACCTCAATGATTCCTTTGGCCTCTGGGCAAAAAATAGGAGGGATCTCACAGCAGGAATATTGTAAGGTTGAATTATTGCTTTACAAGGCTTGTCTCCAAATTTAGTTGAAGATGGAAATTTTGGTCTGTGATAATTTTTTCTGTTTGATGAATCCAGGGGAGGCACCAGCATGAGCAGAGGCATGGAGCAGCTCTGCTGGGAGGAAAGGCTGGCACAGCTGGGATTGCTCACCTGGAGAGGAGAAGCTTTGGGATGACCCTATTGTGGTCTTCCAGAGCCTGAAGAAACCAAGAGAAAACATGGAGAGAGACAATTTCCAAGAGTCTGGAGTGCCAGGACACAGGGAATGGCTTCCCACTGCCAGAGGGCAGGGATGGATGGGATATTGGGAAGGAATTGTTCCCTGGCAGGGAGGCAGGCCCTGGCACAGGGTGCCCAGAGCAGCTGTGGCTGCCCCTGGATCCCTGGCAATGCCCAAGGCCAGGCTGGACACTGAGGCTTGGAGCCACCTGGGATAGTGGAATGTGTCCCTGCCCATGTCAGGAGTAAAAGATGAACTTTAGAGGTGTTCCCTTCCAGCCCAGGCCATTCTGTGATTCCAGGATTCCAGGATTCTGTGATCACTGGGGGCCCATCCCTACATTTCCCCCAAACTCTCCTTTTCATTCCCTTTTTCAGAGCCTCAGGTTACAGGGTCTCTCACCTTTCTAACATCTGGAAACAACTGGGAGACTGGAGCCAACCTCAGACTAAACACATTGGGGCACATATTTGGAAAATAAGTTTTAACGCCTCTGCCGCTGGGGTGCACCAAGAAAATCCAGGTCTGCTGGCAATGCTCTTTTCTTTTTCCCCCAGGGTTGCTTTCCTGCAGGAAAACTGGTGTGAACAGATAAAGAGGAAAAGCATCAGTAAATTGTCCTTCTTTTACCTCCTTTATAAGGAGAAAACAGCTGCATGTGGTGCACAGAAGATGTCAAGGAATTATTAAGAAAAATTATGCAAACCCATGAGCAACGTTTAGACAGGCTCTGATAATTTTAATAATTCAGGGTTAGAGCAGAGCAGTGCAGGCTCCTGCTGCTCCTCTCCAAATGGTTTGCAAACAGACCCCAGGATGGCTCCAAATTAAGGTGAAAACATTCAAGTCATTTAATTCACACCTTCAGCAGCCACGAAGAACTGCTCGATCTGATTCATTATTTAGGAGTCCTTGTGTGTTTAAAGTGTAAATGAGGCTTTTCTAAACAGAGAGCAAATAAACCTCATTGTTGATTGGCTTGAGAAGCGGCTCAAGGAATTGGAAAGCAAACAGGATTTACAAAACTAGTTTTAAGTATTTATTTGAGACGTGGCACAGCCCCAGACTGTGAGAACCAAACCTCCAAAAGGGATTACCTGGATATGTGGGGTGTGAGGGGAGTGTGATGGATCTTCATCTCTGTGGGTTTTGTGCAGACATAATCATTTGGATGAAAGTTTCCATCAGAATTTCCCTGGCCAAGGCCACGCCCCACTCACAATTCCTGCTTCCTCATTATCAATCCTGTATTGAGAGACAAGTCCCCCCCACCAAATCCTCAATCCCAGAGATGGATTTAAGGTTAATTCTAAAAGATGGGCTCCTGTTTTCAGACACAAACTCAGCAAAGCTTGGCATCTCCTCAGTGGCATAAAACTGTATTTCCAAAGATGTCATTTTCATAGAATCAGAATGAAAATTTGGTATTTTTCCGTTTTCTATTGAATGGGAATGGAAGTATGGCACCCTCAGGAAAACATGAATGAAACAGAACAACCACGGGCTCCAGTTCATGGGGATCTTGTACATAAAGGACCATCAAGGAAGAGGCACCAAAGGCCCTTTGTCTCACACCCATCTTCCAAAATCCTGGGCTGACGTGTAGGAAAAGAGCCAAGAAAGCCTCATGGCTCCAACTTCCTTTCTCCCCACGCTGAGTTCTGGGGATTTGCAGGTTTTCCCATTTGGCAGGAGGACCCTATAAGTCTGTAGCCCCCTTCCCTGGTCACCTTGTTGCAGAGTAAAAACCCTGGGGGATTTTTGGGTCACATTTGGCATTTGAAGTGGTTGGAGGTGACACCACCACTGGTGTCAGCTCAGGCTGCTCCCTGTTTTTGGGGTGTGTAGGCACCCAGAGCCTGGCCTTGTCTTCCCAACAACCACTAATACACCAAAGGAGACAGATCTCTCTGAAAACCTGTTTGTGCTGCTGCACATTTGTCAAACCTGACAGGGAATATTCCCAGGGACTTAAAACCAGTGCTATTGGAAAATTATCCATCAGGGATTTCGGGAGGGAATGGAAGGACTGCAAACACCAGTGATATCACACACAGTCTGCAGCTGCCTCCAAAATAAATCACTGCAGTGGGCACTGAGTTCGTTCCAGTTTTCAGCAGCAGTATTTTTGGGAGCTGTGGTTTTTGACCGCTGGTGTGAATTTCTGTCCCATTGAAGGACTGGTCATTGTACATTTTGCAGGTTGCAGTTTCTGGTTTAAATTTGCCCTATTTGGCCTCAATAGAACAAGTTGGAGCAGTGGTTTCGGTGCTTTCAGCCCATGAATTTGGGGAAAAGTTTAGGAAAAGAAATCCCAAAGTTAGCAAAGATGAAAATACATTTAAAGGAAAGTGCTTGAGCTTTTGAGTTGAGCAGATTTGAGTTAGGTGAACAAAAATAAACTGGATAAAATTTGGTTTGCTTTGGCTTGGGACCTATTGAGCAGACAAAGAAGAAATACAACATTTATTAACATAGTCTCAATAAAATAAACCAGGTCTGAAATAGAACTAAGATTGGATTTGTGATAATATATTCAAAAGGGAAGATTTGGATATCCCTGGGAGCATGGCTCCTTTTAAGTGCAAATCATTCTGGTTGCAGGTACCAAACTCCTTAATCAATGTACATAATCAGAGGATTTGTGTTCCCAGGAGCTCAGCCCTGCCTGGGAATATGCACAAACTTTGTTAATATACATATTTTTTCCCCAAAGTAGCAAAATAAACTCTGGAGTTTTCATCAGGGGAAGGTGTAAGGAACTTGCTCTCAGGAGTGGGAAAACTCTTGAGGGTGAAAAGTGGTTGCAGATCTGAGTGCTGTGGCAAGACCCATCCCTTGCTTTGAGAATGTCATCCCATAAGGTGGAATTGTGTAAAGTTTCATGATCCCAAGCTCCTTTGTGCTCCAAGGTTTCCCTGTACTGGTTCTCCCTCCTCTCTGAGTGTTTCCTTTCCTCGTATTCCATAATATATTGGTGGAAGGTTGGACTCAATGATGTCAGGGGTCTTTTCCAACCTTAATGATTCCATGTGGATGGAAGTAAAACTTGCTGAGGTTTCTGCTCTGTCTCAAAATATCAGGAATAGAATAAAGACCCATCAGTCCATTCAGCTGAATCCAAGGAGATGTTTTCCTAGGGAGGTTTTGTCTGAAGACATTCAGTGCTGAAGGATATAGAGTCATTACAGAGTCTCATGGTTTTTCCTGGATTTTCATGAGGAGCTGGATCTTATCCCAGTGCCTGGATCCAGTGCTAACAGCTCTGAGCCCTTTCCATTCTCTTGCCAGTTTGGGTGTTCATCTGCATTGCTTTGAGGTGAGGACACAAACCTGGGTTTGCTCCTGGTTTTGCTGCACAGCAGTGTTTTTCTTCTTCACTTGGACTTGAGTCATTCTGAAAGCATTTTCCCTCATTGTCTGACCTTGATGGAATGCAGGGATGACTCCTGGGATCATTCCCTAGGATCATTCAGGAATGATGCTGGTTTTTTATTTCCCACAAATGAGTTTGCCTATGTACAGGAAAAATCCACAGGAAGCTTCCTGGTGCTAATGTGCTTATAGACTCATGGAATCTCCTGATTTGGAAGATTCCCACAAGGACCATCCATTCCCACACTAGGCCCTGCTCAGGACACCCCAACAATCCCACCTGGAGCATTGTCCAAGCACTCCTGGTGCTCTGGCAGCCTTGGTGCCATGTCCCTTCCCTGGGCAGCCTTTCAGTGTCCCAGCACCCTCTGGGTGGTCAAGCTCCTTTGACCAAAGGCTGTGGCACTGGAGGAAATTTCCATAATTTCCTGAAACTCCCTCCCTGGAAAGCCTGACTCAGAGTGGTTGTGTTGAGCCTGTTTATTCAGAATCTTGTTGTTGTTGTTGTGTCCTAAAAATTCTAAGTCACCTTCAAAGTTACCAAAGTCTTCTGGGAAGGGAGGCAAGAAACAAAGGGAAGGCTGGAATAGCCTGGAGAGGTTTTATCTCACCACTGGCTATGCATTTTTATTATTTCTCTGCTGTTCTGGTACAAAGAGGAATATTTTCTTCTTCAAATGTTTCCAGAAATTTTAGCCTGTGGTTTGTTTTGTTGTTGTTGTTGTTGTTTTGTTTGTGGGCTTTTGTTGTTTTGATTTTTTTTGTTTGTTTGTTTATTTGAGTGGGTTTTTTTTGTTTTTTCTTGAAAGCCTTTTCATTGTGTATAGGGTGCTTTATAAAGTACCAGTTTTGTTCACGGCCATTTTTTGTGTCTGGTATGAGAGCACCAACCTGGGAATGTTTTTTATCAAGGACTAGCAGGTTTTGTGTAGGTAATGGACAATCTTATGTCAACCTTATCAATCTGTTTCTGGTCCCATTGGCTAAACTAAAAACCAAAAAAAGAAACCTTTTCTCAGAATTTCATTTCAGGGGATATTTTACCCTTGTGGGGTTACCGGGGACTCGACCAATCGATACCAATACTGAGCATCTTCCAACTGATCAATTTTTATCCATTTAGTTTTTGTCATCTGTTGCACCTTGTTGTACCAAGAGGTCTGTAAGGCTTTATCACCAGCCTCCTGGGCAGATGAGTGGGGTTAATGTTGCTGCCTTCTCAGTGTGTGAGCTTTTAAAACCCCTCAAAGAAGAGCCTGTGTGGTTTGCAAATACATCAAACATATTTTTTTTTTTTACCCGCAAAGCCAGTAAGAGCACAGACAAAGTTATTCTGGAGCCAAGGAGCTTGTGGAAGAGGGAGCTGGAATTCAATTTCAGATCCAGATCTGTCCTGAGCACCCAGGACACCAGGTTAGGTGGGTCTTTGGGCTGATCTTGGACAGGTATTCGCATATGCAATAGATGCTTTTTATTTCAGTTATGAAGCAGGATGCAGTTTTTTCCATCCTAAAAGCAATCCTTTGTAAATTGTGTTTTACAGAGCTTGGATTTTGAGTAGCAATTGAGTGTAAACAGGTTTTGGAGAGAGGGGTTGCATTTATGTTCTGTGTCATTCAGAGTTAGAGCACGTTCAAAAGAGTTTGGAAATGTTAAGGAAAATAGAAAATATTCCCAGAAGGAGATGTTTTTGAAGACTGAAATGCAGAAAATGACCCCCTGGAGGGGGAACCTCAGTTCTCCAATCTTCTGCAGATTCATTTTGCTTTTCCACTTGGAATGCAGAGTATTGCTGGACATTTAAAGACTTTGCAGGCCACAGCCTGATCCCATAAGTACATTCCTGTGTTGCAAAAACAGATCTAAATGCAGAGAAAAGCCTTGTTTGATGTTTAGAGACTTGTCAATGACATTGGTGCCTTCCAGCCCAAACCACTTCATGATTCAATTAGGTTTATTCCCAGACCAGTGATAATTCTTTCACACTTTAAAAATGGGCTCTGCCAAAACATTCAACTAAAATGATCCCAGGATGTGTCAAAATCATTCAGGAAGTGAATCCTAACAGGGCACTGCCAGGGTTCTGTCTTTAGCAGAGCATAACCAGCAGATCCCACATTTCATGGCTTTTTGCACCTGAGTCCAATGCCCTTCCCAAAGAATGTTCACCTGAGATTGGGCTGTAAAATCAAAACCTTCCCTTTTATTTCACCCTAATGAAGATTTTCAGCTCCTGAATTCCTCTCAGGGAAATAGTCTGGTGTAAAAGAATTGTAAGAATGCTTACAACACTTCATAGTTTTTCATTTTGTTGTCCTGTTTTACAGTCATTTTTGAATAATTGCAACCAGCTCAGCAAAATTATGTTCCCTCTGGCAATAAAACATCTTTCCTCTCTTGTCCAGCCTGTTGGGTTCTGGCTGGTTTTGTTGCTTTTTTAGCCAACAGTTCCCTTGACTTTGATTCCTTGAAGTTTATCCTGTACTAATCCCTTGGAAATCTGTATGGTCATGCCACAAGGTGCCTCAGTCATCAATCAGGGAAAAGCAGCCAGATTGTGTGGTCTCCATGGAAGATGGAAAGCTGTTCCTAAAATCTGCTTGTGGTGATGGGCAATCAAAATTTCCCATCAGTATTTTTTTTCTTTTTTTTTTTTTTTTTTACTAGCCAGGAAAACTATCCCTAATGATAGTCCTGGGTGTCCTTTCCAGTGGCTTGTGCACAAAGGACAGAAGGGCAGGCCCAGAGCAGTGACTGTCCCCTGGGCTGGCCCTGCTGAGGGACCCCGAGGGCTGTGTCCAGTTCTGGGCCCTCCTGGCCAGAGAGCCCTGGAGGGGCTGGAGCGTGGCCAGGGAAGGGAACGGAGCTGGGGAAGGGGCTGGAGCCCCAGGAGGGGCTGAGGGAGCTGGGAAAGGGGCTCAGCCTGGAGAAAAGGAGGCTCAGGGGGGACCTTGTGGCTCTGCACAACTCCCTGCCAGGAGGGGACAGCCAGGGGGGGTCGGGCTGTGCTGCCAGGGAACAGGGACAGGACAAGGGGAAAGGGCCTCAAGCTGGGCCAGGGCAGGCTCAGCTTGGCCAGCAGCAGGAATTTCTGCATGGAAAGGGTGCTCAGGCCTTGGCAGGGGCTGCCCAGGGAGCTTTGCAGTGCCCATGCCTGGAGGTGTCCCAGGAAGGGCTGGAGGTGGCACTCAGTGCTCTGGGCTGGGGACAAGGTGGGCACTGGGCACAGCTGGGACTCCATGGGCTGGCAGGGATTTTCCAGCCTCAGTGGTCCTGGGATTCTGTGGTTGTTTGAGTTTTTGCTTGTGCAATAAAATTTCCAGGCAGATTTTCAGTGAACTCATTGTATCAGTGAGTTACAAATACCACCGGACTGGTTTGCTTTAGTGCTGGCATTTATGGAAAAACTGGCGATGCAGCCACATCAGATTTATCATTAGGAGGTTCCCTCCCTGGCATTATAGGCAGCATGTAAGGAAAAACAGATGTCTAAGGGGGAATGGGAAAGGCCTCTGAAATATCAGCGACTTCATAAAGTAGAAAAATAAAATTTTAAGGATGGCTATTAAAAGGCTGATTTGCTAACTGCTGTCTCTCAGAGAGACAGTACAGGTGCTTCATGAATATCTGAGGAAAATCCAGCCCGTTTTAAAGAAGAAAAGAATCCCTGGATCAAACCAAAGCAAACACAAGTGCTTTGTGAAACCAAGCAGAGAGTGAAGCAGAGCAGGGTCCAACGAGATGCAGAATCAAGGCAGTGAGTTCAGTGAAGTGATGGTGGTTGACTGCACACTATGAAATTCATCATTGCAGATTTGAAGTTGCTTAGATGTTTTTATAAGTGAATTGGGATTACCGACCCTTCTTTGTATCATCATTGAGGCACACTAAAGAGGGCAGTGCACAAACTGGTGGATGGTATAGATGTGACAGGACTTGTTGAGTAAACATCAACACTTGGCCGGGTCACAGGGTTGGAAATGAGCTGGGTTTCCGTGGTGAAATTCTCTTTTTGTTTAAACTAGTTCTTGTCTCCCAAAATATGCCAGGCCAAGCTCCTGGAGCAGAGTAGAACTGTACAGATGTCATTGAACAGGAAATTGTGCCAAGAGCCATAAAACATCTGGGTAAAAACAACGTTTCTCATGTGGTTAAAAAACTGTTGCTCCTTGAACTTGAAACCAGTCTTTGGTGCAAAGTTTGGCTCTTCTATTCCCAAATATTTTGCAATTTTCTTCCTGTCATCTCTGTTGTGTCAGAAAAAAAAAAAAAAGTAGTTTCAAAATAAATGACTGAAAAGACCTTACTGTGGTGTTTTCCCCTACAGGACTGCAAACCAGTTTGCTTGGGTTAAGATCAGGGATTATTTTACTGTTTTAGTACAAAAGCATCAGCCCCTCTTAGATGAATATTTTTATACAGAGTTGCTGTTATAAAGTGAAGGTGTAAAGAAACTTCATGCTACACTTTGGAATAAATTATTTTGGCCCTTAATAACAGGAGGTTACATGATAAATATTTTAACATAATTTAAATGTTCTGCAGCTACTGACATTCACAGATTTTCTTCGTAACTTCTGGTGAACTTCCACAAAGATAATTCCTTTCAATATTGTGGTGTGAAGCAAACTGGGGAGAGTTAATTTTGCAGAAAAATGATATTTTAGAGGAGAGGTTATAATGCTGTGCGTGCAAATCCGAGGCACTGGAGGGCAACACTCGGGGTGGTTTGTAATGGTTGATGTTTGTGAAGTGAGCTGGGAGTGTTTTCCACAGGAAATTGTGTACACTGTGGGGGCAGTGAGCTGACTGCTAAAAGGGAGCCTTAACTGGCAGGATGGGACAGGGTGGTCCCTTGTGAGACCCCATCTGTAAATTCATGCCCTGTTCTGCAGAGGAGGGACATGGAATTGTTGGAGCAGGTCCAGATGAGGCCATGGAGTTGCTGAGGGGGTCTGGAGCATCTTCCCACTAGAGCCAGGCTGGGAGAGCTGGGAATTCTCAGCCTGGAGAAGGGAAGGGTGTGTGGAGACCTCACAGCTCCTTCTAAAGCCTGAAGGGACACAGGGGAGCTGGAGAGGGACCCTGCAACAGGAACTGGAGGGACAGGATGCAGGGAATGGGTTCAGACTGACAGAAGGAAAATTTAGGTTACATTTAAGGAATTCTTCGCTGTGGGGATGGTGACACCCTGTTACAGGGTGCCCAGAGCAGCTGTGGCTGCCCCTGGATCTCTGGGAGTGTCCATGGCCAGGTTAGATGGGCTTGGAGCAGCCTGGGACAGTGGGAGGTGCCCCTGCCCATGGCACAGGGTGGAATTTTGGATCTTTAGGATCCCTCCCAACCCAAACCATTCTGGGTTGCTGTGATTCCATGAAAAGACCCATGCTGAGAGCTGCCTGCTCCTCTCAGCACCACCTTTGTCTTGTGGCTGTAATCTTCACAGCCTTGTGCTGCAATTCAGTTTCTGTTGCAGAGCAACTCCAGGTACAAGCCCTCTTTTTTCCTGGAGAGCTTTATGTAACTGTGCTTTTTTTCTCCCCTCATCACCTTGATGTGTCGCTCTCACTGCAGAAAATTTATTCCGAGTTTGGTTGTTATTTTCGTGCTTTCATTTGTTCGAGGTGAGATTGGGGGATGATTGCTCAATGAAGAAAAAGCTCATCTTGTTAAGTAGATAGCTGGATGTGACAGGTCTCATTGTCAATTTAAATCATTGTGCATTGCAAGTGCTTCTTCTGGCATTGTCTGATACAGCTGCAGTGTCAGAGGCAGTTTTTTATTACAGATAATAAGGTTCAGACTCTTTAAGCATCACTCAAAACATAAAACACCACAAAGCTGGGGTAGAAAACAGCATTTTCAGTGTCGTAGTGCTTGCAGAAATACATAGGAATGTGGATTCCCTATAAATTCTTCCCTGGGCTGTTCAATGTCGTTGCAGGCACTATCCTGGTTGACAACATGCTGATCAAAGGGACAGCAGGAGGGCCTGACCCCACCATCGAGCTCTCCCTGAAGGACAACGTGGATTACTGGGTGATCCTGGACCCCATCAAGCAGACCTTGTACCTGAACAGCACCGGCCGCGTGCTGGACAGAGATGTAAGTTTGGGCTTGGTTTTCTCCTCCACAAACATCTCTAATTAACCATGCACACAAGTCCTGCTAGAATATAATCCATGCATCTGTCTTGTCCCCAGATGGATGTGAACAGGGTTAATCTGATCCTTTTTTTGGGATTTACTGGGAGCACACAGGAACTTGACCTTATGTGCAAATATTGTGGACAAACACAACAACAAAGACCAAAAAAACTGATGTTGGAGTTTATATCCTACCAAACTTGACTCATTTGTTGAATTAAATTTTTTATTCTGATTTGCTGGCTGGAAGAAGTGCTGCTTACCCTGTGCCCTGCGACATTTATTAGCAGCCTGCTTTCCCTGTGCACACTGAATTATGAGCTGGGAGAAGTGACGAGTTGTGGCTGCCACAATTCACTCACAAAGCTTGACATGTTCCATTGAGAACGTGCTGGTTCAGAGTCTTTTTTTTTTAAGGCAGCCTAAAATATATTTGCTGTGCACATTCCTGTTGGTGTTAAGGAAATATTGTCAGGGTAAGTTTGATTTTTATAAAAAGAAAGATGAAAAGCACAAAATAAATAGGGATGTTCTCATCTAGGCTAATTTCATTGAGGAGAAAACACTCAATGAAAATAGAGACATTTCCTCACAGTGTTGCAACCTTGCGACAGAACCTGAAAGTAAAATTGACTTGCAAGTGCTTTAATCAATATGGCAAGAATGCTGTAAAACTCAGGAGCTCTGCTTGGAGTGCAGGGAAGTTTGTTTTGTATTAGCTTGATTGATTAATTTGTCTTCTCCATGTGTTTTGAGATAAATTCATAAGCACCAAAAACAACATGCAAATTTCTCCTCATTTCCATTTGCTGGTGAAAGGCACTAATTGAATTCAGCTGTTCTTAATTTTGTTTTAATTCACAAACTGTTTTCCCAAGCAAAGCACAAAGTGTGGCAGAGTGGTCATGGTGGCAGAAGACTTTCTGGGAAAGAGCTGGCACTTCTTCAAGTGCCATCCAGCAGCTGCTGGAGCAGCTTTGGCCTCTCAGATTTCATTTTAAGCCAGAGCAAAAAATGAGAGCCTGGAATGGATGGCATGGCTGGAGAACCACTGTAAGAAATGTGGGCTCCATTCTTGCCACCCCATACCCATCCATAGGGAGTTAGGAATCAAAATCCCTGTTGGACGAATCTAATTCTTCTTTTCAAGGCCATTTATTGACACTTTTTTGTCACCTTAATGTGACTCAAAGTCAATGCTTTACCCAAAGACCTCATCAGATTATTTGAGTGTCAATATTAGTCACAGTCTAAACCAATTCCCATTATTGTGAGTTCCCAGACACTTTACAGGGATGTTCTTTGCCAGAAGTAGACTCAAGTCCCCTGGAAACAAGTGAAGTGTGTACATTTTTTAATTACATTCAGGCAATAATGCGTTTCCATTGGTATTTAAGGTATTAATTCTTCATTTTTTACCATGAACTAGAACACTTCTTGCCTCTAATACTGTGTCCAGTCATTCATCTGTGGCTATTTAAGTTTGGTGGGCCATGAGAAGGAAATCTGGGCATTAAGGTGGTTCAGATTTTGGGTGTGATATCCCCTGTGCCTCTCTTGCATGGCCTCAGGGTAGTGGAGTCACTCACAACCCAAAGAAAAGGAGAGCAACCCTCAAAACCTCCAGGGACTGAAAAAAAATATGAAATGTGTGTCATGGGCTTTATTAAGATGGCTCTTTTGGGGACATGAGTTAGTGTTGGGTGAACAGCTGGACTCCATGGTCTTGGAAGTATTTTCCAACGTTATGGATTCTCCTAAAGGATATTTCCAACCTTCAGAACCAGGGCTATGCTACCCCAGCACCACAGAACCATTCAGTGTGGGAGGGTCTCTTTTTGTTAACAAAAACCCCAACCTGTTTTTCCCATCCTTCCACTCAAATCCGCTTGAAACTTTGCAGTTCCAGTGAAACTGGGGGTTTTATTAAGCTGAACATTTAGATTCAGCTTTTTTATTGCAGAGCAAAAATTGGAGTCTCTGATTCACAAATGATCACATTCCATATATTTGGATGCTCTTTCCATTTTTCTCTCCCTGCTGATTCAGTCAGCCTGATCCTGTCCTTTTTTTATTTCTTGTCTTTCTTGACAGCAAATCTTTCTAGATTCCATTGATTGTTACTAAGAATGGCAGTGTGTTTTCCAAATAAAATCAGATAAAAAGAAAATTCCACACTTTTCTTCCAAAACTTTAAGAACTTAGGAAGGATGACCAGTGGTAAATCAGAACTGAAAGCGCAGGGAGCTTCTAAAAGGTGGTGGGATGATTTGTCCCTGGTTTCATAAACAATTTTTTTTCATTGTGCCATTGTTTACTGATATATTTGTGTGAATTCAGAATATTAAATATTTATCAAATATCTGTAATTTCAAATAGTTATATTATTCTTGGCCTTGGCTAGTTAATCCAGATAAACTTAGTAGTGACTGCAGGTTATTAAAGGCAGCCTAAAAACTCTTGGATCTTACTAAAATGAGTAGTGAACGCCCTTCCAGCCTGAATTTCTTTGTCCATTCATCAATTTGGGAGTTTTAGAGCACTGCTGTGTTCACTGCCATGAGAAAAATAGGATTGTCCACACTTAAAGTTGTTTCTGATAATTTGCAAATGTAAGTGGTAGCAAATGTGATTTATTTCAGACTTGACCTTTCAATTCAAGACAAGAAAGAAACAAGAAAGACTTTGGGGAGTGTCCAGAGGAGACCACAGATGCTCCAAGGGCTGGAGCCCCTCTGCTCTGGAGCCAGGCTGGGAGAGCTGGAGGTGCTCACCTGGAGAGGAGAAGGCTGCAAGGAGAGCTCAGAGCCCCTGCCAGGGCCTTAAAGGGGCTCCAGGAGAGCTGGAGAGGGACAGGGGACAAGGGATGGAGGGACAGGACAAGGAGGAATGGCTTCCATTGCCAGAGGGCAGGGATGGATGAGATATTGGGAAGGAATTGTTCCCTGGCAGGGTGGGCAGGCCCTGGCACAGGGTGCCCAGAGCAGCTGTGGCTGCCCCTGGATCCCTGGCAGTGCCCAAGGCCAGGCTGGACTTTGGAGCTTGGAGCAGCCTGGGACAGTGGAAGGTGTAGGGGTGGAATGGGATGATATTGAAGGTCCCTTCCCACCCAAGCCCTTCTGGGATCCATTTAATTCCAATAACAATGAACCAAAGGCTCAAACAGGTGCCATTTTCCAGGTCCCTTTACCCCACAGCCTCTCTTTCCCCTTGCAGCCTCCTGTGTCCATCCAGTCCATCGTGGTGCAGGTGCAGTGTGTGAACAGGAAGGTGGGCACCATCATCAACCACGAGGTGCGCATCGTGGTGCGCGACCGCAACGACAACTCCCCGCAGTTCCAGCAGCAGCGCTACTACGTGGCCGTCAACGAGGTCAGAGCTGCCTGCTCCTCCTCCTCCTCCTCCTCCTTTGGGTGGGGTCACTGCTAAATCCCACTGCTAAATCCCTAAATTTCACTGCCTCCTCCTTGAAAGCCAAAAAAAATACGGTTGTTTTCTGTTGTGCTGCTTGTCGCTTCGGTATGCTTCAGTTTTTATCATCCTATCCTGCTTTTCCTTAAAGAATATAAAGACCAGCACAGTTTTCACCAGGAATACTGCAGAAGACACCCAAATTTAAAGCAGTGTCTTCATGAATGGAGCATTGTTTTCTGTTAAATTAAAGCACTTTTAACAACAAACCTATGTATGAAGAAAAGAAAGTAAAAAAATAGTTTAAAAGGTTTATTAGCAATGTTGAAACTTGGCAAAGTGCAGATGTGGTTTATTGCTGTTCCTCCGATGCCTGTGAAATGAATTCTTTTATTTTCTATTATTTATTATGTCATGATTTTTTGGAATAGAGAGCTGTGGATTGGACCACTGTGTCATTTGAAGGAAAAAAAAATATTTTCTTCTTGAGCTGGTACAACTTCATTTCACTTTCCAGTGAAGTTTTTCTGTTAGGGACTGAATTTTTGTATTCTGTATTTCTGTATTTTGTATTTTTGTACTGCCAATAAGCAGTACAAAAAAATCTGTGTTTTCAGGGTTAGCATGTCAGGGCTTTAGTAATGAGTAGAAACAAGAACTTACATAAAGCAATGGAAATTATGTGGGCCGAAATTATGTGGAAAATGGAAAGATGGGTCAGTTTTGTGCAGATGAAGACTGAAAGAAGTAGAGTTACATTTAAAAAATAAATTATATTAAATATGCAGCCGGGTGGGGTTTGGTTTGTGAGGTGGGAGTCTGTGAAAGAGCATGACTGCTTTGATTTTAATAGATTTGATTTGAAGAGATTTCCTATTTTGTTGTGTTTGGGAGATTCAGGTTTTCATCATGTCCTTGTGTTGTCTCTGGTCTCCATGACCACACATGTGCCCTGGGAAAGGGTAGGCCATTGATGAGTTGAGGCCTAATTAACCCAAAAGTGTGGAGGAAAAACCCTCCAAAACCACACATTATATTGGACCTGCAACTGAGATAAGGATAAACAAGGTTTTTCAAACTTCCTGGTTTTAAATTAAAAAGCATTTCCCTTCAGACACATTTTTGGAACTCCAGCTGCACGTGTGACTTCCCATTGGAATCTGGGAGCACTGGGAAAGTCCTCCATGGGCTTGTCCATGGCTTTTCACTTTAGCTTTCATGTGGCCATGGAATTTCTCTGTTTCTACAGACCCAGTGCAGGACTGTTTCTGGTCCTGAGTGAAGGCAACATCAGCACAAGCCTGAAGTGCCTGTGTGGGTTGTGCTGCAGGGCCCAGATCACTTCCAAAACCTGCATCACTTCTGCAGTGAAACCAAAGACAGGCAGTATGGCTATGCTAAGAAAACAAGGATTTCCATAATTAGGGAGAAGTCCAAAAGGCAGAGTGCAAAATGCACCATTCAAAATTTTTTGTGTTCAGAAATTGAGCAACGTTCTGAGGACACCAAGCATTTGTTGGAATTATTGCTGGGCAAAACACACTGTTGCTCTTTCCACCAGCTGCACCCTGATTTAATTAAGTTCTTCTTTTCATTTTATCACTGTTCCATGGATAACATCTGACATGGCACCACTCTGCCCTTGAGCAGCACCCTGTGAGTTCATGCTCTCATTAATTAATTAACAAAAAAATAATTCACAAAGCATCTCAGACTCTCTCAAAGGTTTTAATGAGTGATTAAATGTTTTAATGCTCATTTATTCTGCTCATAATTGGTGCTGCCTCTGGTGAATTTAGCAACAGGAATGCACTGGGACAAGGTTTGTGGTTAATTTTTGCTTCTGTTTTCTGGTTGCTTGTAAACCAAAAAAGTACAGAAATTTCTCTTACATAAGGAACATAAAACAACTCAAAGAAGGAGTACATTTTATTGTATTTTGGAGAAATTGAATGGTTTCCATGTCAAGTTGTCTTTATATTTGAACTGTCCTCAACATATTAAGATGTGTTTGTCAGAGAAGCTGAGGGTAGTTGTAAATAGCACCATAAATCCTGGTTTCACCCGTGGTTTCCATTTGAACAGAAAAAGACATGGTTTAAAATTAAGCCTGGATTTTTCCAGGAGCCTTAGAATGAGATGGATGTGGCAGAGTAGTGTCTGTGTTTAGTTTTACACCAACAGGAGTCTTGATTTCTATACTTGATGGGAATCACTCTGTTGTGAGTTAGAATAAAAGCTCCCCTAGTCCAGGGTGTTTGCTTTGCCCACGTCCTGGCAGATGCTCAAGGAAAAGCACAAGGATTGAGAAGAATGCAGTGGTGTTTCCCTAATGAGTTACCTGTGAAATCCTGTGTGGAGCAGCTCCAGACCAATTTTGTCTTTCCCAGTTGCTCATGGACGTGGATATGGTGTCCCCTCCTTTCCTTCCTTACTCCAGGTGTTTTGTAGCCTTGTTTTCCAGCATGTTTTGTCTTGTGCCATAATTCCTCACTCTACTGCTTCGGCTGTCTTCACCTGGACCCTCAGAACCCTGACACATCTCAAGACATAAAGAGTGTCTCTGGAATATTCTGCCTACTGTCCAGCAATCCTTAGGGATTTAAGCGTTTCCTTCCATCATTCCCACACTTGTACTTGTAGAAGACCCATGGGTAAAGGTGATCCTGAATTAAAATGTGCAGAGAAATTCATGTGAGTGGTTTGAAAACGTGGCTTTTCAGCTAAGAGTCAAAATCTTCATTACCTGTTTATTGAGGAATACTTTTTTTGTCAGGATTTTAATTCTTCTGTTAAAAGCATGGATTTGTCACATGGAGCTGGGCTTGTCCTAGTCAGTATTGATCGAGGCTGGAATGTTCTTTGGATGAGGTGGCTTAGCTGGGAATGGCGGTGCTGGGATCCACATTAAGTTACAAATAAAACCGATTTTTTTTAAAGCCTTAGTTGAAAACAGATTTTCTGTTTCCCCACCATTTTGGAGCCAGTTTTCATTTTCCCTTCCTGGTGCTTTTACAAGTCCAAGCATCTCAGCCAACTCCAACTGCTCTCCAAAGCGTCAGGAATCTCCACATGGAAGTAAAAGCAAGTGAAGGTTGATGTCACCATTTTTATGATAATGAGAAATCCTCTGCAGAGTTATTCCCTTGGGTTTTTGCGTGACATATTTTTATTTATATGAAAATATCCCGTTGTTATTCAGTTAGGAAAAATTCCTGACAGTGACATTAGCCTGGGGCTAAATTTGACCATATTGGTGACTTGAAGATTTGAGTTATTACCATATTAAACCCAAGTTCTGCAGCTAAGTTAAAATTCAGAAGAATTATGCAGCTCAGTTAATATTCCACAGGCAAATATATGGCATTGCCACAAGGGGTTTAAATTTATGGAGCCTAATACAGGGATTAGGAAGTAAAATCTTGTACTGCTGGGGCCCAGTGGTGGTGTCTGTGTTTTGTGTTCAACACAGCTTATCTGATCATTTTTATCTGAGCTAAATACAGCTCCAGTTTTGCATTGCCTAGGTTTTATAAAAATGACTTTCTTTGCTCTTAGTTTTTCACTTTCCTGAGTCCTACAGGGCAAGTCAGGAGTGTTTAATAGCAGGTTCTGTTTGGAAGTAGAGGTGGAGCCCCTAGAACACTGTTGAAGTCAGTATTTATTAAATGCATTTAACCTTAGAGCTGATTGTAACCCAAAATTTTGGGGTTGGTTCATTTATTTAGTTTGGGGCTTTTTTTTTATTTTCCTCCTTTAATTTAGCAGAGATATGAATCCGTGGCAAAATAAGAGCCTTTCTTGAACTTCAGTCATCTCAAAACTTTGGGTTTGGGCTGTTGAGAATTAGAACTTGTGCTGAATTTTCATTTCTTGTGGTGTAATTATTCCTGTCTTTTTCCTTGTGGTATTGAAATAATTAATCTCTGCAGGTAGACATCATCAAAAGAGCGTTAGCTCAGAATGATTAACTGTAAATCTGGCTTTGCTCTGCTCTTTGGGGCCACTCTGAAAAATTATTCATTTTTAACTTTGTAAATAGGCAATAATAGGGAAATTCATTTTCCAAATGTTTTATGGAAGAGCTGTATGCTTCTGTCTGCATCTCGACTTCTAATAGCCATTAATCACTGAAGGAAGTTTCTAAGTGTTACAGCTGTAGAGGAAGATTTATTGTGTGCATCTCCTCTCTATTTGTTTAATTGCATTCTTTTTGGAATCCTCCTTGTTTCGTGTCATCATGATTCTTTTCCACTGGATTGAGTTCCCACGGAGATGATTATCCTCAGGCTGTCGCTGACACTCCTGGAATTCTTTCTTTGCAATCCCTGAAGTTTTGTTTTCATAAGATAAAACACTTTGATGGTTAAACCCTTTGATGCACAACTTCAAGCCCTTTACCGAGGACATACCAAAGGTTCCTGTGGAGAAACAAAATTCCACTCTTTAGTGAAGGAATTTTTCCCAATATCCAAGCTGAGCCTGCCCTGGCCCAGCTTGAGGCCATTTCCCCTTGTCCTGTCCCTGTTCCCTGGCAGCACAGCCCGACCCCCCCTGAGCCTCCTTTTCTTCAGGCTGAAGTTGTATTTTATTAGGGGAACTGAGTTCCTCCTTGTTATTCCAACAAGAAAGTGATAGCAGTCTCTCAGAAATCCCTGACAAATTGTGGGAAAATCTATAATGGCTGGCTAATGTTAAATATCATAGTAAAAATCAGCATGATGCTGAGATCTCTGTGTAAAAAGTTTGTGAGGCTTGGAGTGCTGAGGGCCTCTCCCACGTGATAGGAAGTGGATTTGAAGTATTGAGTTAAGAGCTCATCTAAATTTTTCTAAAGGCTGCAGAAATCTCTAATGTGAGATCTTGAACAGGTTGAAAACCCAAGAATCATGGAATATCCTGAGCTGGGAGGGACCCACCAGGATCATACACTCTAGCCCCTGGCACTGCACAGACACCCCAAAAATCCCACCCTGTGCATCCCTGAGAGCATTGTCCAAACGCTGCTGGAGCTCTGTCATGAAGGAGTGGAGAGTTTTGATTTTTTTCCCAGTGTTCTTTTCTAGTATCATTTATTTTGCAGGAAAGAAAACATAGATAAAATTGAAACGTGCGTGTCCTGAAGGTCTGCACATCTGCAGTCAGTTATTCTGGGTGTAATGCATCAAATGCAAGACTTTAGCTTTTGACTTTTACTGTTAGAGCGTGGAATTGGAGTTCTGGTGTTTACTGATGTGTCATTTTTGCAACTGTCTCCTTTGTTATCACTTATTAATGTGCTTTACGGTGCTGGAGCCTTTTTATGTTGGCCACTATTTATCTGCACGCTGTCAGAAAGGGCTGGTGGGAGCTATGCCAGCAGCTCTAGGGTGTCTGTCATCTTCTGGGCTGCTTGGATGTGACACCTTTTTTTCAATATTTAATAGCGTTACATATATGGGGTTTTATTTGTTTTTTTTTGTTTGTTTGTTTTTGGTTTTTTTTAATACGGGACACCATCTGCAGTACAGTGTCCAGCGCTGGGATCCCCAACACAAGGAAGGTGTGGATCTGTTGGAATGAGTCCAGAGGAGGCCATGAAGGGGCTGGAGCCCCTCTGCTCTGGAGAGAGCAGGAAGGGCTCACCTGGAGAGGAGAAGGCTCCAGGGAGAGCTCAGAGCCCCTGCCAGGGCCTAAAGGGGCTCCAGGAGAGCCGGAGAGGGACTGGAGATGAAGAGACAGGACACAGGGAATGGCTTTCCAGTGCCAGAGGGCAGGGATGGATGGGATATTGAGAATTAGGAATGCTCCCTGGGAGGGTGGGCAGGCCCTGGCACAGGGTGCCCAGAGCAGCTGTGGCTGCCCCTGGATCCCTGGCAGTGCCCAAGGACAGGTTGGACAGGGCTTGGAGCCACCTGGAATAGTGGAAGGTGTCCCTGCCCATGAAAGGGATTGGGATTAGATGATTTTGATGTCTTTTCCAACCCAAACCAGTCTGGCATTCTACATGTCTGATGTCTCCAGAGCTGCTCCTCTCAGATCCATCTGGGAGCACCAGGACTTTATCCTGTTGGGCCAGCAGAAACCTGGGAGATTTCCATCACATACCACCCCATGTCCAGCCAGCACAGTGCCTGCCTCTTCCCACCAACAGGACCTTTGTTTAAACAGGGATTAACTGGTCAAACTGTCTTATTTCTAGTTGCAGGGTGTCAATGCCTGGACAGGGCCTGAGGAGTCTCTGTGAGGAGAGGTGGGAGCTGCCCTGGGCTGAGGCATCCACAGGCTCCAGCACTGGGCACATCCCAGCCCTCAGCCAGCCCCATGGCACCTCAGGAAAACTGGGTTAAGAGAGGGGGAAAGGGGGTCAAGAGAGGGGAAAATGGGTTAAGAGAGGGGAAAATGCCATGTGGCAGTGAGGAGTGAGGAGAGAACGGTGAGGAGGAGCTGGGACCTAAGGAGTGATGCTTAGCCTGGGATAGGGGACAGTGCTGGTTTGTGTCCCTCTGTCCCCATCCCTGTGTATTTTTTGCTGGCAGGATGTTTAATCAATATTCCCCATGGCTTCTGTCCTATCTGGTAGCGCAGGACAGAGGCCACCCAGGCAGTGGGTGCCTGGTCTCCCTCTTTTCCCTCAAGAACACGGGATTTTCCTCTCCTGAGCTGTTGAGGAGGCAGCAAGGGGGTGCCTGAGTGGATGTCAAGGAGCAGCCCATCTCCCCAGTGGTGGGAAAACCTCTGCAAACAATCCTGGAACTTTTCCCAGCTGGTTTTTAGGTTACTTTGGTTTTCTGTCCTCTTCTCCCCCACACATCCCAACCATTAGGGCAGAGTCAACTTCCTACTCCCACGTGTGACACTTCTGCTGCCTGTTGTAGGAGTAAATAAGCCAAGTTAGTAGCAAAAATGAACATAAAGAGTTGTGGTGTAAGTGTGTATAGTGGTGATATTATAAATTAAGCCCCACTTGTTTTACTGTAAAAAGGCTTCGAATTGGTGGGTTTTATTTCAAAGATTCAGTATTGTCAGCCCTGAAAATGTTTCCCAGAGAACTCTGCCAACCATTACACCCTTAATTAGCAGCTTTATAAATAAAACAGGAACTATGAGTGCAGGAGGAAATGGGGAGTTAAGCGTTTGCTTTATTGTGAGCACTACAAAACAGGAACGTGAAATAACATCCACATCTGCACCAAATGCTGGAATGACTCTGTCCTTTGCCTATTGCTCTTCTTCCAACATCTCAAACCTTTTCAGGCCCTCTAGGTTTAAATATGTGCAGCAACTTCGTGTAAGTTCTGGAGGAAAGAAGAGGGGCCAGTGGGACTCTGGGAATTGAAGGGTCACAAATCTGGGGGTGATGAGAGCACCAGGGAGCAAGGGTTGTGCTGAATCCACAAGTGTTTGTTCATTTGTTTTCCCCTTTCAGGTTGATTACTTGCAAAGTTTCCTGAATATTTAAATTCAGAAACGATGACTCCCAAGAAATCTTCTGTCTTTGCTCTCAATGGGCCTTGATTTCATGCTATTTATCTGCGCGAGGATAATTATAAATTGATTCATTTTCAAAACACCATTTAATGGGTATTCAATTGCTGCCAACGCAATATTGGAGCAACAGCATCACTCCTGTGTTTGCTCAAAGCCATGGAGCTCTATGGGTGTTTGTGTTTGCATGTAACAATATTAATCTGGCTCTGTTCACGTTGCTATGAAGATGCTGTCAAATAAGCTCTGTTTACATTTGCAGCTCATCCTTGTTTTCCTTCCTGAGTCTGAAAAATGAGCTTTTATTGGGTTTAATCTATATTTATTTCACGGGTTCTTTCAGGTTTAAAGAGTGTTTTTCTTATTTTTGTCTCTGTTTTTTTTTTTTAAAAAAAGATGAAATTCTCTCTTGATGCTTAATAGACCAGAGCGAGGGGGAAAAATAAGGTTTAAATTTACTTTAAAACCTCAAAGTTTTAATAGAGATCTCTTGCTGTTCTTGCAGTTAACTCCAGTTGGAACAACCATCTTTACAGGATTTTCTGGAAACAATGGTGCTATTGACATTGATGATGGTCCCAATGGCCAGATAGAATATGTCATCCAGTATAATCCTAATGACAAGGTACAGCCATTCTGGCTTTTTCCCCCTCCATTTATATTTATATTTATATTTATATTTATATTTATATTTATATTTATATTTATATTTATATTTATATTTATATTTATTTATATTTTTATAATGTGAAGCAGCAAAGGAACAAGAGGTTGCTGTTGAGCATAAAGAAATGTTTTCCTTCATATCAAGTATCCTCTCTGCCCATGAGCTCTGTAACCACAGATGAATTTACCTTCCCTCTCATTGCCTCGCTGTCAGCAGCTGGATCATTTCACTTTCAGTAATGCCCAGAGAAGTTGTGTCTATCCCATCCCTGGAAGTGTCCAAGGCCAGGCTGGCCATTGAGGCTTGGAGGAACCTGGAATAGTGGAAGGTGTCCCTGCCCATGGCAGGGGTAGGACTGGATGTGCTTTAAGATCTCTTCCAACCCAAATTATTCTGGGATTCCATTAATTCTGTTTTGCCTCAGTATAAATTCCCTCGTTGATTTTTTCCCCCCCTTGGTGAGAACTAGGAATATTTTATCCTGAAAGATGAGTGCCAAATGCAGACTATGTCCAATTATTTATCAGTCTGGGATGCACTTCTCAATCCTGTTTTCCTGCCCACCATGGATTCCCCATGCTGCATGGGGAAATTAACACTAATTCTCATTTATTTGCTGAAAAAAACCCCTTCAATTTTAGGAGTTATTTAGTCTCTTCAAGGAAAAGAGCCTTATTGTGTGATGTAAAGAAACAACATTCCTGTGTGCCTCTGCTGTGTCTGGAATCTTGTATTGCTGTTGCTGCCTGTTCAAAATACTTAAATATTAACTAACTTCGATACCGAGAGATTGAGGCATGGAAAGATGGGGGTTTTTTTAATCAGGTTAATTTGGTGATGAAATTGCAATTGGATATCAGGTCAGAAATTTGTGCCCTCCTGCCAGTTGTTGCCCCAGCTTTGTCACCTGAGTCTGTGGAAGCAAATACACGGAACAAATTGTATTTCACCCGATTTAACATCTGCATTTACCCTGAAATGCGGATTTCCTCGGATAGGAATGTATGCATGAACTGGCACCTAAATGTTGATGTTCTCTGCTTGTTTAGCACTTCATTGCCCTCATGAAAGGCAGAATAAAGAGCAGATAAGAACAATGATGTGGATTTCTTATCTCTGCTGCCTGAGCACTTGATTTGAATGCACCACTGCAAATTGAGGATGGCAAAGGGGAAAGAAGCAGATCGGTCAGACTTTTGTGGTTGGAAGTAGTAACAGATAGGTAAAGAATCCAGGAGAATTCTGTTCTGTATGGATTAATTCTTGGGGGGTTCTTCAGGAGGGAATTGGGTGGGGAGGAAACATAGAAGGCTTTATAATCTCTGATGTGAGGAGCAGATGCAGCCTTGGAATGGCAGCCAAAGGATCATCCCATTGTGGCCCAGCTACAACACATCTGAACTTTGAGGCATGTTCAATGTTTTTGTGTTGTTTTCTCATTTGCAGACTTCCAACAGGACCTTTGATATTCCTCTCACTTTGTCCGGAGCAGTAGTTCTGAGGGAAAGACTAAATTATGAAGAAAAGACTCGTTATTTTGTCATTGTTCAAGCAAATGTGAGTATAAATCTCCTGAAGGCCGTTTATGCCCCTGATTTAGGTGCGAGTTTAGTTTCCTTCCCAAGGAACAGCAGAGCTTTGCTGAAATACCAGCTCTGATAAATCCTCTTCTGCTGAAGATCTAATTTAAGATTTATCCAGGCTGTTGAAAGCTCAGGCATATTATTACTGCTTAAAAAAGCTTGCTCAATGTGTGACAAGCCAACCTTTTTGGCACAAGGAGCAACTTGCAAATGTGCAGTGCAGCCCATGCAGAAAAGTGCAGCCTCATGGCACTAAATGTCCCATTTTCCAACAAATCTGGCGAGGCTAATTGTCACTCAGATGAGTTTAATGGACACAATTTCATTGTATTCTTCAGGTTGGAAATGCATTTTATTATAAAGAGATGATGTTTCCTTCAAGTCATACCACAAGTGTACAGGGAGGTTTTTCCAGAGTGCCTGGCAGTGGATAACTGAGAAGAAGAGTGATGTGTAAACTGTATCTCAGATATCTGTCATCAGAGTGGGTTTTTGATGCCCTTGAGGGCTGTGAAAGGTTTTCTCCCTTTTTTGTCCTTTTGATAACAACTGAAATGAAAACTTCTCTTCTGTTGTTCATGGTGATACATCGTTGTTCATGGGAAATGATATTTGCTCTGAAGCAACAGGAGATCCTGAATCCACACCTCCACATTCCTGTCGTCTCTCTAACACGGAAGTGCAGATGCGTTTTGCAATCTCCTTTCTTATTTATTTGGTGGCATGTTCAGCATTCTGCCAGCAGAAGTCAGGGCCCAAGGGTGGCTCAATGCTCCTTGCCCCTGTGCCCCTGAGCTCAGGTGAGAGCTCACCTGCAGAGCTGCCCCAGCCCTGGGGCTAGCACAGGAGGGGCCTGGAGCTGCTGCAGAGAGCCCAGGGGAGGCACCAGCATGAGCAGAGGCATGGAGCAGCTCTGCTGGGAGGAAAGGCTGGCACAGCTGGGATTGTTCAGCTTTGGGGTGACCGTGACCTCACTGTGGCCTTGCAGGGCCTGAAGGAGCTGGCAAGAAGGATGGAGGGAGACTTTTCCAAGGGTGGAGTACCAGGACAAGGGGAAATGGCTTCAAACTGACAGAAAGCAACATTATATGGGATATTGGGAGGGAATTCCTTCCTTGTGAAGGTGGAAAGGCCCTGGCACAGGGTGCCCAGAGATGCTGTGGCTGCCCCTGGATCCCTGGAAGTGTTGAAGGAACACAGCTGAGGGCCCCTCTCAGCTGGGGCTCCTCTCCAGCCTGAGCAGCCCCAGCTCCCTCAGCCTTCCCTGGGCACCCAGATGCTCCAGGCCCTTGCTCAGCTCCAGCAGCTCCTGGCCCTGCTGGCCTCAGCATCCAGAGCTGGCCACAGCACTCCAGAGCTGCCTCCAGGGCTGCCCATAGGGCCACCATCCCTCCCTGACCTGCTGCCAGTGCTCCAAGTGCTGCCCATTCAGCTCCAAGTGATGGGAAAAGCCATAAAGCACGGCCCATCCCTGGCAGTGTCCGAGGCCAGGTTGAACTTTGGGGCTTGGAGAAGCCTGGGACAGTGGAAGGTGTCCCTGCCCATGGCAGGGGTGGCACTGGATGGGCTTTGAGGTCCCTCCCATCCCAAACCATCCTGGGACTCTGTAACCCCACAGGCTGCAGTGAGTTGTCTCTGGTGTGTACTGTGCAATCACATTCCTCTGATTACACTATCAGTGCTTTGTTGTCCTTGCATCCCGAAGATACTGCTGGAAATTAATTACTCTCTATCTGCTTTGATCCAGAATTGCTCAGAGGCACTTTCTGAAGGAATGGTTTAGTTGATGATGAAAGCTGCTCCATGTAGCTGGGATTGTTTTTCATCACTGACCGTGAAGAAAGCTGAATGCAGAAATTCCCATATTTGCTCTTAATGTGAAGCTGGTGCAAGAACTGAGTGGACTGCAAAATAGGAAAAAAAAATTTATTTCCATATTCTATCCAATTTAGAGCAATGGCCTCCTCATCTTACAGAGATGATGTTATTCAACAGCATAAATTAAAAAAAGACATTTAAAAATTGCTTTTTTTATTTCAGTGTTACAATAGGATAGGAGGGCAAGATGTAATTCATGCCACATATTCGCCCCCCCCAAGATTTTAATTCTGCAAAGGAAAGCTCATGCAGCAGTTCCTCTGTGAAAATGGGAATATTTTTGAGTATTTTAAACAAAATATTACCTAGTCACGATGTTTCTTCACTAAAGGAAGAAAGAAGACTTGAACTGTTGCTAATGTGTACTTTGGGTATAACCACAACAATTTCTGATTATAAATAAGGCGCATGGCCTTTTTATGTTCTACAAACACGCTGCATTATTGTAGTTTTAGTTCTGTGGTTTTCCCAAGCTGTATCATTTCTGAGCTCTAGATGTCTTGCAGTATTGCTTCAATTTTTCCCCTAATTTTACTTGTGAGCCTTTCAGGCTGCAGCTCTGAGGCTGAAGTTCCTGTAATTACTCCTAGAACATGGATAATTCTGACGCTTATATGTTTTATCCTCAGCCTTGCTTAAAACCTTTGGGGTGGTTCTTTTTAGGAGATTTTTAGGAGGTTTTTTTCCAGGAGGTTCTGAGTTCAGGAAGTCTCACCAGATGGGCCTGGTTTGCTCCACAGGACCGAGCCCAAAACCTGAATGAGCGGAGGACGAGCACAACCACCCTGACCGTGGACGTGCTCGACGGGGACGATTTGGGACCAATGTTCCTTCCCTGCGTGCTGGTGAACAACACCCGGGACTGCAGACCCCTCACCTACCAAGCCAGCCTGCCAGAGCTGACAGAGCCTGTAAGTCCTCTGGGATTTTCCCAGGTTTTATCTGTTTGCCTGTCATCTGTTCCTGTGAGCTACAAGGTCATCTGTGCTTGATGGTGTGTTTTGTGTGCTAAGCAAGACGAAGGCAAGGTAAGATGCATGTGGGGATGATGGTGAAATTCCAGCTTGGATCCAGTGCCAGACTGCTCGTCGGCAGCAAGGGCTGAGTCTTGCAGAAATTTGGTACATTTTGGAATTGATTTTCCTGATCTGTCCGTGTTTTGCTCTCAAAATATCCCCAGGAAGCACTTTTGGGAGGGTACTTGATGTTATTCCATTGAGGGTTAATACAACCTGTAGGAGAAAGATTTTTGGGAAGAGGAAGCATTAGTCACTGACCCGTGAAAGGATTTTTGTTGCAATTATCAGGTTTTGACCAAGAGGCAATGAAGAGCAATGGGGGTTTATCCCATGTAGGTCCTTGTGCTAAGTCTGTCAGTTAATCCATCCATGGGGTTGGGAAAAGGTGAGTGTAAGGCTCATTTCACACTCCATGCACACATGAATCCCAAAATGAGGTGATAACTTTTTCATTTCTTCTTGCAACTTGGTGCCAACTGCCATTCCTTACAGCAGAGCTGCTGCTTGGAGATCTGCACCTCTGGTGGGAGGAACAGAAACAGGGATTGCTGAACTAATATTGATATGTGACCTTTGATTCATATAATTAAGAATAAAAAAAAAGCAGAACCAATCGAATCACCAGGTATTGCCCCACCTGATTAACTCTGACATGAAGGTGACATTAAAATAATGTTAAGCTTTGGCATTAAGCTTTGTGACTTTGGTTGCTCGTCACAGCACACACTCTGTGTCCTGCTGCCTCCAGCCAAGGGCAGGTTGAGGTTGGAAGTTGTCGTGGTTTGAAAGACAGGTGTGTGTGCTAAGGAAGGCAGGAGCCTCCCCTGAAATGGAAAATGTAAACCCCCTCCCTCCAAATTATTATAATTCTGAAATTAAGGGGCTCTCAGGCAAAGATATGGGAGCAGGAATAACAGTTCTTTATTAGGGAAGGAAAAAAACAAACAAACAAAAAAACCCAAACCAAAACAAAACAAAAAAAAAACCCAAATCAATGTGGCAATACAGAACAACACTGCCAGAGTCAGAACAGGAGCTGACCCGCTGTGGGTCAGGGTGGTGGCAGCAGTGCCATTCCGTGGTGGCTGCAGCCCTCCTGCAGTGCCAGCTGTGCTTCTGCTGGAGCAGGGATCCTGCACAAGGGGGGAGTTTTCCTCTGAAGCTACAGGGCTGCTGGAGATGGGCCTGCTCTCCCTCTGGGAATGCAGTGAGAAGAAAGCTGCTCCTCTGGGAATGCAGGGGGCAAAGGCTGCTGTGCTGTTCCCAGGGTCAGATTGTATCCAGGTAGGAATGCTTGGCTCCTCCCCTGGGCAGAGCATCTCCCAGTGCGATGATGGAATTTTATCAGCCGTGCAGGGACACTCACTGGCCATGAGCAGAAGATAATTAATAATTAATGGCCCATGAACAGAAGAGATCTCCTGGAGGGAGGATTGGCTGTGGGAGAGATAAAGAAAACTGCCCAGTGAACAGAAGGTAACTGCCCCAACTCTGACATATAGGAATAGAATCCACACCCCCATTTCCAACCTAAGACAGAAGTGTGGAGATTCCTGCTCTTGCCTGCCTTATCTCCCTTCCTGTACCTCACACTATTTTCCCATCCCACACATTTTGGTGTCTTGCTTGGTGTGGCCTCAGGACTCCTGCTGCAATTATCCTTGGGATGGGTCAAGGGAAGGGAGATGATCCCTATTTAACCTTGGAGTATTGATTTCCACACACACTTCTCCACCTTGGTGTACTTAAAAGCCCTTTTTAGCTGTGTTGTGCTTGGGATTTGGAGAAGAACTGCCTTGACTTTAAATTCTACTTTAATCTGCTTTGGGCTTGGTGGCATTTTGAGGAAAGGGGCAGCTCCCTGTCCAGCTGAGTGTGGCACCTCCTCAGGGTGAGCACCCAGACTTTGCAGGAGGAGGGACTGTGACCCCATTTCACCTGCACAGATCTGTCATAATCGCCAGTGTGGGAGCAGATGAGGCAGGAATTATAAATAACTGGTGTTTTTATGGGTTTTTATCGGCTTATCTGAAGGTATAACACACACCAGACAATTTTTGTGGTGCTGCTTCTCAGTCAGAGGATTCCAGCTCCAGCTCTGCTCCTGCCCTTGGCCAGGCACGTTCCCCCCTGGAAGACAAAGCAGTGTCTGCCAGGGAGAGAGGCTGGGCCAGGAACAATCTGACCTGGGATTTAGGTACTGAGCTGAAAGCTCATTTATTTAAACTTCCTGAGCTGCAGCGTGCTCAGGGGCAGCTGCTTTTGTTTGGTTTTTAGCTTTTCTTGTGTCACACTGCCCCTGATCTATGAAATGAGCCCTGGGTTGTGTTGATGAACCACGAACTCTTAGCTGTTTATCTTTTTGCAGCACTTTTGATAAACCTGAGTGGAAGAAGTTATACCTTGAACCTCAAATATTTACTTGGCTTTTGAGAGATAATTCCTTTGGAAGATATGGATGATACCTGGATTCAGCTGGGAAACATTTATATTGCATTTTTCCTTTACATTTTTATGTATTGTATTTATTCTTTACTAAGCTACTCCATAGCTACCATCACCCTACTCCCAAGGCTAAAGGACTGTTTTTAGTTTAACACCACCTTTTTAAAATTATTTTTAATTTGATTTTTAATTTTTCAATGAAGACGAGAAGGAATATTAATGAATGTGGAACAAAGTTGAAGTGTGAATTATTCAGAGGCAGTAGCTGGAAAAAGAAGTCCTGCTTTACTGGGCAAGATGTCCACTCAGCTGACCCCTAAAATAAAGCATTTAATGTCATTGGTAAGAGTAATATTTTTGTCCAGTATAGTTGGAATCTACCCATTAATTTACTGAGGTAAAAAGTTGGGAATTAATTACTTGATGTTAGCTGAATTTCAATTTCCAAGAAAACCTGTGTTGGTTGTTGATTAGGTTTGGGGATTTTTGTTGTTGTTGTTACATTGCTTTATATTTATATTATATTTTAGTGTTTCTGTGTCAGATCAGCTCTGGTAATTAATTTTTTCCCCCACTTGTGTCAGGAAGACTTGAATAAGTTAGCATTTATTATCAGGATGTGTGAGTCATCACGTGGAGTTAAAAAGTACAACCTCATGAATATCTCATGACATGGGCAAGATAATTTCTCCTCCTTTTTTTCCCCCTTTCAGCCCATTCCTGTCACACTCACAATGTGAAGGTTTCCTCCACTTCTGCACTCAGTATTTTCCATCACCATGAAAGAAGAAAGGCTTGTTAGGCAGCAAAATGTAGGTCAGGTTTATTTAATTAATTGCAGGGCTAGATTTGCAACCATGGGATTTATTTTGGGGTTCTGTGGGGTAATTATGGGGTTCCATGGGGTAATTAAGAGTCCCCGTGGGCACTTAAGACACTCCATGGCACCAAGGATTTTGTACTCAGTCCAGATTGGACCTCACTCTTCTACAAGTTCCTTGTTCTTGTACCTCTGATGGATCCTCCTGCATGGAAGGGGTTTAGGTTTGTACTGATAATGCCCAGAATCCTCAGGAATTGTGTCAGAAGGGACCTCACAGGGTCTGTGGGCTCAGGTGCCCTCATGGAGCTGAGCTTGAGCAGAGCATGGAGAGATGAAAGGCTAAAAAATAATAAATAAAACCTTCTCAAACAACAAGTGGAGTTGAGAGGGGTGAAAAATACACAGGAGAGCAGGAGGTGGCCCTGGAAGCCTTCATGATTGAGAAAGACCTCTTCAGTTCCATCAGTTTGGATTCTGGGGGAGAAATATGCAATTTTTCTGAGGAGGTGTTGTAATCCTGCTGAGTGAGGTAGGGTTGGGAGCACAGGACACTTCCAGAGGGTTTTAATCAGCTCTGGACAAATCAATTTTATGCTGATTATTGGTAATTAATTAGCACTGTACAGGATGTGTTAATTAATTACCAGTAATCAGCATAAAATTGGACTTGAATCGGTTTTGGACTTGATGACCTCAAAAGTCTTCTCCAACCTAGTTAATTCTGTGATTAATTCTGGGTTTGGGTACCTCTGGGCTTGAGGATGACAAACACCTGACAACTGAATTCCCTTGCAGTTCCTTCCTTTGGCCCTGCAAATCCCAATTCCTCCCAAACACAAAACCTCCTGGAATTTTCTCCCAGATACACATTAACATAAAACCTACAGCAGCAGCACAAGTGAAAATTCTGGAAACAGCATCTCCCCATCTTGGTTATACTAACCAAAGAGAAAAGTTCATCAGAATGTTCTGGATTTCCTCCAGTGGTCATTAAATTAATTCATTAATCATTACCTTATTTTGCTGTGGGAAATACTGGTACAAAATACATTTGATCCAGGGATCTGCCATGGAATGAACACCAGGTAACCACCCCCGAAGTGGGAGAGATTTCCTGGTTCACGTGGAACTCTCATGCGGCTGCCAAGGGAGATTTTTAGTGCACTGACACAGCCTTCAGATTTTGGCCAGTTAGGCTGAGTTGAAGTGGCTGCGTGTGGCTAAATCCACTTTAATAGAAGCTTTCAGCAGATGAGGAGTGCCTCTCTTACCTGTGTGAGTGATAAAATCCCACAGAATAATTGGGTTTTTTTCTTGATGACTTCGAAACCTGATTGCTTAAAGACAATTCACAGGGAGGGAATCACTCCTAATAACAATCAAACTGCCTAAAACAAAAAAAAATCATCTTCAGTTGCCACTTTATCCACTTTATCTTGTCTTTTTTGTTTGTTTGGTTGGTTTTTTTGGGGTTTTTTTTGGGGGTTTTTTGGGGTTTTTTTGTTTGTGTGTGTGTGTGTTTTTGTCAGATATGGGGCATTGTAAACTGCAAATGTTCACAGTTAATGTAGGGAGTTGTTGGTCTCTGGAGCAGTTCAATCTCAATCTGCCTTTATTTTCTTTGCCTTATTTGTACCAAGATTTGGCTTTTTTAATTCAAACATGATAAAAGAGCTTTGCCAGCCATTGGCCTGTTGAGACTACGAGCTGCATTTGTGATTCAGTGGCATCAAGCCTCAGGAAATTATTTGGGATTTGATTTGCTTCTAATTATTCCTTTCCCAGCTGAACAGGCTCTGTCCAGTTTTTGGGAGTGCTGCTAAATGCTTTGTGGGGGGTGGAATTTACACTTCCTGCTGGAATTAGCCCACGATTGACTGCAGTTGTGTCTGCTGGCAAAACGAAGTGTTCAAAGTCTGCCTTCCAGAGAAAACAGAGTTTTCATCATTAGGAGAATTGTTTCTCTTTGTACGAATCATTTTGGCCAAGAAAAAAAGTGATTTTATGTTTTGAGTAGGCAGCATCCAGCCCTGCTCTTAATTAGGCTAAAATCTTTGGTGCAAGATAATTAGTGCTGGGCTGAGATGAATGGGAGTTCCTGGGTACTTTAATTCCAAAAATTATTTGGTGGACAGGGCATTGGTATCACTCCAGGAAATAACCAGAGAAGTATTTTTTAAAATGGCTGTGTCTCTACATTCTTGCTCTTAAGTAAATTGGAGAAGAACTTCATGACTGAGGCTTTGAACAGTCCCTCTACCACTGAAAGATGAGCAAATTGTCCCATTTTTTGCAGGGATTAATTTTTCAGTAGCAATTTAGGTAAATGCTGCGACTCAGACGAGTGGAGGGGGAATGCAGATTGACCTCCCTGACTCCTCTGCAGCTGTCAGGCTGCTTTTTGTGGAAGAAGGCAGAGTTGTGGCCAAGCTACTTGCCATTTGAGGCAGATAGCAATTTTCCTAATTAAATTTCAGCAGATATGCAAGATGAATAGATAGGTAATCATGAACTGCCTTGGAAGGGGGAAAGCAAGGCAGAAACAATGATAAAATCCTCTCGTGGCTGCAGCCACGCTGTTTATTCCAGGCCAATCTTTCATTTGCATTTCCCCCCTCTTTCCACTCTAATTGCAGCCCTACAGAGATCACCAGCTTGAGGTGGACTTCAAGGTAATGGATGAAGTTCACAATAATGGGCTGGTTTTTAACCTGGTTTGGTGATTTTGAATGAATCACTCAGCAAAGTCAAAATGGACAGCTTTGATAAGCTATTGATTATCTGCTAGTACCTGATAGGGAGCTATAAAAGGTGTTTGAAGTCTGCCGATGTGAATTTCCCTATCCTTCCCCTTTTTGGGATTGATTGTCTGTCTCCTACATGCCATCCCTTCATAGGTAGGGTCTTTATTTTTAAAAGGAAAACGTCACTGAAAAGTAGCGAAGCATGAAAAGGTTAAAATCACAAAGATGTGGTGTTACAGATAATTAAATTTTATGTATTTGGGAGGGTACCAGGATGGCTAATTAAAAAGAATTGTCAGTAAAATTGTCAGGAACTTTAATATGTGAATGCATAAACCTGAGAATATTCTCCCTTAGCAGCCAGGCAAGCTCTTCCCTTGGCTGATGTATTGATCAGGCAGGACAGTCCCTGTTAATCTAAGATTACCCTGTATCTTTAAATATAGATGTTTTTCAGATAGAGGAGAGGTGCATTTGCCTGGTTTGCCCTTCAAAAATCAAACAAAACCATGATTCTAACTTCCAAAATGCAACGATTGTCTGAAGAACCAGGTGTTTCAAACAACACTGTGGTTGAGAAAATTATAGCAAGGCTGCAGAATAAAGTCTGAAAGGCACTTTACTTCAGGGGATTTAAACCCAGTTGTGGTTCAGAAGTTGAGTTACTGTCTGTGGGTAAAAAAAAATTAAATATATATTTATATATATAGTAGTTCTAATCCTTAAAAGTGGAGGTTTTGAGGGGAAAAGGATCAAGCTTGCCTGAAAAGTGAGAAGATTTTTGGTGAAAATAATGAAACAGGGAAAGAAAAATGTCGCTGCAGATCATCTTTGAAGTTGTGTTTGGGTTGAGAGAAGCATTTTTTGGGTATTGCTGGGGCTGGGTTGTGGGACACAGAGGCCCTGGAGCTCCCTGGGTGGCACAGCAGCAGCTCTGGGAGCTCTCCAGAGACTCAGGCTGGGCTGGAAATTTGGCTGCTGCTGAAAACAGGGGCATTTTCTAGCTATTTATCAAACTGTGAAGTTAAATCTTAAATCTGATTCGTTATCAAGGCAGGAATAAACTGGTAAAAATTACTGATTTTATAATTTATTGTTTTGTTTTCAAATCTGGGAATGTTCCATCAACTGTCCTTTATCATGGTTAGGAACTTAGAGGTGAGAAAATGCTCAGTTTTTCTGGCTTTGCCAGGAGTTGAGAAGGAAAAGGGTCCTGAATTTGCTTGGAAGAAGTAACAGTGGTTCTGAAATGAGAAGGAATTTCCTTTCAGGAAGGAAGAGGAGCTGCTTTGATTCCGCCTTTGGTCACAGCCACAGCAATCTAATCCATCCAAGGCTGGAGAGGGATCTCCAGGGCTTTGGTGTGGGCAGCAGGGCAGGTTCAGGAGCACAAACCAGCTTTTTGTGCAGCAAAACTGAGGCTAGAAATCCAATTAATGAAGTAATCAACACCCAAGTGTTGGTTGAGGAGCTCCTGTAAGATTCAGTTCTGTTTTCTCTCCCGTAGATCCTTGTTTGTTACAGCACCAAGAGGAGCTGCTGTCACAAAGGAAACATATGTAGCAATTTATTTGATCCTTAAATGTCACTTGAAAGCATTTGAAGGCTTTAAATGTTGACATTTAAACAAAATATTCTTGCTGTGATGCTTTATTAGCCAACTTCACTCCAGAAAAATTCTCATCTCTGTCACATCCCTGGGCCTTGCAGAGAGAATTATTTCAGTGCCTGGGTTGTCCCATTAAACTGTAGCTGATCATTAGGGGTCAGGAGGAATTATTTCTCTTTTCAGCTTGTTGTCACAATTCAGAGGGTGCAGATTAATTCCTCAATTAATCAAACATGGGCTGCAAAACCTTAATTGATGAATATTTGTGAGCACACGTTAAAATGAAATCACCCTTGGAAATGAAATGAGAGGAAAATCCCCCTTCCCAGGACAGTCATGTTTGCTCTGCTCCATGCTATTGATAATTGTTTTGTGGAAAACATTCCTTGAATCCTAAAGGTCTTTCTTGTGGAGAAGATGGAAATTCCTGGTGAGTGGAACTTCCTCTCCTGAAGGAAGAAAATGGGATTAATCTGCATTTGGCTCTGGATCCATACCCTGGGCAGCACAGCAGTGCTGGGGAAGCAGGGGTGTGCTTGGTAAATAATTCCTGCTTTTTGTCCTGGGATTGGCAAAGAAAAGCATTTAATAAAACACAAAATCTCCCTGTTTCACCCTAAAAAGATATAAGGATGAATTTAAGGATGAAGGTTGTGAGTATTGCAGGTGAGGTGTGTACATGCACACATGAAAATTTGCACAAATTTATTGAAAATACATCCAAAATTTAGCTGGCAAAACCCATTTTTTCCCTGTAACCTTCAATCTAAAAGTGCCACTTTTAATGTTATGTTAAAATCAGTGTAATAAAATGGATTTAATAATGGAGAGGCAGAATTTGTAGCTGGCTCTGGCCACAAAATCTCTCCCTAAAATTATTTTTCTGATAGGGTGGCAAACTTTAATGAGGAGAGGACAGTGGTGGATACAGCTGGAATTAAGTAGCAAGGTAGTTCCAGATGACATTCCAACTCCTGGACTGGAGAAGTGGTCGTTGAGTACCCAAAAGAGAGGAAAATCAGTACAGAAAATGAAATTACTCTTGAAAGCTGAGAGTGGGAACCGCAGTGGGGTTTTGCTGACCCCAAATGTCCCCGTCCTGTTTGAGCCTTCTGAAATCCCCACTGCTGTGAGGCACTGCACCTGGCTGGTTCCTGCAGGTGAGGAAATGCCAAATTCTCTGCAGGAAAGATGGAATGTGGCCATGAGAGAAAGAGCCACCAACATCACTGTAATAAAATCTCCATGTAAAGAGAGTCAGCCAAGAGACAAAGGGCCTGGGTGAAACACTGCCCTCTTCATCTTGATATTTCTCCTTTTTTTTTTTGTGGATTTCAAATTAATTACTCTCTGGGGTTTTTTGGGTTCTTGTCCAGTTCCATACAGCTGAAATTAAGAAAGATTCCACCACTGGTACTGGTTATCTTTTCCCACCAAATCTTTCTCCTCTTTTATTATTTGCTTGTAACTTCTTATGCCTTTTGTGGTGTATTATTGTGTGGCTCATTTTTCTAAAGGCATAGAGAAGCCATCAGCCTGTCATCTTTAGGAATATAAATATAAATATAAATCTATTTTTATATATAGATATATGTATTTATAGATATGTAATAGAGAGAATTATCCCTCCATGAGAAATAGCATTTATAAGGAAAGACACTTGGGTTAATATTACATTTATTTAGTTGCAAAGAAATTACTCTTAGAAATTAAAATAAAAAGAATCTGGAAGTCATTGTGGTGGTGCTACATGTTTGTTAAATATTTTCTGAGTTTTGGGAAGATGTAGATGCCTGTCTTAGGCTTCACAGTTTGCTCCTCTGCACAGGAATCAGGATAATAAGAAACCCACATCAAGAATTTGAGGGATAATCAAGGAAATAGACTTCATAGTTGTATGGGGAAAAAAAGCCAAATGTCAAAAAAGAAATGTTTATTGTTCTTTAATGCCAGTCATCACCTTGGAAGGAGGAGAAGCTCTGGCCTGAATTCTGGTTGTGCTGAGGCAGGAAGCCCATTGCATAATGCATTTCATTTAGTCCCCTGCTCAGACACTGCTGGGGACACTTCTTATCAAGCATGTCAGATACAGAAAAAGCAATTTAGTAAGCACTGTGATCAGATCCTGATGAAATTCAATTCTTTTTTGGCCCTGCTGTTCCTGGGAGACATCATTGTTAAAAATAGTCTCTGTTTTCCTCTGTGCTCAGGTTCATTATGCTCTCTTGCTGCTCTTTCAAAATGTTGGGATTTTTTTTTCCCCTCAAAGGTTGCTTTTTTTTTACAAATGAATGGAAGGAATTGTGTTCTCTGACAGCTTACTCTGTTAACAACCCGAGCTGCCAGGATATTTGAATTTTACAGTTTTCATTTCAAGAAATTGCATAAACATGGAGCATGACAGAAACCCAGGGATGCAGCAGCCATGGGTTGTATTGAGCAGCTTAAATCAGGTGCTAAAAGCCATTTGATAATTTAGTATTGAGTTTAGAAAGAAGGTGAATTGAACAATTAATCCTGTGTCTTAATTTTTCCCATTGGTCAATAAAACACTTTTTTACCCCTAGAGAAGACAGGAGAGGCCAGGTCACCATCAGCATAAATTACCCACTGTGGCTTTTTAGCTGTGGCTCTGGAAATGAAGGGGAACTTCTGGAAAAAAAAATAAAGAGAAAAGTTGGTTTAGTTTTAAATTTGCAGATCACTTCTGGGTCCCAGCACAGGAGGGACCTGGAGCTGCTGCACAGAGCCCAGGGGAGGCACCAGCATGAGCAGAGGCATGGAGCAGCTCTGCTGGGAGGAAAGGCTGGCACAGCTGGGGGTGCTCACCTGGAGAGGAGAAGCTTTGGGGTGACCAAATTGTGGCCTTGCAGGGCCTGAAGGAGCCAACAAGAAAGACGGAGAGAGACTTTTCCAAGGGATGGAGTACCAAGACAAAGGGGAATGGCTTCAAACTACCAGAGAGCAGGTTTAGATTTGATATTAGGTGAACATTCCTCCCTGTGCGGGTGGAAAGGCCCTGGCACAGCTTTGCCCAGAGAAGTTGTGGCTGCCACATCATTTCCCTGGAGGGGTTAAAGAAAAGGCGTGGATGTGGCACTTGAGGACATGGATTAGTGGTGATGGATTGATGGTTGGACTGGATGGTCTAAAGCTCTTTTTCAACCTTGCTGATTCCGTAATTCTAAGTATAAATGGGGTGAACTAGCTCTAAATCTGTGGAGTTTAGCAGTGTAGATTTGGTTTTCTCAAGTTGTTGTGCCCTTTTTGGGGAAGTGTTTCCAGGGCCAGAATTTTTCTTATGTAAAACTCTCTTTTGCTCCCGTGACAACTTGATGTAACAATTTTCTGCAAAGAATTTATTCTCTTTCAGCTGCAGAGTGTATTTTAAATCCACGCTTTGCTTCCAAAGCCTCCAAAGCATTCAGTTGAGGTCTTGTCCCATGGTTTGTGTTCCTGCATTGTGAGAATGTGAAGGGTCGGAGGATCCCATTCCCCCTGGATTCCTGTACATCTGTGTGTCACATCAGCCTTCAGAGAGCAGCACAGGAATTCCTGCAGGCTCCTGATGTGAGGCTGTGCCTCCCCTGGCTCTGATCAAAGGCAGGAATGTGTAGCTGCCAGTGGGAAGGCAAGAAAAGAGGGAGACCGGTGAGACCCTACAAATGGGAGATTTGATGTGACATGGTTTGACTAACGATGAGATTTTGGTGGTATCTCCTGCATTTGTAGCACGATTCCTCCTTTTTGGATTGACTTCTTTTGTGGTTGGATAGCTCCACTGAAACGTTCCCCACGTTTTGCTGACATGCAAGTGCTCTGTGATGGATTTCTGCTCATTAGTGTTTTGTCACAGCCCTTGTTGTGCTGGCAGAGCAGCTGAGGCAGCAGCAAGGAATGATGTTGGAATGGTTCTGCAGCTCTCCCTGCTGTTTTAGTGCCGAGTGTTGGCAAAGTCACAGGCAGTTCTGCACAGCATGGAGAGAACTCAGCTCATTTCCCACTTACAGCTCGTATCCCAACCTCAGGAAAGCACAAGGAGAAGCAGTGTGACCATAATGATTCATCAATTCATCAAGAACTTTGTTGTTTTAATAGTGCAGGGCTCCCTGGGAAGGGTTTCTGGATGGCACCAGGGGCAATGTGTGTTGCTTTAGTGATATTTTCCATCTGGAGAAAAGCTCCTCAGCCTTGTTTTCCAGAGGGATGAGAGTTCAGCAGCAAATTCCTCAGCTGAGCTGGGAGAATGGTGCAGGGTGGAAGGTCCTGAGACTTTATCTGAAGTCCACTGGCCACAGCTACAGCTGCCTGCAAAAATAATAATTTTCAGGATATCAAATATTGGTGTGAGATGTCCAGTGGGAGCTGATTGTGCTGATACAGAATCCTAGGGTGGCTCAGGCTGAATCCCAGGTGGCCCCACTCCAGGAGCTCCAGGTCCCTTCTGGTTTAGGTTTCTGGCCACCTTGGTGCCTTAATAACTCAGTTTTCAGTGGGACTCGTGGGTAGAAAATGTCTTGCTGCGTTTGGCTCAATAATAAATTGGCAGTGTAGGTTTTTGTGCCTTCTCTCAGTGGATTTCTTGAGCTCACCTCGGTGAATCCAAACAAAACTTTGGGGACTCTGGCTTTCCATGCAGTTTTATCCTTTGCAGTATTTTCCACCTGTTGGTGGCCTTGGCCCATGAGCCCCAGGGATGTCTCTGGTGGGAGCTCAGGTGGTTTTAAATTATCAGTGCAGCATCACCAGAGTGAAACTTGGAGCTCGTTCATGGTCTGGTGTCTTCAACTGTACAGAAAGCACCTCTCAGGAATGTATTACCTGCTCAGAAAAAGAACCTTCCTAGTTGAGGAATGTTGGCTTCAGTTGGCTTTCAGTTTCATAGAACGCAATGATATTCCTGGTAACAAGCAAAAAGAAAAACAAACCCAAAATACACCACAAAAGCCCCCAAATACACCATAAACCCTCATACAAATGGAAAAGCAGCTCTGACCAGAAAATTGGGTTATTCCAGCTCCTAAAAAGTGCCATTTTTCTCTCTTTTCCTTCTCATCTTCCCCAAAGAGTTTTCCTTAAGTATCTAGGGTTGGCAAATTCAGCTTTGCATCTCAGGTAGATGGAAGAGATAGAAAATCTGATTTTTTTGAAATCCTTGTTGTCAGCTGTGCAGCAATTATTCTTGTACCCTGACTTCAAAAAGAATTCAGCACTGTCCACACCCTTTATTGGAAGCCTGACATTTCTAGACATCTTAAAATAATTTTTAAATATATATATATAAATATTTTAAAATATATTACTTTTATTTTTAAAGTCACGTTGATTTTGGGGTGTTTTTTCTTTTGTTCTTGAAAGATCCAAATGCATATTCTGCATCTCAGTTGTAAATTCCCTCATAATTATTCCACGGGATCATGGGATGGTGAAATCAATGCATAGGCAGGTGCCCAAAAATCCTGTTTGGATTTCTGAATGCAACCGCACCCCTGAATTATTAAGCACCCTTTAAATACATTAATTAAAAATATCAGGTGTTTCTTTAATTCACAATCCCCAGTAGGAGCCTAAAACCCCCCTGGCACAAGTGGGACTCTAAAATTTGCCTTGTTCCATCCATAACATTTCTGAAGGCCATGGATTTTTGCAGGTCCTGCTGGACATTCCACATGGAGAAGGTGCTGCTGCGCTTCCATGGTGAACACAAAAATAGGGGAGAAGAAAATGAGGTTTTTGCTGCTACCTTATTCTCTCTGAGCTTTTTTTAAGTATTTTTCTGCCTTGATCATCTCGTGGCCCTGCAGACTCCCTGGCAGGCTCCCCATCACGGCTCTGTTTGAAGGAGGATTTTTTAAAATTTATTAATATTTGTGCTCAGAGTTGCAAGGTGGGGTTGGAGTTCTGCTTTTTGGCCTACCCAGCTCTGCTCTACCGAACACCTGGAAGTCAATTAATCACCATACCAATAACTGAGGGAGCTTTTCCCTAACGAGGAAAATAAATGACTGCATGTTCCACCCTCAGATGGGCAAGATTTGTTTGGTTTTTAATCACCTGCCAGAGCTTGGGCAGCCTTTTATGTTCCCCATGGCAGAGGTTGGGATTTGAAGGCCAGCTGTTTATTCTGAGTGATCTGCCTGCCCTGCTGCGGCTCCGTGCTGACTTTCCGGGCACTTTTTCCAGCCTTTCCCTGCCAAAACCCCTGGTGCTCTTGCTTTGCCTCCAGTTGGCACCCATGGGCACCTCAGACACTTCACTCCTTCATTAATCTGTTTTCCCTTCCTTTTAATGAGCTTCCATCTCCTCATGAAGCTCCTGAGAAGGAGCCTGGTAGGGGATTTTTTGCCTCTTTCAGGGATGTTGGATGCCTATGGAAGACTTCTACTTGGACTCCTCATTTTAAAAACAATTATTTCTGCTTAAAAGCATATACACACTTTCTTAAGCTTCCTATGTGTGCTTTGATTAATTTATTAACATGCTATTACCCATTTATTAAAGTAATGGCTGCTTTATTGTTTTATGTTTTCGTAGTTCTGAATTCTAGATTTGAATGAAAAAGATGCTGCATTGTCTGTGGATTGTTAAAGCAATATGAAAGCACCTTGAGTTTTGTTCAAAGGACATCAGCCAATTTAATTCAAAACAGTTATGAATTATTAAAGTTGGGGCTGTTCAGCCTGGAGAAGAGAAAGTTGTGGGGAGACCCCACAGTCCCATCCAGGGTCTGAAGGGATCCAGAGAAGCTGGAGAGGGACCCTGCAACAGGAAATGGAGTGACAGGACGAGGGGGAGTGGGTTGAGACTGACAGGGGGAGATTTAGATGGGTTTGGATTGGAAGGGACCTTAAATCCCATCCAGTGCCACCCCTGCCATGGGCAGAGACACCTTCCACTGTCCCAGGCTGCTCCAAGCCCCAGAGTCCAACCTGGCCTTGGGCACTGCCAGGGATCCAGGGGCAGCCACAGCTGCTCTGGGCATTAATGGTGAATTCAAACCCAGAATAACAGAAGGGATTTGTTTTGTTGTGGGTGTGTTTCTAACTCGAATGTGGGGTTTTTCTGAGAGTGCTCCAACTGATCTGTGAATTTAAAAATGGCATTTTAGTCTTGGTCAGTCTTCTGCATAATCTGCTCTCTTCCCATGCAACTTCTATGCCATCCTAAAGCCTTTTAAAAATTCAAGCAGATGTCAAATATATCTTCTTCTCTCTTTCTTTCTGCCTATTTTGAGCTCATCTCCCTCATTATGCTTTTAAGACTTTAATTTTTCAGGGAGTCCCAAATGGAATTGGGTGATGACAAAGGACCTGGCCAGTGGGGTGGGGACAGGAACAACAGCTGTGAGCAGGAGTGGAGTGAGGAGCTTCCCGGTCCCAAATTGGGAGGCCAAGATCACCCATCCTCACTTTTTAATGTGCCTATCCCTGACATGTCTGTACCCTAAAGTACTTTGGTGTGGAAAAAGCTGGAAAAGCCTCTGGACTTGAGAAACCTGTTGGCAATGCCTGGGGGGACACACCTTGGGGTGTGGTGGCAGGTGACCATGGGGCTGCCCACGAGGGGTCAATAAACTGCCTTTCCTCCACCCCTGGCTCCTTCTCCTCCTGGCTCATCCCTTCTCCCGTTGAGTTTCCCATCAGCAGGTCCAAAGCTCTCACAGCTCCCTTCCAGCTCTCAGCAGGATGATTTCTGACAGCTCTGCCAGAACTTGGCTGAGCGTGGATTCGTCTCATTCCTATTCCCACGCTAAATTTCAAGTCCCCTCTTGCAGAACAAAGAGCTTTCCAAAGGAAAGGGTGCCAGGACGGGTTGTATGTGGGAAAAAAAAAAAAAAAAAAAGGGTGTCTGGCTTTTCACAGAGCTCATTAAGGGTTTTTTTCATGCAGGGAAATGTTCCAAGGGTAGGGGAAAGCCTGGTGTGCACACATCCATGAGTGGTACATTTGTGGTTGGTTGAGCAGCCAAGGTCACTGAAACTGTGGGACTTGGGAATGGCAGCTCTGGAGTTGCCACTGGAGGCTGGATTGACAGAGATGAAAGCTGGCATCAGTTTTGGGGTGACCTCACTGTGACCTTCCCAGACCTGAAGGAGCTTCAAGAAGCATGGAGAGGGACTATTTCCAAGGGCCTGGAGTGCCAGGACACAGGGAATGGCTTCCCACTGCCAGAGGGCAGGGTCAGATGGGATATTGGGAATTAGGAATTGTTCCCTGGGAGGGTGGGGGGCCCTGTGAGATTCCCAGAGAAGCTGTGGCTGCCCCTGGATCCCTGGCAGTGCCCAAGGCCAGGTTGGACAGGGCTTGGAGCAACCTGTGATTGTGGAAGGTGTCCCTGCACGTGGCAGGGAATGGGATTTTGGATGTTTAAGGTCCCTTCCCACCCAAACCATTCCATGAATCTACAATTCTATCTCCATGTTAAACATTTGAATTCATCTCCAAATAATGGTGAATTGTTCCCACACCCATCCACACTTTTCCAATGCAGTTACCTGTTCCACAGACATTCCCTGCAATGTCTGTGTAGGCACACAGTTTGTGGTGATGGGGAGTGGGGCTGGGGCTGAGCCTCATCCCCAATGGGTGCAGCTGTGCAGGACAGTGACTGATACTGAAGGCAATGAGCCATGGAGTGCCCAGGGGCACTGACCAATCCCACCGGGAGCAGAGGGCACACAGCTGCAGGGCATCAACTTGAGGCTATGAAAGGCTGGGCTGAAGAACAATCAAGTGCTGATGCTTGAAACTTTCCTCTGTGTAAGTTCTACCTTTGCTGTCAGTGGTGAGCTTTGCTTCCCAAGGAAAAGGGCTGGAGTTCATGTCCAGGGCCCTGTGGCCCCGCTGGGCTGCTGCCTCCTAAAATTCCAGATGGTGCAGGATGTGTCCCAGCCCCAACCTGCCACCACCTACACCTAGAGTGCTCTGGCAGTGCCAAGCACCTCCTGGAAATTGGGGTGGTGTGTAGGTACAGATTTTGTGGTAACTGGGAGTGGGGCTGGGGCTGAGCCTCATCCCCAATGAGCTACAGCTGTGAGAAGCAGGTGAACAATATTGAAATTAATGAGCCATGGAGTGCCCAGGGGCACTGACCAATCCCACAGGGAGCAGAGGGCACACAGGTGCAGTGCATCAGCATGAGGGGATAAAAGGCTGGGCTGAAGATAAAAGGGTATTTGCCTGCAGCCGTCTGAAGTGGGATGGTGTTACTCTCTGTGAGCCACCACTTGAAGCCTTCTGACCTGGTAAGGTGTTACTCTGTATGGGCTGAAGCTTTCTGAAATTGTTTGGTGATACTCTGTGTATTGTGATACTCTCAACTGTGGCACATCTGTACCCTAAGTTTATTTTGGAGCGTGTGTTTGTGGATCACAGCCATTCCAGCTCCTAATGATGCTCCAGTTCAATTTGCTGTTTTCCTATTTTCAGGCATTTGCTGTGTTTCGCTGTGTGATGGCTGAAATCCCTGATTTGAGGGGCTATTTATAGAAATGCAGTCAAGTATTTGTGAGCTTCCTTTAGCAAGTGTTTACTATCAGCTTCTAAGCTGATGAGGGGGCTGGAGCACTTTCCCTGTGGAGCTAGGCTGGGAGAGTTGGGGCTGGAGAAGAGAAGGTTGTATGGAGACCTCACAGCTCCTTCCAGGGTCTGAAGGGGCTCTGGGGAAGCCAGAGGGGGACTTTTCATCAGGAACTGGAGTGACAGGACAATGGGGAATGGGATTCAGACTGACAGAAAGGAAATTTAGGTGGCATATAAGGAAGGAATTGTTCCCTGGGAGGGTGGGCAGGCCATGGCACAGGGTGCCCAGAGCAGCTGGGGCTGCCCCTGGATCCCTGGCAGTGCCCAAGGCCAGGCTGGACTTTGGGGCTTGGAGCATCCTGGGACAGTGGAAGGTGTCCCTGCCCATGGCAGGAGGTGAAATGGGATGGGCTTTAAGGTCCCTTCCATACAAGCCAATCTGGGATTTTTGTGATTCCTTTCCTCCAGGATCTGTCCTAAAGCTGTATCTCACAGTATGGTGATTGCTATAGAAGTGTTTATGTTGCTTGGTTAATTTAGATTTAAAGGGACCATGAGCTGTAAATGTTCTTCTCATTCTGAAGGTATTTCCTCCTCCGATACCCTTCCCAGTGAGCTGTTGTTGTGCTAAACCTCCAGATCTCCCTGCTGGCTTTCTGATTGCTCTGTTTCCAATGTGCTTTCTCATTTCAGGCCCGTGTGAATCCCATCAGTGTCACTCCACCCATCCAAGCCATAGACCAGGACCGAAACATCCAGCCTCCTTCAGATCGACCTGGCATCCTCTACTCCATCCTAGTTGGTTGGTGTCTGCTACTTTTCCTATCCCTCCCAATCTCTTTATGACCAGCCAGGAAAAGGTTGCCTGGGAGAGTGGAACACTCATTAAAAATTCCTCTTGTGGTCAGTGGGATGTTTGGAATTGTTCTTCTGCCTGTTGGTGTTTAATTGCCACTTGCAAGTTGATTTCACAAGGTTATTTATTTGTATTTATTCAGGTCATATCCAGAATTGTTGTCTGGTTTAGCAAATGGAACAACACAGTGAGGGAAAGGAGAGCTCTGCTGGGATGTGCTTTCCATTGACAGACACAAAAAAAGAGGCTGAAAAAAAAGGCAATTAGAGCAAATTTCACCCCATAATATCGTAGGGCAGCTCTAAGGGTCTTACCACATCCACCTCCAGTTTTGCTGCCTGTGAGCTTTCCTTTGTGATTTAAAGTTTGTTTAGTTGGTTACGCGGCTCTCTTCTTTTTTTCTCCTGCTTCCCTGTGTTTGCCACTTGTTTCTGGGTTTGTAGGATGTGACCATGGTCGGCTTTTGCAGGGTTCCACCTGCCTGGCTGGTCCCAAAATCCACCCAGGGACCTTCCTGTGGGATTTGGAAACAGGGAATTTTGTGGAATCACATCTTTCCCTGTCTTCCCTGTGTTGAACTCCATGGTTTTCCCAGCCAAGGAGAGGTGCAAGTGAGGATTTAGAGGAGCACATTGTGGTGGTTTAGCTCTGCAAATGGGCTTATTTATACATGTCATAAATTGATTTTACTCCTAAGTTCTGCAGGGACAGCTCCACCCCAAAGCCACTTTTAGGCCAACTTCTCAAGGTTTTTTTGCATAATTTATTAAGTTTGTCAGGAGTGAAGTTATTAAAGATTGTGTGTCACTAACCTGGGATGTTGGGAATATTGGAGTGGCTTCTGACCTCCAAGAAATAATTCAGAAAGATGTGGTGCAGCAAGTTGGGTTGGGGACCCTTTTTTTCTTCCTTTTTTTATCCTCTCTCTTTTCTTTTTCCTTCCTTTTTTCTTTGCTTTTTTCCCCTCCTCTATTCTTTCTTTTTTCTTTATTGCTTTCTTTTTTCTTCTCTTTTCCATCTCTCTTCCTTCATTCTTCCTTTTTTCCTTTATTTGTTCTTCCATTTTCTTTTGCTTTTGTTATTCTCCTTCTTTTCCCCTTATGTTTTCCTTCTTTTTCCTCTCCCTCTTTCTTTTCTTTTTTTCCTTCTTTTCCCCTTCTCCCCTAACCTTTTTGGCCTTCTTTTCTTCCTTATTTGTTCTTTTCTTTACACATATTTTCTTCTTTGCCTTCTTTATTTTTTCCTTATTTCTTTTTTCCTAGTTTCTATTTTCCTTTTTAACTTCATTTCCCTCTAATATTTTCCTTTTTACTTTTTATTTTTTCCTTTCCTTTTCTGTTCTATTTTTTGCCTTCTTTTTTCCTTATTTTCTCCTTCCTCTTTTCCTTCTCTTTTCTTCCTTCTTTTCCCCTTATATTTTCATTTTTCTCTCCTTTTTTTCTTTTTTCCTTCTTTCCCCTTCCCCTATATTTTCATTTTTTCATAATTTTTCTCTTTTCATCTTTTTTCTTCTTTATTTTTCCATCTTTTTCCCTTGTTTCTTTTTCCTTGTTTCTACTTTCTATCTTTATTTTAAAATTCACTTTTGCCTTTTTTTCTCCTATTTGCTTCTTTGTACCTGTTTTTGCCTCCTTTTTCCCCCCTCTTCATTTGCTCTTTTTTTTTTTTTTTTTCCTCTTGTCTGGTTTTCTCTTTTTATTTTCCTTATTTTCCCTCCACTTTTGCTCTTCCTAAGGATTTCTTTTTGGATTTTAAGTCTGCCTTCATCTCTTCCAGGATTTGCTATTTCTGTTTTAGCCTCAGAAACTATTAAGCAGTTTCACAGAAAACAGCCCTTGCAGATATTTCTCATTATGTGGATTTTCTCCCCCCTTTTCTTTAGATCTAAACCTCCTTCTCCTTGATATCTTTGGAAATGTCCTTTTTTTAAATGCTGGGAGGTTTGAACTGTGCCTCTGGAATGAGGGAATAAGTTACTTATTAGAATGATTTTAATTTTATTTAATTTGACTGTTATTTGGTTCTTTTTTTGCCCACCTGTGCAAGGCACATGCTCCAGGCACTGTGGATATTTGATGTATTTAAGGTTTGGGAATGGGATATTTGGAATTTTTTTTTTGTAATACAATAATTTTTCCAATCCTTGGCTTTTAGAAATGTTCATTTATTTTGGTCTTTGCAATACCCACAATCCCTGGACTTACCCAGGTATGAAGCAAGGCCCTTCCCTGTATTTTTTATTAACAATGCTATTGATTCTATCAGTAAATTTTATTATTTTGACTAGGAAACTTTATTTTTTAATAGTAAAATGTATTTTGTTTAATAAGTAAATTATTAATAAAATGTTCTTTTTAGGAGTAATTTGAAGTCTTTATTTTCTCTGGGGCCAATCCTTGAGAAAAGCTGAATTTTCCTTTCAATCATCAGCTTTTCTTTTTGCCCTTGGAACTGGCTCTGTGATTTCTGCTGCCACTTTTGGACACTTTGGGTTGATATTTTAAAGAAACTGTGCATTTTTGGCTCTAACTTTTGGGAAGAGGGGGATCCTCTTCAGTCTTGTATCCATTTCTAGCCCCACAAAACCTCTCCTCTGGCTCTGGGAGCAGCAAATTGAGGAGTCCTTTCCCTCTCCCCTTGCTTGCCCCCCACATTTTGATCCCTCAGCCTCTCCAAACACATGGAATTTCTGGAGCTAGGAGCTCATCCGTGGATTTCAGCACAGGCAGAGGTGGACTGAGAGCTGCCTTGTGCTGTCAAAATGGAAATTATTCTGTTTATGCAGAAGCAGATATCCCTGTTCCTGGGAAAACTGCATCCCAGAGTTTAGGAATCCAGGAATCTGAGCTCTGAATCTGGGGAGCTCAGCAGGCATCCCCAGTCAGGATTTTGGGCATCCACCTGTGTTATCCCTTAAATTTTGCTTTTCCATCATCCACTTTGCTGCCTTTTCCTCCTTTACCTGCTGCAGTTGGTTTGGTTATTTGTGGAATTTTTTTGATTGTTTTTTTTTTCCTTTTCTTTCCCCCTGGATTCTTTCCTGACATCCTTACACAATATTAGCCTCCTCTTCCCTTCTCTAGACCCCTTTGGGACTCTTACCCTCCTTCTCTACATATTTGTTCTCCTTTAGGGCACTTTTTTTTCTTCCTTTCTCAGAGTTTTTGTGTTTTTGTCCCTAATTTTGTGACATTTTTTAGCTTCAGCAGCAGCCCTGCTGATGTGCAGCCTCTAAAACCAGCAATCTGTCACCTGCCAAAATTTTGGAGCTCCTACTGGGTGCCCTGAGCCCTTCAAAAATTAGATTAATTAGAATTTGAAATGAAAAGGCAGGGCAAGGGGATCCAGGACCTGGAGCTTGAAGCTCTGTGTTTGAGCTGGTGATAGAAAAGATAATCCATGGTGGTTCTTTTGCTGGTATTTGGGTTGGTGATATCAGTGTAGATGACGAGAGTAACAGAAAAAAATTATATATTTGGAGATGCATATTAATATACAATACAGGTAATATAATATATTAATATATTAATTTATCAATACATTATTTTATTATTTTATATATTTAATAAATATATATGTAATATTGTAGGTTTTAAATATCTAAATTTTTGTTAAAATATATTTTTGTATAATTACATATATATTGTATATATATTATATATGGTATAATATAAAGTTAAGTTAATATTTTATATATTAAATATATAAAGATATCAACATTTATTTTATATCATTAATATATTATAAATAAAATATATATTAATATAGAATATGTAATGATATAAATATACTGCTTATATTGTCATTATAGATTATATTATATAAATATTATATATTAATTATAGATAATATATTAAATATATTTTATTTTATATTTTATATATTATATATAAATTATGTGTATAATTTATTTTAATTATATATTATATATATAATTATGTGTATAATTTATCTGTCTAGCAGATGGTTGTCATTGGAGGATTGCAAATTAAATTATTGCAGTAATTTATCTCCTGGCTTTCTGAAAGTACTTTCTAACCATTGCACTTGTAAGGGGAACAAAAACCAGCAGCATTGATCAGGAAAGTGCTCTTCCCTTGTGTTGCATCCACGCCTCCTTCCTGGCTGGATGCAGGGTTTGGCAGGGCCAGGTTTGTGCTGCTCCTAGGGCAGCTTTAGGGGCTCAGGGATTTTTTTGGGGGTTCTTACCCCTTGAGCTAGGAGTGCCTTCTGCCCTCAGCTGCTGACAGGGCTGCTCCCAGACCTAAACCCCTCAAGATATTAGGCTTAGAATTTTGACTCCTTGGGATGCTCTCACATTATTGCTGAGCTGGGAATGCTGGAGTTCACTCTGTGTGGAACACCCGGGCTTTCTGGGCCTTTTTGCACTATTTCTTTGAGAATCCCAGGGCTCAGAATTGTTGTAGCTGGGATTTTTCCCTCCTCCTGTGCCAGGCTGTAGTGCTGGAACACTTTGGTTTTAGGCACAGGTGCATTTTTGGGCTGCAGCTGCCAGGCACAGCCTTGGAACAGCCCTTCCTCCATCTCCATGGGCTCCCAAATCCATTCAGGCTCTGAGGCTTATGGAGAATATCCTGGAAATCCACAGGCATTAAAACACCATTTACAACTGGCAATAAATTGAGATTTCATCTGTGCTTCCTCCCTGAGGAGAAACTTTTCCCAGAAGGATTTCTAAAATAAGCTCTCTGTTGTTACCATATTGTTATTATTTGTGTTACTACTTATATCTGTTATTTATGTGCTATTAATAATATTCCTGTTGTTATCAAGTACTTAGGGAGTGCCAGTTGAGAGGAATCTTTGTGGTTCTGGAGAGTATGGAAATAATAACATAACATTAAACACATAACTTTATAGCATCCTTAAGCTCCATGTCCACATAAAGCAATATTTTATCCTTCCAATAACAGAATGAGGCTTTGTTCCTTTTGATGATTAGTGAGTAAAATAAACACATTGCTGAGCTAAACCTTTCAGAGCTGTTCAAGCCTCAATGTCTTTTTTTGCAGGTACTCCTGAGGATTATCCCCAGTATTTCCATATGAATCTCACAACAGCTGAACTGAGGCTCCTCAAGCCAATAAATAGGGATTTACACCAGAAGTTTGACTTGGTTATTAAGGTAATTTGGGCTGAATTTTTTTCAGTGTTTTTATATTCTTTGGGAAACAAAAGGCTCTGGAGAAAATGTAGGGTGGGCCTGCTTGTCTTTTCTGCAGTTTTCCTTTTTTGCCTTTTCATCCTTTATCTGCTGAGGTTGGTTTGGTTGTTATGGGAGTTTTTAAGGTTGGTATTTCCCCTTTTTTTTCCTGGCTTCCTTCCTGACATCCTTGTACAATATTTAGCTTCATCTTCCCTCCTCTAGATCCCTTCGTGTGTCTTAGCCTGTCAGGCATCACTTAGCTCCATGGGAGGAAGAAGAGTGTGAAGCATTTGTGGAAATGTGGGAATGAACCTTGGCAAAGTTGGAACGTTTCACGTTACATTGTGTGAACAAGCTCAGCATCACTTGTCCCCTTGCTTTTTATGAGCCCAGTTGTCCTAAGAATGCAGCTGGTTTCTGTTTCATGTGTTCAGTTCACAGCCCATTTTGGAACTTAGGGATACAGAGCATTGTGTGAATGGTGAATGTTCACAGAATCCCACTGATGCCTTGAGAAGGCTGACCTAGAACAGAGGCCAGACAGAGTTAAAGAATAAAGCAGGGATTTATTAAAAGGATCTCCTCCATGGATCCACCTTAGGCAGCACAAGAGCCCAGCCAGGGCTGCACCCAGGATGAACCAAAATGGTCACAAAATGCACACCTGGTCACGGGGTCTCTCACTTTGATAAGTTCTGCTCCATTTGCATATTGGAGTTCATTGTCCAGTTACAGCTTCAGGTTATGCAGTCCCATGTATTTTATTTTTCTCTCTTCAGTCTACCATTGTTTATACTCTTGGGCCTGAGATTTGGATCATTTGTCCTTGGTCCCCAACTAGAGAAGGAATTGTTTTGTCTCCCTGCTCTGTGCAGAGAGCTCACCATCCCTTAATGTGAAGCTCAGACCCACACACTAAAGCAGCACAGAACCTGAAAAATAGAAAAGCTAAAACCTGAGGCATCACTACCATGAGTCAGGTTGGGGTAGCAGTGAATTGAGTAACTGAGTAGTGAATATTCACTGGATGCCAGAGTGGCTGAGGCTGCAGGAGCTCAGTGGGCAGCTGGTGGCAGCTCCCTGCTGCAGCAGGGCCATCCCAGAGCCCAGGGCACAGCATTGTGTGCCCCCAGCTCTGCCAAAGCCCCAGGCAGGAGAGCCCCCAGGCTCTGTGGGCAATCTGCTCAGGGCTGGGCAGTGCCCAGGGAAGAAGTTGTGCCTCCTGGGCAGGGCAATTGCTGGGCTCAGGCCCTGCCCGTGGCTCTGGTGCCATTGCTGGGCCCCGGAGCAGAGCCTGGGCCCTGCTCTGCCCCTCCCTGCACCCAGGGACACCCAGGCCTGAGGGCCCCTCTCAGCTGGGGCTCCTCTGCAGCCTGAGCAGCCCCAGCTCCCTCAGCCTTTCCTGGGCACCCGGATGCTCCAGGCCCTTGCTCAGCTCCAGCAGCTCCTGGCCCTGCTGGCCTCAGCATCCAGAGCTGGCCACAGCACTCCAGAGGAGCCTCCAGGGCTGCCCACAGGGCCACCATCCCTCCCTGCCCTGCTGCCAGTGCTCTGCTGTTTCCCATTCAGTTCCAAGTGCTGGGAAAAGCCATAAAGCACAGCCCATCCCTGGCAGTGTCCGAGGCCAGATTGGACACTGGGGCTTGGAGCAGCCTGGGACAGTGGCAGGTGTCCCTGCCCATGGCAGGGGTGACACTGGATGGGCTTTGAGGTCCCTTCCAACCCAAATCATTCCATGACTCTCAATATCCTAAGGAGTTACAGGTTAAAGCCCTGTAGCCCTTTCTTCCCAAACTTGGGCTGCACAAGAAGTAATTTAAAAAAATCAATTAACTGGTGTGGGAGGATAATTTCTGTGCCTAAATAGCAACTCTGATCATTAATGGCCATATTTATAGGATTTAGTAGGTTTCCGTTGCTGTGGTGAATGTGCAGTCAGGGAAAATAAGGAAGCTGTAAGGAAAAGGATCACTCTGTAAGAATGATTATGTGCCACTTGCTAAAACAATAAAAGTTTTTATGCTGTATCCTTCAGGGACCATTGGGATAATGGCTCAGGCTTGTACCAAATCAAACCTTCAGCTTCTTGTGTTGCACATTTCTCATTTTGGGCAGTTGTAGGATCTGATTCTGTTTTATCTGGAGGGTGCAACGTGTGATGTTTCTCTTCAAACAGAAAATATGCTATTTTTGCAGCATGTGCTCAGTTTAATCTTTAAAATATTCCCTCTGATATGAGGAGATCAATTTTTTTTTTTCTTCTGTTAAGATATTATGGAAAAGGTGGTTAAGTCAATACAGGGATATTTGAATGCAGGAAAGAAGGTGGACAGGAAATGGGGGCACTCGCCTGCATTGCTGATAAATGTTGAATTCTCAAATGGGGAGACAATGAAGAAAAACCCCTGAAGATCCTAATAAGAAATGCTAGATTTCAGCCTTCCTCTACCTCTGGAATATATTAGATTATAAGAAAGGAGAAAACCAATTTTGCCCTCCTATGGAAGCTCTTGACACCTCCATTCCCTACCAAGAAACATGGGCATTATTACAACATCGTTAAAAAAAAAAAAGGTGGATTTCTCGGGAGTTCCCATTGGGATTTCCATGTGGCAACAGCAAGGCTGCCACAGTATGTGGATTATACTATTAAACTGAAAGGACTTAATTGAAATTAGTGGCATGGCCACTGCACTGTAGATGTGAGATTGTTCTTGTTACCTGCTCTAAAAAGTGCCAGGCATGTTTTATTTTTTTTAAGCATGAAGCAAATGGGAGAATTAATCAAATTGATGCACTTTGCTCCTTTCCTATTTGAGCAGGGGTTATTTATCAATCAGACAGAATCTAAGCTGGCACTTCCATTATGATCCATTTGCAAAGAGGATGGGCTATGGGAGGCTGGATGTGCTGGCACAGGCAGGGAAATGCTCATGGATGGAGTTCCTGGACTTTGGAGAATTCACCACACCTGAGGAAGAGCCAATTTTGATGAACTTGCTCATGCTGGGGGTGACTGAGTTCACAGGGACTTGCTTTTGGAGTAGACACAGCGTGAGGAGCTGCAGGGGTTCCTCCTCAGTATTTGCACTGGGTTGATATCCAGTAATTAAGGGAAAATCATGACTTTTATCCATTCAGAGCTGCTATAAAACCTGTGGGAGTTGCAACAGCAAAAAACCCTGCAAATATTTTGGTGCTAACCAAGGGCAGAGAATCCCAGATGGGTTTGGGTTGGAAGGGACCTTAAAGACCATCCAGTGCCCCCCCCTGACAGGGCAGGGACACCTTCCACTATCCCAGACCTGCTCCAAGCTCTGTCCAGCCTGGCCTTGGACACTGCCAGGGATCCAGGGGCAGCCACAGCGTCTCTGGCAATTTGTGCCAGAATCTCCCCACCCTCTCAGACCTTTTCTGTTTCTGGTTGTACCACTCTGCTCTCTGTTACTTATCCAGGACTACATCAGATTTTCTCCCCTTTAAAGAAAATGCCTCTTTGTCATATTCAAAATCAGGGAAAACGTTTTATTTCTCTTGCAAAAACTGATTTCCCTTTTCTAATGGCATTGTATTAGTGACTAAAAATGCTTTGGTTTTTAGAAATTGGGTGGAAAAATAGAGGAGTGTTTTGGTGATCTCATGTGGACCCCTGTGTACTGGTGAAATTAAACTGATCACTTTAGAGGGGTTTAGATAGTTAAATTGATAGATAAATTGATTTAGTTAATTAAATTGATAGGTCTAGAGTCAGTGTTCATCCAGCCTGGCTGGTCAAGTCATGAACCATTGTCTGTTGTATTTGGCTGTATTTGGGATATTAGGGAGGATTTATGTGACGTGGGCACCTCAATAAAAACTTTAATTAAATTGTTAAATAAAATAAGGGGGGAAGAGGGAAAAGGTAAGATAAGGTTCCCAGCTTCAAATAACATTTGTAGCCTAACTTTTATTAATAAGACTTTTCCTTGAATGCAAGAGCTTTAGGGCTCTTAGTGAATACAGTCTCAACCTGGGCTAGTGGAATTGGGTGAGCTTTAAGGCCCTTCCAACCCAAACCAGTCTGGAATTCTGTGAAAAATAATTGGTTTGTGTCCCTTGGGTGGTTTTAGTGCCTTCCTCACAGAAATGTGCTTCGACACCATCCCAGGGCAACGCAGAGGATTTTGAAGAATATTCTTTCATGGCATTTTCCGTATCCCTTGGATGTATCCCTGTGGTCCCAGGAGGGCTTTCAGCCGGGCTGTCATTAACCCAATGACAGACAATTCCACAGAAACAGCTCTACAGTGGGAGTCTGTTTCCCTGTTGTTTAGAAGGTCGGAGTGGAGCAGAGGGTTTGCAATTCCAGTGTTAGAGGGAAATTGGTTTGGGATCCCACTGTGCACGAGGTGATGGAGCACATTTCTGCTGTAGTGTCTACTCTGGAATTTCTCCTGGCTGGAATTTTTGAACTGAGTGGGATTTCCAGCCAAACTGAGCAGCACAGGCAGCTCCAATCTCTGCTCCCTGTGAGCAGGGACAGACCCAGGGAATGGCTGGAGCAGTGCTTGAGTGCCAGGGGAGGTTTAGGTTGGAGTTCAGGGGAGAGTTCTTCCCCCAGAGGGTGCTTGGCACTGCCCAGGCTCCCCAGGGAATGGGCACAACCCCGAGGCTGCCAGGGCTCCAGGAGGGTTTGGACACTCCTCCAGGGATGCCCAGGGTGGGATTGTTGGGGGATCTGTGTGGGGCCAGGGGTTGGATATGCGATTCTTGTGGGTCCTTCCAGCTCAGGATATTTTGTGCTTCTCTGATTCCTTCCTCATGGAGTGCTTTGGGTCAGAGAGATGCCGCCAGCAGTGCCAGTGCAGTTCAATATCAGAATAATCACACAGACTCCATTTTCTTCATGCAGAAAAAGGCCATTCTTTATTCACATAACTCCTTTTTTACAGTTTTACAGATCTCGTGTGTGACTCCAATTGGTCAGTAGCTTTCTTGCCAATTACTCTATTGGTTAGTAAAAGGTATTTTACTTGTCCATCAAATCTCTTTACTGTTAAATTGTTTATGTATTTTCTTCACTGATTCTCATGGGATAGATTTCATGTTTTTCACCCAGGAATGATTATGTTAACAAGCTATTCACACCAGGTTTGTTTTCATGTGGGAACTTGCAAAGTACTAACTTTGCTTAGAAGAAATGACAGGCCAGCCATCCATCTAACAGAGCAAGCCTGATTTTATGTGGCTTTTCTCTTTTAATTGTTCTACCTGACTGCAACAGTTCAACTCTTCCCAATGCCCATGATTCTCCAGATGTGGATCTCAGCAGAAACAACAGGAGGTGATGCTCTCCTACTTCTCTGGAAGTTGTTGGATTTCTCTTATCCCAATGGGAGCTTTGTTGATCCCTCCTGTCTGTTGGTCTCAGAGCTGTCAAAAAATGCTTGTATTACAGGGAAAAAAGGCATGGCTTCATAAACAGCCTCAGGATCAAACTGTGGACCAACGCTGGAAGGCAGGGAACAGGGATATTTGTGTGCCATGTTTGGTGTGATTGCACAGGGATGTTTCCTGTTCCAAGTGGAAGTACAAGGAGATTGTGAGAGGATGTTTGCCAGCCACTGGCAAGGGCAAAAAATGATCAGGTTTAAAATACAGGGAGGTTGTGAAGGAGAGCTCTAGGCTGGAGAATCTTGGGAATGATCTCAATGGTTGAATTCCTGAACTAGTAGCTACTTCTGATCCTGAGGTATTACAGAATCATAATGTATATATAATAGATGGAAAATATTCTGGTTGTAAATACAAGGATACAATCACAGAATCATTTAGGTTGCGAAAACCCTCTGAAATCATCAATTCCAACCATTAACCCACCACTACTCCATGTCTTCCAAACACTTCCTGGCATGGAACTTCAGGGATTGACTGCAGAATTGCTGAAGGACTTTGCAAGACCAAGTGAGTCAGTGATAAAATGGCTGATAAAATTAGGCATGGCTTAAAAATAAAGTGAAACATCTCAGGATCACCCTGAACTTTATGTAAAATTATGGGTTCTGGCCTGACTTGGGAATGAGATCTTGGTGTTAGAACTGGGAACAGAGTGTGAAGGTTGGCTCAGTGATCAAAAAAAAAAAAAAAAAAAAGGTAGAATATAAAATGAAAATGGAACATTAGAAATCATTAGTGAAAATAGAAAAATAGAGAAAAGAACAGGGAGCAAAGCACTGCAGCTCTGAACAGATCCAGGTGTCCTGAGCACAGTGTCCCAAAAAGGGCAGGGCAGGACAGAGGCTCCTCCAGGTGGGGAGGAAGAAGCTGGGACAGGGGACAGACACCTGTAAAATCCAGTGGGAGTGGCAGTGAGGAGGAAGCAGCAGTTCAGCCTCTCCTCCAGTGCCAGGGTTCCCAGCTGAGACAAGGAGGTGGCAGGGTTAAAACAGACAAAATGGGTTCTTCTCTGGAAAAGGTTGGGTGGAGACCTCACAGCACCTTCCAGGATCTCAGGGAAGCTGGAGAGGGACCCTGCAACAGGAACTGGAGGGTCAGAACAAGGGAAAATGAGTTCAGACTGACAGAGGGGAGATCCAGATGGGATATTGGGAAGAAATCATTCCTTATGAGGGTGGGAAGGGGCTGGGATGGAATTCCCAGAGAAGCTGTGGCTGCCCCTGGATCCCTGGCAGTGCCCAAGGCCAGGCTGGATGGGGCTTGGAGTAGCCTGGGACAGTGGAAGGTGTCCCTGCCCATGGCAGGGGTGGAGTGGGATGGTTTTCAAAGTCCCTTCCAACCCAAACTGTGATTCCTGCTATGACTCAAATTTGACAGGCAGTGCTGTGGGGCTCGATGCTGACCTGGGCTCAAGGGGAGGCCAGGCTGGCTCATGGAAGACAAGTTTCGTAATAAAAAGAGAAATCCATGGAGATCTGAGCTGCTTCTCTTCTTCTCTAGGCTCCTGTGTTTAGCTGCAGCTTCAAGCAGGATTTTGGAGTTGTTGTTCTTATCATGTTCACCAGGGATGGTTCAAATTAGGCAACCAAAAAAATTCCTTTTTCCCTGAAAATGTGGGCAGGCTTTGGGAAAAGTTGCCCAGGGTAGTGTTGGAGTCACCCTCTCTGGACATGTTCAGGAGACATCAGGATCTGCCCTTGGGGACACGGTTTAGGGGTGATGCTCGTGCTGCTGGGGTTGGACTCTGACCTTGAAGGACTCTCCCAACCTTGGTGATTCTGTGGCTGTTTTAGTCTGAATTTCAGACAGCACAATTCCAGCAGGCAGTGAGGAGATACCCATCAGTTGAAGCTCACTGGACTGGAAGTTCTTGGATTAGAGAAATGCTCCATAGGTTTTAAGATTTAAAAAGTCTTGAATTATCTATTTTTTTTTGTTTTGCTTTGTTTTCAACCCTTCAGAAACATCATATCTACAAGGTTTGGTTGATTTTTGCAAGAATTTCAGCCTTCAACTCTTCCTACCCTGTTCTGATCCCCTGGCTCCATCATCTATTCACCTTTGTTACCTTTGTTTGGATAGCTCCAAATTTCCCCTCTTCCCATGTCTTAATTTTCTTGCATTTCAGAGGATTTGTGCTTATTCTCTGCTCCTCTAAATTTTGGGTTTTGTACTCAGGGCAACAGATTAGGAAAAGAATGGAAGAAGTTCATTTTCATTAAGAGTTGCTCCATCCTTTTCCTGTCAAGGCTGAGATTTTCCAAATCAGTCCTTTGGCTGTGCATCTCCTGAAGGTGCTAAGGACAATAAATGATTTTTATAAATTAGTTTTTCAAAGGTTCAGCCCTTAGGTGAACTCAGAATTCAATTAATTCTCTTTGAGACAGCTTTTTTTCCCCCCCTCTTGTGTTTAATACAGTGATGGGATTTGATGTAGAATTAAAAATCTGAGTGCAGGGACAGGGTTTGTCTTTGTGATGAAGGAAAAAAGGGTTTAGGACACCCAAACTTTTCCTTTAATTCATTAAAATTTTTCTTCAAATCAGTAAGATTGACCCTAAATTTTGTGTCAGAACTCTCAGAGCAATGAAATCATTAAAATCAATAATTGGGATATCCTGTAATGCTTTTATTTACAGAAATTTCTTTTCTGCAAGAAAAAGCAATCCCTTTCTGTGTAAAATTTAACATTTGGCAATTAAAACTTGGCCTAATGGCTTCATATATGGTGGGGTTTTTTTAAGGGAAGAAGGAAGAGCTGTAACATTTGGAAAACAATCTAAATAATTAATTATTATTAGCAGTAATTACTGTTCACTGCCCTGCAGCATTGTGAGTCTTGCTGGTCCTGAAGTCACCCTTTACCAATGGCCCTAAAATGGATGTTTTGGGGTTGTTTCTTTTGTTTGGTAGGTTTTTTTTAAGCCCAGGGTCCGAACACAATTTGTGCTGATTTAATTTCTCTGCTACAGTGACACCAGTCACATTTCTTCTGTGTTCTAAAGACAGAACACTGTGTTCTGTGCTCCTTGTCCTTAAGCCAAGTTTTAATCCAGTTCAGTGCTTCTTTCCCTGTGCTGTACATGCTGACCTTGGGAATTATTCCCCAATCCTAAAGTTTAGCCTAAATCTGGATAAATGCTGTCCCTCTTTTCACCCTGCCCTCCTTGTTCCGTTTTACTGAGTGATCTCCCCTTTCAAGGGAGCCACTTTGTCACCTTGCCCTTCCTTCCCTCTCTCCCTGCTCCTGATTTTAATCACATCCATTTAAATAATAGATCACAGAATCCCAGGATGGTTTGGCTTGGAAGGGACATTAAAACCCATCTCCATCCCCTGCCACCTAATTTTGCTTTCTTTAAATCTGAGATCTTCTTGGAGCTCAGTTTGCAGCTTCCCCTGCTATTCTTCCACATGGATTTGTGTGTAGCCCCTCACCAGGAAGAAGTCTTGGCATCCCAATTTTTTTGGGATGTGTGAAGTTCATGTTTGTCCCCATGCACCACTGTCCCCCTCAGCTCCACTTGCTCATCTTGCTGTTGGGATTGGACAGGACAGAGGCCTTTTTGGCATTTTTTTTAAATTTGTTTGGGGTTTATTATTTTTGGTTTGGGTTTGTTTTTTGGGGTGATTTTTTTTGGTGTTTTTCTTTGCTTCCAGGGATGAACCTTCCCATTTTTAAAAAGTAAAAGATCTGGCATGAAGACCAGCCCCGCATTTGGTGGATTTTTTAAAAAAAATTATTCCTAATTAGCCTGTTGTCCACTTCAGGTAACTCTGTAGTCCTGGAGAAGAAGAGCAGCATGGATGTGTCTCAGCTAAAACAATTCCATTTCCTTGCACTTTAGGACAGATTTTTTGGATGGAGGATTGCTGAAGTGGATTCTGGGATTCCATGGAGAAATGGGAACTCTGAGTTTTATCTAAGGGAACCATGTTTTGCTCTCTTTTAAATGTTTCGCTAGGACAGGACCTGCTGCTTTGGCAGTGAGAGGGGACATTGGGAACTGGCTGGAGAATATTCCAGGTCTGGATTGTGCTGAGGGCCTGGAGCTGGACTCAGTGATCCCTGTGGCTTCTTTCTAGCTTGGAATTCCACTTGATGATCCCTGTAGGTCCTTTCCAGCTTGGAATTCTCTGTGCTTCCATGAGGGAGCCTTTTGCATTGCCCTGATTTCTCGTTTTTTGGGGGAGCTGTTTCATCTGCTGGTTTTCAAGGAGTGAATTTCTAGTTGATCCTGTTAATTCCCACACCCTCCCATTCACTCCTCACTCCTTGCATCCCTCCTGGAACTGCTTTCCTGTCATCTCCTGCCATCTTCCATCTGTATAAAATTATGGACACCAGAGATACAAGCAGATTCAGCACAGATGTCATTAAAGCAGTTAAATATCTGTGACAATTAACATATTTCACTTTTTCTTTTCCTGTAGCTGCTCTTAACTACTAAGTTGTACCAGAATCTAATCCTGTGCTGCTCTTTTTGTGTCTCGGTGAAGGTCACATCCTTGGGGTTATTTGAGAGATCCCCCATTATTTTGACACTAAAACATTTTCTTTGAAGGACTGGAACTCAAATGTTTTGTGGCTTAGAGACCAGTCCCTTTCTGGATGAAGAGAATGTAAACTGTTTGCTGTTTGTGCTCCAAAATGTGTGTTAGGAAACAACCTTTGGCCAGCAAGTCCAGATAAGTGTTTAACAGGGCAACGTGAGGGAAAAGGGTTTGCTCTCTCAATAGAGGACTCAATGTCTGGAATAACTCTCATGAGGTATAACTTAGTCTCTTTAGAAAAACATACAACAAAACCAAAAACAGCAGAAAAACCACTCCAAACCACCACAAAACAAAGAAGAAAAAAACCCCTCCAACCTCCACACTAAGAAAACCCCCAAGAAATAGGGCACTGTAGCAAAAAATTGTTAATGTTACAGCTTTTTTATGGTTTTGGAGCATTATGAAAGGGCTGTGTTGTGCTCTGCTTGTAGTCAGGTGTTGCTTCTAGGACTGATTTCATGGAACATTGAAAGCAAATCAATTACTGGCATTGTGAAATGAAATTCCTTGTTTCAAACAAAAGGCAAAAAGAAGCATCTGTTTGCAAAGCTTCCTTTTTTCCTTAAATAGTGGTGTCTTTGAAAACAAAACAAATTAATCCATCATTCTGACTTGTGAACACGAAGGAAAGCTGAAGTGATTTTGACTGGAAGTGCTCAGTGAGGAAGAACTCCTTTGCTTTGTTATTTTGGGCTCCAGGGTTTCAAATTTGAAGTCCAATTTTGGGAGCAAACAACTCTCTTTGTGTTTGGCCATGTGTAATTCCCAGCACTTCAAGAAAGCCTGCAACACCTTCCTGGGTGAATATTCCTGCTTTTATCCCAGAATGAGCTCTGGGTTCACTTGGACATTAAAGCAAGGCATTATTGTGGTGTTTCAAGCTGTTCAGAAGATTGAGACCCTCTGTTGCTTGCATTTTCCTTTTTTTAGGATCTCTTTATAGCAAGGAGCATCAAGTGTTCTTATAAAGTAACTCACAGGGGTTGTATGGAAACTTTGGGCTATGAGGGGACCGATTTTACTCGGAAAAGGAGAAGAAAAAAATTTAATGATGAACAGCCATTGTTAGTCCTGTGGGGAGGAGGACGTGAGGAGAGCCCTGGAGGGGCTGGAGCGTGGCCAGGGAAGGGAACGGAGCTGGGGAAGGGGCTGGAGCCCCAGGAGGGGCTGAGGGAGCTGGGAAAGGGGCTCAGCCTGCAGAAAAGGAGGCTCAGGGGGGACCCTGTGGCTCTGCACAACTCCCTGCCAGGAGGGGACAGCCAGGGGGGGTCAGGTTGTGCTGCCAGGGAACAGGGACAGGACAAGGGGAAAGGGCCTGAAGCTGGGCCAGGGCAGGCTCAGCTTGGCCAGCAGCAGGAATTTCTGCATGGAAAGGGTGTTCAGGCCTTGGCAGGGGCTGCCCAGGGAGCTTTGGAGCCCCTATCTATTGGAATAAATCACACATGACTCCATTTTCTTCATGGTGGAAAAAGCTCATTCTGTATTCGCATAACTCCTTTTTATGCAATTTTACAGACCTTGTATGAGACTCCAGTTGGTCAGTAGCTTTCTTGCCACTTACTTTATTGGTAATTAAGAAGTTGATATCCTGTATTGATTGGTCACTCGAACTGTGTGTGTATGTGCAGGAAAAGTTGTTTCTGATAGTTTTCATTTTTCTATCTAACGGTGTAAAACCAGTTTACACAGGTGCTGGTTGTTCTCTACCCAGGAATAGATTGTTCTGCTAAGGAACTGCTCACACCAGGATTGCTTTGACATGGGAACTTGCTAAGGGCTAGCTTGACACGGCCAGCATCTGATTTTAGGAGAGCAAGCTTGATTTTATGAAGCCTTTCTCTATGATTTTTCTGCCTTACTGCAAATCCCTGGAGGTGTCCCAGGAAGGGCTGGAGGTGGCACTCAGTGCTCTGGGCTGGGGACAAGGTGGGCACTGGGCACAGCTGGGACTCCATGACTCTGGAAGTCTTCCCATCCTAAAAGAGTCCCGGATTCTGTGGTTCCATCATGCATCTGCTTATAAAATAGAATCCCAGCAGTGTGTGTTGCTTGAGGAGCAGGCTTTTCCTGGGATTTTCTCTCATGCTTTCAGTACTTTAACTTGGGCAAAAATTCCATCTCAGGACGTTTTTGGAATTTCACCTTCGTGGGTCAGGAGCCAGAGTCCTGCCAGGTAATTTTGGTGATGTTGATTTTGACACATGTAGTTTATTTTCATTCAGAGGAGCATTGACTGGACTGGGTATTTTTGTCCTGTTCAAGAGTAATCCAGCTTTATTTTAAAAAGAAAAATCAATTTTTTCTTAAACACTGACCATGAGTTTTTTACAGATTACTTAAGGTGTCATCACCTCCTTTAAAGAAAATAGCAATTATTATGTTTATATTTCTTTTTATTTGAAATATAAAATTTTAATACTTGTTTTTCTTTAGTAGAGTTTTTATCATTACCAAACTATTTCTGTTTTATAAGCAAAGAGAATGAATGTTTTTCAGACCAAGAAAAGATTTAAATAGTTTAACTAAGAATTTTTTTGTTTAAAATAACAGTTTAAATAAGAAGAGTTTAAATAAGAAATTTTTTAAAACTGTGATGATATCAAAGAGATTTTTCCAGACTGAGATTCCTTGGACTATTGATTTGAAAAATGAGGAATTGTCTGTTTGAAAGGGGGAAACACCAGATTAGAAGTAAAACCTCTGCTAACAGAAAGTCCTGTTAACAACAGGAATTTAGGAATCTCTCTGTTGTGATCCAGAGTCTGTGTCCATCCAGACTTTGGGAATACAAATTTTGGCCATAGGAACAGGAAACTCTCAATGCCCTACTGTTGTCTTGCTGCAGTGTCATCTGCAGGACTGTAATTAAAGCTGGTTTGCTCTTTATAAACTGGAGACCAAATTACTTTTCATCTCCTAATTCCCTTGTTTCTTTGCTTTGATTAGTTGTTGGTTGGGAGGTTACAGGAAAATAAAGTATGACTGTAGGTTTTTATAGGATTAGCACCCTGAAATGGGCAATTAGTGCTTTTATCTTTCGGAAGTTTGAGAATAAGAATAAATCAATTGAAAAATATCAGGGAGTGAATGCTGGGTGGTGCAGAGCTGCCATTGAGATGTGGAGGTTATTCATGGAAGTAAAGAATTTTGCTGGACACATCCACAACTTCCCTGGGAACAGGGTGCCCAGAGCAGCTGTGGTTGCCCCTGGATCCCTGGCAGTGCCCAAGGCCAGGTTGGATGTGCTTGGAGCAGCCTGGGGTACCGGGAGGAGTCCCTACCTAAGCAGGGGTGGAATGGGATGAGTTTTAAGATCCCTTCCAACCCAAACTAGTCTGGAATTTAAAAATAGGCAAAATCACAATTAAAATCCCACTCATGTAACACTGAAGAGGTGGATTTGAGGAAAGAGGAAGCAAATGTGTCCATATGTGCCGTTCCTACCTTTTGGGTTTAACTCTCTTGCTGCTGCTCTGGGTTCTGCTGTGCAATCCCAATTCCCAGTTTTCTTTCATCCCTCAGAGCTTTTTCCGAAAGTCTCAATCCTAAGAGTTTAAGGAGCTGTGTTTGCACAAGGTTTGGGTTTCTTGTAGCTGTGTAAGTGTGACTGTGATGGAAGGTGATCCTCTTCTCTCCTAGCTAATTTTTAGTTGGTATTTCTCTTTTCCATGATGTTGAGTTCTGTAGTAGGGGGACCTGAGAAAAAAAGTCCATTTTTAAACTGAATTATGACTCTTATTTAGAACCATCCCCAGTCACTGTTCATAACTGGGAACCTTTGACAAATGAGATGATTTTTTAGGCTGAACAAGACAATGGCCATCCTCTCCCTGCCTTTGCCAATCTCCACATCGAGATCCTGGATGAGAACAACCAGAAGCCTTATTTCACAAAATCTGCCTACGAGGGCTTCATCCTGGAATCCTCCCCAGTGGGAACGACCATCTCGGATAACCGGAACCTGACCTCCCCCCTGCAGCTTGTGGTGCTGGACAACGACGTGGAGGAGGTACAGTTGGTTCTTTTGGAGTGGTTGCAGTTTTATTATTGTCAGGCTTCTTTTTTTTTTTTTTTTTAATTGAGACAAACCTATTTAGATCAATGAATAAAAAAGAAATCTTAATTTCATTATGATTTTTTGGTTTCGTTCTGAGTTCAGGTAGACTTGGAAATGGGTTTTTTCTGACCCGTGTTTTGCTCACCTCTCTGGAAGACTCTGTTCTGTTCAAGGTGGTGAATGCTCAGTGCACAGAGAAATCAAAATGTGTTTTATGCCAGGGATCAGCTTGCCTCACACCATAGAAATGGGAGAGGGGAGCTCAGAGGGAAAGGGATTCCTCATTTGAGCTAAAAAGAAGAGGAGTAGGAGGAACAGTAGGAGGCTGAAAGTTCATTGCATTCTTTGCTCTGCCAGATTTTGATGTAACATTACTCAAAGTGGAAGTCAGGCATTTCCAGAGGAATAGTAACCAAGTAGTAGCATCTATTTTAAAGCTTTCTTCTTGTTGTGGTGTTCTGCTGTAACTGGGAGAGATAAAGAAATTCAGGTGGATTAACATCTAAATGAGTGGAGAGAGGCTTTTTCCAAGGGTGTGCAGTGATGCAAGGAGGAACAGCTTCCCACTGCCAGAGGGCAGGATTGGATGGGATATTGGGAAGGAATTATTCCCTGGGAGGGTGGACAGGCCTTGGCACAGGGTGCCCAGAGCAGCTGGGGCTGCCCCTGGATCCCTGGCAGTGCCCAAGGCCAGGTTGGATGAGGCTTGGAGCAGCCTGGGACAGTGGAAGGTGTCCCTGCCCATGGCGAGGGTGACACTGGATGGGCTTTAAGGTCCCTTCCAAATCAAACCATGCTGGGATTCTTTGATACAGCCAGAGGGGATCAGCCTCATCCTTGGGTGGAATTACTCCCTGTTCCTGTTCCTTTGGCATCACCTGGTTCATGCACAGCCCTTTCCAAATCTGTGGCGTGCCTCAGGTGTAACATGGATGTGAGAGAACCAGATGGAATTGCCTGTGTTTCAGTTCATGTGCCAGGGATTCACAGAGTCCTTCTAACCTGCTGTGGGCAGGAGAATTCGCAGAATTCACAGAATTCCAGCTGGGAGTGCAGCAGTTTCATAGAGCTCCCATATAAAATGGCCAAACACTAAAATTGCTCCTCATGGAGCTGGGTGGGAGCTCAGGGTGGGATTGTTGGCAGAGGTAATGGTCATTAACTTCTTCAGGCTTCAGTGTCCTGATGGTTTCATTGTACCTCAGTAAATTCATGTATTTAGAAATAAATTTAAATTGAAGGATTGCTGATGAGACACTGAGACAAGCCCCCTCTGTGCTGGTGCATCCCAGTTCCCAGTGGTGACCCTGGTCAAACATAATGAATTCTGCCTGCTAATTGAAATATTAAAATTACTCCATGTCCTCCGGTAAATGCAGAAAGAAAGTGCTCACTTAACAGGGTGTCTGAGGAAAAAAATGAACAAAACCCACTCTAAATTGAAACCCTGTGGGAATAGAAGTGAGTCCTGCTATAAACCTTGCAGAAATTAATTTATAGATGGGACATTGCAAACAGACCTTTCAGTAGGACAGCACTGCCAAGTGCTGATATAATTAAGTGCTCTGTTTAAATGGCATAAATTAAATTAGGCTACAGGAGTGCCTTAAGACCTGAGCAAACCAAAGCTGAGATGAGGAACTTAAACTGTGTGAGCTGAGAGCTCTTTACATAAGGCTTCCCATGCCTCTTTTTTCCTTCCTCTTTGGTTTTCATGGGAGAGGATTAATTTATCCAGTGGTTAGGGTTGGTGGTAAGGCTGCACTGAGTATCAGTCATGGAGTGGGTTGGGACCTTAAAGCCCATCCAGTGCCACCCCTGCCATGGGCAAGGACACCTTCCACTGTCACAGGCTGCTCCAAGCCCTTTCCAACCTGGCGTTGGCATACCTGGATTATCTCGTGCAGGACCAGGAGCTGGACCCAATGATCTTTGTGGGTCTCTTCCACCTCAGGGCATTCTGTGATTCTCTGTTTTGGGTTTTTTTTTTTTTGTTTTCATTTTTTCTCAGAGAATTTGTGGGACATTTGAAAGCATTTTGCTTAAGTATGTCTTGGCAGCAATGTGAGCAGACAGAGCAAGTAATGGATGAAATAAGTTTTACTACAAGTGCAGGTTATGAATTTTCAATAATATATCTAGAGAAGGAAAAATAATAGATTTTTTTTTTTTAACCAGGAGAACTGATGCATTTTAAATACCAAAGTATTTTTCTCGGATATTTGCCTGATTGCTTCTATCACTCCCAGTTTTTGTTTGAAATTGCTTTGCAGTCAATGCTCTCTCAAGGGGACAGTTCTGGTGGCCCTGGGCAGTTCTGCTGTGACCCTCCAACAGTTGTAATAACTGAGGAAATAGCCTTCCCAGAATTAAACAGCCCATTAATGTCATCACTAAAACAAACAGAACATCAAGGCAAAGACAAAAAGCTGCTTTCATTTCTTTAGGGTTTATAAAGATAGGGGTTAATTTTTTTTTCAATCTTTACACTTAAGGAAAAACAGAAATATAAACACTGAATTGCTCCTGTAGCACTGTGTGTCTTCGTTGATTATTTCAGGATGAATATCTCATGGTTTCTGCCTCCTGACCCTCCCAGGGAACAATTCCTAATTCCCAATATCCCATCCAGCCCTGCCCTCTGGCAGTGGGAAACCATTCCCTGTGTCCTGGCACTCCATCCCTTGTCCCCAGTCCCTCCCCAGCTCTCCTGGAGCCCCTTTAGGCCCTGGCAGGGGCTCTGAGCTCTCCCTGGAGCCTTCTCCTCTCCATGTGAGACCCCCAGCTCTCCCAGCCTGGCTCCAGAGCAGAGGGGCTCCAGCCCCTCCGCGGCCTCCTCTGGACTCATTCCAACAGATCCACATCTTTTTGTGTTGGGAACACAGAATTCCCCCTGCTTCCCTTCCGCAAGGCTCTGGATCTCAGATTTTCCACATGAACATGGGAAAGATTTTCTCCTTTCACCCAGAAACTAGGAGGACAGATGCTGGAAACAACTTCCAACAAAACAAATTTTTCATGGACATTTCACTGCTGATCATCCTCCGCTTGAACGTGTTGGAAAACTCAGCTGTGTCATCAAAGTGTCTTTGTTGTTGCTGCAGCTTTTAGGCGATGGGTTTGTGCTGCAAATTAGGAAGTCTGAGCAGTTTGGATACTCTTGGATCTTGTTCTGGCTGCCCTGGAGAATTTGACAACCAAATTGATCCTGTCCAAAAACTTTTGGGATTGTTGAAACACGCACAGAATAAATACCCTTTTCTGCTCAGTCTCATGATTATCCCAAATAATTTTGGTTTCATCTTCATCAGTTTTAGAAAACTGTTTGCTTTGGGCAGAGTGGTGGGATTTTAGGAGCAGCAGGAGTGGAACATCCACGTCCATGCAGGAATTTCTCCAGAGATTTCTCAGGCAGAACACACTCGAGCCCAGGCTTTGTTTATTGAGTGCAGCATTTTGTGTGTCTCATTTTGTTAGGTTTTTTTTTGTCTGTAACCGTGAATCTCCCAAATGTTCTGCTGTCCCTCAGATCCAGGTTTGTGCTTCCTCAAGTGTTCGTTTTGTGTTTTCCTTTATAGGTCCCACCAGGTGCCTTTCCCGTAGGTATTGGGTGTTATGTGTGCAAAACACCTTTTTTGGGTTTAACTGTGTGATTTCTTCCTGTCTTTCCTCCCTCATTTCTCTCTGCCCTGGTGGTGTTTGAGGCTGGGACTGTCCCTTGGTTTGTGAAGCCTGCAAAGAGCCCTTTAAACACATTGGACCCAATTTAGGGCACAAAGTCATACATTGTGGTTTCTTAATGTTCATTTAATTATTACAAATCTTCAAAGACATCCTGAGTATTACAAAAGTGCTTTTTTAAATTCAAAAGTACCTCAGGTGTGAACTGTGTGCTTAAAATGCTCCTTGCAGGTTGCATGTGAACTCTTTGTGTGGATTGTGATAATTTTCTACTTAAAATTCCACGTTAAATATATCAGAGACCAGCCTTGTCTCCAAGACCCAGTAATGTCACCAGAAATCACAATGCTGCAATCCACGCCCCAAAATAAAATTGTTTTAAAAAAATAAATGATTGAAAATTGTGTTGGCAGTGTAGCTGGGGTTATTTTCTCTCACGTGAAATATTCAGTTAAACCAAGCTGGCTTTTCAGGCAGCATAAAATGGGATAATAATGTCCAAGATCCCTGACAATAATGTCAAATATCCCTGGTAATAATGTCCAAGCATAACAATGCTTTTCCAGATGAAGGGAATAAATTGCTCTGTGGCTCTGACATGCCTGGGAGGTGGTAAAGTAGGCATTGATTGCTGTAAAGGTGATTACCTGCCATATTAGGAGAACATTTCTAAGACAAGGACAGCAAAGGAATAGGACACATTACTCCAGGAGGGTTTGGGATCTCCATCATTGGTTTTTCTTAGGAATAAACTAGGGGGGAAAGTGCTGTTTATTAGTGTTCAAAAGGACATGAAAGCAAGAACTGCAACACTAACTAGGGGTTTTGTAAATTAAATTCTTAACGGACTTTATAATGTCTACAAAGTGAGCAATTATGGGCAATTACCTTACCAAAGTTTTCCTGGAATGAATAGGTTGCTGTTCCCATTGCTGGCTGTAAAATGGATTTTCATTTTCCTGGAAGCTGCAGTTGCAGCTTTAGGCACTGAGGAACCACTGGTGTGGAACACTTGGATAATTCATTCCCATGGCTTCCTGGAATGTTTTCTCATTTAAATTGTGGAATATTTGCCTTTTTTTTTGTTTGTTTGTTTATTTGGGCTCATTTAAAGTAGTTTTTCTCTGCCCTGGTGTTGTGCTGCTCTGTCCCGGTGCCACCTGGTGCAGGTCAGGGTTGGCTGGGGATTGGGGACCTGTCCTGTGCTCCCAAGGGTTTTAATCCTCCAGGAATGGCACTAATGGAGGGACTCTTCCAGAAGAGCTTTGGATTCAGAAAGAGTTCAGAGAAGTAATGCTCCTTTGGGGATTTTTTGCTAAATTCAGCTTTTCTCCTTTTGGAATTGTTTCTGGGATTCAGCTGGTTCTCCCTATGGCCTCCTCTCTAGGGGTGGGATTTGAGGAATGATGTTGGAAAGCAGCTGGTAAAAATCCTGGATTTTCTGTCATGGCTGGGGCCACTCCTCTGGTTCCTCACCTCCACATTCCTGGGGGCAGTTGAAAGCAGTTTTTATAGGACTTGTCTCCCAGCCTTTTGCATTTTCCTGGAATTTTCATTCCCCTACCATCAGAAATAAACTCTTCAACTCATGAGCAAGAGCAGCAGAAGTCAGGTTAAATCAACCAGATTATGGACAAGGATACAAAAAGTTGTTGGAATACTGTGGACACCAAAAAGAAATTTAGTTTGCTTGAAAATTTAACTCATGTGGAGTCTAACCAGTTAAATAACTCAAAAAATACCTCAAAAGAGGTGGAAATCAGGAGTGACCCAAGTCCTCAAGAAGCCATGAGTAAATTTACAAGGCTTTTTACCTTAAAATATTTTTTTTTCAGTTAATTTATGATGTTTTCCCCCCATCAACTGAGAGGTTCCCAATCTGCATAAATATGTTTTGGATTCTTTCTGGGACCTAAAGAGACCCCCTGAGCTGCCTCTGTTTCCTGAAATACTTCATCACATGTCATTCTCTTTGTTCAGTGCACCAACCCAGCTGTTTTATTGCTCTGTTAATCAAGTTCAGCTTCTTTTGGGCTTTAATATGAAGATAAATGCTTGAATCTGGTTTCTTATATTAAGTTGTGCCTGGCTTTAAAAATATATTGTGTAATGGGGGGAAAGAAGATACTTTTTTAAAACCAGTACACCAAACAGGTATTTGTTTACAATTGGATTTTCTTACTCTAGTGATATTTAATACATTTTTTGTCAAGAAGATGAGATTTTTAGGCCAGCAGTGAGTTTTTACCTTTTTTTATTTTACAGTTTTTTAGATTTTTAGTCACAGCATTTGTGCTTATTTAGGTTTCAACTGAAACAAGCACTTGCAGCGAGCTGAATTGGAGATTTAATGTCCCTCTGAATTTATAACAAAATGCTCTTTTTTCCCCTTGATGTTGTTGAAAGACCAAGGATCCACAGCTCCATCTCTTCCTGAACGACTACACCACGTTTTTCACTGTGACCCAGAGTGGCATCACCCGCTACCTCACCCTGCTGCAGCCCGTGGACAGGGAGGTCCAGCAGCTCTACACCTTCTCTGTAAGTTAAAAGAATACAACTCTGTCACATCCAAAAGCTGTTTATCTCCAGGTTTCATGGCAAAATTGAAAGGTCTGCTCGTTATTGGGGACACAGTTGTGGCAATTGTTATCCATAGGGTGTAAATTTCCATCAGACATCAGCGCTGCATCTTTTATTTTATTGCAAATGGAAAAATGATGATTCCTGACACAGAAATCTTGCTCAGACATAAAACAACGAGGCCAGAGATTAATAGAAACACAAATGGAAGGAGAATACAAGAAAACAATGCATAATCTCTGTCTCTCTGACAGGTATCCAGAGGTTTAGGTTGGATATTAGGAAAAATGTCTTCCCTAAAAGGGTTGCCAGCCCTGGCACAGCTGCCAGGGGAGTGGTGGAGCCACCATCCCTGGAGGTTTAAAAGATGTGAGGCTATGGCACTTGGGGACATAGGGCACTGGTGGCCTTGGCAGTGCTGGGGGAATGGTTGGACTCGATCTTGGAGATCTTGCCCAACCTAAAGGAATCTGTGGGCTCTTCTTTACAGTATAACTCAGGGCTCTTCTTTACAGTATAACTGCTGCAAAACATGAAAATATACTACAATAATTATAGGTAATATAATTCATTAATTATCACTAATTAACAACTAATTATAATTAATAGTTATAATTAATTCTCATTAAGTAATAGTAATAATAAATATTTCATTGTTTATTGTTAATACTAAATATAGATATAATGTTGCAATATTATATTAAAATATAGTTTGCTGCAAAAAAAACCTCTGCATTCATAGAGCTACAAGTAAATAAAATCCTCTGTCTTCTGCTTTGTTAACAAAATACTACTATGCCTTAAGGATGTTGTCTGGGGTCTTACCCCCAGAAAAATGTAATTTTTGCCTAATCTTTCTTATCCAATCAGCACAGTGTCCCAGTTCTTTGCTTATCAGCTGCCCAGAAGAGGGAGAGCAGTGAAGGATGAGTTGGTTGAGAGCAGCATTTTAGATTCCCCTACCAGTACCTTCTCTGTGACCCCAGGACTGGTGTCTGCTCCTCATCCCACAGCACAATCTAAGCCCTCTTTTTTTATTCCCAGCCTTGCTTTTCTCATTGCCTTTTCCCCCTCATCCTTGGAGCCAGAAACATCAGCCTTGTCTTGGGCTTTTTGTTTTATTTTTGTCTCAAAAAAAAAAAAAAATAGTGGATGGAAAGTACAGCCAGCAATATTAAAAAAAATAAAGAGGGGAAAAAAGCTTAAATGGATTTCATATTCCTTCAGATTGTGAGTGAACCCCTTAACAGCCCTACAATGATTTGGAAATAGGCTGTGGGCAAACCCAGTTCTTCTGCAGGGGTTCCCAGTCTGTGCCTCCCTATTTTCTGTCCATTTTCATTGGAAAGGAGAGCTCAGATTTCCTCTGTGGAATAAGAAGAGCCCCCAGCTCTGTAATTCCCACCTCAAAATATTGTCTAGGAGATCTGATGCCTTGAGAAGGCTGCCGTAGAACAGAGGCCAGCCAGAGTTAAAGAATAAAGCAGGGATTTATGAAAAGGCCTCCATGGATCCACCTTGGGCAGCACAAGAGCCCAGCCAGGGCTGCACCCAAGATGAACCAAAATGGTCACAAAATGCACGACTGGTCACGGGGTCTCTCACTTTGATCAGTTCTGCTCCATTTGCATGTTGGAGTTCATTGTCCAGTTACAGCTCCAGCCCATGCAGTCCCATCCTGCTTGTTTTTCTCTCTTCAGCCCACGTTGTTTGTGCTCTTGGGCTGAGATTTGGATCATTTGTGCTTGGTGCCCAGCTAGAGAAGGAATTGTTTTGTCTCCCTGCTCTGTGCAGAGAGCTCACCATCCCTTAATGTGAAGCTCAGACCCACACACTAAAGCAGCACAGAATCTGAAAAATAGAAAAGCTAAAACCTGAGGCATCAGGTTTAACAGAGCTCCTGGGTTTGGTGATACCCGTGTGAGACCCCATCAACTCAACAGCTCCCATCCCAGCCCTATCCCTGGGAAATTCCAAGTTATTCCCTCTCACTTCTGTACTGGAAGGGTTTGGATGTGTTTGCTTTGCTTTTGCTTTGAGTCTTGCATGTGCAGGCTCGAGCTCTGCTGAATCCTCCTGTAACTGTAAATGCAGAGAAACAAAATGCTGATTTTTGGGTTGTCAGGCTGTATTTTCTCCTGTTGGGGTTGGATTTCTCTTGGAATTGTGTTGAGAACGCACCATTAAAATACATTCCTGTCCTGCTTTTTCTGTCCCTCTGAAGATGACAGCTTCTGATGGAGTCCAGGAGAGTGTCCCAGTGACTGTCAACATCCTGGTGATCGATGCAAATGATAATTCCCCAACCTTCTCCAACATTTCCTACAATGTCAAGATCTATACGGATATGCAGCCTGGGGAAGGTGTAATAAAGGTAATTCCAGGGCTTTTATTACCTTTGTTAACTCACTTTTTGTTAGCAGTGCATGGCCTTGTTCATCTCAATTGGAAGTGCACTGAAACCAGCTGGAAATGAAGTTTGGGCATCTGCATCCACTTCATTAATTAATTATCTGTTCAAAATTGCTAATACTAAATTGTCAGGCCTGTCCTAGCTGTAGAGATGCAGCTCAGCAGCTTCCTCTGAGGTTCCACCAAAAAATTTCAGCTGAAAAATCTTGAAAGAAAAAGAAAATTCTCCTTTATTAGCAGGATATTGAGATAAAACATTCTGGGAGAACAGGTCAGCAGTGGAGTAGGATATAACCAGGAATGTTTTCCCATGCCAGAAAACCTGCTGGTTTTTTGCAAGTTTGTTTGTAAAGCAAATGAGCAATGAAAAATGGGTTGAACACAGGCCCAGGGAGAAGCAGTTTCAATTAAATTTTGCCAGCACTGATTTATGTTTTAGTGCAGGACTGGAGGTGAATCCTGGTGCCACTGAAATTAAAGGAAAAAGGCTGTTTTTGTGTAATTCTTCCAAGATCTCAGCCCTGCTCTGAGTGCTGCCAGTCTAGATGGATGAGAAGACAAGATGCCACTGGTGGCTTTCCAGAGTGGTTGAAGGCAGTGGGAATATTGGGAAAATAAAATTAATCAGCTGACTTAATATAAAATGCCATTTTCTGAACAGTCATCAGGAATTTATTTGAGTGTAGCAGTGCTCAGGAGATGGTTCAGAAAATGGAAAATGGCATTTTCTGTCCCTCCTATCCCTCTTGAGCAGTACTTGTGCCTTTGCATCTTCAGCTCTTCCTTTGTGGTAATTTGGGCCACAAGTGCCTAAAAACCATCAGGGACAGCCACAGGGGCATTTCCAGCAAGATTTGAGGGAAAGAGAAAAGTTTGAAGCATAGTTGAGTTCCTTGAAATGCTGCACAAGGCTGGGTGGAAACACAACAGCAAAGAAAAAACAAATAAACATGGGATGTTATGTCATGCCAGGGAGCATGAGGCAGAAAATGTTGTTAAATGGGATTTCTGGTGGGGAAAAAGAATGTTTTCTACTCAAAGTTGGCCTTGAGGATGCTCAGAGCTGCCTGAGGTGTGGTAATGGCATCTGGGATGAAGCAGAGCAGCTCTGGGCTTGTCTGAAGCTGCTGAAGTGTTTCTGTGCTCAGAGGGAAGGTGCTGCTCTCCAGCTCCTCAAACACATCCTGGTGTTGCAGCTGCAAACATATTCCAGGCCTGGGGGCTTTCACAGAGCAGGAGAACACATTTCTTTGGAAAACTGAGCCATGACAGGTTATTTGGGATAGGAATGATGGCGAAGTTGGGCCATTTAGCTCACCTCTGCTAAAACATTTAAATTCCAAGGTGTTCCCAAATCCATGCTTCTGTCTGCACAGTCAGCACATGGCTGCTTGCAGGGTTTCTGAGTTTATAATCTGGTCAGAGCGGGAAGGTAGAGAATTCTGGATGGTTTGGGAGAGGAGTTGTTTTTCAACTCATCCCACATTACCAGATGATCTGAGTTTCTCAATTACCCAGCTTAAAAATAAAAAAGCCAAAAGCTAAGGGTCAGGTCTTAGGATTTCAGAGGACTGGTGATGATGCCAGAAATAAAGAGGGCCCAGCACAGGAGGGACCTGGAGCTGCTGCAGAGAGCCCAGGGGAGGCACCAGCATGAGCAGAGGCATGGAGCAGCTCTGCTGGGAGGAAAGGCTGGCACAGCTGGCATTGCTCACCTGGAGAGGAGAAGCTTTGGGGGGACCAAATTGTAGCCTTGTGGGGCCTGAAGCTGCTCCAGCAGTACTGGAGAGGGACTGGGGACAAGGGATGGAGGGACAGGACACAGGGAGTGGATTCCCAGTGCCAGAGGGCAGGGATGGATGGGATATTGGGAAGGAATTGTTCCCTGGCAGGGTGGGCAGGCCCTGGAATGGATTTCCCAGAGCAGCTGTGGCTGCCCCTGGATCCCTGGCAGTGCCCAAGGCCAGGCTGGACAGGGCTTGGAGCAGCCTGGGACAGTGGAAGGTGTCCCTGCACATGGCAGGAGTGGCACTGGATGGGCTTTAAGGTCTCTTCCAATCCAAACACTTCCATGATTCCCTGATCAGGATTTTGGGCAGCTGCACTCTTTGGTAGGTTGCTCAGTCTTTGGATATAAAATAACTGTAAGTATGTATATATGTATATATATATGTGTGTGTGTATATATATATGTGTGTGTGTATATATATGTGTGTGTGTGTATATATATGTGTGTGTGTGTATATATATGTGTGTGTGTATATATATGTATATATATATATACACACTTCATATATTTAAAGGCTTTTCTCAAAGGCCAGACTGACCTTTCTGTCCCATTTTTTGAACCCTGACACAATGATTTTGAGGGGTGCTCATCTTATTGTCTCCATGAGGAGCAAAGTCACCTTTTACCCCACCCTCCATTCTGGGGCCATGATCCTTTGGGATTCTCTGCTGGCAGATTCTCATCTCTGACAGTTCCCAGAGGAAAATGAGTTCATAAAACCACTTTGTCTGATCAGAGAAAAGCAGGTTAGAAAAAGAACACTGACCTCAGAGTGTCTGGATAGTCTCATAACCATCTATAATAATCAGACTGATTTTCAGCCACTTGGCTTTTATTATCCTTAGGGTAATATTCTTACATCTCTTATATTTTTTTCCAGAGTCAGTTGCAGGAAAATGTACAAATAAAATGGACAAATAACCCCAGTTTGTGCTTTCTTGCTGCCTCATTTTGTGGGACGTTGTTTTGATTTTATTCCTGAAAATCGCCCCAAAGCATAATAGCTTTTAAGTTACTTGTGTTTGCTGTCTGGTACACTCTTAAAAAATAAAGGAAATTTAAAAATTCATAGGTTCTGCTTGAAAATAACCACAAGTGGCAGGCAAATATCTTCATTACAAGCAGAATTCAATTTTTCCCCCATTTTTTCCTTTCTGCCTGGATGATTGGACCAAGGACTTTTCTTTCTTTCCCTGTTGCCTTTCAGTGAAGTGACAAAAACAGGTTTTATTTTTATTTCAGTTGTCTCTTCTCAGTACTTGTGAAATTGTTTCAGGCCTTGGTTGAGGAGATTTAAGTTTCAATCTCTGTGTGTTTTGCTCTTTTCAGCCTGAAAATTTCTCATTTTTCCTTCTCCATTCATAGGTATTTTATTGTGCTCCCTGAGAGTTTCTCAATTGAGAAATCTATACTTTAAACCAGTTAAATGTGGTAAATAATAACTGTCAGTAGAAAGATTATTAACAGTAAACCTAGTAAAGTACTTAATTCCATCTTTTTTATGTTATTATATTTTTGCTGCCCAGTTTCCCATTTTTTCCCTGCTGTGACTCAGATATTGAAATGAGTTACACATTGATGGGTGGAGTTTGCAGCAGCGGTGCAACAAAATTTCATCTCAATAATTTAAATCCACTGGTTTTTTTTAGACATCCCTCGTTTTTATATTCAGGATGCAGGGAATAGGAAATATTGAGTAGGAAAATGAGAGAGCTGGGAAGGGACAGAGGGTGGCAGAAAGTATTATTCACCTAAATCTTGATCCATGAGGAGTTTTTTTGTATTTTGTCTTTACAGGAAAACTTGTGGACTGGCCATAAATGTAATTCATGGAATCATGGGATGTTTTGGGTGGGAAGGGGCCTTAAAGCCCATCCAGTGCCACCCCTGCCATGGCCAGGGACACCTACCACTGTCCCAGGCTGCTCCAAGCCCTGTCCAGCCTGGCCTTGGGCACTGCCAGGGATCCAGGGGCAGCCCCAGCTGCTCTGGGCACCCTGTGCCAGGGCCTGCCCACCATCCCTGGGAACAATTCCTTCCCAATATCCCATCCATCCCTGCCCCCTGGCACTGGGAAGCCATTCCCTGTGTCCTGCCACTCCATCCCTTGTACAGAATCTCCCTCAATCTTTCCTGTAGCTCTTTCAGGTCCTGGAAGGTCACAGTCAGGTCACCCCAAAGTTTTTCTTCCCCAGGCTGAAAAATCCCAGTTTTGTTCTTCTTACATCCTACCTCAAATTATCCACATATCTTAATTTCTGCCTAATTTCCTGGTTCAGTGGTGTGACTCAGGTTCAAGGGCTCTCTTCCATGAACCTTTAAATCATTCCCCGATTTAAAATGGAGAATAAAATACACAGGGGATCAGTGCCCTGTTCCCCTCTGAAGCAATTTTGTCTGATAGCACCAGTACAAACTAATTTTTAAGGTCCTGCTCCAGCTTAGCACAAGTTCTTGATTTACAGCTCTTAAACGTGCATTGTGCCATAAAAGAGCAGGACAGTTAACTGGAAATCTGGAGATTATGGAATATCCGCAGCTGCAAGGGATCCACAGGGGTCATGGATCCATCTTGGCCCGTGAGGATATTTTTTTTTGTTTTGTCTTTCAGGAAAACTTGTGGACTGGCCTTAAATGTAATTCATGGAATTACATTTACATTGTAGAGAATGTAAATTCAGGGAATTACAATTACATTACATTTACATTCCAACCCCTGTTCCTGCCCAGGCACCCCAACAATCCCACCCTGTGCACCCCTGGGAATGTTGTCCAAACCCTCCTTGAGCAGCCTTGGGGCTGTGACCTGTTCCATGCCTGACCACTCCTGAACGTTTCCCTAAAACAATCCTCACAGAAGTCATCTCCAAACCCCACTTCATCTTTTATTTACGTGTTTATTTGCAACCTTTTGCCTTCTGCCTGCCAGGTAATTAATTCCCATCTCCAAAGCAAACCTGATTAGCAGAGAGAGAAAACAAATCTGGGCTTTGTTTGCAGTGCTCAGCAGACTCAAGGAAAAAAAAAAAATGGACTGAGGCTTGATGGAATGTCTGAAGGAGATAATGAAAAAGTATTTTAACCTACTCAGAGATCATTATGTGGGGTTGACTCAAGCTCAGGGATATCTCCATAACAATCCTGGAGTTTTTCCATCACACTGAATCTGGTGAAAGCTGCTGGGAATGTTGGTCATCGCTTTATCTGTTCAGGGCCAGGTGACCCTAAGTGTTGCTCTGAGACAGGTTCCAAGTCAAACACTGAAGCCCTTTTTCCTCCACTAATGAAGTGAGTCTGAGAAGGGTTTATATCATAACCAAGACGTGTCTTTGTAAGCTTAAGGCCATCCTTTTCCTACCAAGAAAATCACTGCTAAACTTCCTTTCCCTCCCAGCAAAACCACTCCTGAATCTTCTTTCCCTCCCAAGAAAACCACTTCTAAGTCTCCTTTTTTCCCCCAAGAAAATTATTCCTAAACCTCCTTTTCCTCCCCAGATAAGCAATCCTAAATCTCCTTTTCCTCATAAGAAAACCACTTCTTGCTGCAGCAGAATCCACACCTATTTTGCCAAACTTTTAGTACATTAAATGTTGATGCAATGGAGCTTGATCCTGCTGGATGAAAATTTCTTAACAGAGTAAAAGAAATCTTGTTTTGTTCATCTCCCTTTACATTTTAGCCCGTTTCTTAAATCTTGTTAACTATGGAGCTCTATCGGGCTGGGACAGCTGGAGATGGAATTTCTGGAATCATATAATATGGCAGCAGTTAAACTTTAATTCTATTTAATCCCAGGTTGGATTCTTGGTTTTGCCCCCAAAATGTTTTTCAAATTACTTATCTTTCCAAGCATTTGTAGTTTTAATTAACCTCCTTAATCTCTGCGCTTGTGTAGTTAATTAATTTTCCTTTTTCATGTCGTCACAGTAAAATCTGGCCTGGATCCAAATCCTGCCATTAAATCCTCAGGACCCTGTATTTTGCATAAAGGCTTTATTTATCTTTTTTTGTGTGTGTGTCTGTTACTTTTGAAGTTGAGCAGACAAGGTTTTTACAGCTCTGTCACTTGGGTGGATAATTATTCTCTGCAAGGTTTATTAACACACCCAGGTATGTATAGAAGCTATAGAAGGAGTGATTAAATTGTAGTGTTCATAGCATGGCTCCCTCAGAATTCCAGAATAAATTAGAGCATGAGGTAGATTTAAAAAAAAAAGCCCACACAAATATTAATTTGTTTTTTTTAAATTTTTAAGAGGAGATGACCTCTGTTCCATGATTTTTGGGGCATTTCAAGGATTTATCCTATGTTCACTATACAACGTGTCCCAAAATGCTATAGGAGATGAATTAAGATTTGTTTTTAAAGCTGTTGTAGGCTTAGTTCTTGGTTTGCAGAATATTTATGACTTCCTAAATGAAATTTTGTGTTTCATTAAGCCTTTGTGCACGAAGGATCAAGATTATCTTAGAAACCAGTAGAAACCCTGAGTTTTTCTCTGGAAGTGTCCAAGGTCAGGCTGGATGGGCCTCTGAGCAGCCTGGTCTAGTGGACGGTGTCCCTGCCCATGGAAATGGATGAGCTTTAAGGTCCCTTCCAACCCAAACCATTCCATAATTCCATTAATTCCTCCCCTTGGTGCTCAATGTTGTATACAAATGGGATTAACTCAGATATTGCAACTCTGGGGTTTATTATTGTTTAATTGGCAAGGTTTGGTTTCTGCTCTTCTGAATCTTCAGCCATCCTTGGTCACAGGAGTTTTGATGGTTCCAGGTGGCGGTTTGGCAGTTTTAGATGGTGTTTTGCAGCTGTAGGTGGTGTTTTGGCACCTTTCGGTGTTTCTTTGGCAGTTTTGGGTGGTGGTTGGCAGCTTTACATGGCGATTTGGCAGTTTTGGGTGCTGGTTTGGCAGCCTTGGGTGGTGCTGTGGGAGGCTGTGAGCTGCTGAAGTTGATGTGATGCTGCACTGATTGGTAGATGGTTTTCTATCATAGCATGGCAGGGCCATCAGGGAGTTCCTGTCCCTGACTCCAGGTGTCACAAGGTGACAAGAGGGGCCCAGAGGCAGAAGCTGAGGCTGCTGTTTGGCTGGCAGGAACTGACTGTTTATCTGCTGCTTGGCTGGCCTTGCCTCAGGGACTGGCTGTTGATCCTGTCCTTGGCCTCGCAGTTGGTGCTGAGGTTTTCCATCACTGCTGACATCGAGCATTCCCATCCTCCATCCCTGCTGCCCCAGGGCAGGAGTGTTTGTGTCAGAAAAGCCAAGGCAGAGACCTTTGAATTTTCATCCTCATATTGGGATCCCTGCAGGCATCCTTCCAGAGGCTGGGATTACTTTGGACATCCCAGGAAAGCTCTGCTGCCACCCCTGCTGGTGCCCTTTCCCATTCCCCACCTCCCACTGCTCGCCTGGAGCTGAGAGCAGCAGAGAACCCCATGGTGCCATCATTCCCTGTAACTTCCACTGCCAGCTGGATGCCCAGCTGGATGCTGTGGCCTCCTGGATGTTCCAGTGCTGCTCAGACCAATTTATGTCATTCCTGGTGCTGTTTGAGGGAGTGTTGTCCTACAGAATGAAAAGGCAGTTGAGGAACCTGTGTGTCAGCAAAACGACTCCTAAAGGAGGAAGAGACAACAAGGCCAGGTTGAACAGGGCTTGGAACAACCTGGGACAGTGGAAGGTGTCCATGCCCATGGCAGGGGGTGAAATGGGATGAGCTCTAAGGCCCCTTCCAGCCAAAACCACTCTGGGATTTTCTTCCATGATTCACTAAAAGAAAATATATTCCCTGGGCTCTAATTCCTGGCCAAGTGTGTGTTTGATTTAGCGTGGCTCACTACAGAAACAGGATAAATTCTCTGCCTTTCCCAGGGGGAAGAGAAGAACCCCCTCATTTCATTATGTTCACCATTGGAATTTGGGTCTAATACCAGGATTTAGATTTTTCTCAAGGGATTTAAAGAAAACATGGCGCTTGGGAACATGGGTTAGTGGTGGCATTTGCAGTGCTGGGTTAACAGTTGGACTTGACCACCTTAGAGGGCTTTCCCCACCTGAATGATTCCATGATTCCAAGTGGGTATCCATACGGGAACAGCTGCCATTTCCCTTCCACTTGGCTGCCACAGCCATAGGTGCATATGAACACAAACATTGCTTTCCAGCTCTCCACAAAGAGGGCTTGGAATGCCAGGCCTGGACGTGAGACTTCTGGCACTACCAGGGCTGTCACCTGGAAAAGTGGAGAAAAGGATGGGAAATAAATAAGTACAAGCCTCTCATTACTATTAAAAGACAAAAGATGTCAAAGAAGACAAAAAATGTCTTCTTTTTCCATGTGCTTTTATAGAAAGTCTTATATATTCCAACCCACAGGGAATAAGCTCAGTCTAAATAACTTAACTAATCTGTATCTTAAAACAATTGGCTTGCAGTCTTTAGCAAGCAGTTTTTCTCTGCTTCATGATGTTTTTACACCTGTTACTGTTCATTTCAGCTGTATCTTTGTTACAAATTCCTGTGTGGGTTCCAGATGCTGGAGCTCCCCTCTCCTCCTCTGGAATCACCTTCCCAGAGCCTGTGGAAGTGTTCCCCTGCTGACCCTGTGGTTTTGCCTTGCAGCTGACGGCCGTGGATGCAGATGAGGGAGCCAACGGGCAGATAGTGTACGAAATCCTGGCTGGGGATCAGGGGGACTTCACCATCAACGAGCACACGGGCCTGATCACCATCGCTCCGGGGGTGCGGCTGGCCGTGGGGCGCTCCTACGCCCTCACCGTCAGAGCATCTGACAGTGCCCCCCCTGCGCAGAGGAGGTAATTAATGCATCCCCTAATTACTCCAGCAGTAACACCTGTGCCACACCCCACAGCCCCATGTCTCTAGTCCACGCCTCTGTTCTGGAAAAGTGGCACACAGAGCAGAATTCTTGCCCTTTGTGTGTGGGATTCACCCTCTCTGAACCTGGGCAAAGTAGAGGAAAGAATGATCAAAACAATTCTTATCTCATTTGCTGCTTCTGTGTTGTGCCAAAGTGGAATGCAATGTGGAGATTGTTTACCCGAAGTGATGGTGGCTTGTTTCCTTGGCCTATCAGGGCCAAGTGTGTGTGTGTGTGTGTGTGTGGGGACTGTCGGCTGACAGTCACGAGATTCTGTGCACTTGAGTGCCTGGCAGATTCAGTTTAGATTTAATGTAATATAGTATAGAATAATATAGTATAATGAAGTAATCAATTAGCCTTCTGATACCAGTGGAGTCCTCCTCATCATTCTTCACGGACGTTGGGCAAAAACATCACCGATATTTGTGGTCTTTAGTGATGTTTCCCTTACAGCACTGGGTTTTCATGATTCCATTTGCTCGCCATGGTCTGTTGTTTAAAAGTTCCCATTTGCACTGTCACTGTGCATGTCTGTTCACTTATTGAGGTGAAGGGGTGGAAAGAAGAAAGCAAGTGAGAAGGGAGATGCTTTTTGTTCAGAAAATGCAGAAAGGATCCCAAAGAATGGGGTTGCTGAGCTGGAGAGCCTCTCCAGGTGTAGGGTGTGCAGTGTCCCCACTAAGACCAAAATTCCTAAGGGTAGAATTATCTCTGTTGTACCCCAGCTGAAAAAGAAGAGCAGACTGCAAATTTAGGATTTAGGCAGGGAGGGGAACACCATCATCTTTAAGGTCCCTTTTTTACCCAAACCATTCTGTGATCTATATGCTCAAAAACCAGCAAAGGTATCAAGCCCTGCTTACCTGTTTCTGTGGATTTTGTGTTCTAAATGTGCCAAAATGTCATTTCACAAAGGTGAGGAGGGAACAAAAAAATGTCTCTTGTGTTCTGGGTCTGGTATTGATAATGTGACAACCTCCTTGTCCAAAGAGCATGAAGGGAGGAACAGGAGGTTCCAGCATTCAAACCTCCCACAACAGTAAAGTGAAAACCTCTTCTTCAAATGGGAAATGTAAGAAGGAAATGAAATTCAAGACTAGGATTTCAGTAACTGGATTTTCCTCAGGACCTGTTGCTTCTATCATGTCTCCAAGAAAGCAGTTCATGCTGTTGTGCACATATTTTATAATTACTGTCCATTCAACTTGTTAAGTTGTTCATAAAATTAACATCTGGTAGCAGTCCCTTGGCTGAATTTCACTGCCTTTTTCCACCTGCTTGCTTTTTTGATAAACCCTCTCGAGCTGGTAGCGGGCTGCTGGTTGTGCTGAGGAGAAGACTGAGGACAATTACGCATTTATTTTGTGTAGTGCTTCAGAGAGAAGGCCAAAAATCAGTAATTCCCCTTCAGAGAGTCTGAGATCCCCATGGTGTGGCTCCACACTACAGCTCTGATTGCCATCAGCTCCTTTTGTGCTGGAGAAATCTTTGTGCTGCCTAAACACATGTATTTCTGAGGATGGATGTTGGGAGCCTGTGCTTCTTCCTCTGACAATGCCTTCGAGGCAAATAAGAAGTGGAAAGCTTTGCCAGGATAACCAAAGTCACCTGGAAAGTAGCTGGTTTTCAGTCACCTCCCTTGCTTATGCACAAAGCAAAACCCAGGCACTGACCAGGCTCAGGAATTGTAGCTCTGCAGCCTTTGTGAACACAAACTTCAATAGGAATTTGGAATTCTGTGTAGGTTTGTTGGGGCTTTTTTTGCATGGAATGATATTTAAAAATGTTGGTGAGTTGGGACTGTGTCCCAGCTGAGATTTGGGGTTTGATTGTTATTAATTATAATTATTCATATAAGTTATTGAGATATCATGGAATTGTTAAGGTTGGAAAAGACCTCCAAGATCATGAAGTTCAACCTTGTCAACTAAACCACAGCAATTGCCACATCCAGTTGTTTCTTGAAATCTTCCAGGGCTGGAGATTTCACCGTTTCCTTGCACAGCCCACTCCTATATTGAAGCACAACAATTTCTATTTTTGGGAAAAAAAAAAAAAGGCAATATTTGTAAAATCAAACAATTTCAGGTCAGACTTTAAGCTTTTCACAATCCCTCAGATTCCTGGGCAGGGGATTCATATCACTTGGGGATGCAGGGTTCTGCTGGATCAAGTCAAGATAGGTTGGTCCACATGGATGGAAATCCATTCATCCTGGATTTTGTAATTGCCCAGAGCAGCTGTGGCTGCCCCTGGATCCCTGGCAGTGCCCAAGGCCAGGCTGGATGGGGCTTGGAGCAGTCTGGGACAGTGGCAGGTGTCCCTGCCCATGGCAGGGGTGGCACTGGGTGAATTTAAGGTCCTTTCCAACCCAAACCATTCCATGATTCCATTTGGAGATGATTTAAGCAGAGATGGGGGTGCAGTTGACTTTGAATCAGCTGGTGGGGCACAAAAGCTGTTTTTCCATGCTGGAGTGATTTTGGGAGCTCTCTGCAATTCCCAGATGCTGTACTGCTCTCTGTGTATTCACCTGCAAACACCAGCTGCAGTGCTTGGCTCAGCTCCATCTCCTTCCCCTTCCCATGCCAAAGGAGACTTTGGCAGTTCCTTAACAGGGCTATAACCCACGCAAAAGACATGAGGGAAAAATGCAAGGTGTTAATAAAAAATTGGATTGGAATTGCAAAAAAAGCCATTTAATATCAGAGTGCTTTTAGTTTGCGGACCATTAGTGCTTTACTCCTGTGGTTTTGCCTTAAATATTTGAAGAAAATTTGCTACCTATTCCTTGAATCCCAGCATGGTTTGGGCTGGGAGAGACCTTAAAGCCCTTCCAGCCCAGGGCAGGGTCATCTTCCACTGTCCCAGGCTGCTCCAAGCCCCAGTGTCCAACCTGGCCTTGGACACTGCCAGGGATCCAGGGGCAGCCCCAGCTGCTCTGGGCACCCTGTGCCAGGGCCTGCCCACCCTCCCAGGGAACAATTCCTTCCCAATATCCCATCCATCCCTGCCCTCTGGCAGTGGGAAGCCATTCCCTGTGCTGGCACTGAATCCTGTCACTGTGTGTGTGGATGTGCCCTGAGGGGCAGAGTCCCTTCCCTGGGGATGCAGTTTGTCCTTCTGGAGAGCAGTTTCTTATCCTGGAGCATGGCCAGGGGGTATGTGACAGTCCCCAACAAGGACTCAACAGGCTCTCAGCCCTGGTGTTGCTCTGCCCAGCTCCATCAATGACCCAGACCTCCAAAACCTGCTGGGAAAGGGCAGTGGGAAGCACCAACAGCACAGTGATGACTCTGCTCAGCCACAATTTTGGGCAGCTAATTAAGAATATTGATCAATAATGTGTTGTTTTTATATTCAATGAGCTCTCTCAGTTAATGCAGCAGCTGTTTTAATAATAAATGTCTGGTAATTTTGGGTAGGACCCTCTAAAAAAGCTCTGGAGTTTGCTAGCCCTGCAAGAAGCAGCTCTTTGGGCTCATGATTTTTTTCTTCTCTCTCCCTCTTCCTGCCCCACTTTCAAAAAAAACTGGGACAAATCCCTTTGTTTTCTTTCCTGCAGGTCTAAAACCTGAGATTTATCAACATAAATCCAAGGATTTATGAGGGGAAAAGCTCCACCTGCAGCACAGCACTTGCTCTTCTCAGGGGTTTGTTCTGGGGTGGGGATGCTGTGCTGACATCAAGGAGGGGAGGCAGGTGGGATAATGGAGCAGAGAGGCAAGAGGAAGATCACTTGAAGTCAGATTTTTAATCTCCCATCTCCAGGGGGACTCCTCGCTCCCTTTCTCAAGTTGAAGCTGTTTGATATCAAGTGGGCTTACAGGATGGTCTGTGCAGGGTCCTCAGAGTCCCAAAGAACCTTCAGTATTCCACCTGGAATGCTGTTTGCTGTCTGTTTGGGACAGGGATTCAGTGCAGCTGAAGGGTTTGCAGCCTCCTGCATTGCCACTGCTCTGAAATGGGATGTGTTGCTCTGAAGTGGGGATTGCTGACCCGCAGCATTGCAGCAGAGCTGTGTGCTTCTCTCCTCCCAGCATTTCCCTCTCTGCCAGCATTCCCTGCTCCCCCTTCTCCAAGCAAAGGAAGCAAGCTGGCTGCCAGCAGGGATGCTCCAGGGGTGGCTGCTGTGTGTGGCAGGAGCAGTTCCCTGTTGTATTTGCAGGGTTGCCCCGAGGCAGGAAGGCAGGAATGATGAATCTGACTCCATGTTCTCAGAAGGCTAATTTATTACTTTATGATACTGTATTATATTAAAGAATGCAATACTAACTACACTAAAGAATACAAAAAAGGATACCTACTAACTGCTCAAAAGCTAACAATGAAAACTTGTGACTCTTTCCAGAGTCCTGACACAGCTTGGCTCCAATTAGCCAAAGAGTCAAAACAGCTCCCAGCAGAATCCAATGAAACAATCACCTGTGGGTGAACAACCTCCAAGCACAGTCCAGACAAGCACAACACAGGAGAAGCAAATGAGATAGGAATTGTTTTCCCGTTCTCTGAGGCTTCTTTCTACCTTTCAGCTTCCCAGGAGAAAAATCTTGGGTGAAGGGATTTTTTCAGAGAATGTGAATGCCACAGTTCCCAACCTGGAGTTTGAGCTGCTCCCACAGAGGACACAGCACACTGGGAGCTGTTTGTTTGTGGAGCATGCACTGATATCTCACTGCTCTGTTTTTGAAAAAACGCCACTTTGGGCTGCTTTGAGGGAAATTATTGAGCTTTTCTTCCTGTTCAGAGTTCCTCTACAACTCCCTGAAAGGTGGCTGTGCTCAGGTGGGGTTGGTCTCTTTCTCCAGACAGCACTGACAGAACCAGAGCACACAGTCTCAAGCTGCATCAAGGGAAATATAGGCTGGATATTAGGAAACAGTTTTTTTACAGAAAGGGTGATAAAGAACTGGAATGTTCTGCCCAGGGAGGTGGAGGAGTCACTATCCTTGGATGTGTTTGAAAACAGACTGGATGTGGCACTGCAGGGTTTAGTTGAGGTGTTGGGGCTGGATTGCACTTGAGGATCTTGGGGGGGTCTCTTCCAACCCAGTGATTCTGTGAATTCTGTGAATGTGGCAGCCTGCTTTCCTTTTGATCCAGAAGTAAAAATATGTCCTGAAGCTTTTAGAGGAGCAAAGGGAGGCTGTTAGAGCTCGAGAACACCCTGTGTGTACATCGGCCACTGTGAGTTGCCTTGTGGATTGGATTTATTGATTCTGACTGGATTTTCCCCCCTTGCACTGCAGGAGCTCCATCACCACTGTTTATATTGAGGTGCTGCCTCCCAACAACCAGAGCCCCCCGCGCTTCCCCCAGCTGATGTACAGCCTGGAAGTCAGCGAGGCCATGAGGATCGGCGCTGTCCTGTTAAACCTGCAGGTACACAGGCTTCCCTGGCCCTCCCTGAGCCTGCTGAAATCCTCTTCACCTTCCTGCCCTCTGTGCCTTGCCGTGCACAAGCCAGTCCTTTCATCCAGGGGAAAAAAGGGGCAGTTCAAAGGGACTGAAAATTGGTTTGTTTTGATCAGCAGCCCCTTTTACGTGGACTGTAGAGAAAAAGGGCTCTCTTGGCTATTTCTGTTACTTCTTTGTTTGATTTAAATATCGTAAAAGATGCTGTAGGCTGCAAATGGCACTGCCCAGAGAAGCTGTGGCTGCCCCTGCATCCCTGGAAGTGTCCAAGGCCAGGCTGGATGTGATTTGGAGCAACCTGGGGTAGTGGAAGGTGTTCCTGCCCATGGCAGAGGGTGGAACAAGTTGATCTTCAAAGTCCCTTCCAATCCAAACCATTCTGGGATTCTGTGATAATTATACTAGAAAAAATTCTATGAGTGGCTGGGAACTTGAAAGGCCTGTGATTTATTGTGTTAGAATGTCTCTCTGTATTTGCCAGCAGATCAGAGGAGCTTCAGCACCTCATTCATGGGGAATTTCAGCAAGAGTTTTGGCAATTTGCTTTCTCCAGCCTGTTGTTTTTGAAAAATGCCCGAAGATATTTCTACCCCTTGGTGTGTGTAACAGCCGGCTGAGAGGGAGCAGAGATCCCAGTGCTGCCATGCCCAGGATTAGTGGGACCTTGTGCCCTGGGATCAGGGATCATGCAACAGCTTCTGGCCAGGTCCAGGAGCAGGAGCATCCCTCATCCTTGCACCAGGACCAGACCTCCCCTTGTTGCACTAATAGATAAAAAACAGTTCTCTCTTCACTTATTTTCTGTTCCTTATCTACTGCATTGTATTCTGCCCAAAAACCAGCTCTGCAAAATAGGGAAATAAATGGCAACTCTTTATTGAGGGTTTTTTTTTTTTTTGAGGGATCAGAAACTTACTTAATGCTGTGTTTAGCAGTAGTGAAATAAAGGAGCTCTAATTAACTCACTGAAGCAGGTGGATGGGAAAGCTCCTGCTAAAACGGTTTCCTGCTGAAAGGCTGGGATTATTCTGGCTGGTTAAGCTCATACAGTCACCTGTGCTGAGGGAGGCTGACTAATTTAGCTCAGTGCTGCCAATTAACTCCTGGTACATTTGTGGTGCCTGCAGGGAGGGAGGAGTGGAAGGGCCAGGCTGTTCAGGAGCCTTCTCCTCCCCGGTGAGAGACACTTGGGGTTGGAAGCCCCAAAGAGGAACAGGAGCCAGGAACATGCTGAGAAACAGAAACATTTGTGTTTCCTTGACAGGTGTTGGAATCTGTGGCTGAGGGCCTGAGGGATCTTTGGAGGCAGAAAAAAAAACCTCTTGGCATGTTTTAGAATTGGAGGATTTGATGGGATTTAAATATGGTTGGAAAGTGAAGCTCCAGTGGAATAACCTGCTTTAATGTTTCACTAAACCCCAAGCAGCCCATTCTGGGCTGGCCCTGCTGAGGGACCCTGAGGGCTGTGTCCAGCTCTGGCCCTCCTGGCCAGAGAGCCCTGGAGGGGCTGGAGCGTGGCCAGGGAAGGGAACGGAGCTGGGGAAGGGGCTGGAGCCCCAGGAGGGGCTGAGGGAGCTGGGGAAGGGGCTCAGCCTGGAGAAAAGGAGGCTCAGGGGGGACCTTGTGGCTCTGCACAACTCCCTGCCAGGAGGGGACAGCCAGGGGGGGTCGGGCTGTGCTGCCAGGGAACAGGGACAGGACAAGGGGAAAGGGCCTCAAGCTGGGCCAGGGCAGGCTCAGCTTGGCCAGCAGCAGGAATTTCTGCATGGAAAGGGTGCTCAGGCCTTGGCAGGGGCTGCCCAGGGAGCTTTGCAGTGCCCATGCCTGGAGGTGTCCCAGGAAGGGCTGGAGGTGGCACTCAGTGCTCTGGGCTGGGGACAAGGTGGGCATTGGGCACAGCTGGGACTCCAGGGGCTGGCAGGGATTTTCCAGCCTCAATCATTCTGGAATTGTGTGAACCAAATCAGTCCTGCAGAACGTGGCAAAGGTGTCTCTGCCTTAGGTTGTGCACAAATGAATATCACCAGGCCTCAAATATTGAACAAGTGTTTTCATGTGTAAATTTTCACAATGATGTTTGTTTTCCTGTGTCTTATCAATTCAATCAATGTTTGGGCTGGTGCAGGTTTAGAAATTATGCTTTTATGTCTCCCTGTTAGTAGTAACTTGGTCGTTCTGCATACAGCAGGAGGGTTACAAAATCCTGTAGAGAGCCAGCAAAACTTTTCAGGTATTCCCAAATTATCAAATCTGATCATCTGCAAAACATTAGGGTCAGTAACAATGCAAATGTAGCTGCTTTAAATTTGCCCTTTAGACTTTAGAAAAATAAAATTCTTTTTTTTCTTGTTCATTAAAACTTCTCATGCTGATGATGGAGGGCTTTATTTCTTTCTTATCCCCTTATTTATTTTCTAATGCACCCGGCTGGTCTTGACTGGTGTTTTAATTAACAACATTTGAGATTAATGCAATATTAAATGATCTCCACTGCATTAATTTGTAAATAAACCTCAGAGTTTATATGCATGCCTGGGAGGCGTTTATGGCTTCATGTTCTGCCAGCCATTATTAATTAAAATATGCAAATGCTGTCATTTTTCTGGGAGCCTGCAGAACAAATAGGGCTGTTACCAGGGTCCAGTTGTGTGCTGAACAAGGAGCTAACATGGAATTGTTGTGTGCAATTTATGGAACCACTCTATGCCATTGATCTGGAAAGAAATCAGGAATAGGTTGCTCTTCTCCCTTGCCCTCAGTGGTTTTTTTCTGTACACAAGAACTTTGTGTTCTTTGCTTTTAAAAAAAGCAGGAGTTTTTAAAAGATTTTTTAAGATTTTCTGCGGGAACAAGGGGGAAATGAAATCAACAACAGCCAGTCTTTGATTTTGTAGCTTCCTGAGAGCCCCCTGACTTGCTATGAGAGAATGCAGACCATAATGATACCCCTGAGACAACTTAATGTGAAGGGAGGGCAGGATGCCCTGTGGGGAAGGTAAAAGGAGGACAAAAGGCTAGAGACAGGAGGAGCCATGGGATTCTGGTGATTCAGGATCAAGGACAGTGCTCAGAGATGCCAGCTCCTCACATGGTCTGCCTCCAGTGCTTGCAGCATTTTGTGTTCTTGGCTCAGATCCTGACTGTTCATATCCTCAGGCCAAGGAGATCCAAATTCCACCCACGCCTCCTGTCACTCAGTGCCACCCATGGAATTTATAAACAATTTTCCCAGTTTTCCCAGTCTGTCATCGATGTTTGGATGGGAATATTGATCAGTGCTGGGAGTGCTGTACACACCCATGCAGAGCTGAGTCAGTACTAGCACCACCCACTGCTGCCTGGCCTTCGTTTTGATGATGGGTTTAATTCTTGCTTAATCCCACCCTCCACTTGGGGACTATTGTTGGAACTCCTTTGGGAAAACATCCCAACAAACAGTAGGAAAAGCCTTCACCATGGCTCAGCTACTTTATTGAGCCACAGTTTCTGCCGTTTCTGTTCAGGAGACTTGTTATCCTGTTGGAAAATCAAATTAAATTGCTTCAGCATCCTTTTGTGCTGGAGAAATTCAGTTCTTTGTTATCCATCTGCATATTGGAATTGCAGGGAACTTACAAATAATTTGGGTATTTGTGGGTTTCTGGGAATTGCACTCCACCTGCCTGGTGTGTGATTTCCTGGCTCATTCTTTCATGAAGGACAGACCTTGGGTTTGCCCTTCAGCATTTTAGTTCTCTGAGAGTGCCCAGAAAAAAATCTCTGATGGTTTTGAGATTGCTGCAGCCCTTCTATACACCAGGATGGACTTTACCAGGCTTGAATTCCAGCAGCTGACTCAAAGATGCTCTGTTTATGAACATCTTCTCTGCCTGACTCTTGCCCAGCTCTCAGCTGAAGTTTTACCCCAGTTAATTTAGTTTGGAGCTGGAACAGGGGCAGTTTTACCTCTCTGAACTTCTCAACATTGTCCCTTCTGCTTTTCAAACCACTCCTCAGGTTCCTTCTTAACTTAAACTTAAGTTCTTCTGTAACTTAAACATTTCTTTGTTATCCTTTGTGTTCTCTCCTGTTTCTATTCCAGTTTTGCCTTGACTTCTTCTGGCTGTGTCCCCATCCAGTTTTTCTTGCTCTTTCTTTGTGCTGATCCCTCCCATCTGACTAAGCCCCTGTTTTTTATTTGGCTTAGCCAAATTGTTTTCTTACTGCGTTCCCTTCTCTGCCATTTAAATGGTTTGTGCTTCTGTTCTTAATTTTGGGGGGGTGTTTGAGTTGGGTGTTTTATTATTTTTCTTGGGTTTTTATCTCTAAAACTGCTTTGTAGGTGGTAAGCTCAAAGCTACACAGCTTTTGATTGTGGTCCACAGCAACAACTTGACAGGAGCAAGAGGTGGGGTTGGCCTCTTCTCTTCTAGACCAGAGGAAATGGCCTCAGGTGGCACCAGGAGAGACATCAAAAGTAGTTTATTCAACTTTTAAATGATTTTTTTTTCACCTAATAGGTGGAGTGTCCTCATTTCGGTGCCATTATTGCCTGTTCTTAAAGGCCTTACCCTGATCTTCAACCCCCAAAAAGCAAATTATTGTGGAGGGGGAGTACTGCAGTCAGAACTCACTGGAGCATCAGCCAAAGATTGGGATTCTAATAAAATAACAGAGAGAGGGATCTTGATAAGAAATGGAAATGAAGAATGGGAAGAAAGGAAACTGAAATTCAGCCTAATCAGTGTGGAACTACAGAAAAATAGAAGTAAATGATTAAAGCCTGAATTTCATACTCATGCTGCTGGATGTAGCTGTATTTTGATAATTAGATAATTACTAATAATTAATAGTAATTATTATTCTGCATTCAGGATATTGTCATTTCTGTGCAGCATAGGAATTCTGATGTGCTCCAGCTTTATCTTGAGTGGCCCATCAATAACCAGAGATGCCTTAGAAACAGGGATTGGTGTCATCCCTGTGGGAAACTTTCCTAAAACCTAATTCCCTAGTTTCTGCATAGAAGGGAAGAGAAGAAATCTTTGCCATTGACTGAATTTTATCCTCTTTTTTCCTTCCCTAAAGGCTTTCGATAGAGAGGGCGACCCCATCAAATACCTCATTCAGAATGGAGATCCTCAGCAAGTTTTTAATCTCTCTCAGAGGTAAGTGGGAAACCCTTGGAAAACAGACTTGGAACTTGTCAGCCCAGGGAATGGAGAAGCTGAGAGAAAAGGTTAAGACACCTTCAGTTGCTCCTTGGAAGGGCTGTCCAAGCCATTAATGAGAGCTCTGTGAGCCAAATCCCACTCTGGGCTTTGTCACTGGCCACTGTTTATTTATTTTAAACACTTTAGGTAAGAGAAACCCACTGAGGTGGAAAGATTCCATTTAAAAGAGTGGCCAGGGATTAATTAAAACCCTTTTACCTGTCAGCTCCTGACTAATGGCAGGGACAATTTTTGCTTTAATTTCCTGACTTGTTATGGTTTAGCCTGTAGTGAAAAGCCTTTTGAGCATTGTTTAAGAACTGTATTTTCCTTAAATTGAATTCCAACTTAAATAGAGTGAGAAAGAGAAGGTTTGTTATGAAATGTAAGCACCAGATTGGCCTGTCCCTGGCCCACCACCCTTTATTTTACCTATTATTAGCTATTAATTATTATTTGCAATACAAAGTATCCTTTTCCTTGCAGGGGGAAGGAAGGGTGGTGAGCCGACTTCTCACAATAAATGATGGGACAGAAGTAACCTGGGGCTTATTAATTCCTAATGCAAAAGAATTCTAATTTGGTGTGAGGGAAAGATTGTGAACCTAAATACCCAAACCTCCTGAGACAGGTTGATGTTTTAATCCAGGATTATTCCTGTATCCAGCTGGAGAGCATTAGGAATTGGCTCGTGGCTTTTCTTGGCTTTCACTCACAGAAGGCCTAAAAGCTCCTGCAAAGAGGAGCTTTGGTGTCAGCAAGGTGGTGGAGCTCAGGTGCTCATAGAATTCTCCCAGGTACCCTGCTAACGTGTCCTGGTGTTGTTTCATTGCCAGCTCTGGCCTGCTGGCCTTGGGAAAGCCCCTGGACAGAGAGAGCACTGACCGCTACATCCTCATCGTCACGGCCTCGGACGGCAGACCCGATGGGGTGAGTGTCCTGGTGGGGCCTTGAGAAGGCTGACCTAGGTCAGAGGCTAGGCACAGTTAAAGAATAAAGTAGTTATTTATTAAAAGGATCTCCTCCATGGATCCACCTTGGGCAGCACAAGAGCCCAGCCAGGGCTGCACCCAAGATGAACCAAAATGGTCACAAAATGCACACCTGGTCACGGAATCTCTCACTTTGATAAGCTCTGCTCCATTTGCATATTGGAGTTCATTGTCCAATTACAGCTCCAGCCCATGCAGTCCCATCCTGCTTGTTTTTCTCTCCTCAGCCCACGTTGTTTGTGCTCTTGGGCCTGAGATTTGGATCATTTGTCCTTGGTGCCCAGCTAGAGAAGGAATTGTTTTGTCTCCCTGCTCTGTGCAGAGAGCTCACCATCCCTTAATGTGAAGCCCAGAACTGCACACTAAAGCAGCACAGAACCTGAAAAATAGAAAAGCTAAAACCTGAGGCATCACTGGAGGGCTGGACAGCACTGGCCACCTTCACATGGTCTGATTGTGTGTTTTCCATGGATCTTGACCAAACCTATCTTAAATCTGGGAGTTTTCCTTTGGTTGGTGTGGGTGAAGCCTATGTGTCACTACCTTTGATTATGGATGAAGGGATTTTGCTGCTGCTTTGTGTTACTCTTTAACAGCCAAGAGTTTGTGTATTCACAGATGTTCATCTTCTGTTTCTTCTCTGTGCTCTTAGATAGCTCCTCCTCTTCTTCCCGTCTCCCAGATGTGGAAGTTTTATTAGTGACTTGTACTTTATCCAGCCCTTTTCCACACCTGACTGTCCAGCTCTCCAGAAAAATCCCACTTCTCTTTCAAAAATAACAATTTTTTTGTTAGGAGCTATCTCCAGGTCTTCTGTGTTTGCATCAATCAGTGACCCCACAACCAACCCCACCAGCTGCAGCTCACACTTGTGTTTTGTATAAAAAAATTGTGATTTTTGCAATTTTCATATTATAAAATTGTGGACTATTTAAGGAAATGTGTTTATTGGTCAGGCAGAGGCAACAGAAATATTTTTCCTGAAAGTTGGTAGCTGGATTGTGCAAAGTACCTGGGAATGCAGCAACTCTGCCGTAATAGCATAGGTGTAATAGGAATAATAGCACAGGTGGGGGAGAAATCTCTGTACATCTGATCTTGTGTATAAGGGCAGATCTAAAATAATATCAATAATAATTAATAAATAACAAGAATGCATTATCTGCGCTGTTCTAGAAGGATTTGAGATTAAAACAGAGCTATCTCTGACACATTGCTTCAGAGTGATCATGAAAATTCTGGTTGGACCTGTGCTCATCGTGGCAGAAGAAAATCTCATTTGTTTTTTCTATCTCTTGCTATTTTTAGCTTCTTCACCTTACAATCTTAGCCTTCCTACTCAGGATTTACTCAGAATTTCCACACACACAGTCAAAAATATCAAGGAAGCCTTTATACAATTTAGTGCCAACATGGAGTAATTATAAGAGTCTCCACCTTTTCCATGAAAAATCTGGTTACAGCTCTTGTGGGCTTGTTCTTGTGAACTGCTCTCACAGCTGTGAGTTTGGTGGTTTTGATCTCAAACTCTCAGCTGGGAAATCTGAAGATGTAAATTAAAGACTTGCAAGTTGGTTCAGGCTGTGTTACGCTCCTGAAATACTCTCTGGAGTGTAAAAAAAGGGGGACTGAAAAGCTCATTCCTTTTTCTTTCATCTAGAGAGAGATTCATTCGCTTTGCCCCGGGATTAAGTGGCCAGCAGATTAATTCTAACATTCTGAAGGTGATCGTTGGGGTTTTGAAAGGAAATCCTGTTAATCATGGCACAGTGCTTAGCAGAAAATAGTTGTATGTGGACTGAGATACGGTGTTTGAAGCTCAGCTCTGGAAAAAACACCCAAAATAAACCATGGAGGGCTCCTTTAGAGCTGTCCCTGGACTGTGCTGTTGAACACCTCTTGAAGTTCTTGTTACTGGTTGTAACAACAAAATCCACTTTAAGAACTCCACCCCCTGCTGTCTCCTCTCCTCCCTCAATCCCATTGGCAGGGGCTGCCCAGGGAACTTTGGAGTGCCCATCCCTGGAGGTGTCCAAGGATGGGCTGGAGGTGGCACTCAGTGCTCTGGCATGAAGATCAGTCACAGAGCAGACTTGATAATGTTGGAGATCTTTTCCAGCCTTGTTGATTCCATGATTCTGTGATTTCATACCAGATGTTTTGCCCTGGAATTTTGCAGCTGCAGGTGTGTGTGCATTGTTCTCAGGGTGAAACATGGGTACACTCTGTAGCTTGAGTGTTTTCCCTCTGCCTGGTTTGGGGCTTTTGTCACCGTCCCTTATCTGCCAGTAGCTGCTTTCTGCAGTTCATATTTGTCAGTATTGGGGCACCTTTCTTCTTAAGATTGTCCAGCAATAGGACTCAGTTGGCCAAAGCCTCTGGTGCCAGCAGCTGGAAAGGGTTAAGAGCTGGGCTTGCCAGGATTACAAAAAGGCTGGATAAGCTCCTTGGCTTTCATTTTACAAACAAATGGATGAAACAAGGCAGCTCAACCAAGCCATTAAGTCTCCAGGCCTTTTCCATGCCAGGAAACAGTGGGTGTGACTGTTTTGCCAGGCTTCCTTGTGTCTTTACAATTCCCTTGATTTGCAGCTCTTATGGATGTGCTGTTCCTGCTGTTTGACAGGCTTCTCCTGGAGGAGGGTCAGGACTCACTCAAAGTTCCTGGTTGGTACTGGGCCAAACCCTTCTGAGGACACAGATCCTTGGTCCAAGTGGTGCCATTTCATGGAGCAATTTTGCTTTTAAACTAGTTTTTAGCAGGAAGCAACAGTGTCTTTCTAAGGGAAAAAAAAATCCACAATTACAAAACCACTGCTCCCCTAGCTCATTCATCTGCTGCTTGTCATCCAGCTCTGCTTTTTGTGAACAGTTCCTTTAGTGCCTACAGAACACTGGTGATGTCACCAGATGCCTTGTTGCAGTTTGCCCAAAATCCCAAAATTAATTCCCCAGGCAGGTACAATGTCATTTAAATCCTATTAACATATTTTAGCTGGTAACATATCCAACCTGATCCCTTTCCATCCAACATGAAATAGCTATTAGAGTCAAACCTACTTAAAGTCAGCTTTTGGATTTTATTTCCTGTATTTGCTTGGGATTCTTTAAATTTGAAAGGCATTCAGAGGAAAAAGACTTTACTGGTGTGGGGGGTTTTGTTGTAATTGTTGTAGGTTTGGTTTTTTTCAGTGAGATGTGGTGGCTTGACCCTGTTCAACTCGTGCCTTCTCCAACTGGACAGGGGAAAAAATACAAGGAAAGACTTAGGAGTTGAGATAAGGACAGGGAGAGAACCTTCACCAAGTATTATCATGGGCAAACCAACTTGGGGAAATACATTGATTTTATTACCCACAAAATGAGAGCAGGGTAATGGGAAGAAAAACAAATCTTAAGAACATCTTCCCACTACCCCTCCCTCCTTCCTGGGCTCTCCCTCTTCCCCTCCAGTGGCACAGGGAGATGGGAATGGGGCTTTGTGTTGTTTGTGCTGCTGCTTCTTCCTCAGGGAGAGGAGTCAGAGTCCTTCCCCTGCTCCAGTGTGGGGTCCATCGCATGGGAGACAGTTCTCCCTGAGCTGCTCCAGTGTGAGTCCATCCCATGGGCTGCAGCTCTTCATGAGCCACTCCAATGTGGGTCCACTTCCATGGGGTCAGTCCTTCAGGAAAAGGCTGCAGTGTGGGTCCCTCATAGGTCCTGGGTGCTATCAGCAAACCTGCTCCAGCATGGGCTTCTTGCCACACAAACCTGCTCCAGGAGAACTTTCCTCCTCAGTTGTGATATGGATAATTGGCATTTGTGCAGTTTTGCAGCTTGCTTTTGTGAACAACAGTCATGGGATCCCCAGATAAGTTCTAGTTGCATGGGGGGGGGGGGTCTCAGGAGCTGATGTTCCTCAGGCACTGTCAATTTAAATGTAGTTATTTAATCATACCTTTCAAGCATAAAGATGCCCAAAAAGCCCTCACAGAGTGAGAAAAAGGGAACATTTGTATTGGTCTTCCATACTCACCTGAGTAAGTTCAGTGTTTGTAGCTTCACCCAGTTGATATTGGTTCAGAAATTAGGGCCAGCACTCCAGAATTTCAATATCCACAATGTTTCCCAGCCAAACTCTGTGTGTGAACAAAGATTTTTAGCCATTATGACATGAAAGCAAAGGGACAAAAACACTGCTCATGAGTTTTTAAATAGTAGTGTATAAAATCTTGGAATACCTCAGCTGGGAAAGGTTGCTATGCTTGGAAATTGTTGATGCTTTCAGGAAGAATTTTATCCCAGGCTGCTTTGAAGGCTTTCTATCTCAAAATGATGACTCTCTTGTTCTCAGAAAACCAGGGATGTTTTTCTCCATGGAGCTAAGCAAGGCTCAGGTATCCCCAGCCCTGATCTTCCTTGGCCCAGGGAGACACATTAAAATGGATTTTTCTTCCTATTCTGCTATCTCCAGGAGTTTGGAGGACAGCAGGACACCTCCCACATGAGCTTGTGGGTCCAGCAGCCCCATCCTCACACTTGTGGGGAGCAGCATTTCCTCTGGATGCCTTTCCCATAGTAATGAATGTCACAGAATCCTTAAATTCGGAAAAGACCTCTGAGATCATCAAACCCAACCATCAGCCAGCTCCACCACTACCATGTCCTCAACTGCCACATCCACACGTCTTGAGCACTTCCAGGGTTGAGGACTCCACCACTTCCTGAGAAGCTGTTCCAGTATTTCACAATGCTTTTGGTGAAGATGTTTTCTTTAATATCTAAGCTAAACATCCCCTGGCACAACTCCAGGTCATTTCCTCTCATCTTGGACAAGACATCTCTCTATTTCCTTTCCAGTTCCTGGATTCTTCATCTTGGACCTCCTTCCTCCACAGCTGCCACCAGGGCAGGCCAATGCTCTGTGCCTGCCCTAAAATCCACTGGAATTTAGGATAGGATACAATGTGGTATTGGCTCTCCTTTTGGTCCTTGATATTCTTTAGAGAAACCCCCATCATCATCAGTGAAGTCTGTTGAGCTCATTTTTGCATTTGGAAAATCTGTGGTCCCACACACATGAATTTTTGGGGGGGTTTTAAGGTTTTTGGATTTTTTTCTTGCTCGTTTTTCTGTGTCATTACCAAAGGGCCTAAGAGAGGTTTGGCAAGACTGCTGTGGAACAGATTAATGGAGTTTTCTCTTTTCTAAGACCCAAGGCTGATTTAACTGATTCATGTGGTGTGGTGACAGTCATGGTGACACCATTTGACTTTGGGGGACTGCTAATTCCATCAAAATTAATCCAGAGCCACTTATGCCCTCACCCAGCACCTTGGCTTTCCATGGAATGCGGTGGCCTGGCTGCCACCTTTCCATTACTCTTCCCTGGAATGCTCCTGGTTGTTTAAAATGCTCAGCTGTGCTTCCCAAATTATTGTTCTGAGTTATGACTTGGAGCATTAACTGG